>NC_142121.1:23767500-24967500 GCF_056152115.1 Neolamprologus brichardi
ATCAAATGGGTCATCACTGCAACAGAGATGCTCTGCAGGATGCAGCATCTCTGTTGCAGTTTCATGTTCTGCTTTCTGCTTTTGTGGCTCTCAAAGAAAAGCCAGTCCTGTAACAGTAAATGGTCTAGTTTGCTCTAATTGACCAGTTACTCTGATTTCTCTGTTACTTTGATTTCTCTAACAGACAGCATTGTAATCGAATGAAAGAGGGTTGAACCTTTGCAGACATTCTTAGAGCAGAGTTTACAAAATGAACCTGTAAATGGCTATATTCAGAAAATAAAATTAAGAAGCAGAAATGTGATCCTTAATGGGATACAGCAATCCGAAATACAGCCAGTTGGTTGTTGTGCTGGCCAAACAATCTGTGCAAATATAGCAGACGTATATAAAGTTGAAGAAGATGGATGGATGGATGTTATTTGGTTGTAAAAATAAACCCTCCATATTTTACTGAGGAACATGCTACGATTCCTGCTGTTCACAAATTTTACCCCATTTTACGTCAAGTTCAATTAGATTAAAGTAGGAGGGATACAGTTCTGATGTTCAACTATCCACAGACATTATAAAAGAGAAAATTCTGTTGTGCAAAATAAAAGCAGCAGAGGAGGAGAGGCATTTCTTGGATGCACTAGCTGTGTAGTAAAGTCACCAAGACATTATACATACATATGTACATACATGTTTTTTCCTCATGATGCCTTTACTGTGGGCAGTCTTGATTCGCAACATCATTTGTCTGTGCAAATACTGTTCTGTCTGGTGCTGCTGACCTGGAGCAGAAGCAGCTTTGTTATTTGTTTTAATAAAGCTACAGTCACGGTCAGTTGTCCCAAAGACAAGGACCAGACCTATGACCACACACAGTTAGCTGCTGTCTTCAAAACCACTGCGATCTATCAAGACGGTGATGACACGCAATAAGATGGAGAGTCTGCTTTCAGCCAAGCTGGCAGTTACATATAATCTGTCACTGATAACACAGCAGTCAGCTGTCCTAAATCACTGAATATCACAAATGCTGCCAACTGCTAGAAATAAATGATCATGTTATGTATTACAGTAATTGATTTGTATTAATATTTAATTCATACAAATTAAATGAATGGTAAACAAAAATTTACATTAACTTCCATTCAGACTCCAGCCAGCATCTCATGGATTTCTTCAAGAAATAGTGATCGCAGTAGTTGCAGACTTACAGGCACTTACATAGCAATCTTGCATTTATACAGTGTAGGGATATAGCCACAGTGCAACCAGTTGGCAACCACCTGAGTCAAACCCCCTATTGCAAACAGATGTGCGGTGCTCATCAGTGCAGATTAACTCTGATCAAATCAATAAGATGGTGTGACTGACCCATAAAGAACACTCAGGCGCTGTGCTTCTTAACGCTGTATCTTATGTTTATTTTAGGTTAGGTTAGGATAGCTAAACGAAGCAAAAGAGAGTCTAAATGTAGGGAACAGAGGAGCTACATCATCAGACACGATCATGTGTTTAGGAACTGTCTCAGTCCAAATGGTTTCTGCACATCACTGATGGTCCGCCGTTAGACTTTGTGTGTCCCAACACAGAAGCATTTGGGTTAAAGTTCAACTCTTCTTTTCTAGCTGTCATCGTAGCGGAACAAACCTTTCTAAAATGAACAAATGCAGCTGTTGTTAAGAAATGCCACCTCATGTGTTGAAAACAGCCCTAATCATACACCAACTTCTTAAACTGTCACTCAGTCATCTGATCTAAGTTCCTCAGGTGCTATTATTGTGTCTTGTAATATTTAGCAGCTTTCCTGTGCTACTGGCCCACTGAATGGACTGGACTGTGTTAGTGTGCTACGGGGACCTCCACCGGGCTGTCCTGTCCGCCTTCCAAGTCCCACGAGAGACCCCTTCAGCAGCCAGACACACTGGCCCATTTTACTTCCTTTTCAGCCTCCATCCTTCTCTGCCTCACTTGCGGTTTCTGCTTTCTTCTTCAGCTACTGCCAGGTGCCTTATCCCTGGCTTGCCATTTAAAGGGAGAGGAAGAATTATTGATGGAGCAGTTTCTCTTTTGGCTCTTGGTTATTCAGAATATATGTCAGCGTGCATTGACGTTTACATTTCCTTCTGGCAACGTAAGGCTTAAAAGGAACAGTTAAAGCAGCAAAAACGTTAGCTGCCGTGCAAATGGCATTAAAATTAAAATGTGTTGTGAGATTTAGCGAATAAGAAAACAGAGATGTAGAGGGTGTGAAAAGGAGTGAACCACAAAAAAGAGGGAAACACCCTCCCTCCTCTTGTTCTGCCGTCTTCTAAACGTGTCACTGTACCAGGCGCTCACGTTTTGCTCCAGTTTCTCTGCAGTTCTTATTTCCCCGAAGCTTTACAATTTTTTTTCCAACTGTTCTGAAAGGCAGATGAGTTTATTAATCACACATTCGCTGACTCTGTGCCTTCCTATCCAAGTTTTTCTCAAAGTCTGCATCATTTATTTCATCATACCGAGCCAAGAATAGCAAACATCGCTTAATTAATTTAGCATTTTTGACCGCAGCAATGTTCTGCTGTGTATCTGCTATAAGCAGCGACCTCGCATGAGGCGTTTTTAGAGGAAGCTTTACAAAAATGAAACACAAAGCAAACGTTCACGCAGGCACACAAACGCAAGGGAAAAAGTGCATGAAAGGCAGCGCAGGGATGCTGGGAGCATAACAGTGGGCGGGTGTGGTTGTCTGATGAGTGTCTCCGTCTTTTTCCACTGGTGTGAAAAGTAGTTCAGTAATTAAAGCAAACCTCTGTCTGGTCCCCAGTGGAGAAGGGAAGGCAGGAAGGGTGAGGAGGCAGCAAGAGCTAAAGAAGAAATGGGAGATAAAAGCCTGAGATGGTTGTAGTGGATGGAAAGGAGAAGACACAGATGTTTTAATTTTAGCTCAGTGTGCCACGAGGAGAGAATGTGGCGTCCGAATTTGAAGATGCTGATTAATTAGACATGGGTCCACGCATTCACGGACACGCACACACACACACACACTAATGCTAATATCACGTCTCACAGCACGGATACGCCATTCAAATTTAGCCCGAAGACAAGAGTTTCCCTCATTTTTCAGCTTTCTTCAACATTGAAGAAGCCTTTTGTAAATGCATCAGCAGTGACCCAGTTCAGAGCTGCAGTTAGTATCAGATAATAGTGACTCCTTGTCTTTTATTGAACTCCTGCATACACCTAAAGTCAGTGCACTAATAAGGCTGTCGAGAAAAACTTCTGACACACAAGTGTGCTCGCCAGAGTGATTAAAAAAAATGAAAGCCTTACATCTCAGATAAGTTTTTCTGTTTATTTCCACAGTAAATATTCAGTGTGCTTTTGCGTCGTTGGAGCTGTTTTCTCAGGGCTGCTCGTTATCTGAACTTTTTTCACTTTCTCTCCTTGCCTAATGAAGGCGTGAGTTTCCCGTCGCCACCGCCTGGTGTTTTTGTTTTGAGAGGTGTCCCGCTTTGACCTACATATGTTACTGTGACCAGCACAAAACTTTCATCTCCATGGCAACGCAAGGTATGAGAGGGAGAGATGCGCCTATTTGAAAGGCGTGCTCTTGTTGTTGTCGTCGTCTTGCCACTGTAGCTCGAGCCTCTGCGAGCCCGCCGCACAACCTGCACTCAGGTTTGTGTCAGAAAGGTGTTGAGTCATTTTGGAATCGGCGCAGCTCTTTGGCAGCGCATCACGAGCTGGAAGTACACACGCACATGTAGTCGAGCACAAACAAGCAGTTTTGTCCCAGCAAGCTAAAGGGGGTGTGTGGATGTGGAGGGAGAGAGCGGAAAAGAGGAGAAGGTTTCTGATGTATAATTTATCTGTGTAGTCAACGGGTGGAGGAGGCGATGCGGGGTGAGGAGGAAAGGAAAATTCAGGGGAGGATGGGTGGGTGGGTGAAAAGGAGGAGGGCGGAGATGAGGATGGGGGGAGGGAATCCAACATTGTCACGTTTTCCTCTGTTATCTATTGTTGCTCCAAGTACTGTAAGTTTCCCGGTGGGAATAAGGGGCTGTGTAAACGTTAAAGGCGTAATCAAATTTTTGCTTGTTTATTGTGTCGTTATTGTGCTTGTCATGTGCGCCAGTTCAACTCAGATAGAGCTGGACTTTCAGTCGCTGATATTTTCTGTTGTAGACAGAGTTTAAAGTTGCGCGTGCACATAAAACGAAGCTTCTTCGGGGCAGATGGTTCCTCATAGCAGCTGCACATTTGGCTCTTTAGAAGCAGGAGAGAAAGGGATGGATAAAACAGTGGATGGAGGGATGGAGGAAACAAAGCAGGCTGTTGCACCCCTGAAGGGAAGAGCAGATTTGCTTTGTTAGGAGACCCACATTGAGTAAGCCCCCCCCTCCCCCCACTTATTTTCTCTCCTGTCCTTCTTTTCCTCCACGCTTCTCTCACCCACGCCCTCTTCGTTTCTTCAAGACGTTTACACGTTTTTGCCATCCACATGCTTGGCTGCAGGCTTCGGGTGAGGTGAAATGGAAAGGAAGGGAGGCGGTAGATTTCAAATGCACATTCCTTAAGGGAGGGGGCTGCAGAGCTACATGATCCCAGTAAACAAGATGGGAGGGAAATTATAAAATATGATGTGAAAATATGACCTAAATAAAAAACTGCACCTCCTCCCTGCTTTTTTAAAATATGTTTGCCCCACTTTAAGTGTGTGTGTGTGTGTGTGTGTGTGGTTGGCATGCAAGTGAATGTGCGGGTGTGTGTATGTGTTAACGGTACGTCTAAGGGAGACAGTAGGCTGTGGTCCATCCAGGTCTGTTGTCCAGAGATAGCGCTCTGTTGTTGTCTCTACCCACTGATCAGCTCTGCCTCACCCACAGTGAAGTGGGTGCACACACACTCAGGCACGCACAAAGCGCCACCTCCACCTCTGCCTGCCCCTCACAGTCCCACCCCCTTACTTCAGCTTCTACCTTCAGCTTGGAACAGATGGCGGCTTTTTTTTAACTTAACAAGCATTTTGAAATGAACACGTTAATTGACACTCAGTTTCTTTATTTAGCACGCTCTCCTTTCAAAATCTGGCCTCCTACTTTATCCACGGTGCAACAAAGTATAACTTTTTTGTTGCTGGTGAATTTAAAGGTTGAAAGAAGAAAAAGGATAGGAATATAATACAGGTGTTATCAAATGACAGAAGTATAAGTTGTACATATTCCTGTTTGCATGGTGTTAAATAAAACTTCACTTGTAGATTCCTTACTTTCACATCAACCCTTAAACATAGCCACAGAGTTTTAATTTCTAATAGCAAGGAAAAACCTGAGAAATGGAGGTAGCATAGGATGAACTCCTCCCCCTTTCAGCTTCTTTTTATGTATGTAAACTCCTATGAAAGCAATCAGTATATTTCTAAAAACATATGAAAATGATCACAGCAGTATCTTATATGCACTGTTGTTTCAGTCGTTTTTAGTTGTTTTTTCCCTCACAGACATACAATTGTATACATTAATAAAGTTCATCAGCTTTAAATTATTTGGATGCCATGTCAACCCTACAGTCACCAGAACCATCTAAGCCCCCCTTTTTCTGCCGAAATCCATCATGGCATTGATTAAATAAGGTGCTGGAAAAATCCCTCAGAGCTTTTGATCCATGTTGGACATTTTCAATAAAATCTAGAGGTGGGAAAATCCCTATGATCAGCAGTTTCTGAAACACTCAGACCAGCCTGTCCGGCACTAACAACCAGGCCATGTTCAAAGTCACTGGAATCACTTTTGTTCCCCATTCTCAGTTGGAATTTCAACAGATCTTCGTGACAGTGCATTGAGTTGCTGAGATGTCATTGGCTGATTAGATATTTGCATTAACAAGCAGTTGAACAGATGTACCGAACAATCTGTCTGGTGAGTGTACATTTAAATTGCAAATGTAACGCCAAAGACAGCACGATAGCCTCACACCAAGAAAGTTCTGAGCTTGAATTCACCACCTGGCCGGGGCCTTTCTGTGTGGCATTTCTATGTTCTCGCTGTGCCTGCATGGGTTCTCTACAGGTACAGTCCAAAGACATGCACGTTAGTTATCTGGTTAATTGGTGACTCTAATTTGGTTGTAGGTGTGAATGGTTTGTCTTTCTGTGTTAGCCCTGTAATGGCATTTCAACCTGTCCAGGGTGTACTCCACCTCTTGCCCTGTGAGAGCCGAGCTAATGGATGGATGGAAGCCATCTACACTCACTAAATGATTTGGGAATTGCCAACTTCTGTGTTGGTTCATAATTTTTAACAATTGTTTTTAATTGAAATGTTTAATAGAACTGATAAAATGAAAACATGAACAGCTATCAGAAAGAGATTGTTGTTGATGCACAAGAACAAGAAAGGATGAAGTTTGAAGTGTGTCTGGAAAACAAGGTCATTCTGTGAAGTCGTCCTCTCGCATGCAACCCACAGTAGCTGGTAATTTGTGGTATTTTGCATCAGCTGCATTATGCAAGGGTGCTGCTTGAGTATAGAGACAGGACGCAGGACAATTTCTGGCTAGCTGTGACCCACTGTTGTATTACTGGCACAAATTAATATTATAATAAATCTTTATTTGTGCAAACATTTGCTTCCTTGCCTGCACCTCTGTTGAGTAATATCTAGAGAAGTTCAGGGCTCGTGAGCAACTTAACATTTCCATCTCAGATGAACCCGGATTATGCAACTTAAAGGTTTTGCAGAGTGAAATCACAGTTATGACCACCTGTCACCCTGTCCTCATCTGACCAGCAGAGACCATCAGTTATCTCATATACAGTATCTTTAGGCGAGTCTGAGCTCAGCGAGGAGAGACAATGGAGATAACCGAGGATATTGCAGCCCAGTGAGGACAGAAAGACAAAGCAGTGAATAGGAGAAATTCAGAGTGCGCACCTGGAGAAAGAAAGACTGCTGAGTGAATAAAATGTCATTCTTCTTGGCTCCACAGCTTATCTTCTCTCTGACTAATGTGGAAAGGTCAGGCAGGGACTTAGACTGACATATACAAAGTTAATATTTCAAAGGTTTAAATAAGTTGATCTGTTTCTTCCAGTACCTGGATTCTTCAGGTTATATGTACCAGACTAATTCTTGTAGTTATCCAGAAAAAAGTTGACTGGTAGTTCTCATATATATTTATTTTATTTGTTCTTTTTTATTAAGAACATCTTTGTTACGTGCCTTATTACTCTGATGCAAGATTATTATAAGACTTAATCTCATAAGCAAAATATAGTAGTATGCAGTTCTAATGCATACAATACATATAAAACAAATAGTTTTTCTATTTGTTGTCGGTTGTATTTGAGTGTACACACTGGCATGCATGATTTGCATAACAAATCTTAAGAAAACAGTGATGCAATCAGCCAAAATGTTGACGTACAGAGAGAACTTTAGCAGTCTGCAGTGTTTCTTTCTGTTTCAACCACTCTGACTGCCAATTTTTGAACAAGACATTTTATTTGTCAGTGTGCCCCAGGGTGGCTGTGGCTATAATGTAACTTGCCATCACCAGTGTGTGAATGTGTGTGTGAATGGGTGGATGACAGGTTGTGTAAAGCGCTTTGGGGTCCTTAGGGACTAGAAAAGCGCTATACAAATACAGGCCATTTATTTGGGGGAAGAAACTTGACTACTGTCTGCAGATACAGCTTACATGGCGGCTTGACAATCTGTTGAGATTTTAGCAGACAGGTAACACAGAAAGCATTGATTTGCACTATTGACAGGTTGTTTTCAAGTTGCAGACATAAACTGTTAGATTTTTCCTGCTCTAAAGCCCTCAGTGATGTCGTGGTCATAAGGCAGTTTTATTAGAGATGCCATGTTCAATCAAACCTTCTTCCACACTTATAAAATCTAAAATGTGACCACATTTTAGATTCAGTCCCCTTAAAATATTTAAGTTTCCTGAACTCTCTCTCTGGCTCTTGATATTTTTTAATAGACTAAAACAAAACCTGCATTTTATTCTCAAATCTTAGATGTTAGTTTGGCTGCATATCTTTTAATTTCAGTTATTATTAAATAGCACCAATTCACAACAACAATATTATATTGGAAGGTAAAAACCCTACAAAATTTAAAGAAAAACCAACAATTACACAACCACCTGTGAGCAAGCACTTGGTAGGAAAAACTCAATTTTAACAGGAAAACAGTCTCCACTAGAACCAGACTCAGGGACAGGCAGCCATCTGCTGCTACTGGTTGGAGTGACGGGGAAGAGAAGAGAGCATAGAGAGACAAGATAAAAGACACACTATGAGAGAAAGAGGGTGAATTTAATATTTACTAATGATTAAATACAGTAGTGATGCATAATCAGACAGACAGGTAAAAGACCCGAGTGAAGAAGAAATGCTCATTGCATCATGGGAAGCCCCCAAAGTAAATACCTAATAAAATAGTTAAGTTACCATGTTTGTAAGATTTTTAGGACCAAGTAAAGACCTCAGTTTTATTTGAATTTAGACGTAGTAAATTAGATTTCATCCAGGCCTTTACATATTAGAATAGAGCTTTTCAAATAAAGAACCAAATGGGTCTTTGGTTGACTGATAGGCTAGGGTGAAAGATTGCAGTCACTCCTACTCCTCGACCTGTGCTTTGAGGATTCTGACAGTTTATAGCCCTTTTCCACTTGTACCTACTCAGCTCGGCAAGGCTCTACTTGGTTTTTAGGGTTTTAGATGGTAGTACCTGGTACCAAGTACTTTTTTGGTACCTATTCAGGTGGGATCCCAAGTTATCTGAGGCGATCCGAAAACGTGATGTAAACGGACTGCATACCACCAACTGGCTACTCAGTGGTGTTGCTCAATGAATCATGAGAGCATCTTCTTCGCCAAAATCAAAACTGCCATTTTTGAAACCCGGCAACAAGGGAAATCACTATACAAAAAACAACAATGTGGTCCCTGAATATGACAAAAAAGCCATGAACCAAGCAGCCGGTCTACCATTGTCTCATTGTGGTTCTTTGTTGTGGCGTTTGTGTTGCATACAAATAATGTCACAGGACTTTTGGCTGCTTAACGTACAGTCGTTGCTATAATGACCTTACGCACATTAGGTGGTACTCGATTGTGATGGAAAACGGCCGTCGAGCCGAGTAGGTACTAGTGGAAATGGGCTATTAGTATGACTTTGAGGTGGCAATTCACTTAAACTAACAATATTCATCCTGTACAGTTTCTGTATAGCAGAATAAATCAACATGTTCATCAATTATTAAATCATTTACTAACAGGGAATCAGAAGAGAGAGGCCTAATGTTAATATAAGTCCTTTTGAAGTTCATTGTACTTATAGGGTCAGTTTGGTTCATCAGTAAGCTTAACAAGACTACCTGGCCACAGTAAACTGTGCAAAATTGATCTTAATGGTGTTGCCAGAAATGTAAGCAGGTAATAGCTAACAAATTTTATATGAATGTTGCAGGGACGCTAATTTTAGATTAGCACAATAAACTATGTGAATATGGAAAAGAGCTCCTTAAATATAAAATTTAGGTTAATCCCATTTTAGACAAAGCTGCAAAGACACTGGAGACAACGAAATGCATTTTAGCTCAAAACTTACTGATGTATAATTCTATCAGGACTGCCATAGCCAAAAGAAGATTATTACCATCTGCTCTTATTTATATTTGGCACTGTGGCTCTGTCCTGATACCGCTCCACGCTTCCATGCCAGTACGTGGAAAGCTTACAGCAGGAAGAGCAAGAGCAAGAGCAAGGAATCAGTTAAAAGCTGGTTTAAGTCAGATTGAGCAGGGGTGCAGGTGGGTTGCTCAGCAGCTTACAGATGACCAGATGTGAGTGGGCTTAAGCAGCCTAAACATTGTTTTCTTCCTAGATTTATAAATTAGATGCATGGAAAGTATCAGCTGAGCCTTCAGCTGCATTGAGATCAACTGATATGCCAGGATTGTGGTGAAGTTTAACTTCATGGCCTGCCTGAACTGACGCTGTGCTCCATTTTCTTCTCGCTATGAACTCCCTCTAGGGAATGATAACAAAGAGATAAATTATCCAAAGGTGTCAGTGGGAGTACCTGGGAAATCTCATGGGAAACTTAACTCCGGATCTCATATTTCCTCTTTATACATTCAAGACACGTCAGGTGACTTGGACACAAGCTTCAACTGCCACGCTAAATAATTCAGAACAGGCTATGACCTGTTGGTGTGTGTGGGGGGGTAGGTGTGGGGGGGGGGTCCATGCGTGTCATTGTGTGTTTGTGTATCTCAGCTGTGTTTTCAGGTGTGTTTGTGTATTTTGGGGCAGCACTTCAGTAGTGTGTGAAAATGAATACTACCACAGTGGTTTCCCCTGTCCTCTTGGAGGAACCCTGTGTCCTACTTGGGATCAGCTTACAGATGTTTGACAAAGAGTGGACGGACTGAAAAGAGCCTCCGTGTTTTTCTGACTGCATTTTCATATAAATCCCAGTTTATCCATCTGTTATTTCCAATATGTGACTCCTTGTGTTTGTTGCTTTTTTCTCCACTTGTCCTGAAGAAATGAGATTCTGTTTTTGTGTGTGTGATTTACATCATGTCAGAGCTGCTGTCATGCACGAGCTGATTTGCATACAGACTTTGTATAAATATGACTCAATTCACTCAGAGCATCATCCTCCTCCTCATGAGGATTTTCAGTGTATGCATTTATACAGGCCCATGCTGAGTGTGAGAATCTGGGTTAGTAATGTATCTTGTAAACACAAAGGGTAATTTGATGTATGACTAATGTATTACATTGTGTAAAATGACCTGAAACATCAGATAATTTATTGCCATCCTCTAACTGCCAACCTCACTGTCAAACAGCGGGTATTACAGTAGTTATAGCTGACTCGTTTGCTGTAGTTCAGTGTCTTCTTGGGCTGCAGTGACATCAGTCACCTGTGACATAAGATTCTGGAGTTACACTCCAAAGGCACTGAGTGCAGCCATACATCTCAATGTCATGAATAATGTCTGATGTGATGAAGTCAGGAGGATGTTAACTCGCACTGCAGTTCAGTGAAATGCGAGTCGCACTTTGGCGTAAAGTTAAATGTGACAGCCAAGGGACTTTCTGAGAAAACTGCTAAAATGTACAGTATTAAAGGAACATTTATATGATACACAGGAAGTTTCCTTTGGCAACAGTTACTTCCAAGCATCAGCTAGGTCAGTGCGGGTGGTTCTGTTTGAAAGAGCAGCAAAAGCTCGAGGGGTGGAGGTGGCAAAAATCACAAGTTGCTTCTCTTGTGCTTCGTTTCATTTTTTCACTGACTGTTTGGCGAGGTTTCAGCACCATGTTTGGTTTAGTTTTAGTTTACGTTGTGGTTTTACATTAAAATAAACCACTCCACCCCGAATCTTGAGAGGGGGTGCCACATGGTACATGCATTTAAATGTGACAAGCTTGGTCTCGTTAAATCTGTGGTAGGTTTTCACAGCACTGATGACAAAGGACAATCTCATGCATTTCTGTGAGACTCCACCAACTTTCAACAAAACAGCATTTTCTGGCATCCTGAGACTGACAACAGCCTAAATATAGACATAATACTGACTCACACAAATTTATATATTTAGTTCCTAAAGATCTCAATTTTTCCAATAAATGTCAATTGTTTTGATAAGTTGTACTCCATGGATTCTACCCATTTCTACAATATATTACCAAAAGTATTCACTCACCCATTCAAACCATTGATTTCAGGGTTCCAATCGCGCCTATGGACACAGGTCTGTAAAGTCAAGCACCTAGGCATGCAGATTGCTTTCACAAACATTTGTGAATGAATGGGCCGCTCTCAGGAGCTCAGTGAATTCCAGTTATGAAAATTTCTTGCTACTAATTATTCCACAGTCAAATGTTAGTGGTAATGTAACAAAGAGGAATGTCATCAACTTTCTGCAGACGTCCAAACTCCGTGCGGACTCCAGATTAGCTCAAGAACAGTTTATAACGAGCTTCATGGAAGGGGTTTCCATGGTCGAGCAGCTGCATCCAAGCCTTCATCACAAGCACAATACAAATTGTAAAGTCCACCGCTACTTGATGACTCTAGAGCAGTGGAGATGTGTTGTCTGGAGTGACGACTCACGCGTCTCCATCTGGTAATGTGATGAATGAGTCGGGGTTTGGCGGTTGCCAGGACAACGGTACTTGTGTGACTGCATTGTGGCAAGAGCAAAGTTTGGTGGAGGGGAGATTATGGTGTGGGGTTGTTTTGCAGGAGTTGGGCTCGGTCCCTTAGTTCTAGTAAAAGGAACTCTTAATGCTTCAGCATACCAAGACACTTTGGACTATTTTACACTCTTAACTTTGTGGGAACAGTTTGGTAATGGCCCCTTCCTGTTCCAACATCTCTGTACACCAGTCCACAAAGCAATGTCCCAAAAGACATGGATGAGCGAGTTTGGAGTGGAAGAACTTGACTGGCCTGCACAGAGTCCTGACCTAAACCTGAAAGAACAGCTTTGGGATGAATTAGAGCGGAGACTGTGAGCCAAGCCTTCTCTTCCAACATCAATCTGACATCACAAATGCCCTTCAGGAAGGATGGTCAGAAATTCCCATAAACACTCATAAACCTTGTTTATATCATAATAAACCACATGGATTAAAATGGGATATCACTCAGGTTCATAAGTGTGCGAAGGCAGACGAGCAAATACTTTTGGCAGCATAGCATATTTGAGGTGCTCTGTGGAAGGGATATATATATATAGGCTTGAATATCAAAAACTCCAAGATACTCTTTTCAAAATAAAATTAAAACGTCTTTATTTTCACAACAAGGTTATATAAAAACTCCAACGCAGTTTGGCACACAGGCCCACATCAGGGAATAAAATAGAGTCCATGAATCAACTAAATATTTTCTATTAATATTTCACCAATAAGGGCCTTCCACGCGGTGTGTTCTACTAATAGCAAGCTTCCACCTAAGGGTGAGTGAAATATTCCACCAGTGAAGCCCCGCCAACAGGAGACATCTTCAAAGAGCCTAGATAGATAATAACATCAAGTCAAACATTCATCCAAATTCATTTCATGTCAAACTATAAGAACACAGTAAAACATTTACTGGGACCATTTGTGTTCTCGATAAATGTTTTGAAGAGAAACATGATTCAAACCAGTCATATTTGTGTGCTAAGTGGAAACAGCTGTGAGCTAACATGTTCACCATTCCTACTGTGTAGACGGGGGAAAGGCAGCAGTGGTGTGTTTGCCATCTTGTTTTCATTTTTTATTTCTTGCTTCAGTTAACTCAGCTTTGAGAAACACTGAAGTCTGGATTCTGCGCTTCCCGACTGGCTGACAGTTATTTCAGCCTAGCTTAGTTTAGCTTTGTCAGGAAGACAACTAGTGCAGTTGCTTTTACCCAAAATGTTGTAAATCTGAACATAAAAAGGTTTCAGTTTTAAATACTTTTATCTTGTGTCCCTCATCTGGAACATCTTCTTCACTTTCTTGTTTCTTTGCCTTACATGACATATTTTATCCCATATCCAACATCCCCTCCACTCTTCCTCTCATTTTTCCTCTGTGTCACAGTGAAAAGTGAATAATTCATATATAGGCTGCATGCTGGTGGAGATGAATCATGTGAGAAGAGCAGGATACACGTGCTCCTCTGAGAGCAACTCTCAAAAGACCCCAGCAGTATATGAGGATTGGCTCCACACTCTGTCACATTACGATACAGACCTCAGCCACTCCATCCCAGCTTGCATGACAGTCACACGTGAGCTCAACACCAGCTTCTCTGCCCTCAGGACCCGGGCAAGAAGCCACCCACAAAGACCATGAAGTAGCTTCTCTCTGCATTGTCTTTTCAGTAGATGTCTGTGTGTTCAGACAGATATCATAACCTGTTTATCTAATAGTTGTTTTCATTCTCAAAATGAATTTAGGACAAACTCAGATCATTTTTAGGTCAAATTAAAAATCGGGACCAACAGGTTAGGTCCAAAGCTTTTTTTTCCAATGGGCCGCATATTTCTGGGGATGCCCAGGCCTGTTTTGGAGCAATCTTTCTTGGGCATATAGGAGAACACAGTTGACGCACACATGCACAGAGTACCATTAACACAAAGTCTCACAGCCAGATCTGTAAACACTGACAGTATTCAATCACACTTCACACCAGGGATGTCAACCTCATTTTACATTGCGGGGCCACATTCAGACTACTTTAACCTTAAGTGTCCTGAACCAGCGACGCATGATATTGTGTAAAATTACAGACTGTCAGACTGTCCCATCATTATAAAATATACAATTTATTGAATTAAAAGAAAATGTCCTTTTTTATGCAAATCCCCTGTAAAAACAGCAAATAGTGAAAAATAGGAACTTTCTGTCACTTAATTGTTTCTTACTTAATTGAGGGGGGTTCTTTATCAATAGAAAAAGCTTTAAAGATCATGAAAATATCCCCTCCTTCACATTTTCCAGAGCACCCCCCCACCCCCGGCTGAATCATCAGTAACAGTTTTGTTTTGAGTTTAAGAGACAAATTACTGAACTATCTTCTGATGTCATATCAGATAATAGTTTTAAGAAAGCTACTGCAGACTTGTAATAGTTCTCCTGCAATCTGTTATTCACCCTGTTGACACGTTTGATTTATGGAACACGCAAAAAAAGCTCAGTTTGTGTCTACACAGAGTTCTGCGAGTTGTGTCTCTTTACTCCCACACACACTTATGTCTCTGGAGAAACTCTCTGCTAATGTCTAACTAAATGTGCGTGTGTGTCTTTATACTCCTGCTTGCCTGAGCTCTGCCTCTTGTGAAACTTGCCGTGTCCCGATGCACACGTGTATCCCTCGCAAAGGATAAACACGTTGGTATGGTGAGAGAATCAAAGTAGCAATTATTCATATGCAGGGACCCTCTAAGTTTTCATCCTGTCACACCGTGTTATCAGACCGCGTGACTAAGCAGCAGCCACTGTAGACTGAGAAGCTCAGTGCTTAAAGTCTGCTCTGTCAGTTTGAGATAATTTGGTATTTGACAGATGTAACAGATGGGTGACATGTTAGGGGAAAAGCTTAACCTTTCACTCCTACAGTGAGAGGATCAGCTGGCTCTATAGTGTCCCTTCAGAGGTAATGGTCACTGCACATCAATACAAAGTTGTTCTGAATGGTCACTTTTGTCCTGCAATGCAACACTTCTGTCCTGATCACAGTGGCCTCTGTCTGGATGACACTATCCTCCACCCACAGAGGTTGAGGTGGTTTGATGAGGATGAAAGTGATGTAAATCGTGCACTTTGAACTTCACAGTCACTGATCGTTAACCTAGCCAAACACATATGGGAGGTTTTGGACTCCCAAGACTCACATCATCCCAGTAGAGTCGAAAAGACTTGGAGAATCTCTAGCAGCGTGGGGTTGACAAACTTTACCGAGACACGTCTCTTTTTTTCTTTTGTGCCTGTCAGTGTAATTAAAATTCAAGGTGTATAACAAAGAAGCAGCAGCCACAGAGAGATGTTATGACTCAGATTTGAATTCACTTTAGAAGATTGCTTCTCCCACACCGTTACTTTGAGAAAAAAAAAAAGATTATCTCAGGTTTTATTTTCCAAGCTCCAGCCTTCTTTTATAATAACATTGTACCCATCATAGTAATGATGATCACTCAGTCAGATGCATACTTTCTAAACAAAAAACGAGGGTTTGTTTAGAAAGTCTAGCTTTGCAGAAAATGCATGTAATTGTCTTAGCAAGCCTACGCAGAGATGGGCATTATGCAACCACCAAGTCGCTGAGAGGCTTACAGAGTAAAACACCTTGTGCGCATTAAAGCAATCTGATTGGCTGATCCATGCAATAGTTTTTCTTTAAATCACGGAGACATGAATCTTTGAGAAAGTTGTTTTTTAAATTCACGGGAATATTTCACTAGAATGCACTCAAGACATCATCAAAGGTCTAGTACACTTAGTGCAGCCCAAAGCAGTGCTCTTAAAGCGTTCTACTCAACAGCATTCCTGCTGCAGAGTACCTTGTCTTATCAACCAACTAACTAGATATCAGTCCACATTATGCCACGCTGAGCCCAAAGCAGCTGACTTCCTGTAAGGACTATGATTGAATCCTTGGAAGCTGTTCCTTTGCCTTTGCCTAAAGGTTTAAAGCATGTACCAGATAATTAAAACGTCCACTTTAAATATTATCATTATCTTTGTTGCATATCACTGTCCTGTCCCTGCCTTCCCATTGCACCTGCCTCTTGGCTAAAAACTAAATAATCCCACAAAATAAAATAATTCCAAGTTTTTCTATTTACATAAATCATGAAGATTCATTGCCCAGCATCATCAAATACTTATTAGTCAGGTGGTAGTGACCGTGTTGAAAATTATGATTATGATGGGTGTCTTGGTGGTAATGTAGGATGTGCTTGTTTGTCCTAATAAGGTTCTCCTGCTTTTTCTTTGCCTTCTTAGATCAGCCGCTGCCTGAAACCTGGAGGTCGGTTTGTCTCCGTTACCTTCGCTCAGCCTTTTTTCAGGAAACGGCTCTATGCCCGTACGGAATATAAATGGTCCATCAAACATCAAAGTTATGGAGAAGGCTTTGAATATTTTGTGTATGTCATGACCAAAGGGGAGAAGCTCAGCCCGGAAGATGCAGGTCTGGAGAAAAAGCTGCTGCAGGACACCGAAACTCCACCAACCAGGATTACTACAATAACAAATGATGATAAGGAAGACTTCCTGGCTAATATTGACCTGTAGGGTGACTCTGATATGTAGGATTGCCTTTATAAGTAATCTTTATATTGTGATTTTTTGCAACGGGAAACTGTTAACCAAATTTCTGCCTTACTGTTTTTATGTATTTATTAAGAATTTGTAAGGAGTAACTATTTTATACTGTTTGACGTACTAGATGTTAGTTTTAAAGTCTAATTTTATCAAGATACCGATATATATTTGGATAAATGTTCTGCAAATGTAATTAAGATGTTGTAAAGATAAGAGAACTGCTGTATAAATGGAAATTGAAATCCATATTTTATCTAAATGTTTGAGACAAAATCCTGCGTCTGACCAGATGTATTCACAATAGTTTAATAGACAAATGTGTGCCTTTTGTCGTTTTGAAAACATGATTAACAAATGTTACTCTTAATAAATTTCTCATTTGCAAAGAAAAAAAATGGCTAACTGATCTGTTGTCTCAATTCTTCACGGCTCAGATTCAACAAGGTGCTGGAAACATTCGTCAAATCCCATCTCAGAGTTGCTCTGTTGGATTGAGATCTGATGACTGTGGAGGCCACAGCAGCACCATCACCAGCCTGAACTGTTAACAGAAGGCAGGATGGATTCATGCTTTCATGATGTTTACACCAAATTCTGACCTCACCATTCAAATGTCACAGTCGAAATCAAGGCTCATCAAACCAGGCAAAGTTTTCCAGTCTCTTATTTTCTAGTTATATTAAGACTTTTTGAACTACTGGCACCCAGTGTGGTCTTCTGCTGCTATAGCCCATGTGCTTCAGAGATGCTCTTCTGCATACCTTGGTCATAATGAGTGCTTCTTTGAGTTGCTGTTCCTGTTAGCTTGAAGCAGTCTGGCTATTCTTCTCTGACCTCTTGCATCAACGAGGCATTTTGACCCACAGAACTGCCGCTTACTGGAAACTTTCTCTTTCCCGGATCATCCTCCCCTATGTGGGAAAATCCCAGAAGAGTATTGAATTGTCTGATATTTCAAAAGTGCATCACATTCCCCAAAGAGGCAAAAAAAAAACGTGGCCTAATCTCTTTATGAGTTCAAACTTGCCTTCTCGTACATACAAGAAAAGAGTGGGAAAATCTTGTGATTTCCCAGATTCGGGCAGATTAAAGCTAGGACACGAATGATTTGGAGTTCTCACTTTTGCACCATTAAGTGTGATTTCTATCAAGAGTAAGTTTGCCTTTATTCCAAAGATTTGGACGTTATGAGAGAGAGACAAGACAGTTGGATGCAGAGGAAACGCAAAGACAGTTTTATTGTCCTTTAGGCCATAAAATTTGATTAAAAATGTGTTAAAACTATAGAAAATATGATCCAGTGATGACTTAACTGCTGTTCACACAGGTAGACTCACTGAATGTCTCTCACTGTCTTAGACCATATAGAAAGAAAATAATAGAAACAAATGTCTCTCAGTGAACAGCGATGATTGATAACCACCTTCACCTTTTCTCATAATTACAACATCAGGAACTTGTAATTACGAGAAAATTGTTATACTTGTAACAGAGCTGGCTTTCCTGTCATTATGAGATACAGAAGACGCACTCGAATTATGTAAGATAAGACTTCCTATTTGAATGTGGAGAATGCGCTTCCACAGGAAACGAAGTAACCATCCTACCTCTGAGGCGGACTTTTGTTCGTTTTTAACATGTTTATTGCTGCGTCAATTAGTGTAATTATGACATCATCAAGAAGGATTTGTTCCTAGGTTAACTGTGACTCATGGTGCGACTTCTTTCTGTGTTAATATGTTCCGTCTGTGCTGCTACTACACCAGCTTCGGCTCTTGTTCAGTTCGTAATTGAAACTTTTATCATTTATAAACCAATTTCACATCTCAGTGTCATGCCTGTCTCGACAATATATCAGGATAGTTCAGCGATCTCTGCATTCTGGAGTGCAGTACTAGTCTGCCAATGTTATGCAGATTGCAAGACAAGCTGGCATGTCTAGACGTAGTGCATACCAACAGCAGCAACAGCCTGCATGTAAAGTATTAGAGTCTATCAATATGTCAGTCACAGTCTCCCCTTTCTGTTGGGGTTGTTTGCATGAGCCCCGTGTCTGCT
This sequence comes from Neolamprologus brichardi, assembly GCF_056152115.1. NCBI lineage: Eukaryota > Metazoa > Chordata > Actinopteri > Cichliformes > Cichlidae > Neolamprologus > Neolamprologus brichardi. Next base: position 23,786,372 of record NC_142121.1, read on the forward strand.
TTAGATTCCAGACAATCGCTGCTAATGGAGAAATGCATATTTGACACACCTTTGTGCACATACAAATGTACATACAAGTAATAGCTTGCCCTGCGTGCTATTTGTTGAGGATACATGAGATGAAGTGCAGGTCCTATGATCTCTGCTGCTTAAATATAGACAGGAGAGAGAGGGGAGCGAGAGCACCAGGCGTGCAGACAGACAGGAAGGCTGGTGACTGGAGGGGGGACCACATTAATAAAGTAGAAATCATTTATTTTTAATTCTCCACTGAGATCTAATTACTGCCTATTTTTAAAACGTGGAGGAAAAAAGAGGTGTGTGATTTTTTTTCTATGCCTTTGTGTTCATTCTGTTTTTTTTGTTGTTGAGTATCACCAGTTTATTATTATTGTTGTTGTTTTTAATAAACCGTAGCTTTGGTTTCTGAGTTTGAGGTTACAAAACAGCCTCACCTCAAGCTTTGCTTCACAGCTTCTCTGGAGCTTTTCATCTTGTCATTCCCGAGGAAAGAGTTCCCCCGCTTGTTGATGAATTAACTGATTCATGATTGTTTCAAGTGTTGTTTCCTTGAATGTAATCATGCTTAACAAAATAAATAAATAACATAAAAAATTTGTGCCATGGTTTTGATTTTTTCCTTTTCGAAACTTGTCTTCTTTTTGGTTGTTCTTTTCCCCTCAGGTTTCTTAGATGGGGTCTCCTGTCATTGCTGTTTGTGTCTCTGCCTTGTTTTGTTTGCCACTTTCTTTATGCATGTTCAGCTCTTTTGCATTTACTTGTTGCCTTCCTTGTTGTCTTCCTTGGCCTCATTAGTTTCTCCTCTGCCTTGTTTCCCTGGTATATTTCCTTTTCCGAGTCTATCCTGTTTTCCCACTTGTGGGCTAACCTGTACAACAGCGGTCCCCAACCTTTTTTGCGCCACGGACCGGTTTATGCCCGACAATATTTTCATGGACTGGCCTTTAAGGTGTCGCAGAAAAATACAACAAAATAACACTAATACCGGTACCAAAAAAAGAAAATTTATTCTTAACACATGTGAAAAGACCAAGGAAAACCGAGTAAACGATAAAAACGATAACAAAATAACGCTGAAAACCAATGAAAAACCCTGAAAAATATACATTTCACACCTGAGCCTCAACTCTCGCGGCCCGGTACCGGTCCAAGGCCCGGGGGTTGGGGACCGCTGCTGTACAACACAGCAAGTTCATCATATCCAGGATATAAAAGAATTCATGTTGGCAGCTTAAGATGAGTCAGAAACATGGACAGGTCTACTGGCAGCAGAGCAGCAAAATTTGTAAAGGAAGAGCAAACTATAAGAAAAATCAGAAGAATTAAAAAATATCATGCAAGTATTAAAAAAACCACTAAAACAAGGTGTGAGTGATAGAAAAGCACTACGTGCACTGTGTAAGCTTTATCGTAATATGAAAAAAAGCAAGAGTTGAATTTTATTTTAAGCTTTTGTTGCACTGCACAGAAATATTGGTTTTTATTAACTTTTGAACAACGGGGAGAACTGGGAGTTATTGATGACTATAGAGGTCTTTTGCAGGATTGATGGTACCCTGTTTGGCATAGAAAGTATAAATGATTGGGATAGTAACCAAAGTCCCATTCAGACCACCAGACTTTTCCTTCATGGTGTTTTGAAATGTAAGAGGTCTGAATCTCACTTTGAAACCAAACTCTTAAACTTTTATTGGCTTGACAACAATTTGCTAGTGCCAAGTTGCTTGCCCATGAGTATACCCAGTTGAGGTCAATTTTAAGTCATGTCTGCACATTCAGAATCAAGATATGCATCATCATAACTACATTTTATCATCTGAAAAGGGTCCACCTCACAAAAGAAGTGAGAATACAAAGGAAAGAGTCAGCACAAGTGTCTACATGTCATCCTCTTCCTTCTTAACATAAGCCTTATTTTCTGAACTGAAGTCAGGGCTGTAACTCACAAATAGGTGCACAAACACTTATTGTTAGCAGATTAGACATACGACCCTTCTGTTTCTAAACATCTGATGACAAAGCCAGCTAAATAATAGCTGGTTATAAGCTAACATTGTAGCAGCTAACGTTAGGCTCAAGTGTCCTAAAAATCACACTTTGTCTTTGATAACAGTTTGATTCCATTCCAAGTGTCTGAGGCCAACAATGTTCAATCCACTTCAAAGACCTTTTCACTAAAGCTGGCTAACTGTAGCTAACAGAGGCTAACTGCAGCTAACAGAGGCTAGCAGCTAATGGCGGTAAAAACTGCAGTGCTTGCCAACAGAAAACTTCAGGATATCTTTAACAGCCACCATAACTAGGATTATGCAATTGAATTGGGAAAGGCAAGAAAGTAGAATTCAGCAGTCTCCAGTCTACTAGTGGTGAGATTTAACACACTGTAACTTTAACAGTCCCAGGAGTGACAAAAAGCCGTGGTTGCGTGCACTTCCACCATCGACACTCTGTGGACTGATTTTGAAGGTTTACATCGTGTTACATCTGTGCAACCAATGCAGCATTTCATAAAGCATCATACCAACAGCCAAGCATGGTGGTGGCAGTGTGATGGTCTGGGGCTGCTTTGCTGCTTCAACAGGACTCCAGCCATGAATTCTGCTCTCTTCCAGAAAATCCTGAAGGAAAATGTCTGGCAACCAGTTCATGAAGCTCAAGCTCACTTGGGTTTTGCCAGGAAACACACCAGCAAGCTCCGAATGACTCAAAAACGTGGAGTTAAATAAGAGTGAGATACTTTGGCGTGACCTTAAACTGTCTGTTTATGCTTGAAAACCCTCCAATTTGGCTGAATTAAGCAATTCTCCAAAGAACAATGAAGACTTTAGCCAGTCATTGCAAACATTTGATTGAAACTCTTGCAGCCAAGGGTGGCACAAACAGTTACTAGGTTTGCAGGGGAATTGCTTTTTTGCAACAGAGCAAAGTAGGTTTGGATAACCTTTTTACGTTATTAATAAATGAAATCATCCTTTAAAAACTGCATTTTGTATTTAATCAGGTTATCTAAGTCCAATATTAAAATGTCTTTGATCTGAAAAATGTGAGCGTGACAAATATCTATATATCATATGGTATCATTTTTTAGAAGTTAAAGTGGGTGTAACATTACCACCCTTGTGCGTTCTGTTACTTTTGGCTTTCCCATTACAACAAATACTTGCATACACTTAAAAATCTGGGTAAACCCCACTGGATAGTTGTCTGACAACTATCTGGTTTCCACGGTGACAAATGGCTGTAATGCCCTTGCTCTGTGAGCAGCAAAGTTCAGGTACGGCCCGGCACCTGTTCAATGTGCATGGCAGGAGGGTGCTTATGTAATTCTTAAATGGCAGCGGGTTTGATATTGACCACAGAGGCTGCTGTGGGGGCAGCAGCCAGCCACTCTGCAGCTCTGGGACATAACATTTGATGGATTCAGCACTCTGTGTGTGGAGGTTGGGTATGTCCCTGTTCATGGAGTTATATTTTCTGCTCTCTTGTCCCCGAAGCATGATGCCATCTTCCAAACTTCTTTCTCCTTTGGGTTCAGTTTTCTTACTTTAGTTTGCGTCCCGTCCGTATATGAATAACTTCCTCCATCCTTAAATTTAATTTTCAGCTCTATGAGTTGGAATGACTGATGTGCAGTAGCACAGACCCCGACAGTGAGATTTAAATCGACTGGGCTAGTATTATATAACCACAGAGTGAGGCAGAGGCCATACACAGAAGAGGTTTAAACATAAACATAACAATATTCCTTCTGAAAAGTTTTTGTTTCTCACACTGAGAAATCCAGGTGTCTCAAGCTGTGATTAAGTGAGTGCTGAGAATTTATATGTGTGTGTGTGTGTGTGTGTGTGTGTGTGTGTGTAAGAAAATGGAGCCGGACTTTTCTCTCCTGCTGCTAATTGTCCTCTATGCTCTGTTGCCCAAGGGCAGCAACAACACTAATCTACTGCACACTCAATGCCTCTCTGAATCTCTCATGTCTGTCTCTACCACCGCCCTGTCCTCTCTGGAAGCGTCATTTGGCTCTCAATGGTTTTGGTGTGTGGGTGTTGTGTGGGAGATCGTGCAAGTCAAACAGTCTACAGCATGCTTTAACACAACATATCTGGATTTATTCTGCCACATTTGTGTTTAAGCAGAATCACAACACAGCTTTGCCTGCTTGTGTCCCAGGTAAGTTTTATTGGAATATCTCTGAACTCTGAAGTAGATTGTCTACATCAGCAGAAGATCACACTGGGTGTCACACCTGTAAGCAACAAACAGGAAACTGAGGCTACAATTCACCTCGCTCACCAAAAGTGGGAAGCAGAAGAAAGTAAAAACATTACCCTGTTTGATGAGTCTCGATTTCTGCTACGACACTCAGGTGGTTGGATCAAAATTTGGTGTAAACAATTTAAAAGCCTGGATCCATCCTGCCCTATATCAAAACTTCAAGCTGCTTGTGGAGGTTTAATATTGCAGAGGATGTTTTCTTGGCACAGTTTGGGCCCTTAGTACCAACTAGGAATCCTTTAAATGCCACAGCCTGTCTGAATATTGCTGCTGATCATGCTCATCCCTTCATATTTTCTGATGCCTTTTACCAACAGGATAACAAACGATGTCACAAAACTCAAAGCATCACAAACTATTTTTTGGTGATGGCCGTGACCTCACTATACTGAAATGTTACACAGTTATCATGCAGTTTCACTGGTCTGGCCCTCTCAAGATCAAAGTGGATCAAAGTTGGAGATACAGCGATACTTATCGGTCAAGCCTGCTGTTGATTCTTCATAAGGCATATATCATACATCATCAGAGGAACAACAGCAGGAATGTTTAGCAATGATGGCTCATTTCCACTGTGTCCCACTGTGTTGACCAGCCTGCAGATGAGCAGGAACTCCCTAAGTGGCATCCATCCATCATCGTCTGTGTTCTCCGTACTGTGACAGGCCAAGATGTCTGCTGTGAAAAAGACCTTTCTGGTCCAGAGTGAAGAGACAAAAAGCCAGTGCCAGGGAAGACTCAAAAATAAAACTTCCTTTAAAATGATATTATAATTGATAATCACCTTGGTCCAAACTAACCAGTTTAATCACATTGAAAACAACTCTTTAAAGAGCCTTAAAACACATGATGACTTTGCACTTGTTTCTGGTTCTTTCTGCTTTTCCTAATATAGAAATAGCTTACACACTCAGCAGCGCCTGTAAACTTTCTTGCAGATTAGCTTGCTAATGGTAATACTAGCTCAGCTACCCCCCCATGAGTTATGTGACCCTCACCTTGTAGGTCATAGCGGTATGTGTGTGTCAACTTTAACCTTTGCAGCTACATACCGTGGTTGCGTGCACACTGAACTTCCTTGCATAAGTAGGTGGTCTTTCTTGCATTTCAGGGACACTCCCTTTTGGTTTTTAACTCTAGTTGAAGTGGCTTAAATCACTGGGGTTTTTTCAGATTTGTTTTTTCTGGCATTCAGGGTGTTCTGTGTTATCCTAATAAATAAAGTCTTTTCCTTTCACTTACACACAGTGTAGCCACTGGTTTCAGACTAGCTGCGGTAGCTGCATTAAAAGCAACGCAGTCTAAGAGAAAACGACGCTGCTGCTTTCAACAGCACGTCTCGTGGGAGGGCATAATGGTATGGTATCTTGTGTGGCAGAATTATGTAACAGGAGGAGAAATATTAATGGATGACCACTCAAGATGTTGGGGAAAGTGGCGTTTGTGTGCTTAAGGGATGACAACAGAGGGTCTGACGGCAATAACATCGACAGTGCTCATTCTGCATGTTTGTGGGGCTCGTGTTTGCATCCCAGCACAGAATGCCACGTCTCTCGTGACCCTAGCATTGCCTGCACTCCCAGGCTACCTTCTACGTCAGCCTGAGTTACATCTGCGAGTCCAGCCAGCAGTCATGTGACCTCTGACCTTCAGAGTTGTAAAATGATGACTGGATTGAACTGAATGAGTGTGTCATCAGAGGGCAGTAGCTCACAGATTCACTGAAATGTTAAAGAAACATCTTATGCTGCAGTTTAAAGAGAACCTCTTATGACTTTTGTTTTTATTCACATACAGTGCTGTGCACAAGTCTTTAGCCACCCCTTATTTCTTTATATTGTGTCAGGAAAATGCAGTTTTTTGAACTGTGTGCAAACATAGATGGAAATACAGTATATTAGGCAAAAACTGACTTTTTTCAATTCTAACAAGCTTGAAATTTAGTATTTTGTATGACCACCTTTAGTCTTCAGCAAAGCCTGACCTTTCTCAAGCAATATTTCTTGTACTATAGTTTCTTTAGGAAGTCTTCAGGAATAGTTCTCCAAGCTCTTTAAAAGACATTCAAGGTTCTTCTTGGCTGTTTTTCCACATTCTCTGTCAAGATGATCGCACACTCTTTCAATACCCTTGAGTTCCAGGCTGTGGGAAGGCCAATCCTTAACACATGAGCCAAGGTTTTAAAAAAGTTGTGGTTCATTACCATCACCAGGACCAAGGTGTGAAATCCCTGCAGCCTACTACCATTTAAGCTATTGAGGTCACCTGAGTCAAGGTGTGAGTGGGGGTTGAAAATGCCTGGAAAAGGATAGCCCCAAGGGGACAGCCCTAAATACCTGTGACTATGATCCAAAGAAGCCTCTTGGACGAGAGGCGAAATGTCTTCACGTACCTAAAGAAGTCCATCTGCCTTGTTTTGAAACACTCTGGGCTACCATGACCTGGATGACACCAAGCTAATGGAAACTACTGAATCTCAAAGTTTTCTTGGGAGATAATACAAGATGATTGTAATCAAAGAATATATTACTCAGTGAAATAGTCAGTTTTGTGTTTTTAATAGTTAGGAAGGTGTTTTATGTTAGGAGAATCTACATATCTAAATTTCTATAGATTGATGCATAATCTGTTCAATTCCTGAACATGAACATATTTGATAATTATCCTGAACAACAGAATCTGAACAGCCACTGCAGCGCCATTGATAGTCTGACTTTTAAACGATTCACATGTACAGAGACACGCTGATGACAGGGTAAGAGGCATGAAGCTTAATATCAGCCCATATATGTCAGTGTGGTTCCGGCCTGCCAGGACTGCCCATTACTGTGAGATGTGTAATTGTCCACGGCCTCAGTCAGCCACACACACACACATAGACCAACTACAACAACAACATAATCAATAGCACTATTTGTTCATTCTGCACAGTGCTGATGTTGTGAGGACAGTCAATAATGTCGCTGATGGGAACGTGGATGGTTACACTCGTGACGCTTTGTCGACGCTCGTATATTCTTCTTTTAGGATGGAGTGCAATTAAAATAAAAATGCATGTGTTGTTGTTGTCATAACATGTAGCTGTTTATAGATCCGTCCTGGTACTCGATGTTTGAAACTGATGAAATGTATTATTGTGCTTGCATGATTTCCAGAAATAGAAGCTGGAGTGTGATTGGCTCTGTGTTCAGTTTGTTGTGGAGAGCTAATATTACCTGACCATGTTTCCCCGAAAAGATAAGCAATGTTGCTGGCACAGGATTCATTAGCAGCTCTTCCTGAAAAATAAAAACAAACAAACAAACAACAAAACTATGATTCCCAAACAAGAATCACTGTTAAAATGAGGCTTTCTGTAGGGACAAGCTGTGGAGTGACTCCCAAGAGGTTCATTCTGTTCATCTGGACGCAGCGTTTTTCAATTGGAGAAATGTTTCGTTACTCATCCAAGTGACTTCTTCAGTGTCATCTGACTGCAGGTTTCCCCCAACCTTATAAACAGTACATACATAATAACTGAAACCAGCAATGAACAATGGGCTGTGAGGGCAGTTCCTTGATCATTAATACTCAAATTCTCATGAGCATTGATCAACAACCACTGATCAAAAACCACTGATCATTGATCAAAGCTGTGGAGTGACTTACCATTTGGGAAAAGTCAAATTGATATAGAGAAACCAATGGTTTTCATAGATTCCAGGACATTTAAGTCTACTATTGATTTGCTACAAAGCTTTCTTCTACAAAGCAAAACAAAAAGCTCTCACTTTTTAAGCAAATTATGCTCAGCAAACAATTTATCAGAAGGTTGCCATGAATGGGTGCATGAGCCCAACCAACTAAAAAGGAGTGCTAGGAAGTCCAAAGAGCAACAGTTCTTGAGGATTTAGAAGGTCTCAACAGGTGAAATCGTTGGTCTGTATAGTCTAAAGAGCTTGAAGAAAAGCGACTGGACTTCTTTAATCTTTGTGAAGGCGTTTCACCTCTCATCCCAGAGGCTTCTTCAGTTCTAAAGTTTCAGTTCTTTTGTTTAGTATCTTCACGAAACTCAAAGAAGTCCAGTCAACCTTCTTTCCAAGCTCACTGATCCCTGTGTTATAGTATGTACGGCTGGTAAATAGCATAGACCACAAGCTTATTGTAGTGGCTGACTAGTAATGGAACAGTTAACCGATGATAACTGAGAGGTGGCAAAGTGATAGTTTAAATGTAGTTCACCTGACAGGACAATGGGGCACATTGGATGAAGAAAAATAAATATAAATGCTGCAACCAGTATTTTAAGACCATGACACTTATGATACCTGTGCGTCAGAGTTGGGAAATTAAAGCGAGCTTGAACATGCCTGTGATAGACTAATCAAGAGCTACTGTATGAGGGCCAGACTTTGATATATGATCATGTAGCCAGTTGTAGCTCCCTAGGGGTTTTGGATTTAACGGATTCACTAGTGTAGGCCGGCACAAGAGCTGTTTAACAGCTCAGCAGCTGGATCACTGTTTCGCTCTTTAATCGAGGATCAGTATTTACTGTCACAAAGGTGATGGCTACCGATTGCACAAAAGCCTTTCGATTCCCAGTGCTGCAACGGTGTGCGTTGCATGGTGCGCCCTTTGTTTCGTTTATGTGTTGTTGTTGATTTTTTTGCCTTCTGCAGTGCGATTCACAGAAGCAGTCCAAGTTTGTTTGCTATTCTGCTCGCACACCAGAGAGAGAGATAGAGAGTGTCTTGGGATAAAAGCCATATCAACGAATCGCATTAACATTTTCTTTCACCATTTATTAATTCACCAAATACAGTGAAAATGGCATCATAATATACAATGACTCATTCTTAGAATGTCATGACATTTTTGTTGCTTTTTTGCTTCATAAAACGATGTTTCATTATTGAAAATATTAAGGTTTCATGCACAACAAACCATATCCAGTTTCTTTAAAATAATGGTACAAAATGAACAAAACAAATTAAAAAAAGAAAAGAAAAAGAAAAACAGAACAAAACAAAAACGGTAATGTCCAAAAATCGATCATATAACAACATGTTATTTGAGGATACTCGTAAACAGTGCAATATACTCTAAAACTGCCATTTTCTAACAAATTCATCAACGAAGCTCAAGTCACAGTATACGATTTCTTAATAATAGTTTAACATTGATGTGTGCAAAAACCCCAGACACATTCAGTTAGTCTTTAAAAAATGTGCGACATCTGATATCGAATGAGACCAGTCCCAACTCCCCCCAAAAAAGTCCTCGCTTTGCCTCTCTGAAGGCCAGTCTCATTCTGTATATCCTCTCCGTAATACAAATATTCCCGTTGATGAATTCTAAGACGATAGACTAGCATATAATTTAAATAACAAATATTTAGATATAAAAATACAAATATGACTTTCGTTAAAAAGAAGCGTGCCAGGGTAAGAGTGGTGGCACCTGCGTTGGCACCGGAGTGAAAGTTCATGCAAATAGATGGAGAGAATCTTTAAAGTCATCGAAGACGAAACACAAATATTTGCAAAATCTAAACAACCAAATTATAGAGAGCAAATGTTTTTTTCCCATCAATTTCATGACTGTTATTTAAAACATTACTATAATGTCCGTGTTCCTGCTGGCCTCTGTAGATATCTGAGCATTTGGAAATGCAAAGAAAAGATTTTTTTAAAGAGATATGTGCAGGTGTAAATCGGCTACATGAAGGTGTCAGCCTGCACCTTTCACCACTGATGGGTGATGCAAGAAGAAGAATGTAGCCTTGTTTTTTTTCAATTAATCTGCAGCCTATTGTTGTTTAAGTGCCAAAACAGAAAATATTCACATTGCACCCTCCTATATATATCTATATATGTATTTATATATATATTTGTTTGTTTTTTTCTTACATACAACGTGTCTCCTCTATTTAGCAGACTGTAGAGTTTTGGTTGGTCTGTTTTCAAAAAGCATTAGCAGCAACAGGAATGCATTGGACCGGTGCTGAAAGGACAGCTCCCTTGAATGCACCGTCGCCGATTGAATCAACAAAGCAGAGCCTAAAGGAGGGAGGGAGGGAAGGTATTGGAGGGGGGAGGGGGATGTCTCGGAGCTTAGCCTACCTACTGTACAACTTATTGAAATGGGGCTGGGATTTAGCTTCAGCCTCTAGTTGCAGTATTTTTGATGCTTACAGCGCTTTAGGGGGGGAAAGGAGGAAAAAATAGAGATGGTCGTGAATTAATGACAAGTTCATCCATCATTAAAGTCAGCAGAGGTTGAGATACAGAGCGGGGCCCGCCATCTCAACATCCTGCTGCGCAGCTGTAGTTAAAATCGGGATTCGTTTGGAGAATTGCCAGCAATCCCATGATAAATCTTGGTCTTTTATTTTTTTTCCTCCCCAGAGTCTCTCTGTCTCTCTCTTTCTCTCTCTCTCATCTTATTCTTCCTTCCTCTTCCCTTCATCTCTTCTCTTCAGCCTTCTCCGTTCTCTTTTCTCTGCCTCTTTTTTCCTCTCCGTTTCATTTCATCACCCCATCCTCGTTTCGTGCCGTCGTGATTTTTTTTTCCTCCCCGCACAATCCTCGAACATGCACAGCCGACAAGTGCTTCAAATCGGTGATCAAAATTAAAAAAGTCTGCAAGGCATCGGTCACGTTTAAACGCCGGGCGAAGACTTGTCTGTCATCCCCTTCAGGACTTCATCTATTCGGTCGTCCTCGATGACCACTGTGGAGGAGAAAAAGAGGAAGAGGTTGTTTACTCAGAGCCACAATCAGAAGTCACGATTTATTTTGGGGGTCTATTGCGCACTAAATAAAAGTAAGTTTGGGCAAATGTGGCCCTTGTGCGCTTGCACGGTGAATTATTATTACTATCGCAAATCCCCAATTCCGGCACACACGCACTCGGTGAAAACAACTCATTCTCGAGCCATTTCTTTATTATTATTATTATTAATATTATTTAATCCCTACGTTTAAACCCTATACTTGAGTCGATTGCATCACGGGGTGTGTCCTTGCATGGATATTATCGCTGGTGCGTGAATGTAAACAGCCTGGATGTCGTTCACGACCAATGACACTTGTGAGAAAAACAACAACTGCGGTGCATTTTGCATCGAGCTGCTGGTAATCACGGAAGATTCTGGAAACGACAGTAATGTGGAAACTTAATTCCAGAGTCACTTAAAGCGCCATTCATATAACGCGCTCATTTTTGCGCAGCATATATAATTCTGCCATTCTTTGTAAATGTGAATTCGTTTTTACCTCTTTTGGCTCTGCCGATCTGCCCGAGCTTTGGGGGTCTTTTTGCCTGCGACGCTGCGAAAAAGGCGCTAGTGTCCTGCAGTCCGCAGCTAAAGGACATCTGGCTGACCTCGCTGTCCGCCCCGTAGCCGCTCATTTTCCCCTCGTTGTATGGCAGCACCTCAGACATCGTGGCACAACAGTGAAGAAGGGTCACCAGCTTCGGGAAGTTCTTTTATTTTTAAATCAAGCAAAAAAAGTTGTTGAAATTCTTCCCCGGTGGTGCCAGTACAGTTCCGTCTGAGAGCGCCGTTTCCTGCTGCGATCCTCGGTCTGCGTGGATGAGGGGAGCCGGTGCGTGAGGTCCGGGTGCTGTTGTGGTCTCTCTGTGGTCTCTGGATGTGTTGCAGCGGCAGCAGAGGAACCGAGCGTGACTGTGTGTGCGTATCTGTGTGCGCGTGTGAGAAAGAGAGAGAGATGTGTTCGCCTGTGTTGCTGGCTGATGTCTGGCGAGGGAAGTGGGAGATCCCGGGATCATAAAGGAAACCCAGGCAGAATGGTGAAGTCATCCATCCGGGTTTGAAGCTGCGAGAGTGTAGCTGTGTGTAAATGTGTGTGAGCGTGGGGACTCCGAGGGGTAGAGGAGCAAGACTGACATCAACAGGCGAGAGACGAAACTGCTAGATACTGACACAGCCTCGTGAGGCTTCGAGAAGTGGACTTTTCCTAAGGATGTCTATTCAGCCTGTAGACTCAGAAAAGCGCTTAATGTGGCACGTTATAGTCTGCATTTCCCTTCCATAGGTTACCTTTTTATTGTTCTGCTCTTCGAAGGGGAATAAGTACTTTTTAATTTCGTTTAATTTTATTTGTATGTACTTTATTAGTAGTATAACCTTTTCTATTTTTTGGCAGGAACGATGGACAATGTAAACCCTGTGCCAGATGCAGCTAAAAGATGTAAGTTTTAGCCGGGTGGAGGCTTGCAATGCAATGTTCGACTGACAAAAATAAAATAATAAAAAACACTTTTTATACATAAAAACTTTAATAGAAATGACCCCCCCCCCCCCCCCCCTTTTGATGTTAATACTAACAGTAACAGTTTTTATCCCATTCAAAATTCAGACTTTTCCACACATTTGAGGGATGTTTGCTTCTTTTTACTACTCTCTGCCAACAAAATGAAATGAAGGTGTTACCCAGCAGATGCTCTCCAGATGCTGTTGGATGGTGGATAAAAATCTGACTGAACTTTTCTGTATTCAGAATTTCATCAGTTTTGACAAGATCCCCAAGACCACTGGCTACAAATGGAAAATGCAGCCCTAAATCATGACAGCACCTTCCCCGTGTTTTACAGAAGGCTAAAGACACGCACTGTTTAACCTCTGGACTTTCTTTGTGGCACTGATGTGATGATTTGTGATGATTTCAACCAAAAAGTTCAAATTTGGATTCATCACTCCATAAGATCTGTTGCCAGTGAATTTCAGTCCAATTCTTGTGTAATTTATCATACCTCAGTCTTTTCTTCTTGCTTCCCTCCCTCATATACTGTTTATCTGCTTTGGTCCTCAGCAAGAGTCAGTGTTCAGTGGCTTAACAAATAGAACAACATCCTTTGAAAGCGTTTAGCTATAAGCGCAGGACTGAAAATTAGTGAAAAAGTAACCATTTTTCTAAGAAAAACTTTGAAAGACTGTCACAAAGCTTAGAGAAATAAGTAAGTCTGCCTTCTTGGAAGTGAAACAAGTGTTAACCATACATTGCTTTATTCTATGCACTTACCTCACATCCATGGCTAATCTACCACCTAGTCTAACATGCATGTATTTGTACAGTTGGAGGGAGCCAACATACCCAAAAGAAATCCATGCAGGCACAAGGAGAACATGCAAATGCCACACAGAAAACCCAAGCCAGGGATCAAACCAGGAAACGTCTCACTGCACCACTGTGGCGTCCAAGCTTACACAACCCTGTACTCCCAGGCAGTCTCTCATCCAAGCATCAACCAGTCTCGACCCTGCTCAGTGTATAAGATCAGATCAGAGATCAGACATGTTCAGGATGCTGTGGTCATAAACCAATTATTCCACTGTGCTTTATTCTACTGCAATAATTTATCTGCCATGCTAGGACACATTGGCAACTGTGCTAAACTTGGTCTGTACAATCATACGATTTTAAATATATCTAAATTACAGTGAGAGTGCTCTAACAGCTCTGGGCACAGGTCTCAAAAACTAGAACAAGCCAATTAGATTATGGCGAATTACACTGGACCACTATTTTTCATTGTCTGAGCATATTGACGACATCATTAGAAAAGTCACAGCTGTGGCCAGAAAATTAATTTTTTGTGTCACTTTGTGAGTTATGAGAAATGTCGCAGTGCTCCAACAGCCTGTGTTTAGTTCAGTACAGGGCAGACGTAGTGTTAGGACATCTCAGCAGCAACACTGAAATGTTCTTTTTTTGTGGAACTTAACTATTGTTTACTCAGTTTATTAATACAGCAATAATGTCCGGTCAGTTTCGATCAATCAAATACATACAAATGTCACATGTTTGTCAAAGAAATTTGCCAATAATTTTTGGTTTAATCTGTTTTAAAAGCTGTAGTAATAAGATCTGTATAACCTTACACCTATAGAAAAGCATTAAAAACATAGTATTGTCGATTTTCCACTTTCCCACACTGCCTTCTCTGAGCCAATCAGCCCCCATCTTGCCTACTTTAAATCTCAGCACTCCTCTGTCATTCTGCCTTTCAGACTCTCATTGGTGCGAGCCACCTGCTCCCCATATCTGCCTCACCCCGGTCACTCAGAGCCCCATCCAAGCCTCCATCTTGGTCCAGGCCTAATTCCTGTCACCCCTCTGCTCCGACGGGCCATTGGAGTATAATCACGTTCAGTTCTTCCAAATAACCTCGCCTGATTAAACTGGCAGTTTGCCAGGAGAAAATAAAAGAATGACTCAATTCAGCACCATGGACAGAGACAATATAGTTTAACATTTAAAAAAATGTTTTAAATAGCGTTATTGTTTTTCCCTGCTGCATATGCTACGCCTCTCTGTCCTCAGAGCATATGGTATCTTTGAGAGAGCTACAACAGTGATCTGACAGAAGGATTATTTTTGCACCAAACCTGTTTCAGCAACTCGGGCCAGCTGACCTATCTATAAAGAGCCAATAACCTTTCATCTTTTTTTAGCAGCCTGTCTACATAACTGACCAGTTTGAGGTGCCAGCTGACAGTCTTGAGGTGAGTGGTGCCGGCGAGGCACCTTTGGGGATAAGACGTGGAATGACCACAGAGTGAAAATTAGCTCAGAGCGTCTGGCAGGACCACATAACCACGTGCAAAATATATTACTGAGCTCTGAGAACATTTCTTTATACTGATAAAACATGCAGCCAAACTCTTTGGAGCCAGATTCAATCCAAACAGTCGTCTTTCACTGATGGCAAAAAAAGCAGTCACAGAAGCCCCGGGAAAAAGTTGCAAGTGACGGAGAAGACATACAGTGCAGCATGCATATCTGCAAGTAATTATCCTCAAATATGTGATTGTGATTTTTCTCTCGCGCTCTGTGAATAAGGACGTGAATCAGAGATCATAAATCTGCCGCTCGGTCGCGATGTAATTCCTCAGGGATGACTCACAAAACTCCTCCTGCCCAATAAACTGCAGCCTCCAGCTGTCAACAGGCAGAGTTGTTGATTCACGGGTTCAAGCGAGGGCCAGGGATTTCACATGATGTCATCAGTTGGCGACAGATTTGGAGGCTTTAGGGGAAAATCTGGCCTGCTAACCCACATAGTACCAGGTGATGCTTCATGTTCTCAATTTAGGGCAGGAACATGCATATGTTTTACAAACTGTCACGCTTCCCTTTATTGCTTTCCCCCCTTATTGATGCACTGCCTTGTACGCACCATTAACCCCTTCTCAGTTATGTGCAGAAACTCTTCATTTGAATTGTCTCTGTTTAACGCAATTGATCTTTGTCCGTGGTGTGGTGTCTCCTCCCCCTGCCCCGTTCTTTCCCTCTTCTCAAGCTTGTTAGGAGGCAGCGGTTGTCAATGATTTGGCTCACTCAGTCAGTCTCATCTCTGACAAGTGTGCCCACCCTTAAGAAGCACTGCTCCAAATTACAAATGAATCACTGTGCTGAGTCACTCACCCCCTCCCCATCTTTCCCCTTGAGGAGACCGAGCTCTGCTGAACTTGCACGCACACACACACACGCACACACACACACACACACACACACACACACACACACACACACACACACACACACACACACACACACACACACACACACACACAGTTTGTTCACTAGGAACACTAGCTGAGGAAAAACAGCAATAACAAGCCTAGAGCTGAGAGCCAGGATCAATTCAGCCCTTAGGATTTGTGTTTGTTTGTGTGTGTGTGTGTGTGTGTGTGTGTGTGTACTCGCGTCCTAGCTGGGGACAAATTGTTCCCATCATGTAAAGCACTACATTTAAGGTGTAAGACTTTGTGTGAGGTCAGGATGGACAACAGCAGTGATCGTTATGAGCTTTAGAGTAGATTAAAATAAAAGAAATAATATAAGTCAATGAAAGTGAAGTGATGGAAATATGACTCCCTGCATGTGTGTGAGGGAGCAGGTGCATCTTTCAGGAAAGCTTAAAATGTAGCTTCGAGGACCAGCAGAAAGAGAAGCCATACACACACCATCTGCACTTGCTGACCGAAGGAAACCGCTGCGTGTCTCTGCACTCCTCATCATGAAGATTAATGCTGTTTGTTTTCCTGCATAAATATGCTCCAGTAGATTGCAGGAACATTGGCAGGGCTCCTGCCCTTGGATCAGCGAGTACACAGCTGAAACAGAAAGGTTCACAGCTGTCGAGTGCAGCACGCTGGAGCCACAGATGCCACGCTGCACTCCTTGCCGCCACCACACCTCATCAACATCAGAGGTGAAAGCTTAATCACAAGTGTATGTTTCATGTTGTTTAGTACTGTGTGTTGTTTCATAATCATTACCAATCATTACCCCTTACCAAGCATCTTCTTGGAATCTAGCACACTCTTACTACTCTCAACAACGTCATTTCTGATCTTAACAGTTTTAAAATTATTTTCATGTTCAAGAAAACAGTTTGAGATGATTTGAGCTTTGTGATGTGGTGTGTTATCCTGCTGGATGCAGTCATTAGAAGATGGGTACACTGTGGTCATAACGAGATGAACGTGGCCAGCACCGACACTACGATTAAATGATGCTCAGCTGGAACTAAGGGGCCCAACGCGTGCTAAGAAAATATTCCCCCAAACATTACACACATTACATCACCGCTAGCATCCTCAACCTTTGATACAAGGCAGGTATAATGCTTTCATGTTGTTTATGCCAAATTCTGACCCTGCCATCCAAATTTAGCAGCAGAAAGTGAGACTATCAGGAGATCTTTTCCAGTCTTGTGGTGAGCCTATGTGAAAAGTAGCCTCAGTTTCCAGTTCTTAGCTGACAGGAGCGCCACCTAGTGTGTGGTCTTCTCACGCTGTAGCCCATTTGCATAAAGTGTGAAAATTGTGTTGTGCGCTCAGAGATGCTCCTCTTCTCAGTTGGTTGTGTGGGAAAATTCCAGTAGTTCAGCATTTTTCTTCCCATTCTGATGCTCAGTTTGACCATGTCTACATACCTAAATGCATTTAGTTCCTGCCATGTGATTGGCTGGTTGCATTAACAAGCAGCTGATCATGTGACAGAACAGTAAATGGCTTTATAATGTTTAATTTGCTGCGGGATTTATATTCAGCAGGACTCTCACAGAAATATTTATTAAACCTGAGGACAAAGCAACTACAGGTAACAAAGCTAGCATAAAAACCCCCAAAGAAAATGGGAATGCAGTACTTTACTCTTATGTGAGTGAGTTTGTTAAAACCAGTGTTAAATACCCTAACTCTTTAATCTTTGGGCTGAAGAAAGAACACTCGGTGTTTAATG
Organism: Neolamprologus brichardi; assembly: GCF_056152115.1. Classification (NCBI taxonomy): domain Eukaryota; kingdom Metazoa; phylum Chordata; class Actinopteri; order Cichliformes; family Cichlidae; genus Neolamprologus; species Neolamprologus brichardi. Next base: position 23,803,927 of record NC_142121.1, read on the forward strand.
CTCAATCAACAATCTCTTTATTCCATAGAACACTTTGAGCATTACGTCCGGATGGGAGATTTGCACAGGAGGGTGTCCGGCAAAATCTTGCAGTGTCTGACGGTTTCTTAAATTCTTATAGCTTTGGCCCCCTCCAAACTAAGCATTCACATTCTTGACCTTGACTTCCTGTGCAGTATAGTTGGTCTTTCTACAATCAGAAAAGCAAGGCCATGATTCTCTGCAATCAATCAGGAGTAGAATGCAACTTAAAACTATATAATGGTTTCACAATCTTTAATCAGAGGTATAATGTGGCCGATAGCCGTATAATGATTCAACAACTCTTTGATTAGAAGTATAATGTAGCATAAGATAGTGTAATAATCTCACACCACACAGCAAAGTTACACTTTATCCATATCTGTTTTATCAGAGAAGATCAAATGATCTCACTTCAGTTATTAAATTGTTTTTGCTGCAAAATAAGATTGTCAAACATAATAACATAATGTTTCCATAAGACAGACAGTCTACTATCAGTCTTGATATTGTATTAAATTGAATGAGGTCAAGTTGGAAATTACATGCATTCTGTTTCTGATAATGTAGCAATCAACTTTGATAAATCATTGAAAACTGCATATCGGTTGATGTCTACAGAGACAGAAATTAACTTGACTCAGGTGACAGCCAGTCAGTTTTATATTAGGAGGACGCTTTGTCAAGCTGAGTGTTCAGTGTTGGATGCTTTTTGACTGAGATGTTATCTCAGGCTGCTGGTGCATGAGATGAGCCCCCTTGTTCATAGTATTCTTAGAGTACTTTAATGCATTTTAAACTATATCACTATATCGCTGGGCAAAATATCATGACACTTTTTTTACCCCTCTAAAAACCAGTGTAATCCTCTCAAACTAAAACTTTAAAGTAAACCAGTGTTTTCTATCGGCCCAGTTTGTATTTTCCTATGATACCATCCCTGTCCTCCTCTTCTCAGGGAGAGAGCACTCGGTTTGTTGATGTGAGGAGAAGTTCTGCAGTCACACTACTGTCAGAAAATAGGTCACTTATCCCACGTTTCACTGCATGCCCAAAGCAGATGGGTGACAGCAGTAATTGGCATCAGGGACTACAGCATGCTGTGGTGGCTCTCTCTCTCTCCTGAGATACTGCATCTCTACCGTTCCCCTGCTGTCTGTTGGAGTGTCTGCTAAAATCTCGCTGGCACCACTAAAACAGATTTTTTTATTTTTTTTAAAACAGCCCCCAACCCTACCTGTTCTTATGTGAAGCACAGCCACATAAGGTCATATTGTATTGGGATTTTTAAAGATCTATCAAAACTTTGGTATTCAGAGCTGGAGGTTTGCCATTTTACATTCTACTGTGCTAAATGCAGCACTTGTCTCCATCTGCTGTGATCTGAACGCTTTCTGAGAGAAATCCAAAGCATTTCATTGTACAAACGAAGGATGAATGTGAACCACAAAGAAAACCCAACACTGGTATGTTGCATACCACAAACTGCAAGGCTGGTGCTGTATTACCTTGTAAGGTTCTTCGCTGTAAATCAAACACAAACACTAATGAATGAACCGAAGATTTGACATGAAGGTGTTAGATGAGAAGAAGTCATCACATCTGCTCCTAGGTGGGAGACACATCTGAGCTCCAAATTTGAAAGCAGCTGTGAAGACATTTCCCTCAAGACCACGTATGTCAACTTCATTTGGCTGGATCGTCTGCCCTCTGTGAAAGTCTGAACCAAATTTGACAGAAATCCATTTTTATAGTAAAATAATGTTGGCCTGTAGTGGATCAACAGGACAGATGATTGTTTGATTATATATATTCATGATAGCTGAGATAATGCTGAAAAGGGTTTCACTTGCCTGAACCACCTCCATGTACCACCCTCACCATCGCCACCAACCGACATTAACACCCATGAAGAAGAGCCAATTAGAGAACAATAATATGATCTAAATTGTTTGTCAGCTATCAGAATGGATTAAACAGGATCTTGCAGTGTACAATAATTGCATTTGACTTGGAAAGCCTCTACTAAAATCAGCGTCTCGGGCAGCACCTCAAATGAAGAAAGAGTGACACCTAGTGGTCGAAGCAATGACTGGAAATTAAAAAATGATGTATTGACAAGCGGGTGAGCTCTGCACAACTTGCAGCAAATGAAAATATTTTCATACTATAAATGACAGTTTTCCTATCAACAATTTCGCTCTGAAGTCTTGCTATCCTCTGTTAAACAGATCAGATGTTATTTTTTCCCCCATGCCCTGAGAGGTTGCAGTAATAGTCTGGTCCTATTAAACCACAGCTGCCATTCTGCTGAGAGAGCTTTGTATTTGTCCAGCTTATGACCACTGAAGAAGATTTATGGGATCCACCTGCCCTGTTTCTTCTTTGACCTGAGCCTGATGCTGCACTTTTCATCTTGCACATGTCCTCCTCCACTTCAAACACACGCTATTTAACATTTGTCTTTCTGTGCCAATGCTTGGGAAAAAAGAAAAAGGTAGGAGGTGGCGTGTCACAGACGCTGCTGGTTAGGGGTGACAGAAGTAGTGTGCTTGATAACTCACTATATACACTTTTCAAAAACCAGGTGCTGTCAAAAAGCATTTATGTTTTTAGAAAACCCAACATGAACCCCTGCCATCTTTAGAGTTCTGTGAAATGTGTGCCTGTTCAGGCCAACACAAAACTACTTTCCTGATGTTTAAGATGAGCAGGTGCTCACCAAGTCTTATATAAGATGATGCGATCTGTACATACTTGAGCTTAATCCTGTGTGTCCCAGAGCTTTAAATCAGTTGACTTGATCAAGTGGAAATATGTAATGGGAAACTCCTATAGGAGGCTTAATTCAGCATGTGGTTGACCGAAGCCTCCAGGGGAATAACTCTTAGTTTTCCTGTAGCACTGACTTGGATCCCCTTTAGCCTTCAGAGCTACTTTAATTCTACATGGCATAGATTCAACACGGTGCTGGAAACATTCCTTAGAGATTTTGGTCTACTGATATGAGAGCATCCTGCAGGTGCTGCAGATTTATATTCCCCACACAATTATTATTAGCATCAGCAGAAGCCTGAGTAGCTGATATAAGGCAGGGTGGATCCACGCTTTCATGTTGTTTACACCAAATTCTGACCCTACTATCTGAATGTCGCAGCAAAAATCACAACTCATCAGATTAAGTCTTTTTTCCTTCTCTTGTCCTGCGTTGGTTGTTTCCTGCTTCCTTGTTATTTGTTCATAGAAGGTGCTCCCAGTGTGGTCTTCTGCTGCTGTAGCCCATCTGCTTCAAGGTTGGATGTGTCCATTCAGATGCTCTTCTGTATAGTTTGGTTCTAAGGAGTTGTTTTACAAGTTACTTTGGCCTTCCTATCAGCTCCAAGCAGTACGGCCATGTATGTACATCTAAATGCATTGAGTGTCTGTCATGTGATCAGCTGATAAGATATTTGCATTAAGGAGAAGTCAAACAAACATAATACAAAATAAACTGGGTCTGAGTGTACACGCTGTGAGTGTGCATGCACACATTAAAAGTGACACTATGGATTCTCAAATATGTGTTAAATACACTTAAATACACTTTAAGGGTAAAATTTCTCAACATTAGATTTATTTGGGTTTCAGTAAATTTCTGATACAAACAAGAATGGAAATTAAACTGTCTGAACTCTGCTCCAGTCTGCATGCCAAATATTCCCGAGCAAGATACTAACCCCAAGTTCCTCTCATTCATCCATCAGAGTACGAATGACTGTAACTGTTAGGTAAAAAGAACCTACGTAGAAAAATCACAGCAAAAAAGTGCTTGAACCAGTGAATGAGAGAAGTTGTGTAAAGTGCTTTGAGTGCTCAGGTAGGGTAGGAAAGCACTATAAAATAATCACTCTATTTACTTTAAAGTACCATCACTCGGCAGAAAATGCTAAAATAAGGCACATGAGCACTGAGCAAAACAAACATCTGTATTGCACAAGTTTACACATTTTTTTGACTTGATTTATATCCCCATATTTCCCACAACAAATCTCCATTATGGACAAAATGTTTTCACAACATGACTCACATTTAATTTTGAATTTAATAAGTTAAGCAATTTAGACGTGAAGCTTCTACTGAAGTGACCCGATTCCACAAATACGTCAGACTTGATATAGAGGTAGCACTCTCACAATGCTCTGTCTACAAATAGGGCAATATTGCTGTGGCAGAGCCTGGTAGCAGGTGTGGCAGCAGCACACGTGTCCACAGTCCAACAGGACACAGTTACGGGGCTGACTGAGGCAAATAACACACATGGCCACGTCTTGAAGGTTGTCCTGGTCTGGTACATTATTTTGCAGTCTGTTAAATTCCCTTCTTTCCCGTTCCTGGTCCCTGAGAGCCTTAAGGTGGCGGTAGTAGCGTAACCCGGCCCAGAAAATGATTGCTGCCCCTGCCAAAGCAGAAGTAATGGCCAGCACTTTCCACCAAAAAGCGATGTCTTCATTCTCCCCTTGCAGGGTGTCGAAGTCCGCTGGGGTCAGGAAGTACTGTGAACCGTTAGAAGGGGGTCGGAGACTCAGAGTGCCATCTGTGTCCAGATTCAACTCGCCTACACCTGTAAGATTTGTCCCCACCTTGAAAAAAAGGTGTGGCACTTATCAATAAGAATATATTTTTAATATTGACAACAAATTGGGCTTTATGAAGTGAACACTAATTCATTCAAGTTTGAATAGAATGACTTACTTTGAGCATTTCCTCGATCTCCAGTTGACCTTTTGGCTTCTCCCCAGTAAAGTACTGTCCCATGAGGTCACCCAAACTGTGACTGACCTGGTGAAATTTCTCATATGTGACCTCCATGTCCAGCCCAGTGGCCTGTAAAGGCGACAAGACTCTGATTTCGGTATTATCCAGTCCCACTAATAAAAAGGGCACCGCCTCTATGTTTTCGTGCAAGAGTCGTTCATTATCTGTCCTGCAAAGGTAACGTGAGAAACAGTTTGCATATCTGATAATAAGGAGAAAATGTTAGATGTACCGGAACTTCAGCTTGATCTGATGATGTTCTCACCATGTACGTAAAAATCCGTTCCACAACAGCCTGTGTTCTTTCACCATGAATCTACGCAGCACACCAACATTTTCTTTGTTGTGCCAACTAATGAGAGGCTTTCCAGCTGGTTTTACACCACCTAAAATGTATACGAGCACACATACAGTAACAGGGAATGAGAGGCAGGCCGGTGTACAAGTTTTCAGATTAAAAAAATAAATAAATGTACTAGTCCTTATCAAAAACAAACAAAAGACTGATTACCTTCAATGACGACATACCGTAGACACGCTCCTGGAGTAACTTTCAAGATGTCCTTGAGTGTTTTATCTATGGGTAACCGTGGAGCATTCTGGAAACATGGAGCACACACAGTAAATAAGACTAACTAATTAATAAGTCATGCATTTGCTTTCCCAGTGGTTTTATGTCTTTGGTGTGTGTTAATCAGCTCGCTGTAAATGGGTACTTTTCTGTGCAGTGCTAGCAATCACAGTGTTGCTATTAATTCTATAAATGACTGGTTGTAATAGTAAATCTTTCAAAAGAACCAGTTTAGTTTGAGGAAAAAGAAAAGATATGTCCCTAAAAGATCCTCATGGATTTACATCAAATGCAAATGGCATGAGCTAAAAGAACAATCAGGATGTAATCAAGAAACACAGAAAGACTAAAAGTGCACAACGTAAGCTCAGCTAAAAACTGAATAAAAAGGACGACGGGTTTCAGAAGTACAGAATAAAACTTTACACAAAATGGTCATTCTTTAAATGTCTCACACCTTCATCTGTGAAATGTCAGTTGCAGCCTGATCTTCTGATGCAACACCCCCTTGCATCTGTCCATTGCCACTATTTCTTCTTGCACAAATGGAGCCAACACTTCACAAGTTTGATTTTTTTTTCCTTCAAAATACTATTTCAGTTTTATTCTTGACATTTTGTTTTTATTCTCAGAATGCCAAATTTTTGCATTTTTGTCCAAATTCTCCATCTTAACTTTTTAGTGCAATGTAGCCACAGATGTGCTCACTGTTCTCACCTACAGCTTTATAACAGCGATGCAAGTTTGTTTTTACAGTGTCTAATGCAATATGGTGAAGATAAACTAAATGTTACTGTGATATATGGCTCACCTTATACATTTAAACTACTCCACATCCCGTTGTGTTATTTCTCTACCCAGATTAATTCTTCACATCTCTGAAAAAATTACTAACATCTGAGAAGGGACCTTAACTCTTCCATCAAAAACATATGAGCTGTAATCTCTAATGAGGGATTTGAAGTAGAAGCTTCTTAGAGGTTTAGTCTTCCAATAAAGCTAATTACACAAAATTAACAACTCACGTTGAGTTTGTCTATTGTTGTTCGGCTCTTCTTATATAGGTAGAAGGAGACGCCTGAGAGAGCAAGGCTCACTCCAAGACACGCTGCCTCTGAAATTGTCACGAAGAATCCTTCCATTGGCCCTGTGTCTCCTGTAACGGCTCCAAGAGCACCTGCACAAACATAAAAGAAGAAGAAGAAGAATCACCTGTCTGTAAACCCACAGCTGGGGGGGTCATGGCTATGTTGTGACATGCTTTGATGTGCCTACACTATGTGGCAGTGATTACTGGCTGATTTGAGGTACGTGTGGGACATAACAAAGGAACTGATAATATAGCCTCTAACTATGTACAGTGTTAATTATCTGCCATACATTTTGCACTGCAGCCTTTTGTGATAAAGAGGAACATTATTTTTCTTCTAATACAGACTTACCAGCATGTCTTTTGTTTTCACGCTGCAAAATAAAAATATGGGATTAATGTTGATAAAAAGCTAGCAACAAGTAGTCTTCCTCGTTTTTCAGCTGCTCTCTTTAGGGGTTACAGGGGTGACTGTGGCTCAAGAGTTGGGAAGCGCATCTGTAACCGGAATGTCGCTGGTTCGATCCCCGAGCTCTCTGTCCTGGTCGTTGTGTCCTTGGGCAAGACACTTTACCCTACCGCCTACTGGTGTTGGCCAGAGGGGCCGATGGTGCGATATGGCAGCCTCGCTTCTGTCAGTCTGCCCCAGGGCAGCTGTAGTTACAACTGTAGCTTGCCTCCACCAGTGTGTGAATGTGAGAGTGAATGAATAGTGGTATTGTAAAGCGCTTTGGGTGCCTTGAAAAGCGCTATATAAATCCAATCCATTATTATTATTATTATTGTTACCACAGCAGATTAGCTACCTCCCTAGATCCATATCTGTTACATGAGCCCTGTGCATGTCGTCCTTTACTACATCTGTGCATCTTTACTGTGTGCTTCCTCAACATATTTTTACATAGGACGAAGTGTGTTACATAAACCAGGCAATATACCACAACATTCATAGCCCAAGCTGGTTAGCAATGCCCATCCCAATGACATACACAATCTATATCATTCATACACACATTATAATACAAAAATCAAACAGAACAAAATGCCACCACGCACAGACAAGGTTATGTTGAAATACCATAAGAAACAATAAATTATTAACAGCTGCATAACTGCTTCGATTGAATTTTAAAATGATGCCAATGAGACTGCTAAATTTCTCTCTGGTCTGATCAAAGGCACAGGACATATTTATTCCAACAATTTCTCTATGAAATTTATTTCTGGTGTCCAGCTGCAAAAACATCAGGATGCAGCGTACAGCAAAGTGACTCAGGAGCTCAAAAATATAATAGAATATGACAGAAAAGACAAACCAGCTTATTAAGGTAAGAGTTAGAGAAAGTTGGAGAACAAATAAAAATGGGAAAAGCAAACAAACAAATGTGACTCCATAATATGAAGGAAAATGATTTTGGACACTTAAGCTGTTCTTGATCACTCTGACATTAAAATCAAAACTTCCACAAGCTGCAGTCACGCGTTATTTGTTGGAAAGCTTGAATAAAATGTATTTCCATTGTCTGAAGTGTCATTTCTTTGCTGTGCCTTTTAAAACATGTTTACATGCTGTTATTCTCCTGATCGTTTTCCCTACAACAAAGTTAGCTGCTAGCCAGCTAACGTTGCCATGGCTCCAGTGACCTCTAAAGATTTTTTTAAACAGTCATATAAGAAACACTTATACGTTTATAAAACACATATATTTCAAAAAGAATTAGAACTAATAATAAGTTTGTTTTTTATACCTGTAAAGGAAACGAAACCTTCCCAGTATTCACTCTGCAGAACCGTGTAGCTGACGTGCGGTGACAGAATTGTCACGTGACGAAGTCTGGGCGCATGCGTCAGTTACGGCCTCAGCGTACACGTCGCTACGCCGCGGACATGGCAGGAGTTGGAGGTGTGCGGAGAAAGTCTCCCGTTTCCCCGTCCCCGCTGTGGGGGAAACTCCATACGCTTTGGCAGGACAAGTATTTGCTCTTGTTCAAGACGGAATACACCTTGCTGGTGGTTTCAGTTTTGTGGTTCCTGGAGATCGGCATCAATGTGTGGGTCATACAGAAAGTAGCATGTAAGTAGCTGGCCGACTAGTTAGCACGCTATTGTATTTTGACGTTTATCTGAACGCGGCTGAAGGCTAAGTAGCTAGCGTCAGAAAAGTATTAGCTTAGCCTGCCACCTGTCAAAGGGAATTTACTGTCACTGCATGACCAAATACAATGGTTTACTCTCTCCCAACGTCAAATAACGTCCATTACTTTTAAGACTATATACAACCAAAGATAGCTGTTTCAATAGTAAATACAAGAAGTAAACTTCTAAAGGCATAGTAACTGCTCACTTTTTACACGTCCACATACAAGACTTATGGAACTGCAGCAGAAAAATACCAATAATATTTTCTCCTTCTTAAATTGATTGTTTGTTCTGGTTGAGTTGTCTTTTCCAAAACCTATAGTCATCACTGAGCATGACTATTGAGCATGCATCAAGATATTCACATCCACATCATCATTATTATTAATATTATTATGTACTGCAGACACTGAGATCGACTGGAAAGCATACATGGATGAAGTGGAAGGAGTTATCAATGGCACCTATGACTACACCCAGCTGAAAGGGGACACAGGCCCTTTGGTGTGAGTTTCAAAATGATGTAGTTCTCTCCATACCACGCTGTTCAGTGCAGATCTCCTAGTTAATTTGGAACACTGTTGTTGTAGGTACCCAGCTGGGTTCGTCTACATCTTCACAGCTCTCTACTACATTACCGGCCATGGGGTGAACATCCGTCTGGGCCAGTACATTTTTGCTTTTTTCTACCTCCTCACACTGCTGCTTGTCTTCAGAATATACTATCACACCAAAAAGGTGAGCCTAATGTTAATACTAATGTGCCAGGAACCCTATATATTAAGCAGCATGTCATTTTGCTAAAATGCTCATTGAAACATGGGCGTATCCTTGTGTGCAATTCAACTTTTATACCCTACAGAAACAAAATTTAATGTTATTTTCAGAATATTCTCACACATTAATTTATTAGTTTTCTGTTGCATATCTGGTTCTGGGTTCCAGGGCCAGAACCACAAAAATACTGAGACCTCCCTTTTCCTCTGCTTGCAGCTCTTCTTTTTCTGAGCCACTTGCAGAATTAATCTCTTTAGCATTTCTTCTAATAATTAATCTCACAAATAATTAAATCTCCTTTTTTTTCTCCAGGTTCCTCCCTATGTGTTCTTCTTCGTGTGCTGTGCATCCTATCGGATCCACTCCATCTTTGTGCTCCGTCTCTTTAATGACCCAGTGGCCATGATGCTGCTGTTTGCAGCTGTCAATCTCTTCATAGATGGATACTGGACTCTGGGCTGTGGCCTCTACAGGCAAGTGTGCACTCGTCTTTAAAGCGGATACTCATTTATTGGCTTTCCCTAAATCAACAAGTGGCACCTGTACATCTTTAATGTGTTACATACCTTCTACATTGTCATTGTTAATTTTTCCTGAGAGTAACAAGATGAAATTACAACTCAATCTTTTCCTCTTTCTGACAGTTTAGCAGTATCTGTGAAAATGAACGTGCTTCTCTTTGCCCCTGGATTACTTTTCCTCCTCCTGTCAGAGTTTGGTCTAATGAAGACGATCCCCAAGTTATCGCTGTGTGCAGGCATACAGGTAAATATACACATAAAAACAGGTACAGCTTGACTGTAGTACTCTGTCCACAGTAAATTTTAGCAAATGACTGTATTTTGCTATCATCATCTCTTTCTTTATCTTATGTGGCAGGTTGTGTTGGGGCTCCCTTTCCTCCTAGAGAATCCCGTTAGTTACATGAGCCGCGCCTTTGATCTTGGCCGCCAGTTCATGTTCAAGTGGACGGTCAACTGGCGCTTCCTGCCAGAATGGCTCTTTTTGAATCGCTACTTCCACTTACTCCTGCTGGCCGGTCATCTGCTCACCCTGCTGCTCTTTGCCTTCCGCCGCTGGAAGAGGTGAGATAGACTTTGAATGTGCCAGGGATACACTGGGAACAAAACCAGGGATTCTGGGGGGAAAAACAAAACTGAGGGTTACAGTCACAGTACCACATGCTTTAGCTTGTAAGCAACTAGTGGACCCTTGAAAACTCTTTGTTTTCTTTTTACATTTATAAATGCTTTGCATGATAACATACTGATCAAAACCACGTCATTATGACAATGCAACAAGGTGTCATGAAAAAATGGAAGGCAATTTCAGCAGGATTGTCACTACTTTATACTCAGCAGAGACATTTAGGCCACAGGGAAATGCAATTGATTTCTAGTAACAGCACTAAATGGTTGTTGGTATTTCAGGGTTCTCATCAGTCAGCAGCGGAAACCTTTTTTTAAAGTTATATGTTTTACTAATACACACGTACCTCCTAGATCTCTAAAATGGCAAATAACCATATTCTCTCTGTGGCACCAGACCAGGAGAAAGCATCTTTGAACTTCTAAAGGAACCAGGCAAGAGGAAAATCCCAGCTCAGAAAAGCACTGTGGATCATATCCTTTTGTTCTACTCCTGTCTTTAATGTGAAAAATATTTTTCTGTAAGTCTGTTGTTAGATGTTAATATGAATCTGCAGGCCTTGTTGACAGAATGAAAAAAATCATACAGAAAACTCCTCTCAGCAAGATTTGTGGATCTTAATTATTTTGAGTAACTGGGTCAAGATTTCTGGACAGAGAACCAAAAACTTAGCGCTTAAAGTTTCACTGTATTCAAGAGGAGACAGACATAGAGTCACAGGAAAAAGAAGGTTTTCTTTTCCAAAACTCTGCAAAATCAGAAAAACTTGTGGTGCTACCTGTTGTGGGAAACCTGGTGACAAGTGAGCACCTGAAATAGCTTTGCTTTGAACATTCTCTTTACAGGACATGGGACATGGTAAAACAATGCTTAGCGGATTTTTTCATATGATCTTCCAGACATGCCTTTTTTTGTCCTTATCTGAAAATCACAGATTGTGCTGATTCTGTTCACCTCTAACTTCATCGGCATGTGCTTCAGTCGCTCATTGCACTACCAGTTTTACGTCTGGTACTTCCACTCGCTGCCTTACCTGCTGTGGAGTGGAGGTGTCAAGAAGCTGGCCCATCTGCTCAGGTGAGACAGAATCATAAGTCCTGAAGCATAGCACCTCCCTGAACACTCTGCCACATCTTAATGAAAAACTGTTTTATTTTTGCATGCAGGGTCCTGATCCTGGGTCTGATCGAGCTTTCGTGGAACACCTATCCCTCTACTAACAGCAGCTCAGCTGCCCTTCACGTCTGTCACCTCATCATCCTGTTATGTCTCTGGCTAGCTCCACCTTTGCTTTCAGCTGCAGCAGAAACACAAGAGCAGAAAGCTGTTAAGGACAAACGCCACTGAGCCCCGGCCTGATCGGACCAGAAGTATTATTTGGCCGAATCAGCTGACGACAAGCCCGCTCCATCCTCCTGTCTTTGATCCTGACAGCACCAGTGCAAAGGGCGGTCGCTGTGGTAGACTGTTTATAAGTGAATTAAAGGAGCCATTTAAAGCTTCTCACTGCTTAAAGTGAAGGATGCATAATGTGTGTGCAGACTGATGCCCACATGATGGAATAATATGCAGTTGCAGAGATAAGAAGAGAAAATAAGAATTCTCAGGTTTAGTTTTAGATAGAAAATAAGAAGAGTGGAGGCTATGAGAATGTCATGGATGTTATGCTGTGTGGAAAGAATTGATTACATGGGCTATATTCCCACTTACTGTGGTACAACTACACTCAGTTCATAATTCCTCTGGTCTAGTCATGTAGGCTGATATCATCTCAAGTTTTTATTTACTGGTGCTCAGATGATCGTATATTGAAAGTGTCAATAATGTGGATAAGAACTTGAACACCAAGCTTTAAAATAACTGCATAGCAAGCGTAAGCTTGTGGCATTTCCTCTGCCACAGTTATGAAACATAAGTATTCTCTATCGAAGGGGATGTTATTTGTTATTTTACACAAATGTGTAAAAGTCAGCTGTGGACAATCAGTCTGTTTGTCTGATTTCTGTAACTTGTCATCCTCTGTTGTGAGTGGCCACACTCATAGATGGATTTAATGTGAGAAACATGCAGTAGACTGAAACGGCAAATGGATTCTACTAAACCCGTGTGGTCTTCATTGTTACACAATACAACAAATGGTTGAATTTTAGTGTGTTTTTTTTATTATTTTTACCAACAATCATTTCACTGTTTAAAGCTCATCTTTGTTTAATTTATCAAATAATCATCTTGATAATCAAAATCTTCATTTTACAGTAACTGTCATTACATATTTGGTATAGTAGTATATTATACTGGCTGCAAACTAAAAGCTAGACTACAAAAAGCCCATTTAGATGATAAAGGCATATTTGTGATTGCATAAAGCACACTGATCATAAAAGGCCCCCTGGTCTATGGCATGTAGTATTAGAATGAACTTGGCACTGCCTAAGTTAATAAAACAGGATTTTTCCATGTAAAGGCATTTAGAGTCACTATCATTGGGAAATGGTGAGAATGCTAACAATCAGAGTTGGTTTGGTTTCCTCTGAGATAATTGTCTCACATATTATTGGGGTTATAACACAGCATGTTCAGCTGAATGTTCTCATCCCAGTGGCGCAGCAGCAGGAACAGCTGTCTGGCTGCTCCCTTAAGCCCTGCCATGTCCAGTCCCTCGGGCAGCTTCTGACAGCGCAGCCATGAGTCTGCTTTTGCTGCTACCAGTTCCCACTCCATAAAGTAGCCGGCACACCGGTGCTCTAGCCACGCTAGGGCCACAGCTGTGGCCCAAGTTGAGCCCTCCAGATCCTCTTGAGCCAACTGGCTGCTCCCTTGGAGGTAAGCTTGCTCAGGTGTAGAGCCTTCATATATATCTGTTTCTGACCCACGGCCACTGTCTGCTTGGCCGAGGTTCTGATTCTGAAAGGGGCTGATGGATAACTCCAAAGAGCCCTCTTCAGAGCTGGGGAGGTCAGTGGGAGAGGTGACAGGGTCTTGGTCAGAGAGGTATCTTCGGCGAAGCCTCGATTCCAAAATTAGGGGAGTATCATCTGGAGTGTGGTGGAAAGGTGGAATGGCTGGTCTGACAAAGGAGCAAGCGGAAGGAGAGAAGGTAACGTGGTGACCAGAGGGAGCACCAGGAGGTTTGGCAGTAGTGGACAAGGATGGAGCACTGGGAGATGTGCAGCGTAAGGCTGGGCTGAGACTACGGCGGTGGAGACTGTATGGCGATGCTCTTTTAAGGCGGTCCAGAGGAATCTGGACACAGTCAGAGTAGATCTCAGTCAGAAGAAAAGCTCCTGATGCCCGCTGCAGACGAACCTGAGGAGTCATAACAGACATGGGTAATGAGCACACTTGAAGATGAGTGCACAGTATTACGATGCTGCAAATGCACTTTGCCTTTAACGTGGCAGTGTTTCTCTTTTGCACACTATTTGTCATAGCACGTGGTTTAACTTTCCAAAGTTCTTCTGCCTTTAAATGTCGACTGACTCCAGGAGTTTGCAGAATGAATTTGGGAGCTGAAGGTATGTATTGTGTGCTGGGTAAACAAATAAAGTGAACACAACTTTAGCACTTCACTGTTTTCCATGTTTGCACAGCTCACCAGGGGCAGGTAGTCTGGAGCTTCACTTTCAGGTTGTTTCTCAGTCTCGGCAGATAAGCAGTGGGACTTGACAGGCACCTGCTTTCCTGATGAAATGGAGGACCTGAGCCTGCCCAGCGGGAACCTGGAATTAAAAAAAAAACAACAAAACAAAACAGGTACGCTAAAAAAAAAAAATCTAACATTTAAAGAGAGTGCAATTTGCCAGTGGAGATGTGGGAATTGTGGGTACACCCTTGTGATCTGCATGTCATTATAACACTGTTGTTTCAGTGTGAACACTATGGCTAACTAAACAAACAGGAGTCTCACAAAAAAGAAATCCTATGAATACTTCCTTATCATCTACATCAGAATTCACTACAACGGTGAGTTTTGCAACAACTTTTGACAATTTGCAGTTAGAAACCTTTGTTGTGAAGGGAGTCGCTAAAGAAATGTCACGTGTAAGGGTTGTTGGGTTTGCATTAGCGTGCAGCTGCAGTGAACAGCCATATGCCTGCGTGAAAAGATGAACCCTGACCTGAACAACATTCACTGCATCAATCACCTAAGGTCTGTGCTGTATGAGTTCCAGGGCCGAGTTGTTTTCACATATTTATTAACTCTTAAACTTCAGTAAATTGACCATCATTCACTCTCAGGACATTTACAGATGTGGGTAAACAGAGTGGTGATGCTGTGGCTCATTTCTTACATTTAAGTAACATGTGCACAAACAGGATGGTCTACATGAACAACTTTAAAGTAGGAGCTTTTCAAGAAACTACAGTATTTGTTTTTGCGTCTTACTTCTTAGGGGTTTTTAGCGCCTTTTAGTCCTTTCATGCTGTTTATTTTATTGCATCTTTGTCAGTCTCACACAAACTGTTAAAAGAGTTTAATATGAAAGTCTTACCTGGTGCCAAAGAAGCTCTCCATTGACTTGCTCTCTATAGATCGCTGTGAGCGAGTGCTCGAGGTGCCTGTTGCCATGGCTGTAGTGTAGTAGGAGCTGCCCCCTACACCTGGGATGACATTAAAACATTAAATTGTATTGTTTTATCAGCTCAGTGATAAAAGTGGTGTTTTCTGATTGTGCTTAAAGGCTCAGCTCATCCAGATTAAACAAAACTGATCACAGGTCTTTTACATGGATCTGGAACTAAATGAATAAAAGCAAATATGTCTGTGCGATTGGATACCAATAAAGTTAAGGAAGATTTATTTAGATGAACTGATCCTTTAAGAGCTTCTTCACAAGTTGTGTGTGTAATGGAGTCGGGGGAGAGGGGTCCTCCTTTTTCTCCTTCTCACCACAGCTTTCTCTTCAGAAGCCTCGATCCTCGAGACTACTTACACCAGAGTTTTCCCTGAGCGAACGGACAGCAGTACTTACTAGAGTCCCAGGATGTTACACTACAGGGTGAGGCAGGAGTGTCATCTCTGTCTGAGAGATACAAAGATTGTTGATGACCTAAAGTCTTGATAACAGAAATCGGTGCTGGCATCATTCGGTCGTTCTTACCTGTAGAGTTCCAGGTGTCTTCCACCTCTGCACTGTCTCCAGTGGTGTGCCGTCTGCCCAGACCTACAGAAAAAGTCCTCTGCCTACGAATGCCTGACTGAAAAGCCTGCCTGTTTCCCAAATGTAGCCCTGCAGACACACACAAGTAAACAGAACACAATGTGGACCCTTAAAAATATCAACTGAATCCAACAATAAATAAAAATAACATTTAAAATGGTGCTTCTGTAATTCACTTAGCACTGTTTTTCTTAAGTTAGAGAATTCAGAAGAGCTATTGATTTTCCTTCCTTCCATCTGTCCGTCCATCCCTCCATTATCCAAATCAAGGTCAGGGGGATCAGACACAAATACAGAATTATACAGACCTGTTACTGCCAAAGTCTTTCAAGCTGCACGCTCTAAACTTGCAAACACATAAAACCAGGCTTCAAAGAGAAGACAAATTCTAATGCTTGATTCCTCATAACACCAATGAGAAGATCAGGATTGTTCTTTACAGATATCTTATTATCATTGACAAGTAAACAAAACGTCCTGGATGAGTTGAGAGTTCAGTTGAGCTGAGAGTTTATTCTGTGTATGTGTGTTGGTGGGTGGCACACCTGTGGTTTGCACATCCATGTCAGCCAAGCCTTTGTTGGGATTGCTGTCAGTGGTAGTGAAGGCTGTGTACATACAGATGATGTTACAGTGCTTACTTGTCTGGATAGCCTTTGTACGATATCGCTTCGCTGAGCCTAAAAAGCCATCAAACAGAGGAATAGTAAGAGATGCACAGTAGTTTGGAGATAACGGCACATTAATCAGTAGGAAAAAGCAACCGGTAAACCGCCCACCATGTCCAATGTCGCTCTCTTTCTCTGCCATTTTCTCAAAGTCTCTTATAACTGAGCGAGCGGTCAGTTGGTGAATGATCTCCTGCCACGATTTCCCTCCTCTTCCTTCTTCACCTCCCCTTCCACTTACTTCAATGTCCTGACTCTCAGGGGTCCAGAGGTGCCCCAGGTCTACAGTGACCTCCCAGGACACAGGCCTGCCACTCAGGACACCATGAATAAGGGAACGGCACTGGCCTGGGGGAGGACTGTCAGGCGGGACAGCAGTGAAGAGATACTCTGGATCTGTGAAACTGTCCCAGTCCAGAGGGGAGGCGGGAAACAAGAGTCCATCTAAGGGGCAGAGCGAAAAATAGGATAGAAATTTTACGGGACTGAATAAATAAATATGATCCTATTTTCTTTGCAGTGAAACTTACTGGAGTCGGTGAGGCTTCTGTGGGACGCTGTCCCTCGTGGTGTTGGCTTTGTCTCCCCGTCACTTTCTTCCAGCTTCCCTCCCAGCGTTTGGTCAAAGGAGACCCTCTCCAGAGCCCTTCTCAGCCGATGCATCTCTAATTCACCCTGGGGGGTCGAAAAACTTCGTGCTGCCATCGTTGAACGTGCTAGTGCTTTTTGTCTCCTACGAGACTCCTCGGCTCCATCCAGACACCCGTTCTGGTTGTAAAAGGGGGACAAGCAAAGAGAAGTAGGTTTGGGTATCATTTTGCTTTTCTCTGCAGTGATATATATCAAAATGTTCAGTATGTTATGATCATTAGATTAAAATGTATTTGCCATGTTGCAAGAATAACTTTGCAGCGACTTCCTGTGATATACTGACTGTGTGTTTCAGCTGTACATGACTCAAATAAGCAGTCTTTTTAATTGATATGACCTTTTTTCCAAAGGAAAGATAGAATTTTATAGTTATATATAGTTGTTATATTTTCATGTCTTGTTTTGTCTGTGTGTTCCCAATTACTTACTAAATTCCAAAAAAAAAAGTCTGTCAGTCTGTCTGTCTTACTTTTTTGGTCCCACTGTCCGGGGATTTGACTGAAAGGTCTTGCTGCCACGATGAGTCTGCCCAGCGAGACAGGGATGATCTCTGTTCTGGAGGGGGCATCTTCTCGAGGCCTTGGGGCAGAGACCCTGTATCGAGCACTGGACCAGAGCAGTGAGAGCTAGAGAGAAAGGCCCCGTCAGAATTTGAGGCATGTATGTGAGAGTGGGACTGCGTTTGTAGACTTTGTTCACTGCTGAGTGAGCAGCGAGTGAGGACGTACTGCTCCTGAATGTAAGAGCTCTCCTGGATCCTCTTCCTCACATCGCTGGACCAGTCCAACTCCCCACCTATAGTGGACAAAAGCCTGTTGTTAGCCACTGTGGTTTAAAGTGTGCTGGCAAATGTAAATGTTCGTGATGAGTGACCAACCTGGACTGGTGCCTGTGTCTGTGTCTTTGGCACAGGAGAACTCAGAGGATATCTCTCTAGAAATTTCCCTCAGTGCTTCCTCCAACTCAGTGCCATCTGCACATGTCACCACAGGCATGAGCTCCGAGGTAGGCGGAGGTGAAAGCTCATCGTTCGACTGGCCAAAAACTGAACCCGTAGAACCACGAAGTAAATCTTTGTAGCTCTGTTCCTGAAGCAAAAAAATAAAATGCAAAGATTACATTTAAAAAAATGGTACAGTACTGTGCAAAAATATGGGGCCAACCCTCACTTCTGCATATTTTGGTAGAAAAACTGGAAATGGCTTCAGCAATGTATTAAAATATACATGTACAAAAATACAGCTTATAAAGCAAAAAGAAAGAGTTTGAAGCTCATTAGAATTCTACAAAGTCAATATTTGGTATGACGATCTTTTTTTCTCCAACATAGCCTGAACTGTCTCTGCAGCGTTCTCATAGGTTCTCTAAGTAATCTTAAGGAATAGGTTTCCAGGTGCAAAAATAATACTTTATATCTGCCAAACTGTGTTATCTTTGACATTTCTCATAGATTCAACTAAAGGAATGGGAACAAAGTGCCTAAAGATGCAATTTAACATTTGTTCTTTGCTAAGTTGTCTGTTATGTGGAGACACAAGACTGGTTCATCCATTTAGTTTGGTGTGTTATTTATGATTGAATGATTCATAGGTCAGTTATAGCTCTAAAGTTGGTCAGCTACAAGGACTGGACTAACAATGAGCGAAAAATCAGCAAATGTCCAAAGATAAACGCTGCAAGAGTTTCAGAAACCCTGGAGAACTCTTGCTCAAGAACACTGTAAAAAATACAATAACATTTGACTCACTTGAAGCAACATAAACAAATAAGTGCTGACTTAATATTTTACATGGTAATGCACACAGAGTAATACCTCTGCCTTTTTTGCTTTGAAACTGGTCATGTCGTAAAGCGTGCAGTATCCTATGAGGCGATTCCCGGGGTAGAGTGGAGGGATTTCATTGGGTGTAAGAAGAGCCTCCATGTTTTCTGGCAGATACCAGTCGATCCGTACGTCAGTCAGAACAGGTTCAAAGGCCTTCTTCAGGGACTTGATTAACTGTTGCAGAAATGGGGAGAAGAAGTAAACTTATCAAACTAATTAAAAAACACTTTTTCCGTGATTTGTCATAAGCTAAAAAATTGGTAAACTTAAACTTATACATGTATATCTTTAATGGCTAACAGTTGTTAAACTAACTATAAAAGCCATACTATGAAAGTACTAAAGTAAAATAACTCTAAATTATACTTAAATGCTTGAGTAGTTATTACACTTTACGACTGCTAGTTGCTTTTCTCTATGCTGAAATGCTAATGTAATGCCCCAAGGTTTACATATGTATTCTTTCAAGACTTTGCTTTTAATTAATTTGCAATTCTTTTCACTCCAATAGGTGGCAGTGCTGCAGCGCTGCTGACCTTGGGCTGGAGTCTCTCCTCATCATCCAAGAACTCTGTAGTCCCTCCTGTCAGTTTGGCAACGCCCTGCAGGAGTCTCCTGCAGGCTCGTGGACCAAGGCCTAGGCCAAAGCATCTGCAAAGGTGATACAGTGTGTATATTACATTTTTATCACGTCACAAGAGAAAATTTAATTATGATATTAAATTGTGGATGATTTTCACTGTTTGTGTTATAACAGTTTATTTTTTATGTCTATTGAAGTAGCCTGAAAATAACCTAAAATGTTGCTTCTATGTTGCTTACAAATAGAAAATGTAGAGTCATCAAACAGACACTGGTGGAGATCACCGGCCATTTGGCTAGCTAAGAGTTTAAATGGCTCAGGGGACGGAATAATTGAAAAAGGCTGAGTTCTTGAGCAGCAATCTGGCTGGCTAAATATGGAAACAGAAGCTCAAAATGATGTACAACACCTTCTCAGCTGCAGACTGCAGTGAGATGGCAATCTAATTAACACTGGGCAGAATTAGATGTTTTCCATAAGAATAAAGAAACGAACAAACGTGTTCGTAGTTTGCTAAAGGACAGCGAAAAATTACAGTGGAGAAAGTCAGTCCGACAGGCGAATACTAATAAGGCATAAATGGAGTCATTCTGCATCTGGGGAAAACCAGAGGGGCGTGACTCTTACTGCAGAGGAGAGCACTTAACGGGATTACTGGGCGGGGCTGAAAAATACTTCAAGCCTTTCTTTTCTTTCTTCCACAGAGCTTTGCTCTCAGGTCTTTATGATCACTGTTTGCTTAGGTCCACGCTCTGTTTCTCTTGCTGTCCTCCCCCATATGCTGTCTCTGTCATGTTATTCACCTGGTTCTGCCTCCATTCAATCTCCTTTACTTATCTCCTGCTTCCTAACCTCACAGATTTAATGGTTTATTTAATAATGCATTTTTATTAACCAGCCTTTGCAACTATTGTCAGTTTTATCTGTTTCTTGTCATGATAGATAACTAGCTGCTCCCTCTGTACCCTCCTTCGCACATGATATCCATACCTGCCAGCACATGCGTTTCTGCGTACTAGCTCCAGCACTCTAGCTACATTGCTGATGGATCCATCTGTAATAATAAAGACCTGGCGAGGGTACGAGCGCTGCATGGGCTGTTGAAAGACCCAGAAGAGCGCCCCCAGCAGGTTGGTGCCTCGCATGTCAGCTCTCATCCTCTGGACGTACTCGTAGGCCTGAGTTAGTGTGACCTGCACGCAAACACACAAGTGATTAAAGTGGGGATGCAATCAGATCCTGAGTAAAGGAGGGAGAAGCAAACAACTCCTGTCGAACCGCAGCGCCTGTGCAAACATGTTGCCAGGATAAATTTACTGTTTGTTATCAGATGCACTAATTAGCCTGTGAGGGAAGCAACAAATTAAATCAACCCTTTTCTAATAAAGACAGCACAAACAAACACACATTAGCACCTGCCTTAAAATGACCTCAGTTCACACGGTGGATAAACATAGCTGTCAGAGCAGGAGATGGAGGGACACGTCCGGCCTAAGTGAAAATGCATGAAAGGCCACCATATGGCGAGGAGAATGTGGAAAGACTGTTTGTGCTTGCAGCTCCGGGTCTGGATAAAACCTGATACTCTGCTACTAAGGCAACCCAAGAACTGACCTATTGCCTGATTAGAGAGTAGAAAACAGAACAGATAGTCCTGAACGACTGAATGACATTTTGTGTTCAGAAAAACATCATCCAAATGTTCCGTGTGTTCTCGTTTACTGGAAGGGATTCACAGATATCATGAAAAACACCGAGAATCTTTTAAAAATACCCAATTCAGGGAATTTACTAATCTAACAAAGCTCACTAGGTAATACTGACATCAGTGCAAAGCTTGCTGGAGGTGAACAGGGGCTTGATGGTGGTACCAAATCCCACAATGTTGAGCATTGTGCCAGAAGGTAGACTCTTGAGTGCCACCACCATGGCTTCCTGTCAGAATAAGAAAGCATATACAGGATGGAGCCAGAGTCATATACATATATATTCATTCTCAAATCTGAACTTCATGTTTTATTTGCATGTTTCTGACTACTGCTCACTTTCACACGCTGGATGTTGGCGCCACTCATGCTGCCACTGCGATCAATGAGAAACAGCAGCTCCCTGGTGGCTTTGTGCACTTCCAGAGGATCACGCAGCAAGTCGGGGCAGAAATTGAGCATCAACACGGGGCTGCACAGAATGTCTTTGTGGTATCGTTTCCTGACAAACTCCAGCTGCAGGCGAAGAAGGAAAATCAGCAATGAAAGCTTAACGTCTTGAGAAAGATGTATTTAAATGCTTGACAGCAGGAAAAAAACAAACAAACCTTTCTTTCAGGTTCTGAATCCTTGCGGGTGCATCGGATGAAATCTCGACGGGAGCAGATTTGCTGTTCATATTGGCTGAAGGAGAGCCTGCCTCTCTCTAAGATGACCAAGGGGCTGTGAGGTTCTGAGGAAGGGTTTAAAAGTCAGAATAAAAAGAAAATCACAGCAATGAAAAGTTCAGACCTTCCCAAACCACTTTGTCATTGCTCACCGCTGAGGTGCAAAATAATCTCTATGTGTCTGTCATAGGGATGCTCCTGTGCCAAGGTGATGTAGGTGGCAGAGGCACTTTGGGCACTTGGATCTGCATCTGCCCTCAGAGCGTGAGTAGGGCTCTCCAGTCCTATCAATAAAGAGAGGCAAAAAATGAAAATCAGTAAACATATTACAATGTTTTGAATGAGTTAATTTTTCTTTACAGCACACACTAATGAAGATTAAATCTGTTTCATCGTCTGGCTGTGTTTGGACTGAGATCGCCTATGAAGCTATTCATTTTATTCAGTAATGAGATTGCCTGCTGTTCTCATATTTCATAATGGTTGAGATGAAAACCACTGAATCAGCCTTATTTGAGGAGACAGGCAGTACCAGCCAGTAGACAGGCCCCTCTGACCAGCAGCTGGAAGTTCAGCTCATAAGGTGCCAGGTTGACAGCTGGGCTGGTGAAGATGGCGTGCGCACACTGCTGCTGAGAGTGCACGATCCGATCTTGTTTTCCTGAGGTGGCACCAAAACAACTGGTCGCCCTACAAAAACAAGAAAAAAAGGCGCACAATGGGAAGTTTTTTAGGAAAATAATATGAAAGAAGTGGGAGGAAAAATCAGGAGTCCACGTCTGATAAATACCCAGTTTCATCAGACTTCCCCCCACTTTCACTCTTGCTTGGAGTCATTTTCCCAGTGACAAGCGGGGTAAGGAGTGTGGGGTAGATGATCCGAATGGCTCCGTTTTCTAATGTGGGAAGTTCTAGTGTCGTGCTTATGATGATCGACACTATATCCATGGGGCCAATGACTCCGGTGCCCACGATGAAAGTGGTTCTCTCCAGGTCCTCATCCAGGATCAGATGTCCTAAAGCCCAAAATACAATGTTGTGTTAGAACCTTATGTTAAATTTTCAAGACTGTCTGCGACATCATTAATAAATATGAAAATACATGTAGATGAATTTGAAAAGAGCACATGATTAAAAACCTAGCACACAAACACACATTAATTGCTGGTATTTACTCAGAATAATCCATCACCATCAGCTGAATTAAATAAACTGTTCTGTGGTCTGCAGTTAAGTAGATATGTTTCTACTAAGTGAATGCCGTTACAACATTAGGCAGGGATCCAGATCAGATGGCCTTCCTCATCTGACACAGAAGGGACTTACTGTACTGAAGCCACATTGTTACTGCAGCATCAGTACACAAATGTTTTGCAGTTATATAAAACATTTTTATTATAAGCTAAAAGCCTATTTTATTGCTTTAGTGTCATGCAGCATCAGCATCAAGGGCTTTTCAAAATAAATATATGCATTTCACAAGTGTAAAGATGGCTTTTTCAGATAGCCCTCTCTACGTCTGCGCTAGACTGTCTGCAAGGAGAGAAGCAATGAATCATGTCTGCAGCAGTATCCATAAATAATATTATATATCATTTATAATATTATATATATTTAAATGCAAGCTGGTATAACTCTAATGTTTAATTCCTTACAATTCTGAAATTGTATCAGAGAAAAATGTAACAACTTCAACATAATATGTTTGCCTTCACGGCATTCTTCCATCCTCCTCCTCACCGTTGGTGCATTGCATGTCTAGACTGGGGCTTCCACAGCAGCCCCACTCCAGGCCATTCCCTTCAAGACCAACTCCAGGGCAGCAATCCAAACAGCAATCCTTTAATTTTCCTCGGCTTTGGATCTGGACCCCAACCAACCGGCCTGCAATCACGGCTTCAAAGCCCACCACAACCTCCTTTTCACCGAGAGGGTATATGAACACACCTGGATGAAGGTTACAGACACACAAGCCGCTAAGACACATAAAACTGAAACAGGCTTTTGCTAAAGAAATGTTCAGAAGTAAAATAAGTACAGTAGATATTTCTAAGATCGGGGGATCTGGAGCCAGTTGCATACCTTAAGTTCTCTTCTTAGGTAAGACATAATATGGAAAACCTTTTCTTTTGTCCGGATGCTAGTTTAGCTTGCTGGGTTGAATGGCTGACTGAGCTGTTGTAGGGCTTATGGAAGAGCCTGGGTTCAAATCTACCCTTGAGATTGGTCACTATGTGTCTTTCTCCCAGCTTTCCTTAACCAAATTTCTTTCAAAGAACAGGCTATTTTTTCACTGAAAGATATTTTTCAGCAGTAAAATAAACAACAATTGCTTTGCTTTTTACCTTACATTTTGTGCTAAGTTTACTCTGTCATAAAGGAATGAATCCCACAAACACATTTGCTTTTTTTTAAATTTCCTAACTTATCGTAATAAATCTGGCTATACTGTTAAGTCAGAGTCAGGGCTACCTGAGGTCTTTTCTTCTTCTTACTTGGTAAGTTAGGTCTTTTGTGCATCACTTTGACTGGCTGTAAGGTATTCATTAAGTAGAAGATAAGCAGAAAATCTTACTTGAATAAAGTAAACACTTCAAGGAAACCTTAGGGAGAAGACTTAAAGTTGTTTTGTGCCATCAGCTCCTGCTGCGCTGCCTTCGTGGCATATAATGTGTAAGACAGTGGCAGCTTTTTGAACAAATTTAATAGGGGCAAAGCAAATACTATGTTCAGTCTTCTGGAACATTCATACAGGGGCTCCTGATTATTAAAGGAAGTAAAAAAACTTGTCAGTTATTCTGAATATACAGAAAATTAATAGTTATACTACTATTGTATGTTTGCTTGTTTATTTCATCGAATGGCCAGTTTTGGTCATGTTGGTTTTAGATGTCTTTGATAATGATAAAGTGCAAATAAACATGAAAGAGATTTGTTGATTTTTACTCTTCATCTTTACTTCAAAGTATCTGGTGTTCCTCACGGGCCAAGTCGTGTCCCACTCCCATTTTTAATCTGGGATTATCATTATCCTTTGCACTCAAAAACTCTTTTTCTTGTGTCTCATGGTATATTGTTTAGCTACACTAAACTTGGCAGTTAGTACTCACCTTCTACAGACTCTATGTCAGCGTTGGCATAGGTAAGGTGCGCAGTGATGCCCATTGAGCAACCATTAGCACAAGATTTAATGCAGGAGGCTTTGAGAAGCAGTGGTTCCCATGTAGAGCGGTTTCTCAGTCCCACCATCTTTTCTGTAAAATTAAGCCTCTGCCCTGCTGGTTGGATCAAAACACAGGTACACAAATGGCCAGCAGAGACAGGAAGGGGAACATGTGAGTGTGCATTTAAATTCTCTCATTTTCTATTCAGAGCACAATTACAATGATCCTTGTAAATCAGACCTGATTTTTGCTGCACAAATTAACACTAAACAAAAACAGATAAGTTCACAATTTTATGTGTATACACAACACAGGCCATATATTTCTTGTTTATATGTGCAGGCATATCAGTTATTGGCAATCTAACATCCTATTGTGTCTCCTCAAGCTCGTAGCAACCAACTGTGATAGCTGGAGTATAACAGGCTTGGTTAATCATTAACACTGCAGGTCAGCACTTGCGCCGTTATGCATCATGCCTAGCATTTGCAATCAGCTGCTAATCTCTATGCAAAGCCACATGTTCTTAAAACTGTGGTGCCATACTTACGTCAGTCTTTTCTAACTGCAGGAAGAAATAATACAGTATTAAAACTTGTTAAGATATGTCCTAATTTTCATGTATGTAATTAAAACTGTACTCAATAAGTCTTCATGACTGATCACTTAATAACTGTAAGTGCAACAGGTGCTGAAACCCATGTATAGCTTACTTAGTGAGTGGTAGGGTGAACTAAACTCTGTGTGTGTGTGTGTGTGTGTGTATGTACGTGTGTTTGAGTATGCACACATGGGTGCATTTGTGTGCGTGCGTCTCTGTGTGTGTGTGTGTTTGCTGTGATCAAGGTAATGGTCTTTTCACATCTACCTTTCTAACAAGATCAACAGCCTCCATCTGGCTACTGTGCTCTCAGTGCATAACAAGCAAATAAATGCCTGGTTTGTCAAAGTAGGGCAAAGTAATACTGCTAGAACACACGTGAAAGGAAAAGTACAACAGCGGCCCTCTTTGGGCTATTCAGAACAAGATCTCTGACAATGCTAATGAATAATCTTGATAGAAGATCTGTTTAGGTTTATTGCTGACAAAAAAAGTAAGACACAGATAATGACATCTTTACACAGTAA
This sequence comes from Neolamprologus brichardi, assembly GCF_056152115.1. Taxonomy (NCBI): domain Eukaryota; kingdom Metazoa; phylum Chordata; class Actinopteri; order Cichliformes; family Cichlidae; genus Neolamprologus; species Neolamprologus brichardi. Next base: position 23,830,023 of record NC_142121.1, read on the forward strand.
GTGTGTGCATGCATAAAATACATATTGTAGAATAAAGATGAAAATTATGTATGCATGTACATATTAACCTTCAAGAGTTGTGCCTGAAACAAGTTTATATATGTATATATATATATATATATATATATATATATATATATATATATATATATATATATATATATATATATATATATATATATATATGAAATATAATGAAATATGAGAACAAATACTGCAACATATCCTGTAACATATTCAGTTGCATGAAAAGGTCGTCATGGCACCCACTATTGAAACTGTACACTATTGAATCTGTATGCATTAAAAGTAGACTGAAATCTTAGAAAGTGATGATTCTGTGTTTGTTTGCCAAGATTTAATCAAGCAGTCCGGTGTTTGCAGTAGCAGAGGTGGTTGCGAATTGGCTCTGGGCAACACTGCAGTCTCCTCATGACAGTTACAATCCCCAGATAACAAGCAAAATAATCGTCCAGGAACACTTACTGTGCTGTGTCTGCTAATTTGCCTCTCTGTCCAGTCCCTGCATCACTCCGCCACCACATCTGCTTGCGGGTTTCCCAAGTGATACGTTAGGAGTTTTCCTGTTAACAGATACTGCTTTCTGCTCTCCCTCCCTCTCTCTCTGTCTCTCTCGCTCCCTCCTTCTGTCTCTCCTTGCCTCTGTCCATAAATCCAGCAGTTGCCCTATAAAGAAAGTCAAGTCACAAAGCACTGTCATAAATGCATATGCATGAATGAACAACAAATATGGTACAAAGCTAATAGCTGATAAAAACATCTTCATGTACAACTGATTATTTGGCCCATTCATGCATCTACTGTAGCTACATAAAGTCTGTACAAATGTGTTTTCATTGCCTGGCAACGCATTAAAATGACTCTTTCAGATTAACAACAGGTCTCACTGCTGCTATCAATCACCAGCATGCATCTCCACACGAACCCACATTTCCTGTTATGTGAAATGTCATTTGCTTACCTGCTTTGACCTGAGCCAAGGGGATGATCGGAAACTATGATCGGGAACCTGATGTTGAGGCAAAAGCTCAGATCGGTAAGTGAGGCAGAGCCTGCTTTTCATCCAGACAATTGGCCGTGATGGTAGCAGCACCATAATTCATGGCTAATGGTTTGGCTAGGGAGAGGAAAGGGGAGGTGATGTGTTCTGCCTCTCCCAACAGGTCAGTCAGAAGCAGCAGCAGCAGCAGCAGTAGGCATGGGAAGGTGACACCAAGGAAGGAACAGGTTTTTGTCCTCCAGTCTACATTTCAGTGGGTCTAACACTGCAAAGAATTAAAAAATTAATTCAATCTGTCATCTGAGACCATGGTTTGAAATATGAATTTTACAGAATTTTAAAAAGTATAAAAAATCTGTTAAAACAGCATCACAGTTGGGTGGATTTATGGTGAAGCAGTAAAAGTTCTGGAGTTTTGAATTTGACAGAAACTCTAGCTATGCAAATTAAACTCATTGTTAGATAAGTATGAGAAACGCCTTCATGAATGTAAAGAGGTTTTAGTTCAGGATGCAAACCTGTAACTCAAGAACAGAAAGGCCTGATTAAACTGCCAGGTGAAAACGGATTAACTTTAACTAAAAATAATGGGAAGAGTGTGCAGGGGGAAAGAATGACTGCAAATGGAACTGGGTCACTAATTTTTACTAATGATGCAAATTCTAATATTCATAAAACTAAATTTAGGGCATTAATCGCTGATCAGATTCAGTCAACTGCTGCAAAAGTGATAGTGTGGCGCCACACAACACAGGGGGATAGTGACAAACTGAACCAGGGGCTTCTTTAAACAAAGAAATGTAACAATCTTAAAAGTTGGACGTCTTGTACTGTTTGCAAAACTATAAGCAGAGAGACTCACTAAGAAGCAGCAAAAAACAGCTGCAGAAAAGGCCCGGCAGAGCATCACAAAGAAAACATGCTGATTAAAGAAACTTAAAAAATGAAAACATTTCTGTCACTGCTAAACTTAATGTCACATATGTAAGCAGATATATAGATAGAACATTTTGCAAGACAAGTAACTGTATTCGTTTTATTGATTATTTGTTTATTTGCTTAGTTTTATCCACTACTTTTTGGCAGTTCAATGTGCTACAGGTGTAAGTATGTGTGTTGGTGTGTGTGTGTGTGTGTGTGTTTGTGTGTATGAGACAGAAAAGCAGATACATACAAAGAGAAAGGAAGCAGGTAAGGTCAGCATAGTAGAGTACCATCTCCTGATAGTTCACCTGAAGAGCACTCTGTTTGTTTTTGATGTTCATGGGAAGACATGAGACACTGTACAATACTGTCTGTTTTTCATATTGCATCATTCTTTATCATTAAATTAATTAAATGGTGCATCCAATAAGCACATATTAAACTGCCATATTTGGATTTATTTATGATGAATACGTATACATCACTAAAACTCATTTTTTGTTTGTGAATTGTACAACAGAAACACAAAGGCAGATATAGGGAGAGAGCATGGGGTGATCTGGCTAACCTTTCTTCCCTGTGCCTTTAAATCCAGTAAAACTGTAATTGTGTGAAAATGTAAATGTAAAAATGTTTTTAATATGTTGCATTTTAAATAAATGATCACACTTGAGCAACCAAACAGTAATTAAAAAATCCCTATGATGTTCCTACAGCTATCTAGCTTATTAGCTAGGCTAGCTTAGCTACTTGGCTGTGATGATTCTAGTTGCTCCTTTAGCTGACCGATATAGACTATATTCAGCCATTCAAATAATATATTGAGTATACCTAAACTGAAAAGAATTATTTTATTGAAATGGAAAAACGTGAAGTATTAAATGTCTGCATATAATAACCCTTTCATATTAACTGTCAAGCTAACTCCATTTTATTAATACAGCAGATCTAAAACAACAGAAATTAATCCAGCCTAAAGTGTTGGATCAGAAGAAGCTGAAAGCTTTGCAGAGTCCAAAGATGCCGATGCTGGAGGAAACCATACAAGCTAACAGCTTAAGCTAGTTAGCTGTAGAAGTAAAGATGGATTTCTTTGAAGAAGCTTAAAATAAGAATAATGACATTGGCCAGTTAAGTAACTTTGTATTAACAATTCACAGCAAAAGCAGTTTCTTACTTTATTATTTTTTGTCAATATAGTCTAAGGAACACAGTCACTTACTACAGGCTTTAAATATCTAACATGATCTTATATAAGTAGTTTTTTTCGGTTTCTGTTATATAAAAACTGAAGATTATAAATTGAACTGGATCTCAGCAGAGGGTAAATACTCTACCAGACTGAACTGCAGAGCTATTAAAACAGGAGGTTTCACTGCTGTGACACTAGATGTCAGTCTTTACAAAGCTGCTGCTTGTGGATTCTCTTTTTGAAGCCTGTCTCCTTTTTCAGCTGGCTGCTAGTCTTTTTTCGTTTTTGATGCAACAAAGTGTGTGGCCTTATTTCAGTGATCAGGAGCCCAAAACACACAGCACAGAGAAATACACATTTTAGAGACAGACTACCCGTTCCCTGCAGGTACATGAACCAGAAGACGCTAAGTAGTTTCAAAACATTTAGCAAAGGGTGACTGAAAGAAAAAGCTTTTCACCCCTCACATGTGGCTCCAAGGTCAAAGATACAGATTCAGAGTATCCAATTTCAAACCATAGCTAAGCACAGTTTTATATCCCCGTGCCACTCTTTTAACAACTCCATCTAATTCCCTAAAAATGCAATATTTTATGAGAAGATCATGGGTGCGTGGTTGAATTATTATCAGGAAAAATGATCTGAGCTGTGTTTCCACATAAACTTAATCAGCCATGTCATCATTCTCACTCCATTTACGTAAATTGGAGATTTCATTATCAAACAGTTGGTGGTTAATGTGAACTTAATGGCAGTTAATGCGATTGTTGAGGTCATAATAGATCTAATTAACAACATGTCTAACAATGACAGGCCTGTGCAGACGAGCTGCTTCTGCTTGACTATTGTCATGAGGTTCAAGTGTCTGTCTGTGCTGAAATGTTGGGAACCTCTTCTCCCTTGCGTACCCCACTGACCTAGATTTCAATTGTTTTCGGCCCGAGACAATGGGGGGGAAATGGTTTCATAACTGAACACAATACCTGGGTGTTTTTCAACACGATTGTTGTTAATGTCGCATTGTAGTGTGAGTTTGTGCTGTGCATTGTGCGTTTTCTCAATGTAACCTGCTCAAGCAGCCAACCGCAGAAAAGCCTGTGAACCCCTCAGTAAATCATTTGTGAACCGTTCAGCAGATGATGTGCATCCACGTGAATTTCTGCAGAGAAGCTGGTATATTCCTTGCTGCTTCTAACAGACCTCTCATGTTTCCTCAATAAAACATTACTCTCCTGAGGAGTGTGGTGCTTTTAGTATCGATTGCAGAGAAATATATTTTAGTCAGTGCTTCACTGAAGGCCTAAGACAGATGTAGACCACTGAATAACCTCAGATGTCAACAGGTCCTAAAACTGTACCAGCTACACTAATCTGTCCTGAAAACTGGGGAAGCTGACAATCTTAAAGTAGTCTTTTATTCACTAGACCACAATCTGATCTTAATTTTGTTTGTTATGTGATAAGAAAAGCAGTTTTAAAAAATACTGTTTAAATCCTGTCTTTATTGTATCACAGAAAAGTGAAATTTCCGTCCACTGTCTGGTTGAGTGCTGGAGTTTTAATTTAATTTAATTAATTTAATTAAAGCCCAGAGCTGCTAGTCAAATGCTCTTGATTCACTGTAAATCAGCTTAGGTGAGCACCTTTATAAAAGCAGAGGCAGTTTGCTGGTCTAAAATATTCAAGTGTGTGCTAACAAAACACCAAGTAGGAAATACTTCATGAATTATCTTAAATAGGAAGGGTTATAAGGCCATTTCCAAGCCAGCTGAAGGCCATAATTCTATAATGAGAAATATTATTCACAAATGGAAAACATTCAAGAGAGTCGCCAGTTTTTCCAGGAGTGGACATCTCAGCAAATTCACCCATGCAGTGTTCAGAGAAACTGCAAAACATGAGCCGTATCTCATACTCTACATGCCTCAGTTAGCACGTTAAATGTTAAAGTTCATGACAGCAGTTAGAAAAAGACTGAACAAGCTTGTTTAGAAGGATTGTCAGCAGAAAGCTTCCTAAAGAGAAAAAAATGTCTTATAGATAGATGAGATCAAAGTGAAGATGTTTGGTCATGGTGCACAGTGCCACATTTGGAAAAGAAATCAAATACGGCGTACCAGCACAAATCATATCAGCTGTCAAGCACAGTAGTGGAGGGATGTTGATTTGGGCTTATTTTGCAGCCATAGCACTTTACAGTATTAAACTAAAAGATTCTAGAGTCAAATGTGAGGTGTTCTGTCTGAGAGCTAAAGGTTGGCCCAAATTAAAATACTAAGGACAATGATCCCATGTACAGCAGCAAATCAGACCTCAGCCTGATTGAAATACTGGAGATCTCTACATAGGTGAATGTCTGTAAAGCTCAATGAAAAGAAGCAACACTAAAAGGGGGAAAAATTTCTACACAACCATGTAAGAGACTGATAGACACACAGTGAATGATTGCTTCAAGTTGCTCATGAAGCTGGGGTGTGCTTAGTTTCTCACATGACTACACAGAGTCCTGCAAAGCTTCTTTCTTTCTTTCTTTCTTCTTTCACACTCACCCAGTAACAACAAGCAGAATGACAAAACCTTTGCCTTAAACTGAAGATCCTGAAATGTGTCAAAGGAACCGTTGGAGAACAGAACATCAGATGTAGAAGTTGGCAGGGGGAAAAAAGAGAGCACCCCATGTTTGGTAGATAGATGAAGGAAGATTCATCAAAAGGCAAATTAATCAAAGGACATCAACAGCAAATGGGGAAGGGATGAAAGAGTGCCGCCTGTTTGTTCACTCCCGCTCTGCTCCTCCCGAACCTGCTCTCTGATCTCATCATGCCGCACGAGTGCATACAGGGGGCTGGAGCACAATGAGTACCACAAAACATATGCACATTAACAAATGTCTAAGCAAAGCTTGAAAAAGAAGAAGTGCAATTAGCGCAGTTTGTTTAACTCAGAGTGGTTTTTAAAGTCTCGTGTTTTCATATTTGACTGTTTGCGGTTTTCCAGTATCAAAGTGTTTGAACTTACGTAAGCAGAAGCTTTGAAACATAAACACACAGTCACACACTAACACATACTATATGATGCTGTTAGTGTGAACTATCAGGGCTGGGTTGTGGCAGCAGTGGACGGCCCTCTTTGATAATGCTCTGCTAGATTGGGCAGCCACTCTTTTTATTGTTCAGCCGGTTAGTTGGCTCAGAGTTGACTCCAATTTGTACTCCTCCTTTGGGTTTGTCAGCAGAGACCACTTTGTCCGTCCATCTAGACTGTGGCTCCATGTTGTCAGAACATGTTGAATTTTGTTTTTATTCAATATAATCACTCTTAAAAACTACTAAAGTTGGTTGTTATACCCCAGGAAGCTAAGGTAATGGGGGGGAAAGCAACACAACTTGTTCAGTTTGAAAAAGGAGACATGAGGGTAAATTAGCCAATTAAATACATTTTTCTTACTAAGTAATCAAACAAAAGGAAAGAGTTGAGCTGCTATCGCGACCAAAAGAAGAAAAGCCCAACAAAACCTAGAAGCTGATCAAAAGAGTAAGTCAAAACAGTTGAAAATTGCCAAAACACCCTCCTTGCCAAAACACACACACAGCTCACAAGCTGCAACACAAAGGCGCTCTAGTACTGGAGCTCGCCTCTCTGTGGCCTTAAGTACTCTGGCCTAATGGCTGGGTAGTCAGCTGTATAGTCACTGGTGGCACCTAAGGCTGGAAAAACCTCATTCACAACCAGAAGTTAAAGCAGGGAACTCAGGTGGTACATGTGCAGTAGCTGGGGTTGGGTGAGAAATTAGCTCAATCAGTGGACCTTAACAGATTTGAGCTAAAAGGTTAATAAATAAATAAATGACTAAAAGAAAACACTGACCACGAAAATAAATACATATCTGATTTAAAATGATCGGTAATGGTCAAAAGAAGTTATAGAAACAGCTGAAACAGCCCACTTAAAGTGTGGCAATCAGTTGAAATTGTTGATGGGATGGAAACTGCTACAAGTGTTTAAACTAGCTTAACAGCTAGCTGTTAAATTGATTAGCGTGGTAACAACAATTAGTAGACAAATGGTTGAAATCAAGCCAGTATTTATGGATAAATGGTTGAAGCAGTTTTCTAACCACAACTGATAAATGGTAAGCTGATTATTTATTTCTAAACATAAAGTGTAAGTTAAAAGTAGACCTGATCCAGCTTAAAAATAGATTAAATTAGTGAGCATGTTAGCTCCACTACAGGGATTTGGGACTATGCCTACATCAGATGAAACAGTATAGCTATTTTTTTTTCCAGATTTTAACAGCTGGAATAGCCTTAAAATGATTGTTCACAGCTTTAGATATCACTTAGCGACACTTACAATTTATTATGCTCCTGAGTCTACACTGTACAACTGCAACTAATGACGTCACTTAACCACTGCCTTTATGCTGTATTAACCTTGTTTTTTTAATAGGGGGCATAGTCCTGTTGATTTATTCATTTAATATTTTTACATAACAGTTTTATACGGAAGAGGATTAGGGCTACTGGGGGAAAAAAAGGTGGGCACATCTTTTTTTTTCTTCTTTTCCTGAATTCTGAGAAAAAGGTCAGAATTCTGACTTTTTCTCAGAATTCTGACTTTTTTCTCAGAATTCTGACTTTTTTCTCAGATTTTTTTCCAGTGGCACTAATCCTCTGCCGTAGTTTTATCCCTCACATTTCACAAAATCGTATTGCTTGCCCTGTGTGGCATTTTCTCAAAAACCTATAAATATTCATTTAAAAAAAGTTTATAATGTAACATGTCTATGTAGTAGGAAATTGTTCTTTTAACGTGCCCCTATTGTTTTGGCAGGTGAGAATATCACCATAATCTACAACATAATTCAAGTTGTGGTCTCAATCAAGGATTTCTCTTTTTCTTTAAAAAATACATAATGTTCCTGAGCAGTCTTTTACTGTATCTTTATGTAACAAAAGCAAAGTTCAGCAGAGAAAGACAAAAGTGATGTGAACTGACAATATTTTAATGGGGGGGATAAAAGACTGTAAGTGATCAATGGAGGCGGCATCCAAGTGATGCCCGGAGGACGGCTTTGATGTGGCCATCCTCAGAGGGACGCCTGGGACAATGCCCTCTTTGAGGGGCATGGGCAATGGCAGACACTTCCCTCTCCCTCGCTCCTGCTCTCTCACACTCAGCCTCCCTCTGTTTCCTGCTTCCTCCTGCAATACTATGACTCTTTGGTTTAGATGCTTATACTCAGCATCATTTACTATCCTTAACTGTATAACTTTCTCCCTCTTTCTATCGCATTAATTCAGACAACACCCCCTTCCTCAAAGCCCAGCCAATCGCTCTTCTTGCCCCCCTCCTCTGTATCTCTCTCGCTCCCTCACTCGGTCTTCTTTCATAGAACCAAGCCTCTTTGTAATGTCCAGCCTTGGCAAGTTGCGCCCGATTTGCTGTCACAGTCTTAATGAATTCATCTGTTTGTGTATTGGCCATGGGAGCATTTCTCCCTCCCTCTCCCTCTCTCTTTCCTATCCTCTACCCCCTCCCTCTAGCTTGTGGTCCCCTGAGGGCTCTATATATACCAGGGACCACTCCAGGCATCTATTGTTCCTCTAAGTAAACTTACAGACAGATGCCCTGCACCACAGTTTGGGAAAGAGCCCAGAGAGTCAGGAGGAGGGAGACAGTTAGTGAATGCATAGAGCTGCCAGACAACAAGGACCTGGAAACAGACTCATCTCCAGCTCATCTGCATCCTCTTCAGTCGTTTTGTGTGTCTCTTGCCTGCCTGCTTCTTGCCACTGTGGAGTGGAGGTCTGATGCTCTGACAGCATGCCGCTGCTGGTGTCACTGCTGCTTATGGGGCTGGACTGCTTGCTGGGAGCCCCAACAGGAAGAGAGGTCTACAGGATGCCCCAGAGTGCTCTTAAAGGTAAAACTGACCCATCATTTCTCATTTATGGCAGTTTATGTTAAGAGTGGTCACAGCTGTAGCTGTCTAACACTGACTATATTTGGGAGAGCTTATGTCAGATGTCTTCAGTAGCAAATGAGTCTCTTGCAGCAAACAAATAGTAATGCTTAAAGCATTAATACCTCTCAGTGAGTCAAACACCAGAAGAAACATCTGGTGAAATTGCTAGTCTGAGTGAGATTCACCTTCAGTTTGGCACATGTACACATCTAATAAAAAAAATCTAAAGTTTTGCTTTCATGGATTTTTTAACTTTAATGCTTGAAAACAACACAAGAGAGCCAAAACACAAATGTAAATAATGAGTACTGACCAATTTCAGCACTACTCTTCAGGACTTGTTTGAATCAGCAAACAGTTGTTTAAATTAATTTCATTTAGTGCTGTGTGACCTTTAAATCCTACAGTAGAGCACAGTGTTGAGGGGCCTCTGGCCTTCTCTGGTTGAGGTGCTGAGTACAGCAGAGCCTTCATGCAAGTGACTGGTGATGGCAGTGTGTTTGGAACAAGGGACTATGGGTCCCAGCGGCCCCGGGGCTGCCAGCCTGTGCCCTTAGGGCCTGTCCCTGCCCACCAGCCTCTGCCCGCTCAGCCTTGGCCTTCTAATTAAATCTTCAATCAGTATTGTTGTTGTTACTGGCGTATCCTGTGATGTTTTGCGGCACAGAGGGGGGCAGCAGGGTCGGCGGCCCGATTGAAGTGTGTCTGTAGAAGACTCACCAGGGCGCTGAGCGTGAGCTAGCTTCCCCAAAATGCTGCCAATGAGCTCAAAGAGCAGCATGAGAAAAAAGGGGGCTACTCACACACATACCAGAAAGCTGCACCAATTCATGTTAATGCTTACATACACTGTGTTCCCACAGCAAATGACTGTCTTCCTTATGATGACCTAGATGTCCTTCTTTTTAAAATCACTGCCACAAATTTCTCCTCAAAACAAAAATTGGCTCATTTTATTGATAATAATGCAAACAAGTCTCTGCATATGTGTTCAGGAAATAAAATCTCACAGTAGAACTGATTGAGTTTGAAATTCATCCCAGTGCAGTTCTGGAGCTCGGAGGCAAATATCAGCGTATGTCATTGCACATCGGCTTGGCTGATTTATGTTGCTCATCTGTGTTTTCTTCTCTTTTCTTGCACCTTTCCTTTCTCTTGTTTCTTTTTGTTCCTGTCCTTCCTGCAGCTCTGTCTGATCGGGGCACTGTTGTGCTGGAAGCAGCCATGGCCAGTGCTCTATCCACTCTTGAACGTGCAACGTCTGAGAGAAGCCGGGCTGAAGCCAGCTGCCGGGGTTGTGTTCCCTGTCTGTTTCAGAACTGCGGACAGCTGTCAGGGTCCTGCTGTGAGTGCAACATCATGCTTACTTGCCTGTTCAATCCTGATCACCTTTAAGTCACATCGAGTCACCGCTCCACCACCGCTACATCTTGGTGTGTCTTAGATGTCCCCTTCTTGTCAACAGCGTCTTCTTCCAATGCTCTATCGGAGCCCAGCTGTGAGGTCATCAGTAAGGCCCAGAAGCTTCAAGGTGAGGCGGAGAGGAGCTGGGCTCTGAGTCAGGCCTGTGCGTACTATCAGCATCGCTGCCCACCTGGTGAGGTGGACACGGAGAGCTGCATCAGGGTCATGGGGGAGAGCTGCAGCGCTCGCGTCCTCCAGTGCAGCCTGCTCAACACAATGCAGAACCTGGAACCGGCTATGCAGACGCACGCACAGGGTGAGGAGAGACATCTTTTTACACACGCAGAGGCATTAGATTTAATTGCTTTGCATCGTTTTTCACCAGCGATGCCTGTTCTCTGTCCCAGCAGCAGTGTGCGGTCAGAGGTCAGCCACAGTGCAAAATGTTACGCAGCCTCGCTCCAGGATTGTGGGCGGCTCTCCTGCACCTCCAGGCAGCTGGCCCTGGCTGGTTAACCTGCAGCTGGATGGTGCTTTGATGTGTGGAGGGGTTCTGGTGGACAGCTCCTGGGTGGTCACTGCCGCACATTGTTTTGCTGGGTTAGTGTGCATGTGTGACTATTTTCTTTGCAAAGACAGATGAGATAGTAGTCAAATTCACAGCATTTAGCATTTGTTAAAACTGTCTTTTGACCTCCGCAGCAGCCGTAGCGAGAGCTACTGGACAGCTGTCGTAGGTGAGTTCGACATCACCAAGACTGACCCTGATGAACAGGTTCTCAAAGTGAATCGCGTCATCCCCCATCCGAAGGTAAAAATCCAACGTGTGGGATCATAGCTTTTAGTATTTTAATTAATCACCGATTTATTGATCAGGGGCAATAACAGTTCTGTCACATCTCTGCAGTTCAACCCAAAGACATTTAACAATGATATAGCACTGGTGGAGCTGACTTCTCCAGTGGTCCTGTCTCAACACGTCACCCCAGTGTGTCTTCCTTCTGGTATGGAGCCCCCCACTGGCAGCCCGTGTCTGGTGGCAGGCTGGGGCTCCCTCTATGAAGGTGAGTTCAGTATCCTATAGACTCACTGTGTCATGCTAGCCTCATGAAAGTACAACTTATTTTTGTATCCTACCAAATCAATAATGGTGTATTTTTGTCCACAGATGGACCATCTGCTGATGTGGTGATGGAGGCCAAGGTGCCCCTGCTGCCTCAAAGCACCTGTAAGAGTGCTCTTGGCAAAGAACTGGTCACCAACACTATGCTTTGTGCTGGTTATCTTTCTGGAGGCATAGACTCTTGTCAGGTGGGCACATTAGAATTTCTGGATTTACTTTTGAATTATCTTTATCGGTTACTAAAGTGGCACCACTTTAATTCATTGCAAACCATAAACTATCACCCGCAGGGAGATTCTGGCGGCCCCCTGATCTACCAGGACCGAATATCTGGTCGATTTCAGCTCCATGGCATCACATCCTGGGGAGACGGCTGTGGAGAGAAAGGCAAGCCCGGCGTTTATACGCGGGTGTCTGCCTTCTCTGACTGGATTCAGGCAGAGATACAAAGTAAGTTGTGTATTTATATCGATATAAAGTAATCTGACATAACCTCGCTTTACCGTAAAAGCAAACTCATCTGAGTAATTTGAAAAGTATTATCAGTGGCTACTCCGTAATACTGACATACTGCACTTCATCATGAAATCATCACTTCTACTTCTTCTTTTTAGAGTCATTTGGGAGCCGTGAGCCTACATGTCCAGAGCTTCTAAAGACAACTGAAATGACAGAAGAAGAACAGAGGTCAGAGTTCAGCTCTCTGTGTCGCTTCTATAAACTGACCTGTCCTTCTGGTCAGTCTGCCAGCGCTTGCAGCCGACTGGCCGAGGAGAAATGCCTCACCCGCTTCAAGAAATGCCGTGAGTACTTTTATTTGAAACGCCTGGCTTCATGAATGTACAACAAATACCTGATATACTGTTTGCGCTGAGTTTTCTGATCTTTCGTTCTCTCTCCATTCATCTAGAGTTGCACTCATTCTTGCAGACCCTGCTGGACTTGCTCCAGAGGGCCGAGGACTACATCAGGGACAAAGTGGACTTGACTTTCTTCACCCAGACTCTGCCTCAGCTTGTGGAGCATATCTACAGCACAGCTTTCACTCACACCAGAGAGAGGCGGGACCTAGGCCTGAGCCACAGTCTTAAACAGATCGAAGGTACATGACTGACAGAGGATGCTTTTTATCATTTGTCCAAGCTCAAACGGTCACGTTTTGCTGCTTGCTGCTGTAACAGGTGTTTTATTACTTGCAGAACAGCTAGGTGGTGCAGAGGAAGGCCCTTCTCCAGTTCCCCCAGCCTTATTCACAGACGTCGGGGCGTTGGTGGATGACTGGGAGAAATATCTGAGAAGCATGGCCGATGATGTGGATGAACAAAACCCTGACACAGATATCTCCTCCAAAATCAGGAGGCAGGAGGACAACCTTTTCTTGCAGGTGCGCTGTTTAATGCTCAAGAATAAAGTGATGCATGGTTTATCTTACACAGACGACACTTTGAATTGTATTTGTGTTTAATTTAATGAATAACTGCATGTGTACAAAGTAAACTGTGGTTAATTACAGCACAAAACAAATCCTAGTAAGATAAAACAATGAAAATCAAACCTAGGGAGGGTTAATGTGAGTTTCTTTCAGTTACAGAGACGGCTTCACTTTGTTTCCATATGTTTTAATTTCAGCTTGATCTGAACATCAAAATCTATTTTTAATGTCTCCAGACACAGGACTCCTTTCTGCAGCAGCTCGAGGGAGAATATCAATCCATCATCTCAGCTCTGCGCTCCAAACTGGACTCCAGAGCTGCTCCTCCCATCCTGCACTTGGACACAGTCTACCTTCAGGAGGAGTCTCCGTCTGTCTTTACTCCATCCACTGGAGCACCGGACCACACCCACCCACCCTCCTCTTCCTGGGCATCACAGAAGCCTTGGTCACTTCTGACAGCGTTCATAAATGACGTTAAGAATTTAAAGGCACAAAGTAGGATTGCCACAGAAGCAGGATCGCAGAGTGAAAGCTCATTTAGTGAAGAAGCTACTGCTAATGAAAAGCGGAGAGGCGCGTCAGAGGATTTGACATTTTCTGAGAATGGAGACGGCACAGAGTCAACAACTGTTCTCCAGCCAGTCACTGAGAGCGCGCCCACAGAGACCGCTGACCTCAGACAGGCTGCTGTCAAGCCTTTAATTCTTCACAGAAAATACAGGAGCCTTGTTCACAGGAGGCAAACGACCGGCGCCAACATGAAAAGTGTGTGCCACATCTTTATTCAGACAAGTTTCATTACATATATTCCAAAATGCATGTGCTCAAGTGTGTTTGTTTCCCCCCTGTAGTTTGTCCTGGAGTGAGAGAGTCTTCACAGAAAGTCAGCCAAGTCAGAGACTCTTACAGATGGGTGTTAAACATCCCGAGCAAGAATCTCCACATGAACTTCCAGGAGGTAAGTCCCAGTAAGATGCATGCAATATTCTTTTTGAAGCAGCCTTTTAATGAGCTCTCTCATTTCTTTAGGTGTTAGTTGATCTGGGCTCCAAGAATGACCGAGGACTTTACCAAGCGCGGGTCAGAGCTGTAGTTGGAGGACGACCTTTGACCTTCTACAGTCTTGTGGGCCTGGAAAACGATTCTTTCTACCGCACCGTGCCGAGGATCATCTCTTTGGCACTGGAGGCTCTCAAGTCGTAACTGCTACCAACGCTAAAAAGGAGAGATGATGGCGGAAAGCCTCTCCAAGGCAACTGAGAAACCTTTAACAGACAGATGCGTTGAAAGCGCTCACAGACTTTACGTCTTGCCTCTGCTGTTTCCTGACTCTAAACGAAAACATGAATGTATCAACCCACTTACTGACCACCAGTCACACCACAAGCTTTTGTATGTGGTTGTAGACGCAGCCTCGTCTAACGTATGAACCCGAACAAAAATGATAAGTTATTCATATTGTCTTTTACAAAGGTTGAGCCTCTTGTAAAGCACATACACGCTATATATATTATGTAATGTTTATTCTTGTAATATTTATTTGTATAGAGAAAAGTATTTGTATTTTTGTAAAAAAAACAAAACAAAAATTAAGATCTATAAATAAAAAAGTTATTAATGTTATGGGATGCTGTGTTTATTGTAAGGAAAGATTGAGTTAGCAGTAATGCAGCTTCTGATCTTCCCGTCTTTGTGACCCCACATTCATTGGTTTCACCCTTTGAGCAGAGCTTTACGGTCAGCGCAGCAGCTGTTACTGTGATGACAAGAACCTCCATGATTTCTCTTCTTAAGATGGGTAATTTTAACAGGATCCAGAAATACACCACCCTCTAGAGTCTCTTATTGTCTGTCATTATCCACAACTGGCAAGTTTAAAGGAAGTGGCACTCTTTGAGCAGCAAACAGGCCCCCATTATTGCTTTGTGTTGACTTTTGCTTCTCTAGTCCTGTATTTGAGTCTTTAAACAATCGGCTGAATTAAGCCAGTACTTAACGTTGTGATCACAGACAGGTAATTTCCCAGAAAAGGAACAGGTGCAAGACAGCTGAGTAAACACAGATACATACCTCTGTTACATCACATTAACTCCTGCTCTTGGCTTGCGTGCTTAAGTGTGTGTATTTTTGTGACAAACATGCATGAACACACACACACACACAAGTAATGACAGGACACAAATGTGCTGGCATCCAGGGCCTGGCCACTCATCACAGACGCTGTGCTGTAAATGGACAAGACTTCCCACCTGTTGTCTTCTCTGCTGTTTGTCAGTTTTTTTTTAGTTTCTGGCTTGTTGTGCTCTTTCTCTCTTTAACACCAGATCTGTCTAATCCCTCTGTTGTAAAGAATATATTTAACTGAGACTATAAAACTGAGAGTTTTAGATATCAGTGCTGGGCCGAGTGTGCTCTGAGTTCATTACAGAGAATTACGTTCATGTAACTGAGCAACAATAGACAGGTGCACCGAACAGAATTATAATGCGACATGTTTAACACTGGAGGGCAGCCATGGACAGAGTACAATGCTCAAACTATGGGTGCGTGTCTGTGTGACAGCTGGCTATGCCGTGCTGGATATCCACTTTTGGATTTTACCCTAACAATCACCCAGTCACCAACCCCCAACCTTCAGCCTTCCCGTCAACCCGAGCTTCGACCTCTGGTGGGAAGCACACACGGGTGCCTGAGTCCGTGCGTGTCACATTAGTGGTTGAGGGTTTGTCTGGGACAGCACTGCACAAAGACACGCTGATGGACTTTGGAGCTCCGTGCACTCTGCCACTCTTTATTGGAGTGTTGGTGTTTTGTGCCACAGGTAGGAACACTAAGGAGCTACTGCACAGTTTGAGTGAAGCAAGTTGGGTTTCTTGTTGCTGTGATTTGCATGCTGTTGTTTTTGAAGACCAAAGATGCTGCTGAGTGTTGCTTAGAAACAATATGCTTTTTTTTTAGCAGTCTATTATTTTTACTAATTCTCACTGTATTTGCATTCAAACAAAGTGCAGTACACTGAAAAGCACTGATCACCAGACTGTAGAAACCATGTGTTGTTGGCATTTTCACTGGTAAATCTCAAAACATCTGTTCTATCTAAAAGATCTAATATATATTTGTCAGTGCACACAGTCCCATTCAATTTGTTATGCTGATACTATACACGTGTTCTCCTTCACAGTCTACTATTAGTCTGGTAACTACATTTTTAAAAAATTATTGAATATTTGAAATATGCATTTTAATAGTCATTACTACTTTGTTTTCTCAGGCACCATAGGACAATTAAAAGCTTTCCTCTATATTACAGTTTGAAGTACAGTTTTTTGTTATTTTTCCAGTTTGTTAAGAAACTGAAATAATCTTTTGTGTACTGGTGTTTTTTACAAAACAAATATTTTTATAATGTAGTTGTCTCTTCATTGTTCATTTGATTATTACAACAAAGTTTCTCTGGGAAATTAAACTTTTTCAAAACATTCATGAGAGACTGTTTTTACCCGTGCACTTCAGCAGGTTTTTTTGTTAGGCTTCCATAACGTTGGTGAGATGAAAGAAGTAAGTAGAGATACCTAATCTTCTGGCTTAATGAGCTCTAAAGCCTACATTTCCCATCATGCAGCTCAATAGCATTTTTAATCAAATGCCCATACCTCCTATAACTTCTTTCATCCAGTTTTTAAAGCAGGCTATTTGTTAATAATTTTGCCACAAATTGAAACCGCGGTAACCATGTTGTAATCTCAAACGTCACAGTAGAGCTGACGCAATTCCTTTTCACAGCTGGAGCAAATATTCCTTATGACGAGCAGACAATGCAAGAGATATGATCGAAAAGCTGCGGGCATCATCGCATAAACATAAAAATCTCTACACAAGACTTCTGGACTTATTTCAGCACAGATGCTATATCTGCTTCACTTCATAGAAGTTCCATTGTGTCCCCTTGCATCTGTGTCTCTAGCAAGTTAAAAAAAAAAAATCAGATGTACTGGAAGACATCTGAACGTGCCTGAGAAGATCTTGACCAGAAGATCAGTCGAATTCAAATCTTTTACAACTTACTATCTTTATTTGCTGATTCCCACAGCTTTTTGGATTGTCTGGCTATTTTACCTGCTATAAAAATGCACAGATCGACCCTTTAAATCAACCTGCTTTGTCTTGGCTGTTCGTGTTCTTGCGCGCAGCCTCGGCAGCCAACCTTGAAAGGGAGCTGTTTAAGGATTTGATGAAGGGCTACAACAAGAACGTTCGGCCCATGGAGAAGAGTGGAGACATCACTAAAGTCTCCATCAAGATGACGCTCACCAACCTCATCTCTCTGGTGAGTAGAGCTTGTCCTGGTGCGTATGATTAGCCAGTGATGACCCTCACCAAAACCATAATTCTCACATTAGACAATCAGAATACATCATTTTTATTTTTATTAAATTATTCTCCCAAGCCATGAGCAAAGTCTAACTGACACACATCAAAAATGTAATATTTTCTTCTTCAAAATGTAGGACAGGCAGGTTAGAGTTGGGTTATCATCTATAATGACCTCAGAGGGTTATTGTCTATGGTTGCAATGTTTACCAAACTGTGTCCTCAGAATGAAAAGGAGGAGGCCCTGACTACCAACGTCTGGATAGAAATGGTAACTTTTGGAGGTGCTTTTTTAGCTTCTTTCAAAAATACCCAGTTTATGCATTTGAAAGGAAGTCAAGCCTGCAGTGTTTCTGTGTGTAGCAATGGTGCGACTACAGGCTGAGATGGGACCAGCCCCCCAGGTCAGCTCTGTATGGAAACATCACCTCTAGTCTGCGTGTCCCCTCCAAAAGCATCTGGTTGCCTGACATTGTACTGGAGAACAAGTGAGTGAATCCACCTTCAGATACGAATTTTCCATTGAGATATGAGTTTTAATGGTTAGGCAGCAATCATGATACGTCTCTGAGGACTTTTTTGGGCTGTTAGTTGAAGCATTCTAAAACATTAATTAACAATAAATTCATTTTCAGGATAAATGGGAACATAAAAAATGCATTTTTACAATCACCCATCAAATCATAGTTGATTCTGATATTTGTTTATTCAGAAGACCTGTGGGCTAAATCAGGTTTCTCTGGACTAACTAGTCTGCTTAAAGCATTGTAAATGCACCTAAAGTACTTTGAAAGTAAACCAAACAACGTGTGGGAGGCAAAGAAAGCATTCACCAAAGATGTAGCAGGCTTTTTTTTAAACAAAACTTTGGTTCTGTTTTCTTTGAGCTGCACCAACCCTAGTGAAAGGTAAACATTACATCGTGTTTCTAAAATCTCCTTTCCTCTGTGCTTGCCGAGGAGAAGCACAGTGCTGCAAAAATGGAAGCAAAGGGCAGAGTTTAGGTAAAAGAAGTCATGAGTGAACTTCAGATAGCGCTTTCAGGTTCTGCACTCTCACACTGTTAGAGGCAGATTTAGTTTTTAATACTATTGCGACCATTTAAAAACACATATTATCACATTATGATGACAGATGTATTTGTTTCCAGGTCAAGTTTCTCTTATCTAAGCTAAATCTACAAGCCTGTACGTGTGAAATTTACATGAATGAGGCCTGATGTGTGCATGCGTGCACGAATGTATGCGTTAAACTGCAGATAAACCATACACCATCTTTCTCATCTTCTCTCTGGTCCGTAGCATTGATGGACAATTTGAGGTAGCTCTTTACTGCAATGCACTGGTGTCTCCTGATGGCTGTGTGTCCTGGCTGCCTCCTGCTATTTACCACAGCGCCTGTGCCATCACTGTGAACTATTTTCCCTTCGACTGGCAGAACTGCACCATGGTCTTCCGGTAAGAGCAAGCAATCACAAGTCTGTCACCCCCAACCGGTCAAGGGAGATGGTTGTCCCTCCCTCAGCCTGGTGCTGCCGGAGGTATTTTGTTAAAAGGGAGTTTTGCCTTCGAACTGTCACCAAGTGCTTGCTCATCGGGGGTTTTCTCATTGCTGGGGTTTTCTCTGTATTTTTATAGGGTCAACTGTTGATGTAATTTCTTCTTGTATAAATAAAATTGAATTGAATTGAATTGAACTGTAAATGAATTTGGAGGAAATGTGTAGGGCTCTGTGATCCCTGGCATGTTGTCTGGGATTGTTCCATGTTAAAGAGAAGCATGAATGATTCAGGGTGCTGTTTAAAAGGCCGATGCATGACATGTAAAAAGAATCCAGAGTGTCTAAATCAACAGCAATCAGCTTCCTTCAGTCATGTTACCTTCTTGCTCTTCCGATGAAGGTGTTGACTGGTCGACTCTGACCGCATGTTCTGTGCAATGTGTTCAGCTCGCAGACTTACAGCGCCAATGAGATCGAGCTGGTTCTCACAAAAGAAGATGACGTCACATTAGAGTGGGTGGATATCGACCCAGAGGCCTTTACAGGTATTTGAAGAATAGATTTGAAATTAGTGAACACAATAAAGACATCCATTGGTTCATATAAAGAAGAAGAAACTGTTTTTCTTGTGATAAAAGACTATTAAAGACTTTTGTTTTGGGTTTTTTAGAGAATGGAGAGTGGATTATCAGACACAGACCAGCCAAGAAGGTGATCAACACTCAGTACACCAAAGATGACCTGGAGTATCAGGAGCTGGTCTTCTTTCTTATCATTCAGAGGAAGCCTGTCTTCTACATCATTAACATTATTGCTCCCTGCGTCCTCTTCTCCTCCCTCGGCCTGCTAGTCTACTACTTACCTGCCAAAGGTTCTTCTTCTTACTTTGTGTAAAGTGTGATCATAAACCCATCAGTCATAACATCATGACTATCTGCCTAGTACTGTGGTGGTCCATCTTTTGCTGGACTCCACCAGAGCCCTGAAGGTGTGCTCTGGTATCTGGCACCAAGATGTTAGCAACAGATCCTTTAGTCCTGTATGTTTCATGGCAGGGCCTCCATGAACTGGACTTGTTTGTCCAGTACATCCTGCAGATCCTCGACTGGACTGAGATCTGGGGAATTTGGAGGCCAAGTATTCCTGAAACATTTTTGCTTTGTGTCAGGAAGCACTATCCTGCTTAACGAGGCCACAGCCATCAGGGGATACTGTTTCCATGAAACCTTCTTCATGGTCT
Source organism: Neolamprologus brichardi (assembly GCF_056152115.1). Classification (NCBI taxonomy): domain Eukaryota; kingdom Metazoa; phylum Chordata; class Actinopteri; order Cichliformes; family Cichlidae; genus Neolamprologus; species Neolamprologus brichardi. The sequence goes on from NC_142121.1 coordinate 23,850,204, forward strand.
GCAACAATCTTTACATAGGTGGTATATGTCAAAGTAACATCCACATGGATGGCAGGACCCAAGGTTTCCCAGCAGAACATTGCTCAAAGCATAACACTGCCTCCACCAGCTCACCTTCTTCCCATAGTGCATCTTGGTGCCAGGTGTTTCCCAGGTAAGTGATGCACACACACCTGGCCATCCACGTGATGTAAAAGAAAAAGTGCTTCTTCCTTTTAAAAGGGAGTTTTGCCTTCCCACTGGCACCAAGTGCTTGCTCATAGGGCGTTGTCTGATTGTTGGGGTTTTCTTTGTATAATTGAAGGGTCTTTACAATTAAAGCACATTGAGGCGACTGTTGTTGTAATTGCAATATAAATAAAATGTATTTGAATTGAACTGTAAGGAATTTTCGAGTGAATATGTAGGTCTGAAGCCTCATATGCAACAAGCTACAATGGACTGTGCATTCTAACACTTTTCTATCAGAACCAGCATGAACTTCTTCTGTAGTTTGAACTACAGGAGCTCGGCTGCTGGATTGGACCCCACGAGCCAGCCTTTGCTGCCCATGTGTCAGTGAGCCTTTGCTGCCTATGACCTTGTTGCTGGTACACCACTGTTTCTTCCCTGGACCACATTTGGTCTGCAGACCAGTAACAACTCATAAGAGCTGCAAAATATGAGATGCTCTGACCCAGTCGGTTAGCCATCACAATTTGGCCCTTGTCAAACTTGCTCAAATCCTCATGCTTGCACATTTTTCCTGTTTCTAACCTCAACTTTGAAGACAAAAAGTTTACTTGGTCCCTAATATAGCCCATCCACTAACAGGTGCCATGATGAAGACATAATCAGTGTTATTCACTTTACCTGTCATAATGTTGTGCCTGTTGATGTACGTAGACAGTGAGTCAGGATTTTGACCTATGATCATAGAAATACAGTGACGATCTAGCCGTTGATGCATACAGTAGGTCAAAACTGCGCCACCCTGACGGAGTACTGGTTTTGGTTTTACAGCTGGTGGTCAGAAGTGCACCATGTCTGTTGTGACTCTTCTGGGCCAGACTGTGTTCCTCTTCCTCATTGCTAAGAAGGTTCCAGAGACTTCTCAAGCGGTGCCTCTTATTGGAAAGTAAGCAGCTCACTTTCAGATTTCAGCTCAGAGTTTTAGGTTTGTGTTAAATATGATACGAACATTTGACCGCAGGTATCTGATGTTTGTGATGTCGGTGACCACCATGGTAGTGATAAACAGTGTCGTAGTCCTCAACGTATCCCTGAGAACCCCAAACACTCACAAAATGGCAGACAAAGTCCGGAAGGTGAGGCTGTGTCTGAATCATTTGAATATCTTTTAAAGCTGCTCAATGAAGGGAACACACGTCTATTTAGCCGTGATTTCATCTTAAACACCGTGTCACCCTCAGATCTTCCTAAACATCCTGCCTCGCCTACTTAGGATGCAGATGCAACCCTGGACACCAAACGGCGGCCATGCATCAGAAATGAGAAATGGTGGAACTGTGTCTGCGGGCAGGAATGGTGTCCACCTGGTTCCCTGCCGTCGCCGCAGCTCTATCACCGTCATCACTAAGGCGGAGGAATACGTAATGAAAACAGCTCGGTCTGAGCTCATGTTTGACAAACTCAGAGGGAGAAATGGATTGATGAAATCAGTGCTGGAGAAGCTACGTAAGTATTTGAAAGAGTTTGTTACACTTTTTTAAAAAAAACAAAAAAACTTTTGACAGTTTAGGTTATCCTTTGAAATGCATAAATATAACACATAAATAAATGGCTTTTTGTGAATATATGACTCCAGATGATGGCCTGGAGGGGGGTACAGCACAGCACCTTGTTAATAGTCTAGCAAAGGCCAGTCCAGAGCTGAAGCAGTGTGTGGCATCCTGCAAACACATTGCTGAGACTGCAAGACAGCAGAATGACTTCCAGAGTGTATGCTTAACCATTTTACTCTTTGCACATTTGCAATGGACATTTTGATGAGTTCTTAGTTGGGAATGGCAGAGCTAATAGCAATGTATCATCTCACTCAACCTCAGGAAAATGAAGAATGGTTCCTGGTTGCCCGTGTCATCGACAGGGTCTGCTTTATTGTCATGGTGTTGGTGTTTTTTATCGGCACTATTGGCATCTTCTTGATGGGCCACTTCAACCAGCCGCCCTCTACACCTTTTCCTGGGGATCCAAAGAAGTATCTCCCTCCACTACACAACATTACTGCTGTAGCAGGAATGGAAACAAACGCCTTAGGGTGAACCAGGGAGAAATTGTTTGATGTTATCACTTTACCCAGAGTGAGAATCTGACAGCCTTCATTAGTGATCTTTCACTAATGACTATGATACAAAGAATGGAGAAGATGCAGCTGTATGTGTTTTCTGCACAGGTGCCTGCTGTGGGGCTGCGGACGATCACAGAAGCAAGTACAATCCACTGCACCATTGTGTGAATGCATACTGTATCAGCTGTCCTGGCTGTTGAGATTGTTTGTGTTGCATTTAATGCTGTAGAAGATGGTCTCCTTACTTACATCTCAGTGTTTGCTCTTAGTGCTGTTCATTTTTAACAAAACGATGGGCACAAGCCACGAGACATGCTGTCGACCACAGATTTCATTCGTTGTAATCTACGAGAATCTTTCTTTTTATCAATAAAAGCATTTTAATTGCGTGATTTTTGTGACTGAGTCATTTTTGAGGCCAGTGGAAAGTTTCTGCCCCCACCCCTCCACTCCCAAACCTGCCACTGAAGCACAAATATCCCACACAGCCCCCCCTCCTCTGGAAGCATTTCAATTACATGACTGAGTGGTGCCTTTCTACCCCAACAAAAAGCAGATCCGGCTGGTTGGGATGGAAACAGAGTCGTTTTGAGATGGAGCTGAAGTGAGAAGTCCGAAAACACTCACAAAGCCAAACACTGCTATGTGAATAGCCACACAAACACACGGGGGGTTAGAAGGCTTAGTCCCTCCAGATAATGATAACTCATGTAGGCTCGCCTGGTTTCTTGCTCGTAACACTTAGATGATCCGAGTCTGTGGAGGGTGAACACTGATGGTAAGCAGGCCTCTGATGCTCTTTTGTGCTGTTTTCTTTCTTTCTAATCTCTTATTGGAAAACCATGATAAGTAAAGGCTCCAGGAAGATCTTAGCCAGTATAGAAACTCTTGAGCTATCAATGTTTATACAAGGGCGCTTCGGTTTGATGCTGTGAGCTGCTACTTGCAGCTGCAGGCTGGGTGAGACAGGAATATTAGCGTGTGATCTGAATGTGAAAAAGTATTAAGCTATTGCAAGGAGGATGTTAATATTGATACCAGGGAACTGCCAAGAAACACAGTACAGGAGAAGGAAAGCTCCATTTTTTTCCGTATCAAATTTTTGATCACAACATAAAAATTAATTACATTTTAAATTACAAGCTTACATGATAAAGATCTATTTGCTATGATTTTGAGACCGTTTTAGTGGATGTTTTATCATTTTGTCAGATTAATATTTACACAACACCAGCTCCAAAAAGTTGTGATGCAATTGTTTGAAAATCTGATAAACCTACATTTTCTTAACAATAGAACAATGAAAACATATCAAACGTTTAAACTGAGAAAATGGCTCCGAAAATTGGGGTGGGCAAAAGGCTGGGAAAGTAAGTGGTACTCAAAGGAAACAGCTGGAGGAACATTTTACAACTAATTAGGTTAATTGCACCATTAAACAAAAATATGACAAAGATCCAGCAGTGCTGAGCAGATATGATCGTAGCTTTTCTAAAAGTGCAGCAGGTGGTCTTCTCAGTACCCAGATGTCTACCGGCTGTTATTAAAAGAAGGAGGGATGCTACACAGGGTAAACATGGCCCTGCTCACAGCTTTTTTAATACATGTGGCTGCCATGTTCTGTTTTTATTTACATTTTACACACTTTCACAACTTTTGGGGGAATTTGGTTTGTAAATAATGAAAGATGTGTGTGGATTTTCTTTTTTAAGCACCTACTATACTTTATTTAAGTAACTTGCTTGCAGCCTATAGACTGAGTGTGAGTTAAAGCATCCATCCTTCAAATGTTTTCTTTAAGGTTTCGGTATGATTCATTTTTTAGTTTGAGACCATGTCAGCCGTGATCAATCAGCCTCTTCCCCTTGGACGACTTGAGCGAGAGAAGCATATTCACATGGTCTTCAGGGCTTTTCACAACCGCTGTGGACCCTCTTGTGAGTGCCAGACTCAAAGCACTCCACCCAAATCTCACCAAATGCCTCCTGACCTGGAATCTGAAGAGCAGTTTTTGGGCCAGACTGCTGAGAATGGCTTGATGCTGCCACCGGCGAAGAAGACTGGTAGTAAAGTGAGATCATGCTTTATGTCTGTGCTGGAAACTGCTAGTGAGATTCATATCACTGCCAAGCCAGAGCTGCAAGGTGAGGAGAACTACTTTTTTCTTTTACATAAAACAGGACTCTTGTTTAGATGTGTGTGCGTTAAGAAAATACCACATCCTGACTGCAGGTCCTCAGTGTGTTTCTAGGAGGATCTATAACATCACAACAGAAGGCAACAGGTCACAGTCATTTGTGGCTGTGGAAGGTATTTGTCCCGTTCCACCACGTGTCTTACTCTTATAACTACTGATGTTTTTCAGCATATTCTCAACATTTGTTCGCTTCTCCCTCCTTTTAGAGAGCTCCTGTGTGTGTCTGCAGTGCTGTGGTCCAGCTCGGGCCTACACCCTGAAAGGCTTTGACAGTGAGGGCAGTCAGGTCTTTTATTTTGAAAGGCCCCTTAGGGTGGACGCCTGTTGCCTCGGCTGCTGCCTGATGGAGATGAGAGCGTACACACCTCAAAACCATCTCATTGGCACCGTACATCAGAGGTAGGAAACTTGTTCATTCCTTGGTGTATATATGTTCCTACTAAACGCTGATGAGTTTGTTTCCTTATGTTGCTCAGTAGTTATAAATTACATGTGATCATGCCACACTGAAGCTTATATAGCTCACTTCTGTTGTTATAAGTAGAGGGAATATATAAAGTAGGTAAAGTTAGTGGTGAAGATTTATATTAAGGAGACATACTTCATACATCAGCCTCTTTAGGTTCTCTGCGAAATCTAATGAACTGAATTTTACCAACTACTGGCCTTTGGTTAATGGGTTAACAAAAATTATAAACATAAATATAATTATGTCTGAAGGAGTCCACAGAAGTCTTTAGTCTGCACTCATTCATTTCAGTTTTATTTATATAGTGCCAATTTACAACAACAGTCACCTCAAAGTACTTTATACTGTAGGGTAAAGACCCAACAATATTAGAAAGAAACCCTAACGAGCAGATGACCCCCTTGTGAGCAAGCAGTTGGCGACACAGGGAAGGAAAAGCCAGAGTCCAGAGTCCAGCCCTAACTATAAGTTGATTAGAAAGGAAAATTTTAAACCTCAATCTGCTCTATTGGGGTTATATGGTACTATGATGTCTTTCAGATAAAAGGGGGCCTGATTATTCAAGATCTTGTATGTGATCAGAAAGATTTGAAATTTGATTCAGAATTTAACAGGGAGCCAATGAAGAGAAACCAGTATGGGAGAAATATGCTTTCTCTTTCTGATCCCTATCAGTACCTAGTTCCTGTCATCATTTTGGATCAACTGAAGGCTTTTCAGGGAACCTTTAGAAGAATCTGATAATAATGAGTTACAGCAGTCCAGCCTAGAAGTAAGGAACTAGTCTGGATAAAATGGTTGTTTTGTGGATCATTTGAGTTTGAAGAATAACATTCACATAGTATTTTTTCTTATTATTATTACTATAATTTTACATTTTTAATTTGAGTGAACAAACACCAGTAGCATTTTATACTGTCAGACTAAACACTTTGCATGTGAGCCTTTTTCCATGTCATTCAAGGCCTGAGACCACACTGGCCCACCCTAGATGCTCAGGCCTGTCTGTAAATAGCAGTCGGGGCCTTTACTGTTCTGAACAGCCTGAGTGTAATATAAACCTGGGATGGTTAATGCACAGCACAGCTGTCTGCACACAAAAACACACCAACAGAGCTGGCGTGGGCTCGTAGGGGAAGGAATGCGACATCCTTCCTAATGGGAATGTTGGCCAATGGCATGGCAGGCTCACGGCTCTTCTGTCGTCAACCCAAAATACTTCCTTCTTCATCTGGCCTAAATCTGACTCCAGGGTTAGCGGGGGTGTCTTTGTGTGTCGAATTTAGAGTTTTCCAGAAGCAACAGTCGGTGAAGTTGTGCCCAATTAGGACTGGCCTGGCAGAGGTTTCAGTGACCAGAGTTCGACTTGGTATAAATATTCTCTCAGTTGTGCTCTAGTAAAGCATGTCCCAAATTGAACTCTTCTGACACCGAGCAAACAATTGCTTTGGTGCTGCAGAATCATGACAGCTGAAAATGCAATCATCCAACCATCAAGACCGGGCTGCGCCTCTGTGTGAAGCACTGGCCAGTCTATTTGCCAGGAGGCTTAGTGCACGGTTACTGAGTTGCTGTGTGTTGGTGACCATGTTTTCAGGTGGAGCATGTTTACACCCCTCCTGGAGGTCTGCACTTCAGGAGGGGCGTCTACCATCAGAATCCAGAGCTCCTGCTGTCCATGCCGTTGCTTCTCCAACCAACAATTCCAGGTAGGAATATTTATAACTCATAAAAGTATATGTGTGACTGAAAACTGTAACATTGCAGTAGTGCTTTCATGCAGTTTTAAATTATACACTAGATTGTCTCCAACATTGGTGAGGAAATAGGCACGATATGGAAGAAATGGCCTGGCTTCAACGAAGAACACAACATGGACCATGAATACTTTGGGCTGGAGGGTGAGTTCTACCTCATTAAATTAAATTCCTAATTTCTCTTTGACAGGATGCCAGAGAACATTTACATTTCCCAAAGTTTAGTTTTGGACCAAGTTTACTTTAATCGACCTCTTCAGATCTGATACTTTTAATTACTGAACATATAAGAAACGTGACTGAAAGAAAAACAACAGACCAATATAATAAAGCACACTCACCGGATACCTTATTAGGTACACCTCGCTAGTACTAAAGTGCAGTATATTTGGCCTGTATACTTTGTGCCAGAGATTCGACAAGTTGCTGCAAACACCCCTCAGAGACTTTGGTCTATCATGACATGACAGTATCACACAGTTGCAACAGAAGTTTTGGCTGCACATTCATGATGTAAATCTCCTTTTCCCATCACATCCCAAAGTTACTCCATTACATTGAGGCCTGGTGACTGGAGGCCATTGGAGCACAGTGAGCTCACTGTCACATTAAAAAAAAACAGTTTGAGCTTTCAGACATGGTGCCATCAGAAGTGTACACTGTGGTTATAAAGGGATGGACGCAGTCAGAAACAATACTCAGGTATGCTGTGGTGTTTAAATGCTGTTTATACTGAGTCCAAAGAGTGCCAAAAAAATATTTGGCACACCATTACACCACCAGGAGCCTGAACCATTTATACAAGGCAAGATGGATCGATGACTCCACACTGTTCATTTTAAATTCTGAAACAACTGAATGTTGCAGCAGAAATCAACAACATTCAGTTTTATTCATAGCACCAAACCTCAACAACAGTCACCTCAATGCACTTCTTGTTCATAGCTGACAGGAGTGGCACCCAGTGTGGTCTGCTGTAGCTCTGCTAGGTATGCAAGAGCACGCCTGATGTATTGTGCATTCAGACACCGTCTTCTGCATACCTTGGCTGCAACTCTGTTTAGAAAAGTGCTATATAACTTTAATAATAAAGTTAGTATTATTTGACTTTGTGTTGCCTTCCAGCTTGAAGCAATCTGCTCATTCTCCTCTGACATCTTGCATCAACAAGGCACTTTTACCTTTAACGTCAGTGTCTTCATCACAACCACATGCCTAAAAGCTTCGACCTGCTGGCATGCGATTAGCTGGTCAGATTTGTGTTAACAAGCAGCCAAACAGGTGTACCTAATAAAGTCACCAGTGAATGCTTTTAATTTATAAAAAATTAATGAAAAAAAGAATGTTCCATGATATTTACAGGGACAACTAACACCACTAGATTGTTTTTTTTTAAAAAAAAGAAAAAAATAGTTGCCAAACATTAACTGCATCTCTCTGGCTAGTATCAGACTTCTTTAACATTTCTAAGTATGCCAAAGTCACAAACATAGTTTATTTAATCACGGCTTTAGTACAACTGTATGTATTCTATTTTCATCTTCTAGTTCCACTCAGTATGGAGTCACACACCAAACTCCTTCTCCTGGCAGCCACTTTCCTGTTGGTAAGCACGTGTGTCCGTCGGTGGGAAGATGTTTTGTCATACATAATATAATTATACCTTTCCCAAAGTTTCTACCTCAGTACATTAGACTTTGAAGACTTAGTTGCAAGTATGTGTTATGAATAAATTAGCTTACTAATGAATAAACCTTCAGCAACAGTTTTATCTGTTCATTCATACTTTTTCATAATCATTTCAAACAGCAGCTAACAATTTTAATTTTATTCTAGAATTTTAGTGAATAACTTATAGATTTGTAATTTTAGGTAACGATTTCAACTGTTAATCATATTAATATAAAAGTACATTTAGCTAACAGTATCATTAGTCCATCTGTACTGGTGGTTGCTTTGAAGACAAGGACCAGGTCTGCAAACACTCACAGTCAGCTGCTGTCTTCAAAATGACTTTTGTGCATTAATAAATCAATAAAACCACAATAAGACAGAATCTGCATACTCTGTGACTGAATGGAGGTCAAATTGGCAATAAGATGCAATATTTCTAGAAGACAAGTTCCTTCCCACCCGGCAATCTTTGCAATTGTCTCATGATCACTGACACGCTCCATCTCTTGGTAAGCAGCTGGTCATTACAAATACCTTTAATCATTTTTTAAATGCTTTGATAAAGGTTTTTGTTTTTTTGTTTTTTAAGTTGCAAGGAGGTTTCTGTCCTATTTTCACTCTAGTTTGACTGAGCAATTATTAAACATATTTTAAGTTCATGCCCTCCTCATTTGATGTTTTTTTCTTTTTAATTTTCCTAAATGCTTTTGGTCTGGATTGGATCCTTTGGTAGGACCAATCAGGTTGTATGTTTGACATCCCTGCCTTGGGATCATTGTATACTAACTGGAAATCAGCAGTTCAGTATAAAAATCAGGACACGATATTAAGATGATCCCAGATAGGTGCACTGTAATATTAGAATATAATATTTGATGTATTGGCTCGTAAGGAGCCTTTCACGATTTGGTTTAATTGGAACTTGCATTACAACTGGAGATTATAATTTATATTGAGGTTACATGCAAACAACCAACATGTTTGCATGTAACAAAAGCAACATTTTGATGTGTGGGATCTTCCTCGGGTATCAATCGCAAGCATCAAAAATCTGCTTATGTAAAGATTCTTTAAGGAGTAAATTATTACTTTGAGCCAAAAAGTGTTCAAACTGTTCTCCCCCCCTGTTGCACACTTGCTTTCTTTCTCTAACAAAAAAAATAAAATAAATTAAAAAAGAAAAAAAAAAAAGCCATAAAAAGCATACATGAAGACATTTTAATACAAAGAAAAACTAACACTGTTTCTAACCTGTCTGAATGATTTCTCTGCAGAATCATATGTTTTTTGAAATGAGCTGACCAGCATCATCACATGATTTACAGACCAACGGGCACCCAAGCTTCCCAGTCTGGGAAGAAAGAAGAGTGGATAAAGAGGAATCTCGCCTTCTTGCAAACTCCACAGCTTCAGTTCCAGCGTTTATGAAAAAAAAAAAAACGGCACTAAACCATCTTTAGCAGCAGATGCATATTTACCATTTATTGCTATAATCCATCAGGTGTACATCCAACAGTGTTTCCTCGCTTTCCACACACTCACACACACCTGCATCCATCATCACAATAACAAATAAGGGCAGCATTACAGTTTTTCAACAAACTGTAGGCTCTTTCTTAACATATTAAAAAAAAAAAAAAAAAAAAAAAAAAAAAAAAAAGCTTCCCAGGATAAAAACTGTAACAGACCCTGGGCCCAGTTTTCTTTTGTGGACTACAAAATGGAAAAGGAGTGAATATCAGTGTTTCAGGACTCCTATACAACTTTAACATTAAAGCAGAGCCCTTCCTTTAAAAGGTGGGGTAAAGAAAGGAGAAGGCAGGGAAAGGAAACCTGGTTCAGGTCGGGCTTGAGGCCAGGCACAGTGATTTAGGCAGCTTGGCAGTTCATTCTAAAGATGCCGGTTATAGAAACCTGCCCAACACAGGATCCTCATCCTTTGGGATACAACTTAATTTTTTTTTAAAAATCGTATTAAGTGATCTTTGATGTGGATTGCATTTAAACAACATTAATATTTGTTCTAGTCCAAAATGACCAGAGGAATTGTAGTTAAAATACAGCACTGTCTTATAATAACCCTGTTTGAGTCCCAATAAAACTGATTAGCACACCTATTTTAACAGCAGGTGAAATGTCACGTTAAGCAATAAAATCATATAGAGTACAACTGATTCTGTTGTATTTAAAGCACACTTTGTCGAGCGTTCATGACCAGAACAGCCCACACCAGTCACTCACTGGTTAAAAGATGTTACAACTTGCATTACTAAAAAAAAAAAAAAAAAAAGAAACAAAACTGTAATTCCTCTTCCAGTTGATTAAAATCACCTCTTTCATAGACCTGTTTCAGTGTTCTGTTGAAAGGCTTTTCTGTTCATTTCCAATTTGACACAAAGACCCAACGGTCTCCTGGCCTCGGTCCCCGACTTTTGCTCTGTCTTCGCATTACGCAGTGCCAATCCACGCAGAGCTGCCCTTCTCTGGACTCGGCTTCCCCCAACACATCCCGTATGCACACACCTGCACACCGCAAACAGAGACCACATCAGTAGAGTCTAACTACATCACACAGGTTGTGTTGTTGTTCATGTGAAATCCCACAGCAGGAGTTCTTACTCTTCGCTGAGCATCTCGGTGAGGGGGGGGCTAACGTCCTCCGCTAGCATTCACCAGACCATGGAAGTCTTCCCATGCTCTGCAAACAGAGGAGGATGCAGTAAATTATAATTCGCAGTAAAATGCATAAAGAAATATAATCATTTTCCTGGACAAATCGTAAGCCCATCAGTTAACTGAATGAGAGCTTTAGATGGGAAAAATAGTTGTATTCACAGTTACCAAAAACTAATGACGAAAATGAGCTAAAGCTGCCAAAATAAAGAAATATACTAACAGAGGTCATTTCAATATTATAAAGATTTATACAGGCCATTTTAGAATGAATGGGACTTATTATTCTTAGATCCATATCGGTATTTCTAGACTTTACTAGAGAAGCTTTGCACGATTCAGAACTCAAAATAATCCCTGTGCATCTTTTCTGTGCCTTCGCGCAGAAGAAGTTGGTCTTTTAGCTTTTTATCCTTTCTTTGGACTGGCTGGCCATTATAAACAGAAGGTTTTAACAACGCGTGTCACGAACATCCCATCTCATTAATATCAAGCGCCATGAGTAAAAAAAACAAGAAAAAAAATAGAGCAACAACATCTACATGAGGATATAGAGATTGTGTAAAAGGACTTGAAAGCCATCATACTAGGCATTCACATTCAAAGCTACAAAGGACAACCATGGACACAGAAATAGTTGTTTTTTCCCCATTTGGATTTTGAAAAGCATGAAAATGGGAACAAAAGGCAGAACTGAGTTCTTGTATACTGAAGAAATACTGACTCAAGGTTAAGACTGCAATGGAAAACCATTATAATCAGTTAAATGGGCATTTGTTTCACTCTCTCTTTTTAATAATGAACTAATAGAAAAATATGGGAGTTTTGTAAAATTATATTAGTATATAGACATGCACAAGATATGTGGTTGTGTGCACAGTTATACATTTCAATTTGGAATAATACTTCAAACAATAAAATAAAACATTTTGATAATTGTGTTTGTTATTTCTCCCTTAAAATCCAAACATACTGTCAAAATAAAAATCTAACTTACAGAAAACCATCATCTTATCACCTGAGCATGTTAAAAACAAGCCATTAAAAAGGCAACATGTAAGTGTACTCTCTCATTGCCTCTTTGGTTGGAAAATGTGTGTGAGCATGCAGGTTTATGGAAGAGCTGAAGAGAAAGAAAAGCTGGAGAAGAAAATAAAAAAAGGAGAAGACATACATACTTAATGCTGTCTGTGTGTGTCTTGTACTCCATGATGGTGTTGGGGGGCAGGTTGAGGACTCTGCGCAGGGTGTCTCTGATGCGGGCGGTGGTCGCCTGGTCACTGGCTGTTTTGTTCCAGATGGAGATGATGTCCTCCTGGCGAGAAGCAGCATGAAGAGGAGGCATGTGTGAGCGTTAGGTCAGGCAGTTAGTGACCATGTGCAACCGAGTGTGTCTGCTTTTGGCTTTACCTGGAAACGTACTGACACCACAGCCCCACAGATCTCCTCTCCTACCATGAACTGCTCTCCGAGCATAGCCAGGATCAGGTTCTCCCAGCATCGAGACGCCAGGCCTTTTCTCAGACGAATGATCCACTTCCCACCCATCTTATTAGCATCATCCTAAACATACACAATTTCAGATCAGGCCTTTCACGCATAACCAAACAACCAGAGCAAATAGAAGATATCAGCCAGTGTGTTTACCTCCCACATGGGTTTAATGCCTTCTTTGAAGAGGTGGAAGTCACTATGACCTGTCAGATCGCCAGGTCGGATCATGTGACTATAGAAACGCCAGAATTGCTCCACCTGGGATGGACAATTGTAATAATTAGTGGAAAACAAGTCAATATGTGGAGTGTGAATTTCTGCATGGGCAGATAAACAAAAGGAAAAGTGCACTGGCTCTTGTTTTAAGCCATATAAAGATGTGATGAGAAGCAACGGACCGAAGCAAAGCTGCCAATTTGTTTGATGTTCTGTTCGTAGCTCTGAGTGCTGGCTGGTCTCCCTGGGGTGCGTCTGGAGTACCAAAAGGTGTAATTGTACTGGAGAGGGTGTTCTCCTGCTCCTGGCACCACCATCTGCCGGAAACAAGAGTGTAACTTGTACAGCTCATTGACATATTAACTTTATACAAACTCAGAGCTATAATTTGTCATTTTGCCTCTGTACACCACCAAAGTGGATTTTAAATCTAATAATTAACATGTGATTAAAGTGCAGACTTTTTGCTTTAATTTAAGAGGTTCTTCAAAAATTATATTTACTGTTTAATTCATTTCCAGAGGTTCAAAATTTTATAGTTTAACAAACAAACCAAAACTAAAGAAACTGTACCTTTGTTCAACAAATAGTAGCACAATCTGCACATACATCTGTGTAAGACTTTAGCGGCCTCACTTTTTTCTTGGAAGTGTTCTGCTCCTTCTCTTCATCTTCGTTTTTTTCCTTCTCACCGTCTTTCGGTGAGCCTTGGTCCTGGTCGTGGTCTCCGCTGTCATCGTCTTTCAGACTACAATCGAGGGAAATGCAGAATACATTTGTATCATGCAATCAATATTTGAAATCAAAAGGGACTTTACACCTGTTGTCAGGTAACAGCCCTTTTCCTTTTAACTCTTTTTACAGAGTGTTTTAAATCAAATCTTTTGTCATTTTGTTACCCATTCTGTTGGCGTTATACCGTCTTACAGCAACCAGTATCTAAATTATTTAGTTGTGCCCTCATCCTGGTCAACACATCAGAAATACAAGAAAAAAATATGAACACAAACTATAACCTCGACGAATAGAAGATTTGCAGCATGGCTGCTGTATTCATTTAAGGCAACTTAACCCAATAAACCTGCAACTGATGCATTGTAAAGTTGTGGCCTGCAAACATGCGCTCTGTGCTAATCTTAACCTACGGTCACTATTAATAAGAGCTCTCTGCGTGTAAGTGTCTCTCCAGCTTCCCGTATTTATTGGCCACGCGAGTCTAATTTGTGACCGGCCTCTACGCGCCTCTCCCCGCCTCTCAGTTAACTACCACACCGAGGATTCGAGGCCTATCCGCCTTCCTCCAGGCCAAGCTAACAGCTAACAACACTGCAATTCTTCATCAAAAAGCACTATTTACTCACAGATATTGCTCCCTTTCTTTTTAAAAGCGCGTCTAGGTGTTGCCCTCGCACTCCTGTTCTTTTATTAACTCACAGAATTCATGCAAAAACATGTAATAAAGCTGACACACCTCTCACACACGCAAACCACGGTCAGCTTACGTTACCCTCCCCAGTGAATTTACAGCAGCGACCGACGAGACCGCTCTCTGGATATTCAGCGAAATGTTTTAAATACTCACGCGTCAAATTTGTTGTTCATTATTTTGTAGATAGGAGTCTTTTCGGAGTCCGACCACAGCCTCCTGAATCCCGCAGCAAGTGACGGCGACGCGCACAGCAGCGGTTTAGTGGACGCGCATGCCATGCATCGATCTTGGTGATGAGCACGAAAAGGTCAGAGGTGAGCCACATCTTTACTATCAAGCATGTGCTCATTTATACTTAATTGAAATGTGCATTAAAATAAATAAGTAATTAAGAAATATGCATACATGAAGCCAAAGTCCCAAGAATTTTATTTTATTCTCCACATTTCAGAACTTTAAGATATAATAAATGCACATTAGTACCACTGTGATCTGTTAATTGTAGTTTTTCAGAGTCTGATGATTCTGTTGAATAATCAGAAACCCTGTGACTTCAGCGCAGATGTATGTGCAGGCCGACACACACTGTCACACAAGAACAGCCTCAGAACAACATGGGTGGCTTAATCACAGCAATCGGATTCTTCTGATACACTGCAACCCTCGTTTCATCGCTTTCCATTCCTCTGCTTGTAATCTGTTCTCGCGGCGCCTTCAAACAGTAGCTGTGCTCAGATCCAAGCAGAGCTGTGGACCAAGTTTTGAAGAGGGGAGGGGGGGGAGGGGGGCAAAAGAAAATCAAAAACAAAGGGAGCTGGAGGGTGAGGATGGAGTTGGGACTTCTTTTGGTCCAAATCGGTTCAGGCATTAGATAGAATTATGGGAGCTTAGTGGCTACAAGACCATGAAAACCTCTGTGTTTGTGTATTGGAAACAAACAATTAAAGCCAGATAAAAAGCAGAGTGTTTGGGGGTGAGGGACAGCAGGAAAGCTCCGGGGTGGTATATCACGGTATGGTGTGGTGTGGTTCGGTTGGTGCTGCTTCTGCAGACCATCCCCTCGCCCCCTGTGCCTCCACGAGCACCTTCATGAGAGGGCCCTTTGTTCTGGGCCGGCAGGCGCACCAGTGAGTGAATGAGCAAGAGCAGCGGCGGCCTTCTTCAGTGGCGGCTGTTTGTTTACACCAGCCAGTCCCGTCATACTTCATTAGCAGCCCAGCCCACCGACAACCTCTGATGTCCTAATCGCCGACAAGCATGTAGCTGCCCATCAACCCAGAGCCTTGGCGGTTCAGGATAAAGGCTTTTTTTTGGGATTCCCACTAAGCCTGCTTGCCTTCTCATCCACAGGGAGCGTGTACATGTATGCTCACACAAACACACACGCGATATCTGTGGCCTGGCTGGTTCTTTCATCATGGGCCAAGAGGCAAATGGAGGTAAGTCGATGTTAGTGGAGCAGCAACGGTCCCAGAGATCTAGCTCTGCATCACAGAGACGTGAGAAACCTGCCGTCCAGACAGAGGCAGACAAGACAGAGGGATTATTGAGTGCTGCCATCTTCTGACCACAATCATTAAACAGTTAACTACGCATTAAGTCACGCAAATATGTGGCATGCTAACAAGTCGTAATTGTACTAGCGTGTGTTCCAGTGCGAGTTGTCAGGCCTTCATAATTGGCACAGACACTTACCTGAACCTCGGACAAATGATTAGAATTTGGTGGTTAATGGTCACCCTTATTTTACAAAAAGCTTACAATGCAAGAATTCATGTCAATTCTAAGAAAATTATCACAAAAGTCTAATAGGAAAAAATTGAGAAGTAATGACATCAAACAATTAAAATAGTCAAAGGTCAACATCGCTGTGATGTCATAATGTTCGTGAGTAACTACATTTCTGGCCATTATTCAAGTTCATAACACAGGAAAGGATGGAGAGGATTGGGACAATATTGCACATTCACCCAGACACTAAATCCTTTGGTTCCATCTAATGAATTCCTCGTGTTACATAATACAATGCATAATTCAAATTCACTAACCTCCTGAACGGCTTTCCCGAGCCTTTCCTGGCTTTTCACTACTTTCCTGAAAGACAAACATAGATCCACCATCATTAGCGACAAGAACTTGTTACCTATTAAAAAAAACGTCTGCTTGATGACAGAGCTAACCTTTGTATTCTGCGAGCGAGGCTCAGCGTGAAGCCTGCAGAGCAGTCGGGCTGATAAGTGGACGGCACTATGGAGTAAGCCCCGGGAGGAAGTGAACAGGCCAGACTGACGTCCTGCATGTAACAGTGAGGGACACAGCTGGCCACAGGATCCTCATCCCTGGATATCATCTGCTCAGATTGTCCTTCTACTACCTAGTTATGTTGTTAAAAGCAGATATTTCGACTTAAAGCAATACCGGATAAAGAGAAGTAAAATAATGTTAAGCTATTCAGAGGCGATGTGAAATCTATCCTAGTGTATAGACTGAACTGCAGAAGGACGGATGTCACATAATCTAAGCTAACACTAATGCTCTGACTTTGTATTTTACTGACCTTATAAATGTGGAAGCCAATAGGGTGCAGATCCGTATCAGGCCAGCTCTGGTGCAGGGTAACCCTGACGTTAACTCCTGATGTCACTGCTGGATCATCAGAAACTGTAAAAGGGAAGCAGGGGTTCTGCCAGTGAGACAGGAAGTTCCTGCTTCCTCCGGCTGTCTTTCCCTCAACCCATGAGCCGTGGAAGTAGCTGGTCTCCCACTCACTGTCTGCTGTTAAAGGCAGTGGGGGTGCTGGGCTTTTCATGGCACTGAGGATGATATTAATTGTTTTAATGGCGCAAATAAAATCAGAAACATTAAATAACTTTGTGAAAAATGTAATCATTTTACCTGAGGGAGATGGAAGAGGAGGAAAAGACCCTGATGAGAAAGCGGGCCTCGGCTCCTGGCTGGTAGGTGCTGGGGATGAGAAGGTAGAATCCGGGCTCCAGCTGCCCGTGGAGAACCACCTCTCTCTCGTAGGCATGGCAGTGAGTAGAAGCGCGAGGAGGTCTGTTCAACATCCGGCTCAGATTGAAACGCTTCTTTTCCACCTAGTGCAAACATACTTTCAGTAAAGCGATGGAAAGCCACACGAGCGCATGTCAACACTAAATGAGAGAACAAACCTTCCACAAGTGCAGCGCGATGGCCTGGTAATGCTGGTGCTTTGTATTGTTGCTGTCCTCGACTGGGGTTTGTGCATATTTCTCTGTGTTTCTCCATTTCCGGCACTGCAACAGAGACACCACCACCTCTCCTCTTTCGCACACTTTAAGCCAAAACTTGGGGTTGCTGCTGTAGCTGCCGCAGTTTCGGCTACCGCCAGCAGAGTGCCCTTTTACCCAGCGACCAGCCAGCTGATGACTGTGTGTCAGCAGGTTTCCTGCCGGAGCAGAGAGGCATCAGGTTAAAACAAGGGCACCAAGAAAGTAACATCTGAAACAACAAAAACCTCTTTAACAAAATAAGGCAACACCAGTATAAATGCTCTTCAAGTGTCCTTCCTCACTGATGGGATAGCCCACTGTGACGTCATCAAACTGGGACAAAAATTCAGCCTCGTCCAACCAGAATTCACCCTCTGCCACCCTGGCTTGTAGCTCCGAAGCACAATCAGGGGCAACAGAATCCCAACCTGCACCTCTGCAGAGAGAGAGACAAAGAAACATCATCTGGATTTTCCCACATTTACAAATTTGTTGATGTAGGTGTGAATTCCAGGAATACACTCCAAATTCCATATAATAACTGTGACTTTAGTGAGATAAAATCATAACTTCAGACAGACATCAGTTATACCTAATGGCTGCGACAAAAGTCTGAAATCTTAAAGCCAGTGCTGTCAAATCTAATGAATCACTTTATAAATTGAGTAACCTTTGAGTAGAGCCCGGCCAATTTATTTATTGACAGGTTGATATGAGCTAGTTGCCAATCTATCAACCAAAACTAAAAGATATAGAAGAGGCGCTGCTGTGTTGATGTTGCACAGTTTGTCCACCAGATGGCACTCTGCAACTGCCCTGTTGCGAACACTAACACTCCAAACACAATAAAGCAGCTGATCCAAGCAGAGTCGGACATAAATGAGTAAAGAAATAACTAAACACAAAAAAACATTGGTTTATATATTGGAATATCTGACTTTTAAATCACCAAATATCAGCAGAACCTTTAAGAGCTGTCACCAGAACCTAACTATGGCTACGTTCACACTGCAGGTCTTATTGCTCAATTCCAAATTTTTGATCAAATCCGATTTTTTTGTCTGCTTGTTCACACTACAAATAAAATGCGACAGCAAACGCGCTCTAGTGTGAAAACTCAAAGCAGCCTGCATGCGCAAAATGACTTTCTTACGTTTTTCAGAGACAGGGCTGAAACACTTAGGAATCAGATTACTCCCTCCTCAAGCTTTTCATTAGACTACTCGGCTGCTTTGCCTGTTGGTGCTGATAAACTATTCTCTGACTTCGAGGTTATTTCCCTGTATGGATTAACTAAGGTTGTAAAAGCAGCTCGATGTACAACCTGTTCTTTGGATCCTCTACCAGCCTGGGCTATAAAGGAACTGTGGTCAGCATTAGGACCCTACATTCTGTTTCTTTTAAATACTTCACTGACGACCGGAGTCTTTCCTGAATGTTTTAAATCAGCTGTGGTAGTGCCAATCTTGAAAAAGCCTGGACTGGATGTTGACATCACTCCACAGAAACAGCTTTAGTAAAAGTAGTAAATGATCTGCTGGTAAATGCAGACAACGATCGCACTGCAGTTTTATTACTGCTGGATCTAAGTGCTGTGTTTGACACTGTGGATCACTGCATTTTATTAGATAGGCTTGAACATTTTATTGGAATTAAAGGAAATGTTTTATCGTGGCTGAGATCTTACCTGTCGGGGAGGTCTCAGACTGTTAGTTTTAAAAATGATCTCTCCGAGACCTGTGCAGCGAGGCATGGGGTCCCTCAGGGCTCTGTACTTGGACCATTGCTGTTTTCTATGTACCTGCTGCCTCTTGGTGTTCTTTTACGTTCTTTTAATGTAACCTTTTATTGTTACACTGATGACCTGCAGCTTTATGTTCCTTTAACCATTGGAAATTGTGCTGAAGTCTCTAAACTAGAATCTTGTCTATCTGCAATTAAGGGCTGGTTATCGGATAATTTCTTGCTCCTAAATACTGATAAAACAGAGTTGATGGTCATTGGGCCACACAAATTTCAGCACTTGTCCCAAAATTTCATCTTGAGAATTGATGACAGTGTCATAAATTGTAGGGACAAGGTAAAAAACTTGGGCGTGTGGTTTGACATGGTGCTCTCTTTCGAGTCTCATGTAAAAGAGATAACAAAGACCGCCTTTTATCATTTGAGGAACATCGCCAGAATCAGACAAGTTTTGTCAAGCAACACTGCAGAGGTTCTTGTCCATGCATTTGTGTCCTCACGTATTGATTATTGTAATGCTCTTCTTTCTGGGCTACCAAAGAAAAGTTTTAGAGGTCTACAGATGGTGCAAAATGCAGCTGCTCGCATTTTAACAAGAACTGGGAAATTTGAGCACATTACCCCGGTTCTGAGATCTCTGCATTGGCTACCTTGTCAGGTTCGAGCAGATTTTAAGGTCCTGCTGCTCACCTACAAGGCTTTAAACGGACTGGCACCTTCATACCTCTCCGACCTTTTACATCTTTACATTTCATCCCGTGCTCTCCGATCTCAGGACTCTGGCCTTCTAAAGGTTCCTAGAGCCAGAAAAAAGACAATTGGAGAGCGTGCTTTTTCTTTTCGTGCCCCGTTTCTGTGGAACACCCTCCCTCAAGATGTTAGGCAGGCATGCTCTGTGGAGCTTTTTAAAACTAAGCTGAAGACACATTTGTTCACCTTATCTTACAAGTCTTAATTCTATGGCTTTTAGTTTTTAAATTTTTACTGTTTTTAACTTGTATTGTGTCTTTTACCTGTATTGCTATGTATCGCTTTTATTATTATTATTATTTTTTATCTTTTTAGTTTCAAATAGTTGTACAGCACTTTGTTTGAAAGCGCTTTATAAATAAAGTTATTATTATTATTATTATTATTATTATTATTATTATTATTATTAAAAGAAGACGTCATACACAACGCGCTCTGTTTAGACCCAGAGCAAACAGTATTGTTGACTAATGGCCCTTAATATAAAGACTTCAGACTTCACGTTTCCCAATTTTTGCTTTAAGTTATTTTGTTATTTACATAATAATGTAGATAACCTAATAATTATCCTTATTGCTGTTTTAGAGGAGCGGTGCTTCAAAGGATAGTTGCAGATTTCTGTCAGAATCTGCAGATTATACAGTACAAATAAAATGTTCACGTTTCTCCAACGTTGTCTTCCCAACAGTTTCACCGGATGGCCAGGAAGCGTTCGCGATGTCTTATCGGGCGCTGATAATTGGCGTCTGTCTTGTGTCAGTGACGTAAAAGACGGATTTAATGCGACTTGACCATTCACACAGCAGTCGCTTTCTGAAACATCGGATATGTATCGGATTCAGTACCACATACGAAAGTGACCCAGGTCCGATTTGAAAATATCGGATTTGTGCCGTTCACACTGTCATACCATGATCGGATATGGGTCGCATAGGGTCAAAAAAATCGGATTCGATGCGCTTTCGCCTGCAGTGTGAACGTAGCCTTTGTGAATATGCTCCTGTGTGGCTGTGGATCTGTAGAGTGATGGCATCAACTAGTAGCTAACAGATCAGCTGTCTTGTTTTGCCTTCTTTTTTGATTTTTTTGTGAATGATTTAACTTTAAAAATTTAAATCATTGTCCAAATACACAGTTTTTGGAACAATAATGACAATAATGAATTACAGTAGTCCAGCCTAGAAGTACTGAATGTGCGAACTAGAGATATCACACAAATTTAAGATAGTGCTCCTTCATTTGTTTAATATGGACACTACAGGACATTTCCTGGTCAAAAATGACTATGAGATTCATCACAGTGTTACTGGAGGCCAAGGTAATGCTATTCAGAATATTAGGTAAATAAAAGGTAAATGGACTGGTTCTTGTATAGTACTTTTCTGAGCACTCAAAAAGCTTTAATCTTAAGAACATTTGTAATCTGTAATTTGAAGCATCTGGTTTAACAACGTTCAACTCCACACATCTGGGTCAGATATACTCCACAATAGACATGACTGACACACACCTCCATACCCAGGCTCCTCCCCAGTAGCGTCTTCCCCAAGGATTTCTGATCCTTAGCAGCCGTACTTCACCCCCTAACACCTTCTTCACATCCAGCCACTCCATGACAGTCAGAGCGTGGTACTGATCCAGCTCAGTGAGTCCTGAAACAGAGAAGGCCAGCAAGTGATGTGGCACAGCATCACTCACTGTATTATCTGTGAGCAGACACTTTTCTGACCTCCGGGCGTGCTGTGAGTGGAGCAGCTGAGCGCGCAGTCATCCTTCACAGGGTCCAGAAGGTTCAGGTCCAGCCTTCTCCTTCTGACTTGGTCACTGTCCTGTGCTGTTCGCTGCTCCTCCTCCGAGCCAAAGTCACCCAGGCTCCATCGCTCGGCTAGACCACCTGTCAAGTCCACCAGGGCCTCGGACACCTGACCTGCCCACAGTCGCTCGTATGAACCATGAAGCCTGCAGAAGATGAAAAGGAAAGGAAAGGGGGGTTTCAAACTTTTCCTTATGATTAGATCTTGTTTGAAAAATACATGTTAATCTCAAGGAATCAACTGACTTGGCATAGGCCTTCTCCAACAGGGCAACCCAAAAGGCAGTGGGGGAGTGGCAGCGTGAGAAGCAAAGAGATGAATTAATGCAGGGTAGGCGGTCGTCAATGGTCACCTCTGTCCAGTGTCCCTGCTGCCAAAAGCAAAAATGAAAGCAGCCTCTGTACCTGCTGTCACCCCACTGTGGCTGATCTTCAGGCAGAACCTACACAGGATCCAATGACAATGCGAGTGACAACAGGAAACACACGATGAACATTCTCCACATTTAGAACAAAACCAGTGCTGGGGCTCACAAAATCAAACTGATGAGACAACCAGCCTCTGTTACCTTGTTTAAAAGCTGTTTTTTCTTGAGCAGGAAGGTGCACGCACAGAGGAACCAGCAGTCTCCTAACAGGCCTTGCTTTGCATGCCCCAGGCTGATGTTGCTTGGGAAGAGAGCTGGTGACGGGCAGATCTCCTTGACATGTGAAATGGAAATAATAATTGGGACTGAGACAGTGATATGGCTGGAAACAGCAGAGCAGGTTAATTTAATTGCACATATTTATTTTTGTGAGATACAGAGCGGTAACTTTGAGAGTCCTTCATAATCAGGTCAACCACCAGAAAAGGGAAATCCCCTCATCTTGTGAGGCGGCACAAGCTAATAGGCCACAAATGTCAAGCCCTATGTGGCAGGATCTTAACAATAACAACACCCGATCAATGGAAAGATAACCAATAAGGAATTTTCTGGGCATTTCCACTAGACAGGCTTACTTGGGGCCGTAGCCAGGTGATGTCTCCCTGCATTCTGGCCAGAGGCGTGGAGCTGCCAGAGAACAGGGAGGCGTCCACACAGCGGAAGTCCGGGTCCTCATACAGAGCTGGAGCTCCGCACTCGTCCCTGCCCTCTTCTTTCATGGCTCCTGCTGCTTTCAGCCTGGAAATCTGCTGGACCAAAGGCCACCTTCACTGCATTTACCTACATATAACACATGCATTACACCTTCACTACATTATGCATTCGTGAAGTCTGCACGGATCTGAGAGGAAGCTTCCGTTACAGAGCATCACTGACTTTTACGGCATATTCACCTTCACGTTTTAGCTTTCACTCACTCAATACCAATGACATACTAACATGAATATACAAAGAGATGTTGGAAACATAATGTCAGAAACAGCATGTGTGTATTTATCTTACCTTGCTCCTCTTTTAAGCTCATTTCGCCACGTAGCTGTCATTGTGTATAATAGCATCGTTAGCTCGAGCTAGCTTGCACAGCACAGACACACACAGCAGGTACGCTGGCATCTCCATATCGCTTCATCTTATCGCGGTTTCAAATCCATAACCACAGCGGTTTTCTCTCAGTGTGACATATTTAGCGATGAGTAAAAGTTATATCGAAAGCAGACATAGCGTGATGGTGAAAATAAAACCGACACGGGGTCTTCCGGTGATGCAGTGAATCCTTCCTGTGCGGGCACTGCCGCCCACTGCTGGGATCTCTGAACTGCAGGAACACCGTGTTTCAGATTCCATGGATACATCCAGCTTAAAGCGGGGAAAAAATCTAAAAGTGTAGAATGTTTTTGTTGAGATTTACTAAAATACATTATGAATTACGTAAAGGTTTTACCAGGTGATTACAGAAAAAAATTATACAATTATTTTTTGCTGTCATTGAGGGAAATAATGTAAATAATAGTTTATTCTCTGCAAAGCAGCCAGAATTGTGGCTCCCAGAGACTGGCTGTGTGCCATGTGACCTTCAGTCAGTCTCAAACCTTTCCTCAACCACAACACTGAAGATGGGTCATTCCAGCATGACAGCGACCCAAACATACCACCAAGGAAACAAAGGAAAAAGCACATGGAGGTCATGGACTGGTCTGGCAACTCTCCAGATCTCAGTCCTGCAGAAAATTTGTGCAGGGTGCTGAAGTTTTGTGAGGCAACCAAGAAATCTAAAGGATTTATGTAAGGAGGAGTGAACCAAAATCCCTCCTGAGATCTGTGCAAACCTGGTGACTGACTACGAGAGAAACGTCTTGCCAACAAGGGTTTCTCCACCAAATACTAAATCGTGTTTTGCTTAGGGATCAAATACTTCTTTGACTCAGCGGCGTACAAATATTTTTATAACTTTTATTTGTTTGGTTGTTGTTCGATTTTTGGTTGATATTCTGTCGCACTGTGTTAAACTGAAACTACCATTAAAATTACTCTGTTCATTTTCTGTAAGTGCTCAAACTTACAAAATCAGCAGGAGCTCAAATAATTATTTTCCTCACTGTAAATGTAGAAGTAGTAAATGCAGAATACCACCTTCTCTGTGTAAAGTGATAATTTTGTAGAAATCTGTAGGTTATTAATTTGCCTTTTTTTTTAATCTGATGGGGATCTGCAGTGTGTGTACTGTGTGGGTGCTGTCATAAATTTCTTCATTTCTTTTTTTGGTTTGAGTGCCTGGCTGTGGGCATGCAGGACGCGCCACACTCCTAGGAAGGAGAAAGACACCTACTTGTGGTTGTCTGTCTCTCTCACGTCACTCATTAGTCATTTTACATTTTTGTTTTACCTTCATACACAGTTCATGAGGACATCTGGCATCATTTTTGTCTATACTAGTCATCCTGCACCCCCTTGTGACCAAACCTTTGGCTTTCTTTAACATTTGTTTGAAATGCGGTCCTTTTGTACTTTGATTGTATTATGCATCTTTATTGTGTCTCTTGTAATTAGTTTTTGCTGTATTTATATCTATTGTTGCTTTTAGTATCATCCTATTTCCACATTTTTATTGTTTTAAGTCTCTGTCTTACTTCTATCTCATAAATTGAAATTCTTGTTTATGTTTACTCCATTACTGTACTCAAGTGCTTTTTTAAAAAAGTCATAAGCCTGTGTTAGTTTCTCACTTTTAACCTTTTACTGTTTACTGATACTCCCTTCTGTTTGTAAAATGGATTTCTTTTCTTTTCTGTAAACGCGTACTCATGCTGTGTCAGTCAGCGTTACTGCTAAATAGTAATGCAGAATAGTAGTGTTTTTTCATGAGGTCAATAAAAAGCAACGGATGCAATTATTAATATATTTTTAAAAAAATATACTGTATTTATTAGCTTTGAATCATGTTATACAAAGGAAGTATAAACAATATAAAAAACAGAACATAAAATATAAAATACAATACTATTTAACTTTTACAGAACTAGTCTGTAAACTGATGCCCTCAAGTGAGCTCGGTGAATGTTGTCCTCAGTGTTCTCTGTTTAAAAAGACAAAAAAAAGGAAAGGATTAGAAATCAGAAACAGAAGACTAATGTTGAAACAGTGGGGTTTTTTTCTGGTGTTTGATAGCTACTGATAGGGTAAGGAATTGATCTTACCGTGGCAGTAACGGAATAGCAGTAATCACCCATTCGTCTTCAGGATTGGCACAGATATGTCTGTTTTTCACAGTCTTGAAACTGATGTTTAAAAAAAGTTCAGACATTAGTATCACGGCAGAGCTGGCAGTCAGTGTGGATTATGTGTTTTAGATGCAGTTACGATATTTTCCCCCTTACATTATTGCCCTGAGTTTGCAGTTATCATCTTGGACTGTGTAGCTTTTCAGCCGTTTTACTGAGACAGGTTTTTGTTGGTACCGTGTGCAGCAATATTTATTGGAACCTTTAAAGGAAAGAATGAGACATTTCAGTGAAAACAACATTTTACATGACAATATGACAAAAAACATTATAATAACGTCTCAGTGAATAATTGCTGAAGCCATACTCACTGCTTTCATTCAGTGCCACCAGCAGCAACACCAGCAGTACGGAGACACGCACGGCGAACTTTGCCATCCTCAGTAAATCAGCAGTGAATCAGTTTTCTGACCAGGATTCTCAGGGAGTCAGTGATGAAATGATTGTAACCGGCTGTGGCAGTGAAGTTTAAATACTGTGTGAGATGGAAGGGAAATGTCCCACAAGAGGTCAGGGAGGTGGAAAACCCTGTCTGAGTCAAACGGGAAATGTGACTCGTCTTTTTTTCAACCACCAAAACCCCCTCCTCTGTGTACATTACGCAAAATTGCTTACTTTGATGATAGTAAGAGTTTAAAAATAATAATATGAACATGTAACATCTTTTAAAAGTTGCTGTGTAATAATAATTAGCATATGTTTGCATAGCTGGACTGGCCTGATGGTGATTTTTCGTTTTGTTTTGGGGTTTTTTTTCGTTTTTTCCCGTAATGGTATAAACACTGAAAGGTGGTGGATTGGGAGATGTGTAAAAATAACTCAGTTGTTTGGTGGTGGCTATTGTGGCGCTTCCACAGATTCAGTAACATTAGCAAGTGGTGGAGGCCGCAGGTGCAACACGCTGGCAGGTGGATGAGGGAAGGGAAAGGCAGGAGGAGCAGAGACCCGAGGCGGTGAACTAAACTTCAGGTAAGAAGTTTTGACTGCAGTCTATCTGCAGTGTTGGGAAGGTTACTTTTAAAATGTATTCCATTACAGATTACAGAATACATGCCCCAAAATGTATTCTGTTACGTATTCCGTTACGTTACTCAATGAGAGTAACGTATTCTGAATACTTTGGATTACTTAATATATTATCATGATGTTTACAACTACGTGAATGTACTATTGCTGTGATTTATTACTGTTACTGAAGGTCCGCGACTCCGAACCGTAGTAAAGGGACCTCTGGCTAATACTGTGGGTTCTGTGTCAGCCAAAAACTAGCTTTACTTTGTTGTCTGGGTCAACTTTGCTTGCGAGAGACAGAGAGAGGCGTTGAAAAGCTGCTCCAACGGAACTTATTGTTTTTGGAGGAAAACACGAACTCGGTGTACAGTCGAGTCTTAATAGCTTACTTACAACTGGGCTCGTCAGGCACTCTTCTTGGCTGCAGTGGTTATTATTATATTTACATGCTTCCAGCTTCCGTTTTTGCTGGCAACAGCTCGTACTTTTCCTTTTTCTCCCTCTCTTGCTCACAGACACATAACGGGTATGGCAGTCCATTCTCACTGCAGCACCTGACTACACTGCCTATGATGCTACATTCTTTAGAGCTATTCCTGTAGCACTCTGCCTATTAGCTTAGCACAACAACAACAAAAAGGCGCTCTCTCACGCAGGAAACAGGCAGAGAGAGCGTCACCCTGTAACAATGGCAACCGTAACACTGCAGCCTGGAACAACTGAATATAGCTGTCAAACAAAACCCAAACAGTCCTGACCCTCCACAATATAAAACAACATTTATTTCAACAAAGTAACTGTATTCTAAATACTACCTTTTTAAACGGTAACTGTAACGGAATGCAGTTACTCATATTTTGTATTTTAAATACGTAACGGCGGTACATGTATTCCGTTACTCCCCAACACTGTCTATCTGGGATATAAACCAAGTTTAGGTGGAGTTTATTTTCGTTACACTGACTTTTTACAGTCAGTTACAATAACTGTACTGTGTGCTAGCTAGCATGACAGAGTTTCTATACTGCTGGGCGGGTGCTATGATGTTAATGATGTTGAACTTGTTTTATCTTATTTTATTTATAAAGGTTAGTTATTAGAGTTTCCAACCGTCCTGTAAAAAACGGAATCGTCTCATATTTCATGTTGAGGTGAAAAGGGACAGTTTGTCCCGGACTTCAGCTACAATGAAAAAGACACAAAGGTGGAGTTATTCTGTGTCTTTGCTGCACAGCTGCCTCTTCTTCTCTCATTCTCCCCCCTGCCTCTCTTGTTTCTACTTCAATCATAAAACTGATCAATGATCAGCTGATTGGCTTTTCTCTCTTGTTTGTTTATCGCCCACTTTGCGCCAGAAAGAGGAAACCAGCGGATGTCGCGCTAAACAACAGCTGCACGTTTAAGCTTGATTAGCTGTTGTTAGAATTTATTTAATATTAATTTCTAGTATCAGCTGATGTTTGCTGGAGCCACAGCTGTAAAGCTGCTGTTCATTATATGGTTTGGTTATCTGGTGAGAGGGAAACATGAAGATGAAACCAGGAGATGTCCTTACTGAATCATCAGAGCTGAACAGGTGATGGAGAAACAGGTTTACCTTTTAGGTGACATGAATGAGTTGAAGGGAAGTTATGAACTGTTTCTGAGAGACAAATAACACCAGGATCCTTTTTTATGTAGCTGACAGCTGGTAACTGTGCAGGGGCGGGTCTAGCAAAGTTTTGCCAGGGGAGCCAGGTAGGGCATTAACAGGGAAAGGGGGGCACAAAGAAATACTTTCTTATTCTCATTTAAAATGTCTCGCTTTTCATAGTAATTTTTTAGGGTCCCATCATAATTTCTTCAGAAGTAGCTATAAGTACTGTATAAGATGCCAGTATTTTCCCACATTTTCTAGATACTGTACCAGTACTGTGTGTAAAATGCCATCAAAAAGTCAATTAAGTTTTATTCTTTCTCACCTGTCTTTCTATCTCCTTTCACTTTTTAAAGGTTGCCATGTTAGAAAAAATATTTTGCCCTGCCATGCTGTATTGATGTGGCAAATGAATGGTTTATGAAAATATAAATCTGTCATCAGTAATCAGTAATGATCATGTCTCACCTCTAGTCTCCTCTGTCTTAATTTCAGGTTTTCACCATGTGTTGTAGATATTTCAGGAGGTTAACTCGACCAAGCAGTCTACTTTCGGGTACTGTTTAGAATACCAGAATAGGGAGGATGGTGTAGGTTTAAGTTTATTAGACTGATGCATATATACCAACAAGACAGTGTACATCACTGTGACAACAGTGTTTGTTTTCATTCAAAGGCTTTATGGTTTTTCCTATAATACCTGGTGGGCCGGTCTCTAGTCAAAATGCCCGGGCCGATTTTTTTGTCCCAGTCCAGCCCTGTATGCTTGTTATTCAACTTGTGTTAAAACATTTAATCACGTAGCCAGAACTGTATGTTGTACTCCACTACTGCATGGTACAAAAGTCCCCTCCTCCATCCTCATTTTCTTGGAGTTTGGCGAGGCCACTGAGGCAGTTAAACAACTCCTTGGTAGCAGGACCCTGGGGTGGACGTGGTTTGCCTTGAGTTCCTGAAGGCTCTGGATACTGTAGGGCCGTTAGTTGATACACCTCTGCAACATCGCATGGAGATCTGGGGCGGTGCCTCTGGATTGGCAGACTGGATTGGTTCTCATCTTTAAGAAGGGGGACTAGAAGGTATGCTCAAAATACAGAGGGGTCACACTCCACGGTTTCCCTGGGAAGGTCTATGCCAGGGTACTGAAAAAGAAAGTGACTTTGTGGTTGAAGGTCAGATACAGGAGGAACAATTCAGGTTTCATCCTGGTCGTGCAACAGTGGACCAACTCTTTATCCTACCAAAGATATTTGAGGGTGCGTGGGAGTTTGCCCAACCAGTCTACATGTGGGCAGTGCTTCGGTGGTATGTGGTGTGTGGCCCTTTGCTACAAACCATTTGCTCCCTATGCAACTGTTGAAGAGGCTTGGACCGCATTGCCGGTAATAAGTGGGTATCATTCCTGATCTCATTTTTTTTTTTGCAATACACCCCCCCCCCCCCCGCGCCCCCCCCCCCCCCCCCCCAAAAAAAAAAAAAAAATAATAATTCTGCAAATTTTAGAAGATGTTCTGTCATAATATTTCAAAAGTAATTTTGCTAGTCTACTGTACAATATCCAGCTAGGTCATCACTGTAAATAAGTTAAATCTAATCAAGAAGATGGAACATGATGTACAGAAACCCTGAAAAAAAAAAACTAAACATCCTGTTGATGTTACTGCTAGACAGATAACATCAGAAGCCCATGTGCACAAGACATGGGCTTCTATCTGTAATTATAACCGCAAGCTGTTTTCATCTTAGCTGTTGACCTTCACTGAAAGTTCTCAGTGCTTGTTTTCTAATTTCAAAGTCTTTACTGTTGATGTTTTGCCATGTCTTACTCGAATATGGTTAGAAAGCAAACAATGTCATTAGTTACACTTGATCTTCTCCTGCTGTGACAGACATCGCACTATTCTCTTTTGTAGTACCGGTTTGGATCCGCTTTTGCATTCAGAAGTGTCTTAATTTGTCATGGAATGGATTCAACAAGATATAGTGCTAGCTGTACAGTTTAATACTAAAGTCCCATTCTGTAAAAATGGCTGTCACATTTCTGTATTTTCTGTTTAATTAAACAGTTTATCTTATCTCATCTCATCTTATGTTATGTTATGTTATGTTATGTTATGTTATGTTATGTTATGTTATGTTATGTTATGTTATCTCTTCTCATCTCATCTCAGTCTCAGTCTCATCTCTTCTTATGTTATGTTATGTCATCTTATCTTATGTAATGTTATGTAATGTTATGTAATGTTATGTAATGTTATGTTATGTTATCTCTTCTCATCTCAGTCTCATCCCTTCTTATCTTATGTTATCTCATCTCATCTCATCTCAGTTCATCTTATCTTATTTGAACAGGGTTGAACGGGGACTCTTTCATCTGGGGAACAGGAGGGACATTTACACTGACAGCAAACTCTCTCACAGAATTTTGTTGAATTAAGATGGTCTTGAAAAATCAAAAATATATTTACTTTTCTGTATTTTCTGTTTAAATGAGTTTGTTTTATTGATTTTATTTCAGTTTCCCCATCCATTTTCTATTGTGATATCACATTTATTTTATTGAATTTTAATAATATTATTTTTAATGTTTTGGCTTCTGTAAGTAACGCAGTAATCTCCCCTTTTGGGGGGATGAATATATCTTATCTAAAGATATCATTGTTGAGAATATTATAAGTAAAGTAAACGCATTAGAAAGATAGATATATAGTTTTCAATGATGTTTGACTATGAGATTGCGAACTGCAGGAACTCGGTGATGTGGTTT
This sequence comes from Neolamprologus brichardi, assembly GCF_056152115.1. Taxonomy (NCBI): domain Eukaryota; kingdom Metazoa; phylum Chordata; class Actinopteri; order Cichliformes; family Cichlidae; genus Neolamprologus; species Neolamprologus brichardi. The sequence goes on from NC_142121.1 coordinate 23,881,083, forward strand.
TGTTGGAAACTTCATGATAAGCAATTACACTTACAATAAGCGCATCATGACCTATTTCAGTGCTCCAGATGCACAGCTTTACCGTCGTTACATGGGTCTTGGGTATAAAATAAGTTCCTCTGACCTAGAAAAGAAGATCCAACCTCAAAGCAACCCACTTGTAGCGGCCCACATGAAGTCAGAGCACGGAGGTCTTCAGTGAAGCTTTCATCCTCTTTAAACTCTTATCTCCACTTGTATCTAAATGTCACATACTTTATATCTATCTATAAATATATATATAATTATTTTGTATGTCTCTTTTAAGTTTATGTCAAGAGTCACAAAGAGGAATGACGCTTTATAAAACGTCCCATGTTTCACGGCTGGCTCTGTCTTATCAGGGTGTGTTGATGCAGGTCACGCTGGTCACATGTCTAACATGTGTGACCCAATATGTCTCTTTTCAGTTTTCCTATAATTACAACTTCTAGTTTGTATTTGGCTAATATATGACGCAATGAGCACTGAATAATATAAAAAGCTTTTTCAAAAAGCTTCTTTGCTTTTATTTCAATTCAGTTCAGCGAGCAATACTTTTTAACCACACTGTTTTTTATGTGACAGTTTTAATAATTTTGTACTTTACAAATTTCTTTGTATAAATACAATATATAATATGATGCATAATTATTGTGCCCTGCCCTAAATACAAGCAAAGTTGTAACAAGTTTAATTGATCACTTATTTTATAGAAAGTACATTTTTTAAATAGCTTTTTAATTAGAAGGGGTTTTTTTTCCTTGTAGTGGTCTTATGTAAGGTTTTACCATTTAAAAGTTTCCACTCTTGGTTGGACAGAATTTTGGGTTCTATAAATAAAAATTAAAAAAAATTAGGGGGGTTTTCGTGACAGTCTAGCACCATTGATGTGGTCAGAGCTGAGGTATAAATGAAGCTGCTTAACAGTGCACCCCCTTTCACTCCACTTGAAGATAGGCGAGACAACTTTATCATCAGAATCACTGTTGTCAACGGAAACAAAGACATGGTGACAATCAAAGCCATGGCGATGGTGATCGCACTCACTATTTGTCTGACTGCGAACAGTTCTGACGGTATGTACTTGCTGCCTTTCTGTTTTTCATCTTTAATTTTATTTATTTATTACTATTATTTATTATTATATATTTCCTTTTTTCATAGGCTATCGTTACTGCTGTCGAAGATATATGACAAGCCGATTACGAGATGTTGACATTAAGGGGTACTCGGTCCAGACTATTAAGGAGATGTGTCCCATTGATGCCATCATGTGAGCGTCATTAAAATCATTTTAAAGGTTAAAGACAGCTTCAATGATTACCGTGGGTGTATAAATATTTACATATTGCTTTCTTTTAATGCAGTTTCCACACAAAGAAGGGGAAAGCATGCGCCAATCCAGCTCTGAAGTGGGTGATGGACGCTGTTGATCGTTTAAGGTGAGATTTTTAGAAAGAAAATAAAGAACAAATGTTCTGATTTGAAACAAACAGCAAGAGAAGTAACTCCATCTATCATCATTTTAGGACTAAAGCACAGAAGATCCACCAGAACAACTCACTGTAGGAGAAATAGAGGATCGTCTGAGCTTTTTAAGGATGCCAGCTACAGCACACTGTTTTCTATGTGAGCTCTGCAGCCTGCAGCTAGCAACCAGCAATGCATCACTGTTTTTAAATCCAGTTAACTCCAGCTTGAAGAACCTGCTGTAAATGGCAAATGTGTTGTTCAGCAATGCATATCTCAGCTCAGTTGTAAGAGCTTGTATCATATTATGTCTTTATCGTCTTTGTAAATCTTATTTTTTGCTTTTATATGTTTATAAAAATAATTTATAAAAAGAGTCATTTGTTTTATTAATGGTTTTGTAGTTTCATCTAATCATTCAAATAAAATGAGTACCTGTTCCAAGTCTAAAACAACTTGTTCTTGTGTGCTGTTTAATTTTTTATCGTTAGGCTGTGTACACCAGAAATAATTCTAACTTTGACTATATGTATATATATTTATTCAATCTCCTTTTTGCATCACACTTTGATTGCATCATTTTTTCGTATTTTTCTATTTAATCAGCTGCTGTAACACAGTAGCTTCCCAACGTTTGTGATAAAGAAAGTATTTCTCATCATATTCTAATTACATTATCACAAACTGAGAATGCAGAATTCTAACTTATTGTAAATGCGGTCATTTAAATTTTCAAACAAGGCATCCACATTTTTTTGGCCACACGGCACCACAAATGGACATTTTTAAAGTAATTTACACAAATTTCCCATAGTCTAAGTCGATATATTTGATGTGGAAAAGCACAGAATTCGATGGGCATTCATCCATCACGTAAAAAAAAAAGATCTTACCTTGCTTGGAAGCAAGGTTCACTCAGAAAAAAGCAATCTACATGTAGCAGATATGAGATAAGGGCATATTACAGATGATATATTTTATTATGCTCTCTATTTATTATGATAAAATAAGATAGATATAATAAGAAATTCATGGACTGACAGTCACACAGTCTCAAAAAGTGGAAACAAAGTGCCAAAAAATCCCCAACCCAAACAAACAAAACCCCAAACTCTCTCTTATTGATATGCAGACAATGTTATTTCTGTTATTTATGTATTTTTTAAACTCTTATAATGCCATAGTCAAGCGTTTTACACATTCATCCAACAAGTAAAAGAGCAGACTGAGTCAAAAGCAGACACCGTTAATGTTGTTAGTATCACAGATCAAAACAAAAAGACCCGTTAAAAACGCCTGCCGCAGTCCCCTATCAGTCAGAGGAAGCGGTACAATTAAATCGGTATCTCTCATTTTCTCCGCTTTGCTTTTCTCCCCACTGAAGAATCTGCTCACATTTATAACCCCACATTCTTTTTATCATTTTATGTCTCCTGATGGCCTGTTGTCACAGAAACATGGCATGTTTTGAAGCCATAATTAAAATTTGGACACATCTGTTGATGTCGAGAGAGGCCATAAACAGAGGATTTTTTTTAATGCCAACTTAAGTTTGACTCGAGTCAGACCAATAAGTACTCTGGATTTGATCTTTTAGAACATGAGGAACGCTTCATAGGATGAACGTTGAGTAGAAATAGCCTTGAAAAAAATGGACTATTCACTTAAACTGAATTGCTCAAACATAATAACATCAGTGCTGTACAGTACAAACACACCAATATGATGATATACAGAAGATAGAAATAGAAAAACAGTTAAAAACAGTTACACAGGAGATTTTCTGAACTTTACTGTAAAATTTGAACAATGCTGTATAAATGTCATTCCATAATCATACCAATGATTGCAAACACTACCATTGTTTTGATCCAACAATGATCCAAGCAGTTCCTCTTTGTTTCACTGGGGAAAGTGGCAGGATTTTTTCAGGATGTAGCTTCTTCTGCTCTGGGCTGAGCTGAAGTATTTATGAAGCTGCTGTGATCAGCACATTACCAGCACAGCCTCACTGACTCAACCTGAAGAGCCACCAGATACAGTGAGATAGCTTCATCATCACTGCTGCCACCACTAACACAGAAGACATGCTGCCAATTAAAGCTGTGGTGGTGATCACACTTACTGTTTGTCTGCCTGCAAGCACATTTGCTGATATGTACTTGTCTTTGTTTCTTTTGTTTCTTTGTCTTTTCTCCCTTAATCACCTACACTTACACATCAGCATTTCCACTACTGGGATCTGGCAGATACAGATATTATATTTTACTCTTCCTAGCTTATCGTCACTGCTGTCGAAGGTACATGATAGGCAGGTTACAGGACTCCATCATCAAGGGGTACTCAGTCCAGACTGATGCAGAGATGTGTCCCATCAATGCCATCATGTGAGCATCTTTAAAATTATTTTAACAAACTGCTTTAGAGATCAAAAAATACTTGAGACAAAATTAGTGTTTACCGTGGGTGTAAAAATATTTACATATTGCTTTATTTTAATGTAGGTGAGATTTTTAGAAACAGAATAAAGAGCAAGTGTTCTGATTTTCTAAAAAAAAAAACAGCAAGAGAAGTAACTCCATCTATTGTCATTTTAGGAATAAAGCACTGAAAATCCACCAGCACAGCTCACAGGGGCGGAAAAAGAAAACCATCTGAGCTTTTTACGCACACGGTGGATGCCAGCTAAAGAAACACTTCACTCTTTTATCTTCCACTGACGTCCGTCTCGTGGAACCTCCTGCAAATGACAAATATGTTGTTAAACAACAGCAATATCAGCTCAGTTTTAAAAGCTTGTGTAATATTTTAATTTTATATTCTTTGTAAATGTAAGATAGGATTTTGTAGTTTCATATAAATGCTGAAATAAAATGAGCACATGTGCCAGATCTGCTTGCGTGCTGTTGTTTTCTGCGGTGAAAACATCCAGCTTTGGAAGTTCTGTGCTGCTAATAGTTAAACAGTGACAGATGAGAGTCCTGTGACATGAGTAGGAGGAAGTCATGGGAACTGAAGAAGGAACCGGTATTTCTGTTGACATGGTGTCATTAGCTACCACTTAATTATTAAAGTAACATTCATGTAATAACCAAGTAATACAGCAATAATGGTTTGAACTGCATAATATTAAATTGCAGTTTATTTAATTGGGTAATATGGGGTCATAAACTGGATGTAATAATGTCTGTGAAGCAATGCAAATCAGAAATATTATAATATATAGTGTAATATATTAATAAGAATATATAACTGCTAGGAATAAAATAGTGATATCTATGCATGTACAGTTTTATATACTAACTTTAAAGTGGTAGTAACCTCATAACAATAAGTTAATACTGGTTGATGCTTTAATATATTAGAAACGTTTTATTATATTATGATGACGAAATTAAACGTACCTTACATCCCCAGCATGTGTTTGAAGGTAACTGTGTCAATATTCTGTCAATTGCTGTCTTTTAAAACCTGGAAACACCTGAGATAGTTTCTATGCAATAACCAGGAATCCGGGCTGCAGAATGCATAACTCCCTGTTTTCTCTCCATGTTAATAACCTATGAAAGCAAACTCAAGTAATGTGTTACTTTGTGTAACCATCACATTACTTTGTCATAATTGAATGAGTTTATTTGCAGTGCTCATGAACGCAAATCATACAGTCTCGATTTACAAGGTCGTTGTAGAGGAAACTCCATTAATGAGGTCTGAGCTCCAATCGCACGTGAAGAGGAACAAAATTTTCTCTACCCCTCGCTCTCGCACAGATTTCTCTCAGCAGGATAACTTCTCCACAGAAGAGAGGGACAGGTGAATAATCGTAGAGGAACACAAGCGGCAGACTCAAGCAGGTTTCAATAACATGGCTAATTCAACACTCAGACGCAGACTAAAGGATCTCTCCCAGTATAAGTAGTGGCAGGTTGATCAGCACATGACAAACAGGTGAGCTTGATTGTGTCAGGTGTGCCCAAGTGGAAGGTGGGAATTCTGGAAGGATCAAACCCTTGCAAGACAAAGCATGGTTAGGCACACATGTACAAACACATCCACACACTCATAGTGATAAAGAAGGAGAGAGAGAATGGCAGCGATGCACGGGAGGACCATGACAGCCTTGGCTGTTATAATGGGTAGACGCCTGACCTGATGGATACAGACTCTTCGCTCACTCACGCAGAAATGCACTGATTTACTGACTTTTCTGTCTTTGTCTTTTGTCAGTCAACACCTAATACACTTGTGTGGACTTCCCCTTCTGTATCAAGCTAGAGCCGATTGCCACTTGCGGTAGTTTATGTGTAATAACCAGAAATGAGAAATGAGAAATATGTAACCAAGACATGAGGTGGCTTTGGTGGAAAGTTTATAGTAAGCAATTGCATTTATAGTCTGTGCATCGTGGCCTATTTCAGTGGTTCAAATGCACAGCTTTTCCTTTCTTGCATCGGTCTTCGGTATAAAATAAGCCCCTTTGACCTAAAACCTTCGTATAACCTCAAAGCAACCCACGTGTAGCGCCCACATTCAGCAAGAGCACGAAGGTCTTCAGTGAAATACCTGATCCTCTTCAAACACTTTTCCCCACATGCTTCTAAATGTCACAAACTGCATTAGTTATTTTTAGGTATTTTACATTTTAAGTGCATGTTGAAATTCACAAAGAGGAACAACACCTTAAAAACCTTGTGCTAACACATGTCTTTTTTAAGTTCTTTCAAAAAAAATACCCAAATACTACGCTTATGTACACATTTAAAGTTCCTGTATTTTACTGCAGTTTAGTCCATTATAATTCAGAAGGAAATGCTTTTTTTGCTGGGTTTTCGCTGTGGAGGTTTCGTTGTGGTTTTTTAAACCACACTTTTTATTGTGACAGCGTAAATTACTTTCTACTTCCCAAATATTTCTCTGTGTTTACAGTTAACATGATATGATGTTTTCTTAAAGGTTAAACAGTCCCACCATGAAGACAAGTGAGTTGGAATAATTGTAGATGATCATTTAGTTTCTAGAAAGTCAGCTGACACGTGCTCTTACATTTTTATAGACATAGACTTTCATAGACTTCAAGACATGTTGAGGAGGTAATTTAGCCATTTAAATCTACCGTGTTGGATCAAGGACACATCTAAAACCTGCAGGACACCGGCTCTTGAGGCCTGGAGTTGGACACCCCTGGTGTAGGCTACCAAAACATTTAATAGGCGTGTATCTATACTTTTGTTCCTGTGTGGGTTACAATACCGGCATTCATTTTATATTTAATCTCCTATTTGTGCCAGATTTTGAATTACTACGGTGTAAACCTTTTTGTATTTTCTGTTTAATCGGCTGCTGTAAGACAGTTATTTCTTCTTCTTCTTTTTTTTGGCTGCACATAGAAAAAACATATTTTCCATAGCCCAGGATGACATCATTGATGTGGAAAAAGCATAAAATTTTATGGACACTGGTCTATCAAATCTCCACCAATGAAAAATCTTTCCTTGCTTGAAAGCAAGGCTCATTCAGAAAATCTACCTGTAGCAGATATGAAATAACAGTTAATTACACAATGGTAAGAAAAATCTGTCATAACACAGGAAAAGATAGGCCTGAAGCAAACCCACTCCCACAGACAGAGTGGGTTTGCTAGTTTCAGTTTAGTTTTTATTATATTTTGTATTTATGATGATACGATGATAAAGGATAGAATAAATATTAGAGATCTAGAGTGATTGTAGTGATCTCAGTCTCAAAAGCACATTTGACCGTGTCCACAGAGTGTCCTGAGAGATGCTCTGGGAGTATGGGGTTTCTAAGAGCCGATCAATCCTTATACTTCTATTGCAAGACCTTGGTCTGCATAGCTGGCAAATAAGTTAGACATGTTGCTGGTGGCTGTTGGACTCCATCAGGGCTGATTCTGATCATAAATTTTATGGACAGAATTTATAGCAGTAGTCAAGTGGCAAAAGGCTTCCACTTTGCTCTCAGAATCTCGTATCCTCTTTTTGCAGATGATGTGGTTCATCAGCACCTCCAAGTCTGAGGTCATAGTCATCAGCCAGAAAAGGGTGGAATTACCACTCTGGGTCGGGGGTGAGTTACTGCCCCAAGTTGACGAGTTTAAGTATCTCGTCTTGTTCACGAGTGAAGGGAGAGGGCAGCCGGAGATCGACAGACAGATTGGTTCTGCAGCTACAGTGATGCAGACGCTGTACATGTCTGTCATAGTGAAGAGAGAATGTAAAAGCGAAGCTCTCATTATACCGGTCGATCTACATCCCTAACTTCACCTATGGTCATGAGGGTAGTGACTGAAAAAACAAGATCGTAGGTAGAAGCGGCAGAAATGAGCTTCCTCCGAAGGGTAGCTGGCCTCTCCCTTAGAGATAGGGTGAGGAGTTTGGCTATCTTTGAGCAGCTCAGAATAGAGCTGCTGCTCCTCCACATTGGAAGGAGCCACTTGAGGTGGCCTGGGTATCTGACAAGGATGCCTCCTGAGTGAGATGTTCCAGGCATGTCCCACCGGGAGGAGGTCTTGGGGCAGACACAGGACATGCCGGGGAGATTATATCTCTCAGATGGACAGTTTAGCAAGTTTTTTGACGTTAACAGCAATGATTAGTTACATCCTTTTACTTGATCAATGTACATTTTTATTGCAACAATCCAAAACAGTGAAAAATACAATGACAAGTCGAGAATATTCTTCAGTAAAACCTCAAAGGTACTGAATGCTCAAAAATATGCTGAAAGGAAACTTAAGCATATACTCCCACACAATGTAACTGTTTAATTTAACATTAAACACAGTTAAGGCTCACAAATCACATTCCCATCTAAGTGGGAATAAATAAAATACATATGCAACAGCGGGGAGTGTAATACATAAGCCTATAAAGTGCTGTTAGGCTATAGTTTATACTTCCAGTGTCTTTGAATGAAACAGTTTGGCTATACTTCTATTTGCTCTCCAGTTGTATTTAGCAGAGGCTGAGCAACCCAAGTGTCTTCCTTTTTCTTTTTCCTAACAAAGGATAAAGATGGAAACACCACAAAGGAGAAACAAAGATGTTCTTTTTATGAACAAATACGCGAAAAACTGATACATCTTACATCACATTGTTCGTTTTATTAAAACAGACACTTATGTGTCCTTGTATTTGAATACAAATACCATATATAAAATATCACACTTGGGTAATAAAATAGTGACAGGTTTATAATTGAATTTTTGTCTCTGCCTTTTGGATTCTGACCAGTAAAAATCAATGGTTGTAGCTATGTTTAAACCAGTGACATTTCCCTAATTTAAGAATGATGCTTTTGTGTTGTCAATGCTGAGAGTCACAAAAAGGAGCAACGCCTTATAAAATTCCCCACATTGCACTGCTGGCTCTACAGGAGTCTTTGTCAGGTCAGGGTGTGTTAATGCAACAATTAATATGTATGGCGCAATGTTTTTCTTTTAAATTGCCCATGATTATAATTCCTTGCTTCCTACTGAGCTGGTTTGAATATGAGCTGGTTTGAAATCAATTCCTCCCAAAGGTTACACTTTTTTACACAGTTAATGAGTAACCACACTACCTTTTTATGACAGGTGTGTGTATGTACATAAACACTGTACGCCTGGAAAAGTGTTAAATAAAAGTTGTTCCATAAATTTCCATAATCAAAACAAATGTTTCCAAACACTGCCATAGTGTGGATCCATGTGGATTCATACGCCCCTCCTACTTGTACCTCTGCTGGGACTTTTTGTGATGATGTCACATGTCTTGATGCGTTTAGAGCTGAGGTATAAATGAGGCTGCTGAGATTAGCAGTTTTACCAGCACAACCTCTCTGACTCCACCTGAAAAGGCGAGACAGTTTCATCATCAGAGTCACTGCTGCCAACACAAACGAAGAAGACATGCTGCCAATCCGAGCTGTGGTGGTGATCGCACTTACTGTTTGTCTGACTGCAAACACATCAGCAGGTTTGTATTTGTTGCTTTCTTGTCCTTTCTTGTCTTTCTATGATTTGTTTCTTGTTTAGTCACAAATTGTCTTTCCTTCTTTCACAGCTTATCCTGACTGCTGTCGAAGGTACATGACAGGCAGATTACCATATTCAGCCATCAAGGGGTACTCAGTCCAGACTGATACAGAGATGTGTCCCATCAATGCCATCATGTGAGCATCATTACAATTACTTTAACAAACTGCTTTAAAGAAACTAGTGTTTACTATGGGTGTACAAATATTAACATATCGTTTTATTTTAATGTAGTTTCCACACAAAGAAGGGGAAAGCATGCGCCAATCCAGCTCTGAAGTGGGTGATTGACGCTATTGATCGCATAAGGTGAGATTTTTCGAAACAGAATAAAGAGCAAATGTTTTGATTTTCTAATAAACAGCAAGAGAAGTAACTCCATTTATCATCATTTTAGGAAAAAAGCGCAGAAGATCCACCAGCGAAGCTCACAGCTGCAGAAATAGAAGATCATTGGAGCTTTTTAAGTCTTTGCATCTTTGCATCCAGCAACTGTTTTATAGTCCAGTGAACTCCATCATGTGGAGCCTGCTGTAAATAAGAAAGATGTTGTCAAACAATGGACATATTAGCTCAGTTTTAAGAGGTCTATAATATTAATTTATATTTTGTAATTGTAATATTTTGGTTTTGTGCATGTACTGTTGTGTTAAAAAAGAGTAATTTATGCAATTGTTTTTGTGGTTTTATACATACATTGAAATAAAATGAGTACCTCTTGTGGGTCTAAAACTATTAGCACGTATGCGCTGTTGAATTTTTTTCACACTAAACACGTGACACTGCATTCCTCCTTTTATCTTTCCAGAGTTCCAGCTCTACAAATTTGTGTCATAACATGAAACCTAGAAAACAGCTAAACAATAACTGACGAATCCTCTCATAGGAGGAAGTTGTGGGAGCTGTTTATGTAAAGCATGTAGTAGAGCAGGTATTTCATCAGCTATGATGAAGTGAAAGGCTTAGAAGGCCTAAATTAGAGCTGCAAAATGCATAACTGCCTGTTTTCTATCCACTTTAGTGTTAATACCCCATTCAACTTTAAGCTTGAAGTAATGTGATGATTAACTGCCTCAGTTTGTCTTTGTCAGTCACATGATTCTGGAGTGAAGCCAAGGAAGTCTAGCCAGGTAGCAGGTGGCAGTTGAGCTGATGGTAACAGACTCTTTGCTCACTCATTCAAGAATGCACTGATTTATTGACTGTCAATAACAGTCAATACAAAACACACGTGTGTGTGGCTTTTCTCTTTTGTTATAACACTGGAAACATCTGTGGCAGTTTATGTGTAATAAGGAGAAATCAGTGCTACAAAATTCATAATCACAAATTTCTCCTTAATTTTCTACAAATAAAAACCATAAATAAAAACTTGTTTGTACTTTCGAACAGAAAATGTTAAAATATTCACATGACCTTGACAACAACACCTGATTAATGGCAGATAACCAACAAGGAAGTTGCTGAGACATTTCCACAGTCCTACCTGCGGGCAAAGACAGGTGAAATTTTCCGTCAGCCCTGCCAGAACCACAGAGCTGCCAGAGATCAGGGAGGAGTCTACAATAGGGGAAGTCCAGGTCCTCAAACAGAGCTGCACCTACACACTCTGCTTGGCTGGTTCAGCTTCCTGTGACCATCTTTGCTGCATTCCTGTACATTTCACTTTTGCATTATATTTAAAAACAAAAGACTAGCTACATTATGTACTCATGAAACTTGGAGAAAGGAAAGCTGCTGCAGCTGTGTGCAGAGGGAGCTCGGTTTCAATTTGGGCAAATTTCCTCCCTCAAGTACTTTAACATTGTTGCTTTACACTTTAATAATATTATTTAACATTACACCACAAAATTATGTGAATAAAATTCGTTTTTAGAAGGTAATCGTGCTTCATCTGATATCCTATTTCACTTTTTAACAATTACTCACTTAACACAACACAATGACGTGGATATGATCGAGTGGGGCTGCTGGTACACTGAGGGTACACACTGCAGGGATTCTATGCATTATACGTTCACTATTACACACACCCGGCTCAAAATAAAGTAATGAAAAAATTATGGCAGTGCAAACATTTTTCTAAAGATTTACTAGGTCAACTTTATGCACAAATTTAAAAGATAGATTTGCTTTTCACTCTAAAAAAGAAAACACTGATAAACCGTAAGACATCAGAACAACATGATGCAATGCCTTTCTGAAAATTCTCAGCTTTTGACTTTTGTTGCTGACTTTAAAAAGAGCTCCTCATTTAGTCAAGAATTCTAGCAACCTGAACTTTCTTGTTCATCTAATTACAATATTCCTGTGTGGTTGAAAATAAAATTGTAGTTTCAGTGGTATGTATTTCCCCATTCTCAGAGGCTTGGCTTGTATTGCTTCCAGCTGGCAACCTGGGACTTTTCATCTGTTTGGCTGCTGTACTAACCACTGCACCGTGGCAACACATGGACCCTTCCTTTACAAATCATTTAGCTGATAAAACTACATTTATTTAATGTAGAATAAATAAAATGAAGAGGACACAGCAGAAGGTTAGCTGAAACACTGTTTCTTCTGAATAGGCAAACCACACTAGTTTGGTTAAAGCCATAATCTTTGCAGGTAACAAGTGAACTGGAAATGCATCCCAATCATTCTATGAATGAATTATCACATGCTTGGTTGGTTGGATTGTTAGTTGTTTGGTTTGTATGGTTGGATGGTTTGATGATGGGTTGGATGGTTGTTTGGTTGGATGGTTGGCTGGTTGGTTGGTTGGTTGGTTGGTTGGTTGGTTGGTTGGTTGGTTGGATTGCTAGTTGTTTGGTTTGTATGGTTGGTTGGTTGGTTTGATGATGGGTTGGATGGTTGGTTGGTTGGATTGTTAGTTGTTTGGTTGGATGGTTGGGTGGTTGGATGGTTGGTTGGTTGTTTGGTTTGATGATGGGTCGGATATTTGGAGGGTCAGTATCTCTTTTACTATTAAGAAACTGTGTCCTTTAGGCTCATTTACTTATCAGAATTTTGTCTATCTTTGTTGATTTAAAACTCAGTAGTTTAGTGTTCTTCTTAAAAACACAACTAAAAAGTTTTCAGCAAGACTAAAAAAATGAAATCAGATCTATTGAGTTCAATATAGTTTGTTACTTTTATTTCAAAAACTTTAAATGTAGTGTATATTTACCCTGGTACACTTGAGTTTTTCATAAGCTTGTCTTTTATTGAGTACTTTACATCAGGTGCTGTATGGCTTGTTGCTGCTGGATCTGGGGTCATTTTCCTGGAATAAGAAGAAAAATCTCCCTACTCGCCTACTTTATCTTTAAATAGTTTTGAAACAGACATTTAATCATACCTGGGATTTTTTCAAACTAATATTATCTGTGAAATAGTAAGCATCTGCACATATTTGGTTGCAATCTATTTGGTTAGTGGTTTTAGTTGGCAGAAGGACCAGAAAAGTGATCTATAAATATCACAACATTCCATAATCAGTGCAGTTTTGGAAGCCTGCAGATCCATGGATCCATGTGTATTTATAGATCCCTCCCACATGTCCCACCTGTTTTGTTTTGTTTGTATTTCTAACTTGGAAAGCTGGGATTTTTCTAGTTCGTGCAGAGCTGAGGTATAAATGAGGTTGCTGTGATCAGCACATCACCAGCACAACCTCTCTGACTCCACCTGAAGAGCCACCTGAAAAGGCGAGACATACATCATCAGAGTCACTGCTGCCAACACAAACTAAGAAGACATGCTGCCAATCCGAGCTGTGGTGGTGATGATCGCACTTACTGTTTGTCTGACTGCAAACAAATCAGCAGGTCTGTATTTGTTTGCTTCTTGCCTCATTTTCTTTGATTTGTTTTCTGTTTAATCACATTTACACATTTATTAAGCATTTATTTTAGTCCTCTGTTATGTGAACAAATTGTCTTTCCTTCTTTCACAGCTTAACCTCACTGCTGTCGAGGGTACATTACAGGCAGATTACCATATTCAGCCATCAAAGGGTACTCAGTCCAGACTGATACAGAGATGTGTCCCATCAATGCCATCATGTTTATTTTAACAAACTGCTTGAAAGAAATTAGTGTTTACTGTGGGTGTACAAATATTTACATATTGCTTTTTTTAATGTAGTTTCCACACAAAGAAGAGGAAAGCATGCGATTGACGCTATCGATCGCATAAGGTGAGATTTTTAGAAACAGAATAAATAGCAAGTGTTCTGATTTTCTAATAAACAGCAAGAGAAGTAACTCCATCTATCATCATTTTAGGAATAAAGCGCAGAAGATCCACCAGCGCAGCTCACAGCTGCAGAAATAGAAGATCATTGGAGCTTTTTAAACAGGCCGCTGATGCCAGCTACAGAAAACAAACTAAGAGCCTGTATAATATTTATTTATACTTTGTAAATATCAGATTTTGGTTTTTGCATCTAGTGTTGTGGCAAAGAAAAAGCATAATTTATGTTTTTGTGATTTTATACATACATTTAAATAAAATGAGTACCTGTTGCAGGTCTAAACAGTTATGTGCTGTTGAATTTTTTTCATATTTAACACATGGCGCTGCATTCCTCCTTTTATTTTGTTTCCTAGTTTGTAACAGTGAAAAATTCCAGCTCGGAAGTTCTGTGCTGCAATCTAATTGTTAAACAATAGCAGATGAAAGTCCTGTGATATCAGCAGGAGGAAGTCACAGGCTGTTTATTTAAAGCCTGTATCAGAACAGGTATTTCTGTGCAGACAAGATATCATCAGCTCTGATGGTGGTGTTTAGTTGCACTTTTTACTACAGGCTGGTAATAATGATGCAATAGTGGGGTAATGAGGTGGAAGGAACCCGGTAATAACACAGAAAGAGGATGTTATTACTAATTACTAAAGTAATATCAAGGTCATATCATGAATCACAATTGTTTGACAAAAACCAATATTAGACTAATTGGGTGATAAGAGACCAGAAAATGGGAATAGTGGGAAATGTAGAAACAACATATGCCAATAAAACAATGCCAGTTAGTACAGCAGTATATCGAGGACAAAATGATGCTAGCAATGTGCATTTGAATTTTTATATACTGACTTTAAAGTGGTTATAACCTCATAACAATAAGGTAATATGGGTTAATGTTTTAACATATTAGGATAGTATTACCATAATATGATGCTAATATGAATCTTACCTTACATCTGCAGTGGAAACATTATTATATGTGGCCTGTTACCTGGAAACATCTGAGATCGTTTCTGAGCATGTATACAACACTTTGATAATCAAATGTAGCTTTAGGCCACATCAGTATGCGAGTGGAAGTGATTTTTAGATGGCATGGATACACAGTGGTCATGTGGCGAGTCCTTCATGTGCTGCTGTGCACTGCCACCCACTGATGGTACTCTGCACTACACACCGAAGGGTCCCCCTGTGATTTTATATGATTTCATTATTATATACACCCAGCTTAAAGTCATAAATTATGACAGTGTAAAAAAGTTTCTACAGATTTACTAAGTCAACTTTCTGTGGGAAGAAAATGTCCCGAGGTCAAAATGGGAGATGCCCCCAAGGGTGATGGAGAATGACCGAGCTAAGATCCTGCGGGACTTCCAGATACAGACGGACAAAAAGGTGGTGGCTAACCAACCGGACATAGTGGTGGTAGACAAAGAGAAGAAGACGGGCGTAGTGATCGATGTAGCGGTTCCGAATGACAGCAACATCAGGAAGAAGGAACATGAGAAGCTCGAGAAATACCAAGGGCTCAGAGAAGAGCTGGAGAAGATGTGGAGGGTGAAGGTGACGTGGTCTCAGTTGTATGCCAGTCATCATCCTCCCAAATACTGTTTGCTTTATTTATTCATTCATCATTTTAAAGTTTGGATTCTTTTTCTGGACAGATGTTTGAAGCCTAGAAATGAAAAAAAAAAACTAAAAATGATCGTAGATATACAGTGGGGCAAAAAAGTATTTAGTCAGCCACCGATTGTGCAAGTTCCCCCACTTAAAATGATGACAGAGGTCAGTAATTTGCACCAGAGGTACACTTCAACTGTGAGAGACAGAATGTGAAAAAAAAATCCATGAATTCACATGGTAGGATTTGTAAAGAATTTATTCATAAATCAGGGTGGAAAATAAGTATTTGGTCACCTCAAACAAGGAAAATCCCTGGCTCTCACAGACCTGTAACGTCTTCTGTAAGAAGCTTTTCTGTCCCCCACTCGTTACCTGTATGAATGGCACCTGTTTGACCTCATCATCTGTATAAAAGACACCTGTCCACAGCCTCAACCAGTCAGAATCCAAACTCCGCCATGGCCAAGACCAAAGAGCTTTCGAAGGACACCAGGAAAAGAATTGTAGACCTGCACCAGACTGGGAAGAGTGAATCTACAATAGGCAAGCAGCTTGGTGTGAAAAAATCAACTGTGGGAGCAATCATCATAAAATGGAAGACATACAAGACCACTGATAATCTCCCTCGATCTGGGGCTCCATGCAAGATCTCATCCCGTGGGGTCAAAATGATCATGAGAACGGTGAGCAAAGATCCCAGAACCACACGGGGGGACCTGGTGAATGACCTGCAGAGAGCTGGGACCAAAGTAACAAAGGTCACCATCAGTAACACACTACAACGGCAGGGAATCAAATCCCGCAGTGCCAGACGTGTTCCGCTGCTGAAGCCAGTGCATGTCCAGGCCCGTCTGAAGTTTGCCAGAGAGCACATGGATGATACAGCAGAGGATTGGGAGAATGTCATGTGGTCAGATGAAACCAAAGTAGAACTTTTTGGTATAAACTCAACTCGTCGTGTTTGGAGGAAGAAGAACTGAGTTGCATATAGAACAGTTAGACAGAACACTTTTTTGCACTGATATTAAATTTTTAACATTTAATAATTTTGCTGGAACAAGAACACCATCTTTTCCTCGCCTGCTTGGAAATATGTCATCATGAATGTTTGTTTTTTACTGATATCATCTGTGAAATAAACATGTGCACACATATTTGCATGTTTACTAAAGTCAATACAAAGGTATATGTAGACAGTAACACAGTGTAGTTTGTATTTATAGCCCCTCCCACCTGTTCCACCTGTTCCCACTTGTTCCTCTTTTTTTATCTTTAACTCGGGAAAATGCTGGGACTTTTTGTGATGATGTCACATGTCTTGATGCGTTTAGAGTTGAGGTATAAATGAGGCTGCTGAGATTAGCAGTTTTACCAGCACAACCTCTCTGACTCCACCTGAAAAGGCGAGACAGTTTCATCATCAGAGTCACTGCTGCCAACACAAACGAAGAAGACATGCTGCCAATCCGAGCTGTGGTGGTGATCGCACTTACTGTTTGTCTGACTGCAAACACATCAGCAGGTCTGTATTTGTGGCTTTCGTGTCTTATTTTCTTTGATTTTTTTTCTGTTTAATCACATTTACACATAAGCATCTCCACTACCTGGATGTGGTAGACACATATTTTAAATAAACACGTTTTCTTTCCTTCTTTCACAGCTTATCGTTACTGCTGTCGAAGGTACATGACAGGCAGATTACCATGTTCAGCCATCAAGGGGTACTCAGTCCAGACTGTCACAGAGATGTGTCCCATCAATGCCATCATGTGAGCATCATTACAATTACTTTAACAAACTGCTTTAACCTCCTAAGACCTGAACTCTTCCACGGCATGCTTTTTTAATTTCTCTTTGATATTTGGGCTGATTGGGACCTGATGAATGTAAAAACAAAGAATCACCAGATTTTTTTTTTAACCTGATTTTTGTTTCCAAGAAAAATGAGAGCCACATATGAGGATATTCGTTTTAAATTTTGATAAAAGAGAGGCAGTATAATGTCCTCGTAAGTGGATATCAGGCCCTTGTAGGGCAAAATTTTGTATTTTGGTGTAGACAACCAAAAATGTGATGTCCACATATGTGGATCCCAGGTCCTAGGAGGTTAAAGATAAAAAAAATTTTTTAAAAACTTGACACGACATTAGTGTTTACTGTGGGTGTAAATATATTTACATATTGCTTTATTTTAATGTAGTTTCCACACAAAGAAGGGGAAAGCATGCGCCAATCCAGCTCTGAACTGGGTGATGAACTGTGTCGATCGCATAAGGTGAGATTTTTAGAAACAGAATAAAGAGCAAACACTGTGATTTTCTAATAAACAGCAGGAGAAGTAACTCCATCTATCATCATTTTAGGAATAAAGCGCAGAGGATCCACCAGCTCAGCAGCCAATGATTCCTGACTGTTTTATAGTGAACGGCGTCTTATGGAACCTGCTGCAAATGACAAATATGCTGCAGATATCAACTCAGTTTTAAAAGCTTGTGTAATATTAAATGTTTGTATTCGTTGTAAATATAAGAGTTGTCCATGAATTAAGCTGTGGTGAGAAATAGAAACCAGTTCCATTAGTGGTTGTGTGGTTTCAGGGAAACATTGAGTACCTGTTCAGGTCTAAAACCACTTCTGCTTGTGTGCTGTTGAATTTGTCCACATTAACATGTGACACTGCATACCTCCTTTTATCTTAGTTCTTTGTTTATCTTCTCACGCTGAAAGATTCCAGCTCTGAAAGTTCTCACTGTGAGAAGTTTTCTGGAAGTTCTGTGCCACGTGATAAAAAACCTAGGAAGTCATTAAAGATTAATAGGTAAATTTTCAGTGACATCAGCAGAAAGACAGCGTGGGAACTGTTTCTTTAAAGAACGTTGCAGAGCAGGTATTTCTTTGTTGACAGTTAGGTGAGAAATCTGTCCTGATTTTTATCTGTAGCTTTTCTGTGGTTAAGCTAGTTTGACCTTTAACTTAGTATAATACCTCGTTACACATTACCTGCATTCATTTTGTATTTAATCGTACTGTATTATATTCTGATTTATGAAGATCTTCATTTTTTTGTATTTTCCATTTAATAAAAACAGTCATTTCCCAGCTGTTGGGATAAATAAAGTATTTCTCGTCTTATCTTAATTATATTTTGCTGGATTCTGTGCATGCAAGGAACCGAGGCTCATTCAGAAACAGCCTATAGGCAGCAGAGAGTTATCAAAATTAGATTTTCTTAAAATTTGATTGGTTTTAGTGTTAAGTTTTACTCACTACGATAAACTTGGCTGCAGTGGTAAGCGTCTGTGGGTAAGACATGGAGTAAATATTAAAGAACGGCAATTTATCTTTTTAATGGTAATAATGTAATATGGCAGTGAGGGAAAGATTTTTAAGTAGACAAAATAAGAAATACAAAAGGACTGTACAGCTGCAAAGTGCTGTCAGGAACACATTTTCAATACAATACTGTGCAAAGGTCTTAAGCCCACCCTAATTTCTTTCAAATTAGCTAGAAAAGTGAGAGATTTATTTCCCAGATTTATTGAAACATGTACAGACATAAATAGAAATAGAGTCTATATAAAGTATATAAAGCAAAAACATGTAGAAAGTGTGACCGGCTTTATTCTTCAACACAGGCTGAACTCTCTTCATGGAGCTTTCTCTTAATCTCTAAGTAGTCTGCAGGAATAATTCTCAAAGCTTGAAGGACATTCAAAGCTCTTTTTTAGATGTTGGCCGTCTTTTATTCTGTTCTGTATCACGATGAGGCCAAAATCTGACAGTACTTATCTGTGATCATAATTACTAACACCACTTACTATCATCATTATCATAGAGTCTTTTAAAGAAAGCAGCTTATAACAAAGTGGGTAAAGATCATTTTTAACATTTGTTCTTTAACAAGTTGTCCGTCATTTGTCGACACAACACTGGTTCATCCTTGGAGTTCGCTGCCCTTTTTATGCTTGAATCCTTCATAGAACATGGTCAGAAGTGAAAAAGCAGCCGATGTCCAAAGAAAAAAAAACTAGTTCGAGACCACTTTAGCTCCATGAATGAGAACTGTAAATTGATAATTCCCAATTTATGTAGCACTTTTAATTGCACCAAACCAAAGCCAGGGTTGGAAATGATTTGAACTGTAACACTGTAATGTTGTTGTTTTTTTTCTGTAATGCTCCAAAGCATTTTAAAATTTTAAAGATTAATGACAAGGCATGCACTTCTGTAAAAAACAAACAAACAAAAAAAAAAGCAAGATTAATTAAAAATTAAAGCTAACCAAAATACTTGGCTGCGGTTGGTCAGTTTCCCTCAGCTACTCTATGCTAAATAAATGATACATGATTTCCACAGTCGTTACAGAGGGAGGCTGTGTACAGCTCAGCACTAGATGGGGGTAGTGTCACTTTGAGGTGCTGTGAAACAACGTTTCAATAACACTTGGATTTGTTTCCAGTTCAAGTCTGTTCCCGAGGTTTCTTCTCGTGTCTCTCAGCATCCCAGCTTCTTACACACTGGTTCACACGATGTGGGCTTTCACACTGTTCCCTTTATACATTTTATGGTTTGGATAACTTTCCGAGTTTAATTTCAACAAAACTGTGATGACACTTTTATTTATTTATCGTCTCTTGCCATCAGCTGCGCCTTTTGGCGACGCCAACAAGGCTGAACAAACCGAGCGTTTTCTCCTGTCGCATGAATCCATCCCAAATGACAGTCCGAAGCCACGCTCACGGCCACTATTACATCACCTCCACTCTTCTGCACCACTGCACAGAGTGCTTTGCTATGAATAATACAGAGAGACTTGGGAGGCGGGGGTACACGGACATGGGACTTGGTGACTAAATGACACAGATGACAAAGATCGTTCGTACGTGAAACACGAGTTAATCCAAATAGTAAATAATCACATCAGCCTAATGAACTGATTCAACTTTATTAGTTTAATTGACAAATCAGTGACACAAACATATTCCTACACCCATACATCACATGTGTGAGCTTTTCGTTCACCTTACTTGAATTACAGAAGTCGTTGCAGGCGGCTACAATGAGAAATGGCAGCGGTGTGGCCGGTCCCAGACTGTGAAGGAAGACAAGGTTATAGACTGCTTTTTTTCCTCCCCATGAGACAGCAGGCTTTAGCATAGAAGGAAAATGACATATTGCTCCGTGAGATCACCAGACAGGTCCTCTATCTTAGCCAGCGCACACACACACACACACACAAACAAACAGGGGCAGGCAGGAAACCTCTCATGAAACTCAAACACAGATAATGAGGCATCCTCGGTGAGAAAGGTGGAAACAATCGACTTTATACAGCCGGAATTTCCTTCCTTCTCCCAGCACGTTTGCATGAGGGGGAACATCGAGCAAAATCTAGTGAAAACTAGATAATCGTTTATCTACTGCTGTAAGCTTTCTGGAGTTTTTGTCCTCCCTGTCCTCCCTCTCCATCGGCCCGTCTCTCTTGCCAGCACAGGCGCACAGTTAACGCAGAGTTAACTCAGCTCAGTGTATAATTAGACAAACAAAAAAGAGAGGGATGAAACATCTAAAGGAGAAGAGACTCCAAATGATTACACATTCACTCCGCTTCCTTCCCCCTTGCTGCACACATAACCATCAATTAGAGGAGAGGAGAGGAGGATGAGGACAAGCAAGCAGCCAGGAGTCTATTTGTGTCTCTATCTCTCTTTCTCTTTCCCCTTAAGACTCCTAGCGCCAGGGAGGGAGGAAGGAGGGAGAAAATAGAAGTGAAAAACAAGAAGTATATAAATAAAATAATCAGAGTGCCTCACATCCGGCCGGCTGATTGGCTGAGACGCGAGTCAGGCAGATCTGGGCCACAGTTGCACTCATTGTTCAGTGAGCTTTTCTACACAGTCCAACCCAGCGACAGCAATGAATGTTGATTGTGACCTTAGGTCTTCGGGTACAGTGGAAACAGAGTGTCACTTTTGTGTGCGGCGCGGCTGTGTGCGTCTGTTCTCGTCACCGGATTTGCATGCAGCCACTTTGCCCCTTTGTTCGTTTTTTTTTTTTCCTTCCTTCGCTCGTTCCTGACGTCGTCGGAGCAAACCACGGGGCACAGTCAACGGTCGATGGTTTTTTGTGTCCATACCAAACTCACCGACAGCGTTGAATGTTCACCGAGGCAAGCAAGGCGAGGAAGGACGGCAGCTGTGACCGTGAGCCGAGCTGACACGGGAGGCAGGGTGTGGAGGAAGAGGAGGGAGGAGAGCCAGTCAGACAGGCATGGGACAGGGGGACGGGGACGATGCTCAGAACCACAGAGGTCAGGTTGCGTAACGAGAGGACATAACGACACAAGACAGTGGCAGAATGAGTCCGCTGTCCTCAGGGCAATGACAGTTCTGGTTATGTTCCCCGCACACACACACACACACACACACACGCACACAAAAGCATCACGAAGCATACTTAAGCTCGAGCATAAGCTGAGAGGCTCTGCTTTAGAGCTTTACTACCACCTCATTAATCAGAGGAACACGAAGTCTTTCATCTTCAGATGAAAATTGCTCGTAACAGCATCTGAAACACAGATGAAGAAAAAGTTGTTAGCGCTGATATCCCACAGTCTTCTTCTCTTTAAAGACTGATTCCACACACATGAAGAAAGAAGAAGAAAAACACACACGCAGACAAACATTTTCTCCATTTCCTCCTGTGGTGTGTAGCCATGAGGATAAATTTGGCTTCTTTTGCGTAGATTTTGTGAGATCTGTCTGAGCTCTTTGATTTATGCCGTTTTCTTTTTTTGTTTTTCTTGATCACAGCAGTGAGAAAAAAAACATTTAAAACGTTACATACCGAAACCATCTTTCCAGAAGCAAAGTCCCAGCTTCTATAAATAACCCACATATCATTCTGTCAGCGGTGTTCATTAGAGCCATTTCTTCACTACAAAGTAGTGCTTCCATTCATCTTCAGTCTTTTTGTGGTGGAAGCATAAAATAAAATCTCAGAGACAAATATCTGGGCACTGGGGAGAAAATGGATTTCTGTAATGTGGCTGAATATAAGCATATGCTTGTATTTCTACTCTTTAAAGACCCTGTGAGCAGTTCTGCTTAACCATCTTCAATCCTGGCACAGGTCTTATGGACACCGAGTCCGGAGAACAATACTGACGTCCTGCTGTGAGCTCCCTTTGTCCGAAGCGGACCAGTATCTGGGGGAACAACTGCCGGCGGTGTCAGTGCACTGCTGCACAGAGCAGGGGCTGACGTCAGGGTGGTAAACGCTGATCTATGGTCATTCATTGCCCCATTTCATCGGCTTAGGGTGCTGATGTCATCGCGCGAGCTCGACCTGCATCCATTACTCTGCTGGGGCTGCTGGGAGGCCAGCATGAGGCTAGCGTGATAACGCCCCGGCTGCAGCGGATGAGTAATGCGCCATATTACTGCCGCTGTAATTCAGTCATAAAACAGACAATTTGTTTTTCGGTTTTTTGTCCCGTGCGTACGCCGCGTCTTTGAATTACTGCCTCTGCATTCTGGCGTGGCATGCTTTCCTCTGTGTACATGCAAAGATGTTCAAGTCATATTTTATTTTTATTTTTTTAAATGACAGGAATACATTAACTGCTAAATAAAATGCACCATAATATTTAATGATACTCAGCAGAAAGCAGGTCTGTAACAAATCTGTAAGCTGCCCGCCTGTAAAATAAATAAATAAAATCACGTGTTCGGATGTTTCTCTTCTTTCTGACTGAAGCAGAGGTCTCTTTTTCTCCCGGGGTGAAGCAGGGCAGCTTCTGATAAGAGCCTAAATTCATATGTCGAATTAGATCGTCCCTACTCCATCACAGTCACACACACACACACACACTTACACCTCGCCCCCACAATGAGACCTAAAATGAAAAATAGGCGGAGGGTCGAAGGGAGAGGAGAAAAAGGGGGCTTTGCCATGGCAACCCCAGTGTCAGCCAGCCATTTCTACTTAATCCCCCCCCACCCACCCCCAGTTCAATGTCGCGCCCTCTGGGAGACCCCCTCTCTACAGCTGAATATTTCTTTTGTGCTGGTAGACTTTGCGTGTGTGTGTGTGTGTGTTAGGGAAGGAGGGGGTGACAGAGGGAGGAGGGATTGGGGTTAGAGGTGGGTAGATCATAGCTATCCCAGCTTAAATGGGGGGCCAAGCTGCAGGTCACAGAATCTCAACATTACACCGGGGGCACAAACCAGAGATCAAATCACACACGCACACACACTCAGATACATACATTTAAACACTGTATTGATGGAGAGTGATAATCATTTCAAATAGCTGATAATTGCGCCATATGGCAAACAGCCGTGCCTTTCCTCCCCGAGCCTATCAACAGCTAACTCCACTTCTTTTTCTTTTTTTTCCTTTCCACTCTGAAACTCTCATGGTCTCTCGCTCTTGCCCGAGCAGGCCACTCTACATTACTGACAAAAGCGGTTATGGAGGAGTGGGTGGGGAGAGGCGTCAGCTGCTAGACAAAATAAAAAGGCCTCTATTTGTTCCTGACAATAAACGTCCCCATCTTTGGAGCTCCTCCACAGCTGCAGCCAAGATAGGCTTTCATTTCTAACTGCAGACTAATAGAGAGCGGTGTCTCCTTCCTCCACTGTATAAGCGGATTTGGCATGCAGGATAAAATTCAAGAGGTTTATAGCCATCTTTCTGTGACGCACTGTGAATATTTTTGCAAGAAAGTGAGTATTTGAATGCTGTGGTGAAGTATACCTGACTGAAATCATCTTCACGGAGCCGGGTGGGAAAACCTAGAAGACAAGAAAACACAGGAGGGTGTTTATTTTAATGCACAGAACAACAAACACAAAAAAAGAAGGAAAAGAGTACAATGTTTTCTTACAATTAATTGGATTTTCACTAGAAAGTTTCCTAATCAACCCACGATTAATTGCCCCGAGTTTCCTCAGGAAATCCCTAAACGCGCTTCCCTTGAGGCTGAGCGATGGAAGCGGGCAGAGGAAGTGCCAGCGGTGTGTCTCTGGGGTGGTCCAATGTGGCCGTGGGTGAGGCTTTAATGTAGCTGCGTGTCCACTCCAGTGTATACTGTACATTCAGTCATAATGACTAACAGACCTGCAGTCTCCCCGTAGGGGCCTCACATGCCACTCCATGCCTACACATGCATACGCTCCACTTTAATGACGGCTCGCAGACTTTATTTGAAGTCTGCTGTGCTGTTTGCAAAAAAAAAGAAGAAGAAGAAGAAGAAGAAGAAGAAAAAAAAAAGCGAAGTTTGATTTTCCATGAGGAAGGAAAAATACAACTTTGAGCATCTACGTCGCCTATGTTGGACTAATAAGTGACCCGGGTGGGCTGATTATATAAAATGGGCATAAATCAATTGAAAATATGGACAATAATTACAGCTTGGCTGCTTTGCCGTGGTTCCTTTTGCTCCCATATATAGATGTGGGCTTGCCAAACATCTGGCTGGGTTATAGTATGCGCCATAGGCTACAGACATAATATTAAAAAGTATACTGCCAAGCAAACCTGGCCAAAGCTTTTTAAAGTCAATGTGCACATTTTGCAGCCTCGGGCTAATGTGTTTTCTTTCTCCATGTTCTGTTTTGCATTTAAGCCTCTGAACCCCGAAGCTGCAACAATGAAACACTGCTACGCTCTCCTCCTTCGCAGCCCCCTCCCTGTTTTTAAAAAAACGATTATTATCTAAGCCAAAACTGACTTAACAAACGTAAAAGTGCTCCGTGCCAATCCAGTCTATTAGAGAGCAAAGGGCACATTGTAACATAAGGCTCAGAGTCTGTTCAACAAGTGCGAAGACATAAAGCAAAAACAAAGGCCCCGAGTTAGTGCCCTGGAACTGATTGGCAGGGTGGGGTCACTGGGTGACCCCTGACCTTTTTAACCTCCAGGAATGTTGTCATGCTGGTGTGTGTATTGTTCGAGCCTCCCTGAGGCCAGCCGAGCTGAGCGTCAGATTAATGTGAGCGCTGAGTGTTTCTGGGCCCCCTTCCTTCCAAAAAAAAGAAGAAAAAAAAACCTTGTCTTTCTTCCCCTAATCCCTTCTTTTCTGCTGTTCGTCCTCAGATTTCAACAAACAAAAGGTATCAACAGGTCTGAGAGTGGGAGTGGGTTGATGTTGACGGTCTGAAGAGCACATGCACGCAGAGAGGCTTCTATAATGTGAGTGCCAGGCTGACTCTCGTTGTTAATCTAAATGAACTAGAAACAAGCTTTTTTCTTTCTTCTTCTCTCTCACTCTTTTTTTTCCGATCACTCAACAAATACACTACAGTTTTTATTGGTCCACGGTGCAGATCTAAGAGATCTCTGTATCCTGAGGCAGTCTGAGAGTCTGGCTCTGGAGGAGGTCACCAGCAGCATAAGGAATCCGACAGATGAGAGGGCCAGACAGACAATTACTGGCCAGGTACGTCCTTTATACCCACCTAGGGCTGGTCAGAGGAAATGGAGGAATTTATGATGTCATAAAAAAGTGCCAGGAGAGAAGTGCCTGAGAACAGGTTGTCTCTGGACCTGGAGCCATAAAAGACTCCTGCGGCTTCCGCTCCCACCCCCCGCCCCTCCTGACAACACTACACTGAGGACCAATATAGAAGATTTAATGAAAAAATATATCATTTGCTCATAAAATTAAAGGCATTTTCACATCATATTGTATGTTTTTAGGTTTTTAGACTCACCGACGCCAAAATGTCCTACAGCACTTATCGAGCCTTAAATGTAACACTGAAGTTGAACAGATTTTGTTGCTTTTAATATCTTAAAAGTGGCTTTTATTTCTTTCTTTTTTTTTTCTTACTGGTAATTGAAGGTAATTCAATTACCAGAAAGCAAAACATCCAATGTCCGTGTCCCCTTTTACTGAAGAGAGGATCCAGCAACATTTTTAAATGGCATACGTATTTATTTTTCTGATATCTCCCTTAAATTTCCCCCACCCATCGTTTAACAATTTCAACCTCGGTTGCTGGTTCATCTTTTAACAGCGAAGCACCATCTGTCAGCTGAGCAGGTGTAAGGAAGCGAAAGCTCAAAAAGCACTCTGCGCAGAGAGACAAAGGATATCCCTTCCTCCTTTACACGCGCACACAAACTCACATCTATAGGTATATACGCGGCGCTGCTCCTCCTACTACAAAAAGAAAAAAGATAGAGACACGCTCTCAGCCTCGGTGCTTGTTAAAGAAAAGGAAGAGAGAAGGTGGTCATTTGCCCTACAGCCTCGCTAAGGAGGTTTCCCATTGTAAAAATGAGTGGCTGCACAGCCCCGTTTCCTTTCATCCCTATACTTGAGGCACGCTGCCTTTGTCTCACAGAGGACACAACAACCAGCCTCCCTGCTACGCTAGACTGGTCAAATACCTGGGAACTACCCCTGGCCCGGTGGGAAAAACAACAAGAGGAGTTGGAGGAGGAGGGTAAGGTGTGAGTGTCAATCTGTGGGGTGGAGAGGCTGATCGTCTGAGAAAAACAGCCTGTTTAGTATTAAATCAAAGCAGTGAGAGACAGCTATGAACACTTTTAGCCAAAATACACAAGAAAAAAAAAAAAAAAAAGAGGCTAAACTTTGTGCAGCTGAAGTGATGAATTAATTCAATTAACATCTGCTTTTAATCTTCTTTCAGTTTTTCCCTTCAAAGGTAGCAACTGCATGTGTTCAACTACGAGCTCCGAGGTTAAAGTGTTATTTTTTCCCTCTCCCCGCTCTCCCCTCCTTCCAGTTCTGCACTTTCATGCCAGCTCAGCATAATGAAGGCAGTTCCTGTATACGAGGTACTGTATAGGGGTGAAGTGAGTTTAAGTCCTCCACAAACCCGGCTGCAGCCGGCTGAATGCAAAGCTTTACGTTCCAGTCCACGCGGCCTGCCTCGGCAACCAGACTTCAACTGTCACACCTCATAAAGCAGAGCCCAAGCAGCGGGGTTGTGTTTAAAGACAGGCGGGGGGGAAGATAAGGCAAAATAAGGACAAATACTGAGGGAAAAGGAAAAGTAAAAAAAGACAGAAAAAGAATGCGTCCATTCAAGAAACTGTCGAGAAGAGGGTGCAAAGCTCTCGACAAAAAGCGGAAACTGCGGTGGCGCGTCTCCAGTAGAAGAAAATATACATTTGGGGACAAATTACAGCAGGAAACACAAGAAAGAGGGAATTGTTAACACCATGACCCTCACTTCTAATTTCTAGTTTTGTGCTTGGCTGTTGAGAGAGAAGTGAGGACCCACAAGTTTATTTTCAAATTGTCCACAAAGAATGCCAGTCATTTCCTGGCGTTCCCCACTTCCATATGAAAGCCCCCTTTCCTTTAGGAACAATGGGAAAGATTCCAAAATTTCCAATGGGGAGTTTCTTGCGCAGAGATACAATAGAGAGCATGTAGTGACAGAATGGAGACGGGCTGTTTCTCTCAGCAGCGACAGGTTCAAGGCTAGTTTGTGTCTTACGGTAGTTTGAGATTAAACACCGCAACCACAACGTGGGAAAAACGAGCAGATTAGCCGATCTGCGTCTGGATTTTTAAATCTGTTGTTTCTCATATCTTTATTGGTCAACTACACTTTGACCCTTTAAGATAAAAGCAGAAGAAGAATCGGGCTGTTTGGGGGGAAAAAAAATATGTAGGCATGAGAAGGACGGGTAAAATCTGATTATTCCAGAGATGTTTAACTTGTTTTCTGAGCCCCATAATCAGCATTTCCCACGACTACTACTCTATAAATTTACCTGTAACACAAAGCCAGACAACCATTTTCTTTGTCTCCTCTCGTCTTTGTCTCCTCTCAGAACCATAAGAAGAGCAAAATAATAAATCAAGCTAAGACCAATTATTCTGCCCAGTTGGATAATAGCAGGAGAAACACAAGAAAAGCAGGAGATAAAATGCACAGAGACTCAAAGGCTCGATTTCAATCACTGAGACTAATTTCTGATATTGTGCAGTCCAATCATATATATGTGATTGATTCTGACTTTTTTCTTGGGTTAGTCGTTTCAAATAAACAAACGGCCAGCGCAGAGAGAAGAAAAAGAGAATTTTAAGATCTTAATTTGGGATTTTGAGCTGCTGCGAGAGGAAGGCCATTTCTCGGGAGCTGAATTTAAGAAGTAAGGAAAAGGCTGAATTAAGTAGATCTTATTTTGGACTGTTTCGTTCCTCTGAGATGTGCATTGATCTGCATATCAAACCCCTCCGAATATGGTCGTAGATCAAGTGTACCTACCACAGCGAGGGTATTCCCTGATAGCAGCGGCGTCCACCACAATGCGGCAAAAACTCCTCAGGAACAGCTTGAGAAACACGACAAAGGTCCAACAATCCTGGAGGCCCACCCATCAAGAGGTGCAATATTGGTGCAAGACAAGGTGGGCGTTCACAATGTTATGGCAGGTGGCTTTAATGTTACTGCTGATCAGTGTACTATCACATACATGGGCTGTGAGGGTTTCCTAATTAACCAAAAGCGTGCATTTGGTCCCGACGTGGAAAGAGTTTAAATGTCATCTGCTTGTGAACGGGCCAGTAGGCTTTTGAAAGCCACCTGGCTTGACCCAAGCGGACCTGAGCCGTTGGCTAGACAAGAGGTTAGAGGTCATACACTCATCTAGACACGCAGTATGTCACAATGCCTAAGGCAGGGTGCAGGGGTCTCCATTACCTAGCCTTTCCATTTACCCATTACCCAATCAGACACACACAGGGGAAGAACAAACACACACAGGATCCTGTTGATATGAACGCATTCAGGCCTAAACTGCCATTTAGCTGAGATGCATGGACATACCGCAAAGTTTCTTCACAGGAGTTGTGAGATTGTATTGTATTGGCTGTTTTGGATCCTTAGACAGAGACGGATTTATAAAAATATACAAGATGTAACTAGTTTTTTGCTATTTAAAAAAGGCAGTTGTGCTGAATGAGTGCAGCTGAACTGAGCTGTGCTATACACAACATTTTACGTCATCCAGGAGTTGAATTTGAACCATAATGAACGAATCGGCGAACCCCAGCTGCTGTTGCTGATGATGATCCCCTGTGCAATCGCTGCATTTCCACCGACAGAGACAAACTAGAGCAACAATAATGTTTAATTGGAACTGTTCTGCGGACTCTGTTGAGAAATAGATGCCGTGTAATGGAGGAACAACAGTGATCTGCGGCTGAGAGCCTCTCCGCTGTGATAGCAGGTTGCTTCTCGACATAATTGCAGGGTGCAGCTGATGAAACTCATCATATGTGATAATGAGCTATGCAGGAATGATGATCATAGATCCAAGCAGGAGATAAGATAAGCCAACATCCAAACCGCCCCTGCGTCCACATTACAGCGGCAGGAAGACGCTGGCTTTGCTCCGTTCACTTATCCCACCCCGATAACTCTCTGAAACCGAATTAAACAGCTATGCACCCGGACATTGGTTGCTCTGTAATGTGAGGGAGCAGCTTTTTCTACTTCACAGGGGACACGGCTAAAGTGAATTAAATGTAACTCAGTCCTGACAGGGATGGAAGCGAGGCCATCACAGCTGATCACATCAGTGCCTATCAGGAGTGTTCTTCCACCACACGGCTTACTGAGACAGATTTTCCCACTAATTTATGTAAAAGAAATTAAAGTACACGCAGTTAAATGGCTCTCTGCAGTAGGTAAATGTTTTTTCTTCAATTCCATTGATTTTTTTTTTCCATCAAATCACTCTGTGAGTAATCTATAGTGGGTAAAATGTAGTGCTGCACTAAGCGTCTAGACCTACTATATCCAGATGGCAAAAGAATTTATGGAGACTGCCTCATTAACCTTAAGGCATATTAGTGCTTGGTACCACGTGTCTATAAGCTAAGCAGTGCAGTTTCTGAAGTCTCCTGGCCTCAGCTGCATTCAACTAACTGGAGGGTCAAAGCTGTGCTGCTTATCAGGCCTCTATGCCCCAAACTGAGTGTGCAGTGCTTGTGATGGAGTGTGTTTATTTGTATCTCTGTGTGTGTGTGTGTATGTGTGTGCCCACCCTGAAAATGGCAGTCTGGCTGTTTTGTTTTTTTCGCCATGTGCCGAAGGCCCAAAAATTCCGGGAGGAAGTCAGATGCGCAACAAGCTGTTTCCGAGAATTCAGGATGCGCAAATACAGCAAACGCTTTTCTCTACTTGCACTATTCCAGTCCCAGCGTACATCTGAGGATAAACAACACACCAGCAGACACGCGTGCATTATGTGGAATCCCTTCCCCAAAAACAAATCATGTTTCAGTTGCAACACTTTGTTCCAGCGCCTGTTTATTTTGTGGCCGCGTTACGCACCCATCCACTCAGACGGACCACACCATGAGTCACGGCTTGGCGAGAGACGGGTGGCGGCTCTGAACGATCGCTGTCTGCTGTCTGCGCTTCAGGTGTCTCCCACTCAGGATTCTTTGTGGGGCAGGAGGGCTGGCTGTAATGTCGATACAATGACAGATGGTCCAAACAAAGCCGGTACGCATTGTTCGGCTGGGAAAAATAATAGACACCATTTATCAGCCGACTTTCAGGCCTCAGTGTGAACGAAAGACTGTCTGCTGAGTGAAAGCAGTCAAAGTTATGCTGCACTGAAGCCTCTCGGCGTGATTCTTTTGAGCTCTTTTAAACACACCGTTAAAACTTTCCGAGAAGGGAGGGCAGCGTTTGTCTGCCCACCGTGTGCCATCGACGCGTCTGCGAGAGCGTTTTTTTTTTTTTTTTTAACTGAAGTGCGCTTTAAAAGGATTCATACTTGCCAAAGCAATCGGAAATCGCCCTTTTCCCCCTTCTCTTCCTTTAGTCACACGGATGCCCAGAAGAAGAAATGAGTGGCATGGAGAGCTAAAGCCGCCTCGATAGTACCGAGCGACAACCCGGAGTACATCACACACCGCCACAGAGTTTCACATCCAGCCACGTATTAATCAGCTCATTCATACTTTATTAAAAAAAACGCACATATATAATAAAGATGCATCATCTCTTTTTAACTAAACCGCCGGTTTTGCGCCGACTGCACCGGATTAACCAAAAAAACACCACATCCCCGTTTTAGGTTATGCATTTGACATGATGGCATACTCACAAGATTTCCCTTCACCCTGCTGGTGAAGCAGCAGGACTCATTCTCCTGTCGCGGGGGCGCTGATCGCAGTTTCTTCTGATTCTGCAGCGGGGAGTATTTCTTTTTTAATTTTTTTAATTTTTATTTTTACTCCCATCTTCTTCATCCGACAAGTCCACGCACCGACTGGGCGCCTGCCTCTCTGATCCACAGATTACGTCTGTTTGAGGGGCAGAAGGGAGGGCATCCGGTTTACAGGGATCACTGAGTGGACTGGGATTGGCTCAGAGGAGATAGCTTGATAAAAATGCGCGTCGGCTATTGGACACAGGGCCGGCGCGGAGGAGGGGGCTGAAGGGAGGAAGCGCGGGAGGGGGTGTCCATCGTGCATTATTCAGGAGAAACCGGGTGGGGAGTAGAGGAGGAGGATACTCAGGGCAAAGAGGCATATGCAGACAATGCCCCGTGTCTCAGAAATTCAGATTTCATTGGTGGGACTTATCCACCACAGTTTTATGGCTTCCCATAATCTCTTCATATGGACTCAGAGTGAAACTGGAGCACCCAAGTGCGTGTTATTAGTGTTTATAAAGACCTCAGCGCACTTTATGTAGGCTCAGAGACCGCTATAATAACCCACATTACGGCATAACTTAATATGGGAAAAATGATGTAGCATCCTATAGAGAAAATCCTAAATTTTACAGCATTACAGCAGCTTGCTTCTGCAGGGTTTTTTAATCCGTCTGCTTGTCCTATTTTAAGATTAATTTAACAAAAAAATATGCAGAGCCATTCAGATGGAAGGGAATGACTATAAATAAATCAAACAACTATTATTCTGCAACATCAAACCTCAACGCAGTGTGTGTGTATCTCTCTCTCTTGCTGTGTGTGTCCCTAAGCACAATGTTTATGGGGCCCTGAGTCTGTGTGTGTTTCTGCTGTATGTAGGCTACGACAAAGCTGGAACTGCAGAATTTTCCACACAGGAGCAGGGGAGGAAATGGTGCATGTATAATTCTGTCTTCAGATCCTCTGGTACTCACTCCGAGAGTAGTCGGCTGAATCAATACAGCTTAAAGCTTTCTCATGTTCCCCCTTCTCACATACTGTTGAGAGGCAGCGCGGTCCGAGCTGATCCATTCTAGGTGAGATCCTGCTTTTAAAAAAACCCCACCACTCTGGCTCTATAATTATAATATTAAATCACCTCTTGACCTGTAACCCTCCTGAACACGCTCACTCACATTTGCATCCATAACACAGACAGTGAGTGGTTAACCTGTGCGAGCAGACAGAGAAATCCTAATAACCACAGCAGGGGTCTGTCCAGTAGCCATGGTGATTGAACACATTTCTCCACACAGCAGAAAGGCGGCGTGTCTGTGGCACACCACACAGGCCTTTATAAGGCCCAGACCCATGCTAGAAGGAAGGAAGCACCAAGTGGAGGATCACACCCCGTTTCATTGTAGCCCTACGATTTTACGACAGCCACGAAGAAGCCGCAAAACGAGGAGGCACCGCTCTCGTCCCTGTTAAACCTATAAAATAAGCACGCTCAAAGCTCCAAACAAAGCGCCACATCATTCGATTATTGTGTGCATTTTGAAGGCTAATTTGCATAACTGGTGGGAACGGTGCTCTCGAAAGTAAAGCACCTAGATTTATTCACTATTCGGTCTAATTTCCAACATCCAAATGAGAGCAACAGCCTTGGCTTGATTTCCGTTAAGCTTCTAATCTGTCTTTCCTCTTAATTTAGCCCCAGCTTCAATCACAGCTCTTTCACAAATCTAACCACGTGGGTGTTTATGCGTGCGGCTGCTATGGTGTGAAAACCTTATAATTCCTTAGTCGGTGCAATTCATCTTTCCTTTTTAACCAAAGCGTCTCATGGTTCTCGGTGACTTTAAAGAACCCGGGTGCCCCTTTTTGACAAGGTACAGTGAAATCTAAAGTTCAGGGTTACCTTTTAGCTGAGCTTCCTTTTGTATTTGATCTGATATGACGTGGAATTCATCAGAAGTGCAAAAGACACTGAATTCACAGAATTACATGTCATTAGTTGTTTACGATTGTTTCAGTGGTCCATTTTTAGCGAACACCACTCCTGTGTTCTACAAACACATTGTGTGAGCTAAACCAAACCCAACACCAAACAAGACAAGATATCATACAACAGCACTGCTATTTAATGAAACTTCCTCCTAAAGACCTGTGCGGCGTCTGATGTGCTTGTCCTCTTCATCAGTTTTGCACTGGGGCCCCCCACTTGTCTTTCTGCTTTGGTTAGGGTCAGCTCTGTTCTGTGAGAGGGGTAGTATATGTGTGAAATCCCAGGGTTTCGGGGTGGGTGGGTTAGTTTTTTTTTGCATGAAAGTCCTTTTCAGTTCTGCTGACTTCACCAGGAAAGAGTCTTTTCGGTGATTAATAAATGCAGGTTTAACATGATAAACTTGCACAGTAATAGTAGCTGAAAACGGCCTTGTTGTCAAAGACAAACTGAAAAGACTCTTTTTGTCGACGCTTAATTCGATGAACTACTCGATCTGTTTATCACAGAGCTCTACACTGGGTCTGAATGCTCTTACTAGCGTGTTAACATTTATAACCACAGATACAAATTTAAAGCCTCATTTAAAAGAAGAAAAAACACCCCACATTTACTCATTACATACATCACATAATAACTCCAAACTTAAGGCTTCTTTGTTTGCTTGTGTTTTTACACTGGTAGAAAGTGCACACTAATGCAAGAGCAGTTTTAAAATCAGTTGATTTTTTAAGGTATTTGTACTTTCATTGAGCCCTTCCATTTTATTCTGCTTTGTACTTCTAGTTAAGCACATTTAAGTTTCTTAAAAGCTAGCCTAGGTTGACAATCTAGATGACTAATTTAGAATCACAACATAACTAAGAACGTGTCTTCTAACTGTGGAGGGAGAGGAAGCCAGAGTAAAGTAAAATCCCAACGAGCTGGTGGATTCAAACCCAGCGCTGTCATCTCATTGCTGTGAGATGACAGCACTAACCACTGCACCACTCGGTGTTATAGGTTAGCTCCAACTTCCTCAAACAAACAACGCTCGATGCTGTACAAAATCCTCTAATTTTACGTCACCATGTGGATATTTTGAGCATGAGTTCACTGAACGGTGCTTTGACGAGTGGTCTTATGTTTTGTTTGTATCTCATTAGGACACACGCAAGCAGCGGGACGACTGCCGTACATTTTGCGGTGGCTGGCTTTCATGTTATTCTACTGATACGTAGTGATGTGCCAAGAAGCACTGAAATCCATTGCGGACGCATAATCACATCTGATGTAAATAATGCACATTTTAAAATCTGCAGAATACAAAGTACGTCAGCTTTGCATATGAGGAGGAAAAGCTACGTTTGGCAAATATCAAGCGTGTACTCTGTGCATTTGGAGAAAAACACTCACTGTAAAGAAATAAAACAGGAAAATTAAAAGGATTCCTTTGGATTGTTTGGAGCATTTGTTATAGTGTGGTGTTTCTCTAAATAATGCATCAGTCGTTACTAAAAACCATTTATAAAGTGATACACATAATCATTCAACTGTTCTGGATGATTTCATCTCCTGCAGATGAATCTAATAAACTCCAAATGTGTTTTCGTCTGTGTGACAACATGCCTGTCTGCTGAGTTTATAAAAAGCTGGCTTTTTTCCGAGGACAATGAGGCTCAATTGCAGCTGCGCCCGCGTAAGCTCGACTGATGTACGTATTTACACTTACGTCCACGTGCCGCGCGATCCGGGAAACGAGCCGGCGCCGGACTCAAGGCAAGATGATAAGAGTCCAATGTGTTACTGTTAATTTTCATGACAAGCTGAGGCTTAAAGCCGTGGATGTTCCATACTGTGCCTAGTAAGAGTGACATCTCCAACTGCTTCAGTAATGAGCTGTCTAACATGCTGTCATCCACTACAGATGGAGAACATACAGTGGGCCACCCAACACTTTTGATAATCATCCAATCAGAGACGTCTTAAAGGAATAGTTTGACATTTTGAAGAATGTGCCCGTTTTCTCGCAGAGATTTGAAAAGCTTGACGCTTCATAGCTGTAAACTGAGAGTGTTAACTTTGCTTAGGTCAAGAAGTATAAACACAGGGAGTCTAAATGTACCAACATCTCTAGAGATTTACAAGTGAAGGGTAGAAATAACACACAGTAGTACAGATCAGCATCATTTGGTTGGAAAAGTTATTTTAGATTCCTGCTTTTATCTTATGCTAAGCAAATGTCTGACAGCCGGTGCTTCACATTTAAGTTAAACAGTTCCTTTAAAATGTCCTTTACATACAAGATACATCTACAGCTAAACAACATAAAAGGCTTTAGTGGATTTCAGGAATCTGGATTCCAGGTTTCTCAGAGCACGGGGGATAATACCAATATCCGTAAGTACCTATAAAATCCGGGTTATCGTTAGACACACACAGGTTTTGTTTACTTGATGGGTCAGAAAACATAGCTGTTTTCTAGTAATTCTTCTCATACTGATAATTGCGAACCAACAGCGTGAGCGCCTCATCTAACACCATCGACACTATGTTAAAGTCCCCGCCAACTCTGGACCGCAATCCCGTGCGCGGCTCTGCCATCATGGATGCCTCCTGTTGGGTTTCATTCGTTCTCGATGCCAGAAGCGAATTCGGCGTCTCAATTAATCACTGAGTTTCTAATGGAATGCTTCCCTTCAGGATGAGGCCCATCACAGAGGGGGCTGCAGTCAGTGCTGTCGGTGAAGCTGCTCTGATTGCCTGAATACACTCCCAGCTTTGGAGTCACTGCAGATGTCTGCTAATTGTGGTGATTATGGTGAACGGAGGGGGGTAGGAATATGTAATGAATTTCCCATTGCTTTCACGCCTCACATCCTTTGGTTCTGTGCATCTGCTATAAAAGCAGAGCATCCGCAGGGTTTGGAGACGGACAAAAGTGACATGGTGGATTGGGCATGGGCTTTTGGATGGGCAGCCATTCTAGCACCAAGTGCAGCCAGATTGGGTCCATTTATTCTTTTAGTTTTCTTCATTGCCGATACAAAGCAAGTTTTAATTCCTCTCCTCTTCACCATGTTCTTATTCTTTCACTTCCTTTCTCCCCTGCTTTGGGTGGGTGACTTTAATAACATTTAACAACCTTTTTTCATTGGATAGAATTAGAGCCATCAATTTGACCATCACTATAAACTGGGGGGCGGGGGAATTCTCACACTAAAAAGAGGCTGAATGAAGGGGGGAAAAGAGGAGAAATAGAGGAGGGAAGAAATTAGCTCTCATATAGGCTATATCACAGATTATATAAATGGGGGAATCCCCTCAGCGGAGCTTCCTGTTTCATTTAGAGGTTATAGCGAAGTAGAAAAGAATAGAAGGGGTTAAATTTAGGGGCTAAAATAGTCCCGAATGTGCTGGCATTTTTGGCTAATGAACATTTAAAGCAGATAGGCAGATTAATACTTAATACTGTGGAGTGAGCACATTTTCGTGCGCTGCAGCTTGGTGATGCTTTCAGCTGACGGCATGGAGATACTTGTTCTGTAATAAGAAAGTAACGACACCCCACGACCTCACACACTCTCAGGTTTGTGTGAGTTTGACTATGTGAACAGGTACAAATTTCCCTTTTTTGGGATTAATAAAGTCATCTGAATATGAATCTGGATCCCTCCACCCGTTCCTTCTTCTGACAGTACAGCTGTCATTAAGTTTCCACATGCTGTACTTCAGCATCTATAGTTCTTTTAAGAGCAATTTTTTTAGATGCG
The DNA here is from genome assembly GCF_056152115.1 of Neolamprologus brichardi. Classification (NCBI taxonomy): domain Eukaryota; kingdom Metazoa; phylum Chordata; class Actinopteri; order Cichliformes; family Cichlidae; genus Neolamprologus; species Neolamprologus brichardi. Next base: position 23,918,365 of record NC_142121.1, read on the forward strand.
ACTTTTCGAACAGCTTAACAAACACATACTGCATCCTGTTTCTGTTCAGAGCACAGTGAGTCTGCTAGCTGAATGGACTATGTGCCAGACTAAGAAAGAAGACAGAACAAATGATTTCCAAAGGTAAGCACTGACGTTTGGTAAACTAATTCTGGTTTAATTCTATATTTCTTTACTGTTTTAATTGGCTGTTGAATGTGTTGCTATAGGTTGGGGTTTTTTCCCCCATTCTGTGAATATCTTGCAAAACAAACTGAACCATACTAATTTTGTGTTGCTCAAAGGTTACATGAAAATATGAGGCAGTTAGTGCAGGCTAAACTGGTTACATTTATGGAAATGTACTATGTTGAACTGGTGCAGAGCAGATTGTGTTGTTCATGCTCAATGCTAGATTAAATCAAGGGCAGCAGACAGCAATTTAAATTTAAGATGATGATGCTGATTAGATTCACTTACCGAATTCATCCTTTGCACAAGCTTTAAACTGTACAGGGTTGGAAAACCAGCATGATTATGTAACCTCTGCTTATATCGTGTTGAATTTCTTTGGCTAAACAACAGTGACTCTCAGAGCAGCTGCAGCAGCACAGGTCACATATAAGGATGTAATATAATTTCACACAGCTTGAATAGAAATGTAACTTCACTGCAGCTCAATATAAAAAATTATTATGACATATTTCTAAGTGACCCTGTCATAAGGCCTTTACACAACTGATGCATAAAAATATGTTTTGGACTCACCTATTCATAATACAGCCTGATTTCGCTGGATGATTTTTTTGTGGCATTTAGCTCGATTTATCGGATCCGAATAAATAGAGCTGACCAGTCAGATCACTGTATTTGGCAGCAAGTGACCTACTAGTGCAAAACATACACTGGTACTGAATATACAATGATACTTACCTCTGACATACAGCTAGACACTGCTTGGTGTCAATCGGCTGTCTGAAAATATTTCTCTGCCTCCTCAGATGTGGTCCTAACTCTGCCAACAAGAGCTCAAACTGCTGGACTGACATCCTAAAGTATGTACGAAACTGCCTTCTATTTTGAATTATATGAATCTGTTTTGTATTTTTCTTGTTTAGAAACCAGCTCGTCATGGTTTGATGTTAAGTTCATTTTTTCACATTTCATTACACAGGAAGTTCAGATCTCATGTTGCTTTTTCACAGCATGCTTTTTGTGTAAAGGCCTTCAGGGTTATCCTAGCTGCCAAATCCTACTTTATCCCCCAATTAGAGCTCATAGCTAGTTCTTTTTAAATTTCTTTTAACGTAAACATGAAAGTATTAATGAATCATGTGGTACAATTAAACAAAAATGTTGACTTCCTACACCAATAAGAAATAGCAGAGAATTTGAAGCAGCAGCTACTTTGTAGCTAATTGTCACTGCCAACCACCACAACCTTCTGGTGTAAATTTCTATAAGTTTATTTAAAGTTTTTGTTTTAACTATGCTATTATCATCTGCTGTTAGCATCCTGTCATAGATCCATAACCAAACAATAGCCAGGTGTTAACATGTTTCCTGTTAGAAATCCAATTGTATTAAAAAAGTATAATACAATACTATATTGCAAAAAATAAAATGCAACATTTTCTTGTTTTTTGCTTTGGTTTATTTATTTATATATAAATATAAGTGTTTAAATTTCACTAGGTTAGCTACTTATCAGTCAAAGGCTAACTGCCAGCCCTCTTGGTGTATAGTTTGGAAGCTTGTTCCCGCCACAAAAATCTAATTTTCAAGTTAGTATCTCTAAGTCTTACTCATTTAGAAACAACATGTAATTTCAAGATGCTTATTTTTTATTTTTTGTGTTTGTTTTTTGTTTGAAATTATGTAAGCTAGATACATAACTCAAGTGGTTATCTTGAAATTTTAAGTTATAAAAAGTTACAAATTATTGAGGAACAGCAGTATAATTACAATATGGACTAATTCTACCGCTGCATTATCATATAATAATATTATTATATATTTACTTTGTTTACTATAACTAGATTAAGAGATTGAAAACAGCTAAGCTATAGTCAGGCAGAAGCTAGCTTAGCTTAGCTGAGAGTAGAGAAAATATTTAGACTTGCTCATTCTCATAGGTGTGTAATTCATAAATAAATATATATGCTTGTTTATTTTATATATAACTTATGAACTGAAAAACAAAAAACAAAAAGTTATGGTTATTAGGTTGTTCTATCATTTTCTTTCTTTAACCCTTTAAAACCCGTTGGAGCAGCACGCTCTGTTTTGTGTAACTATTTTTAAATCCCTGTAGAACCGGTGTTCTGAGAAACCATCCTACTCTGACAAAACGTCCTACCCATATTATAATTTGATGGTGACTTGCGACTAAACCTAACCCTGCCCCTAACCATAACCATAACCATAAGAAATATTCCGGATAGGTGAGAGAAAAAGAAGTTAATTGGGGTTGGTGTTGTGCGCATGCACCGAGTCTGCGCAGAACCATTGGGTAGGATGTTATTTCAGGTAGGATGGATTCCCAGAACACGGAACCATGTACACTAGTGCAATTAATGTTAGGATTACTGTTTTTCTGAGGACATGGATAAACTGCTGACGAAATCTAACGTGATGTGAGACCATGGCATAGATAGTGGTTGAAGGAGGCCGGAGGGGCACTGAGTGCTTAACCCTTTAAAGCCGTTCGGAGCAGCACACTCAATTTTGCATACCTATTTTTAAATCCCTGTAGAACCGGAACCAAGTAAGCTAGCGCAATAATTTTTTTTGCATATGAAACCGGAGGAGTTGTACTTACATCTTATGCCATCAGCTTGTCCTAAGTCACGGTTTCCTTCCACATATGGCTTTGCAAAAAATGCATAAAAAGCACTTGCAGCAACAAAAATATAATATTCCAGAAACAGGCTGTGCCAATCTGATCAGCTGTTCATAACACTTCCTAAGTTGGAACAGACCTCAGCGCAAACTATGGCATGTCCACCATTACCTGCCCGAAACCGGAAGTGACGTCATTTCGCAGAGAATATAGTTTGTTTGTTTTTTACCTTTGGGGCCTTATAAGCCTATACTGGTGTTTTTAAAAGTCATGTTTGACTTCATGCTTTTCTGAATAGTTTCTGGGATGCTTAGAACTCAAATTGCACTGCTGGAAATAGTTTCTTTTTATGCACATGCTTTTTTTAAATTTATTTATTTATTTTTGTTTTTCCTGCAGTATATAAAAGTTGGTGTAGCTCAAAAATAAAACTATGAAGACACTCAAAATACATTTCCTGTTGTTGGAAACTATTTTGTGCAACTTTTTTGTATTTACAGTTTTGAGGGATAAACCTCTGAAATTTCTCTAACTAGAAATTTATGTAAAAAAAACCCCAAAAACAATTTTCTTTTTTTTGTAGTTTATTGCACTTTTTTTCAATTTATGTTGTTATTATAGACTTAATGCATACATATTATTAACATTTGGGCTATAACGGTTGTATTGGTGTATAACAACTTGAAATGCTTCCAAAAATGGCTCTACAGCATGTAAAAATATAAAGATAAGCTCCGGTGGACTTGGTTCTATGGTAGGTCTTAAAGGGTTAAGTTATCTGCTAACTTAAGCAAAGCTAAACAGCTCCAGTTCGTGGCCTCAAATCTAAGTGACAAACATGAATGTTGTAATCTTCTTATTAACATTAAGCAATAAAACCTAAGTATCAAACTGTTCCTAATTAATTATCTTCAATTTTATATACTAAGAGGAAATATTACATCACCTTAACTGTATCTTATAACGGTGAAACGCTCCAGCAAGCAAAAATAAACAAAATCGGGGGTTCTTTTAAAAGTATTCTCCGTGTCAGGACATTTTTTTAGGAGAAATAAAAGTGGTACTAATTTAAAAGCTGTATGTAAATTGCTTGTGCAGAGTAACAGGCTGTTAAACTGAGCGGATTATACATGCAACCTGAATTTCTGCACATTCTGCTCTTTATGGTTATCATGGCACTATGGACATGCTACTCTGGACAGTGAACTGGAACAAATCATATTCATACATTTAGCATATTAATGAAGCTAAATATCAAACGTTCTCTCCCCTCTGTTGCAAATGCAAGCACGCCTGATTTATTGTGGATGTGCTTTTTTTTGTGCAAGGCAGGAGAGTTAGCTAATTCCTTTGGGGCGAGTGCCCTTCCTGTCACACTGATCAAAGACTTTCTTTTGATATGAGCATAAACTGCTCCATGCCGCATCACCGTCAATGTCTGTGCATGCGTGTGAGCTTGTGTGCGTGCGCTTGCACGAGTGAATGTCTGCGTGTTGTGTGCGCATGAGGTAAGGTGGGAGCTCTGTGTGTGTGTATCCATCCCCCCATCACCAGAGGCTGTATTATGCATTGTTGTTGGCATGGCCTACATGCTCATCCAAGCATGGTCCAGTGTGGTACAGTACACACATCTTCCCATCCCCGTTGCACTCCCCTGTCGTGTCCGCAGGCCCGCTTCATTTACTTTTGCTCCTGAATTAATGCTAGTTAACTGTCACATTAGCTCAGATCTGTTGGCTCGCTTTGTCAACAGCATAAACTAGCCTCAGTATGTGATAGTTTATTTTTGCCTTGATACACAGAACACGCCTGAATGTGTGTAGGCTACCTAAAGCTGCACCCATCCATCCATAACCTTTATCTTAATCTGAACAAAATAAACTGTTACGTAAGCTTTTAAAGCTGTATGCTGCTTTAAACAACAAATGCAGAAAAATGCAAAACTTTCCCTCAGAGTGGAGCACTGGCAGTAACGCAGGTGTTTCTTTCAGTGTTCCAGTGGAGGCCAAAAACAGTGGGTGGGCAGTTGTGGGGTGCTTGTTTGAATGAGTGCATGGCTTTGTATGCGCACGTCTTCTCATGTACATGTGTGCGGAGAATATATTTGCTCGCCAGGAGCAAGTGTGTTAAATTCTCTTAGCATGTGTGACGAATCAGGTGGCTGGGAAAAAGAGCCGTGCATTGCGCGGCCTCTCCTGGGTCTCTCGCAAACTGAATTCTAAAGAGCCTATCGATCAGTCAGGGTCTCACTTTGTCTTTCGCTAGGCACCTATCTCGCTATCTTATCTGTCGTCTACTTCCTGCTCATTTTGAATGGCCCGTGTGAGAGATGCAGCAGTGGGTGAGACATAAAAAATAGAGGCACCCCCACCAACCCCTCCAACTCGCTCCATACACACTCATATGTCTTTCATCCTAATCTTTAGTCTCTGTCCAAGGAAGGGCCCCCTTTTCACTTGTCTGCCCTAAAGCCTCTTATATGTGACCCCTCTGTGTGTCCCCCGGGGCCTCTCGCTCTCCCACGGCCAGAAAACACGCTCACAAACACGTAGACATACACATGTTTGCATTTCAGCTTTGATAAAGGGAGAGTTGCATGTGTGGCTAACCACGTCATGTTTCCTGTGCGATGTCGGGTTTTGCAGAACTGACACAGCCTCTTACTACATGATTTTGCCTGCAGGTGAAGGCAAATTTACTGGCAGGCTGAGTAACACAGCTGCTGGGAGAGCGTGTCTCTCGTTAGAAGAATTGTCCTCAATAAAGATGGACGTTTGGCAGTGTGTTACGTAACAGACTGAGGATGATCCCGAGGCTGTGTGTGTGTGTGTGTGTGTGTGTGTGTGTGTGTGTGTGTGTGTGTGTGTGTGTGTGTGTGTGTGTGTGTGTGTGTGTGTGTGTGTGTGTGGAGCAAACCTTGCGTGCAAATCTTATACAAGGGCATTTAATGGTGTGTGAGAGTTTATAAGAAAATATATATATAACATATGTGTGAAAAGGATCCTAAGGGCATCCAGCTTTTTTTAATACTTTCTTCAGATTCTTTCTGTGACATTAAAAACACTATGGCTACCTTTTTTCCCCCTCAGTATCCTAACAAATGTGAATTAACAGTATTTAATTCAAGGTTTTACATTTTCTATTCATTACATACCTCAGTTAAAACCTCAATTGCACCTGAAACCGGAAAAGATTTGTTTAAGTGTCACAAAATGTTCCATATTTCACCTTTTCTAAATTTCAGCATAAAGAACACATATTTGTTCATTATTATTGTTAACATTAAATCAAGTCACAACTCCAAGAGTCACGTATGCTGCTAACTATACACTAGATGATTTTATAGCACGTACAGTGTACACCGACTTGTCTCTGACGTATAAAGATGGGTTCTGAAAGGCAGTCTCAGTTGGGCGCACTTCCAGCTAAAATCATCATATTCATGAGCTCTGTGGACAACAAATCCCTCACTGAATCTTTCATTTATTAACTCTATTACAGAGTCTCTTTTGTCTCTTCATGGCAAAGCTGGTAATGTACACAGAAGCCACAAAGCTGTTAACAAGTCTGGATTGACATTAGTAAACTAAACCACTTTCTGATGCTGTATTTGCATCACGGTACGCACAATACGCGGGTTGCTTAAATATTTATCTGCCCTCCTTCATGTTTAAGTAAAAACTTTGGGGCATTTTCTTTATAAAGCTCCACCTCCCCTGTCTGCTGGTGTTACACTATATTCTGTGTGACCTGTCGGTTTATGTAGCCTGATTAAAACTTTAAAATGGCTCAGTTTTGATTCTAAACATGATTCAGAATCAGGAAAATGTTACAGAACCCATCTTGTGTTACATAATCAATACAATTGAGTCTCACTGATTCTTTTGTCATTTATTAGTATCTTTGGGCTTTTTCATGTAGACATGTTCAAGACAACCTTGTAAAGTTCAAAGTGAGCATCAGAATGAGGCAGAGATGTGATTTAAGTGACAGTAGCATGGATATTGGTATTAGATTGGCTGCTGTGAGTATTTCTGAAATTACTAATGTAATGAGACTGTCCCACACAACCATCTCTATGTTTTGCAGAGAATGGTCCAAACAAGAGAAGATATCCAGTGAGCAGAAATTCTCTGACTGAAAATGTCTTGTTGATGGAAAAGATCACAGGAGAAAGGAAAGACTATTTTAAGCTGAGAGGAAGGCAGCAGGAACACAAATGCAAATTTGTTACAGCCAAGGTATGCAGATGAACACACAACAGGTGAAACCTTGAAGCAGACTGGGCCACAGCAGCAGAAGACCACACTGAGAACAGGAAACTGAGGTCACACTTCACATGGGCTCAGCAAAGTTGGACACTAGAAAACTGGAAAACCATTTCCTGGTCTGATGGGTCTCAACTTCAACATTTAGATGGTCGGTTCTGAACTTGCTGTAAACAACATGAAAACATGGATCCATCCTGTCTTGATTAATGTGGTGATGGTGTAATGGTGTGGGAGCATCCTTTAAACACCACAGTCTGACTGTTCTTGCTAACCATGTCCATCCTTTTATGACTGCAGTGTACCCATTTTCCGATGGCTTCTTCTCAAACTGGTTTCAGCGAGTTCACTGTACTCAAAAGGCCTCCACAGTAACCACACTTCAGTCCTGCGGTGGATCTCTGAGGACTATTTCGAGGACATTGTTGAACCTGTATCATGAAGAATAAAGGTTGTTCTTAAGGCAAAAGAGGGCCCAACCCAGTACTAGCAAAGTGTACCTAATAAAGTGGCCAGTGAGTGTAGATTAAATGTATCATTCATATGGTTTCTTGGTTTTCTTGGCTTGCTGTCAGTTACAGAGGAGGGTGTGTGTGTGTGTGTGTGTGTGTGTGTGTGTGTGTGTGTGTGTGTGCTATGTGTCTTATTCCATAAAGAAACTGAAACTCCAGTCTTGAGATATTTAAGGAAGGCATAAAAACCACACTTCCTATAGAGTCACATTAATCCTTCAGAAATGGTTACGTGCAGTAAACATATCACATACTGCTCTCTGCACTCAGAACAGAGAGGCTCTGTGTCTGCGCTGCATTGAAGGACTTGATCTTGGTTTTCAGTGTGCCTGGTGTGACCCCACCCCTGGTAAATACAGGGTTGGAGGTTTCCTCTGAGGATAAAAATACACTTGCCTCTCAGCCGAGAGGGGAAAATGCCAGAATTCCTCCTCTCTTGTACGCCCATTGTGCTCAAGACTTCCACACTTCCCCACAAGAAGAGATTTTTTTTTCTTTGTCTACTTGGCAGATTCAAACTGTATGAAAAAGTTACCATACTATATGAAAAATACATGTTAAAGTGTTAAATGTTTATATTATAAATAGAGTCTCTTAAGGATGGTACAGCTCTGTAATATGGAGAACCCACGGGAGAGCTGTAATCTCAGTTGGGATTGAGGCTTCTTCCTGCTTCAGTCTTTTGTCCCTCTTGAGCTCCCGTACTTCGCAAGCTGTGACATCATCAGTATGTCCTCCAAAATTACTTCAGGCTGGCAGAGGCCTACAACTTCAGCAGGTACGTTCACTGGAAAAGTTTAGTGTAGAAGTTTGAGGAGACTTAGAGGCTAGGGTTATTCTGAGGAATCATCGGTCTCTCAGAGCCTTGTTTTTGGATTTTAAGATAAAAAAGTTTCTATCTGAAAACTTAACTGAAGCAGAAAAGCACTCTTTGGGACTTCCTTATTTTGAGCTAGAAACACACACATAGCTCAGTCATAGCTTTTGGAACATGATGCTGCTCCTGATTTCCGTAGTTTTAGTCCAAAATGATCAGATGAAAGTTTATTTTACCTCTACAGAACATAATCCAAAGACGAATAATGAAAGATCACAAAAGGGAGACAAAATGCTAAGCTTGATGTATTAAAATTCATTGAAGTTACTTTTTGAATACAGTTGAAGCACATCATGTTGTGACCACGCGTTAGCTCTGTGATTTCTGACACGTTTTCTTTTTTTATGCCTAAAGAAAGAGGAACATACAGGAAACGGCACTTCTTCAGCAACTCAAGTCCCTGAAGAACTGAGAATGGTTATGCTTGACAGCCACATGTGATCCTATCGACTTTGTTACACGCTGGCTCACAGGTGAAGTTGAAAATGAGTCTCGAGAGCCGAGCCAACCATGGGACAGGACTAAGGGATGTCTTTGACCTTCTTGTTAAGACACCTTCAGAACGACTCCTTAGTCTGACATTCCAGTTGGGTGACTCTCCTGAAGATAAAATCATACACGCCTTGTGTCTCATCGTCCTCGACAAGGAGGTGGAAGCTCTCGACAAACTCCAGATGTTGACGGACAGCTCCCTCGCTAAGCATGTGGCCGAGAAGTGTCAGATGAGAGGAGGCAATTTAGAAGATTTTGGATCTCATTGCGGTCTTTTTGAAGCCTTAACGGGAGAATCGTTGGCAGAGCTGGCTCATGTTTTTAAAGTTTTGACAGAGCAGAGGCTGTGTGATCCACTGCTGAGAAATCTGGCATACAAGCGAGCTCTATCTAGTGACTGTGTAAAAACAAGAAATGGTAATGACCTGGGGCTATACGACTATAAATTCCTGGAGGAAGCTAAAAATGTCTGTGGGCCCGAGTGTGCAGAGTGGATGTCCCCTTCCAGTGATCAGAGGGCAGAGCCTGACTCCAATCTTCTCAGTAGCGTGGAAAAATCTCAGGTTTCATCAGCTTCATCTCTTCCCAGCCCCCTCAGTGCAAATCTCCCCTCAATGCCCTCTTACCCTACTCATCTGGAGATAAGTATGCCCTCAACAATCTTGTTTCAAGCACACAGAACCTCTCCAGGGAACCCAGGAAACCCCAAATCGAATCCTCCCGTCCTCAGCGTTAAAGAAAACAGAGCACAAAATGTGACCGAGCCACCTCAGTCATCTGAAGCTCAGCCTGAGACCACTGGATCTCCTCCATTTGACCCAAAACAAGACTCAAGTAAGTATGGCACACCAGCAGCAGCAGCAGCATCACTAATGAGCAATGAGAGTGACACAAAATCAGACAATCAAACAAAAACGCCAAGTCCTAAACTACCGAAGACGAGTGTTCCTGGAGAAATACACGAAAGCAAAGCTGTGGAAGAAGAGGAAGAAGAAATATTTTATGCATTTGTTATCTTGCATGCACCGGAAGATTCAGATATGGCCGAAAGCATAAAGGAGAAAATAGAAGCAGTCATTGGTGGTGAATTTGAAGGTGCGACTTTCTCTGACTTTTCCATCCCCGGAAAGACCACTATAAAGAGCATGGAGGACGCCATCAACAACTCAGCCTTCACCCTGCTGCTGCTTACCCGCAACTTCAACACTTGCATGCTGGATCTAAAGGCGAACGCTGCCTTCGTCAACTCTATAAACAAGGCCCATAAGTACAACACTGTGATCCCTCTGCTGCCACGAGAGAACTGCATGCCCAAACAGGATATGCCTATGGTGCTGCAGGGAGTGAATCCACTTGAAGAGAGAAAGAACTTTGAGAAAAAGATCCAAAAGTCGTTGTTGCCTGCAAAAATTAAAAGACAGAGATGGATCTGGAAACAGGAGAAAGCTCAGAAACAGACAATGAAGCATTTAAATAAAATAAGCAATCTGACAATCTCAGTAGAACCAAACCTTCGACCAGGGCCCCCGACGGCTGCGTGGCACCCACAGCCAAACATTCATATTGAAAATGCTAACTACATTATGATTGGTAACGACTCCCGAATGAATGTGGATTTGGGTGGAAATGCAAACAGGGAGGATTCCAATTAAACAAAGGGGGAGCAGTGAAGCTGGACATTTTATGGCACGTGTCGCATCAGTTTATATGCTGAGAATGAAAGAAGTATTCATGTTTTTCCTGAACACTAAAGTGTTAAAGCTGTAACGACCACTATGAGGAATTTATTTGCTGTAGTTTACGTCAGTGCAATCAAACCTGTCAGCGAAAGAAATCCCAATAGAGCAGCAAAAGAGCCATTAAGTACATGAAAACAGTGTAGTAGTGATAGAGTATGCTGAACAGAGCAGGGCCATTTTATGGTATAATTGGCATAGGAGTGCCATCTACTGACTAATAAGAGAGGCTTCCTTTTTAACCTCTTCAGCTGTATGAGCTCTTTGCAGACACTAGGGTGCAGCACTCTTACACACTTCTCATCCGTTCCCATGACTGCAGTCATGTTACATAGTCACTGTCCAAAAAGTAATTTTAATATAATTTCCATATTCATCTCAAGTGCTGATTTGAGTATGGCCAAATGTAATCAGTTCAATTCAATTCAGTTTTGCTTATATAGCGCCGCCTCGAGGTGCTTTATACAGTAAGGTAAAGACCCTACAATAACAGAGAGAAAACCCCAACAATCAGACGACCCTCTCTGAGCAAGCACTTGGTGACTGCGAGAAGAAAAAGCAGAACCAGGCTCAGGGAAGGGCAGCCACCTGCAGGACTGGTTGGTGGGGAGGGGAGGAAATTGCTGTGTAAACTTTGGAACAGATGTGTAACATTTGGATGATGATTAAGTTGAAATGAAGGGGAAAAAAATGCAACAAGAAGCAACTTGTTGACAAACGGTGATTGGTTGGAAAGATGATTTTAAAGAACTTGCTGATCAGGTCATATTCATGTCAAAACAAACTACCAGGGAAAACTTTTAAAACCTTTCAAAAGAAACGTACATTTCCAAATGTCTTTTTAGTTCTGCTGATTCTTCTTTTTTTTTTATTTTTTATTTTATAGATTTACTGTTAGTGTCATTGATATTTCATTTAAGTTCTCCTTTTGTATCGCATTTTCTGATGTAATATCAAAGAGTTTACTGGTGGTGGTGATGATGATGATGTCTTTGTCAAACACATCTGTGCTTTATTTCATGGTACTTTTGTCTTCTGTGACTGATCCTCAGTCTCAGTTGCTAAGAAAGCATCTCAAGTTGTTATGACCTGAACTTTTGTCATGTAAGAATTTTAGTCCGTACGCTTTGAACCACTGACGTACTTCAGAAGGTTATGAGAAACATTTGCTTTTTGCACTTTATTGTGATATAAATCTATTTTAAATAAACTGAAGATAATAATAGTTCTCACATTATTTCCACACAGTCAAAATCAAAATGTTGATTATTAGCATGTGAGTTGTGTCGCATCACGTATATTCACCAGGCACTGAAATCTAATGCAGCATTTCTGCTATTAATTCTATTTATATGTTCTCTATTTTCAGTTTTCAAACAAAATGTTGAAAAGCTGATAATTCTTCTTGGCGTTTATTATAAGGTAGCAGACGTTGGTGGTGGTGTACTGGGACTGTCTTCTTTCTTCTGTACAATATTGTCAAAGTTATGAGCATCCTGTCTCAGGGTGATGCTGAAAAACCCACATTTCCTCCAGGCTGGATTATTGTAATTTCTTATTACTGTGAGGTCCCAATAACAATCATCCAGCTGGTTTCAAATGTAAGTAAGAGTGCTGACAGAAACTAGAAAGAGAGATCGTATGCTTTTCATGTTAGGATCTCTTTATCTGCCTTTGTAATATCCAGAGGTAGCTTTGAAGTCCCTCTCCTCACATACAGAGTCCTGAATGGTCTGAAGGTCACATATCTTAAAGATGTCATTCTATCACGTAAGTGTAATAGAGCACTTTGCTTTCAGACTGTGGGCTTACCTGTGGTTTTTAGAGTTTCTAAAAGTAGAATGGGAGGCAAAGCCTTAAGCTTTCAGGCTGCCATGGAACCAGCTCCCAGTTTGGACCTGAGGCTCTGTATGTTGCCCGAGAATACTTGGGTATGTGGACTGGAGAAGCAACAGATCAATCCACTGACCTTTCAATTGTTAGATGACCCAATCTACCCACTGAGCCAACTGAGAAGAAGCTCAGAGCCTTCTTCTGATTATAAATTTTCTTCCACATCACATTGTCAGGTTTCTGTGTACATTTTGTAAGGATGCCAACAGTATGTAACATGATACTATGTCTGTAGCGACAGACGGTCGTACTATAACATCACACTGTGGGAGACTGTGCACACCACTGATTGAATATTTTAAGCACATTTTTGAGGTGGGATGCTAATAATTCTGTCCTCATCTCCTAACACTTCGGTGAACTGCGGATCGCCTTCCTATAAGCTGGCCTCACAGCATTAGGAGAACATGTTGAACTAGCTGGAAGTGTATTTCTGCTTGGAAACAACATTTGGGATTTAGTTAACTCCACCTTGGTTTATATTACACTGTGGCGACTCCTGTCAGGACTGAGCAGACTGGGTGGGTGGATCGCGCGTGCGCAGTGCGCTCCATCCTCCGATCAGTGCGGCAGGAAAAGCGCAGGGGAGACGCCGCCGAGATACAGAGGGTGAGAAAACAGTTAGGAAAGGGGAAAAAAGAAGGAGAAGGAGAGCGGCATGAACACTAACAGCCAACTCGGTGTGACCGGGGAAGTGCCCCGTGGTGCCGGGCTCTAGCGCTCCTCCCGTGCCACACAGCTGCTCCGTTATGTCGGGAGACCGGAGGATAGTAATGTCAGGGAATGGAGGAAATCTTCAGAAATCCTGCCACTAAACTGCGCCGTGCTGCCAGGGTTCAAGGCTATCACGGAAACGTAACGCTGAGGATGGAGCTCATATGAACCGAGGGGCGCCGTTTCATTTCCAACTCGTCGTGCTCTCAGAAACCAGGCCAAAGTTGTTGGGTTTTTTCCCCCTTTGATTCTTTTCGGTTTTTTGGGAGAAGGAAATTTTGGTGCATTGAATTCCTCTGGACGGGATGTTATCCGCAGTCAGGAGGAACTCCTGCTGACTGAGCCTCCAGCAGCAGCAGTAAAGCAGCGGGTCCCTCACAGTGAAACAATGGGAGATGCGGCAGATGACAGAGGGATGAGACGGACCTTCATCGTCCCTGCCATCAAGAGCTTCGATCACTACGACTTCACCAGGGCCAAGATATCATGCAGCCTGACGTGGCTGGTGGCCAAGGCTTTCGGCTCGGGTAGGTGGTGCCTCGCTCCTCCTTTCCCATTTTTTTAAATTTATTTTTTGGATGAGAATAGTGGAAAACGCTGTTAAGATAATTATCTTATGTGTAATAATAAGGCCTGCTGTCGTGTCGGACCAGAGGGTGTGCAAGTGAGACTGTTTTGTAAACAGCATCCTGTAATCAGACTCTCACTGTGACAGACAAACACAATTAAACCTCGTTATTAGGGCAAGAAATCTTCCCATTATTTCCCATTCAAAGTCTTATTTAACCATACTGGAGTCTATATGAAGGCTTAAACTAGCTGGAGCCCATAATAATGTCTCTCCTGGTTACATTAGGCTGGGTTTCTAAAGTCAGTCCATATGTCATATCAGCCTCACTGTATCCCTCCACTATTGGTTCAGGATTATTGGTTTAACCTTTTGCTGACCTGCTGCTAATTATTCCCAATAGCAGAAGTCAGGTTGGACAGATCGGATCAGCTTCTGCTCATAACTTCAGTTTAGGACCGTAACTTGTTGGTATATTAAGAGAATAATAGTTTGGTCTTAAAAGAAAAAAAAAATCAAAATACTCCCCGGAAGAATGGATTATAAATAAAATGCACACGTGCATTTATTCACATGCATAAAATATGATCATTGAAGTAATCGGTGGGCTGAACCATGCACAGACTCTTCTGCTTTGGCTAATTGTGTTTTTAATCATGGCAAACTTGCTTTTCTCTACATCAGGTCATCTGATAAATGTTGACTAATGATTATTAAACCCAAAGGTTGTGCCAAAACTTTAATTTTATCATTACATAAAGTGAAGAAAAATGGCAAAGAAACCATAAACACATGAGTTTCATCACATTTACTTAGTGGAAAAAAACATTTAAATGATTATAATGAAGTTTTTTCATATCTAAAATAGTATGATATAGCCTAAAGATATAGTTCTTTAAAGTTATAAGGAGCCCATTTAATTCAATATTCAGTGGCTCAGCTAAATGAGTGATTCACAATTAAGTGTACAAGTGCTCAAGGAGAGGACTTGTGCAGTGGTCAGGGGTATGATTTGAGTGGATGCAACAAGTTTGAGCATATGAGTGTAACTATAAGTAATGGAGAAGTAGTAGAAATTTCTAATGAAGACATGAGAACATGTGGGATTATGCTAATGAATTGGTCATTGAGTTTATTGAACAGCACTGTGGCAGCATGTCAGGGGAAAAGGCTGGAAACCATCGGCATAAACACAGTATCTGATCACTGCGGCTCTCCTGAAATGATTCTCTGTGTGTCTAACAGCTGCTTAGAGCTCACAGGTTCCAGGCAGCCCAGTGTTAGCTTTAGCTTCTTCTGTCATGGTGGTGTTTTCATGTGGATCTCTGTCTGTATATGTGACAGCATATGTGTGTACCTGAGCGTTAGCCTGTCTCTTGTTCTCTGTGAAACATCTCGGCCTCATAAAGACGGAGCAATTCCAGCCTCGTCTGAGCCCAGAGGTTCATCCAGCTGTTAATGAAGTCTTTTAACATCTGTGTGGACACTACACAGACAGACAGTGGGGCAGACCTCATTGATCTTACAGTGTTTACCAATGTGAGCACTACGTTACTTTTCTTCAACCTCAGGAGCAATGACATGGTGGAGAGACATGCAGGATACTAGCGTGGGAGAAGTCCAAGCTTGGTTGTGCAGGACCCTGCGGCTGTTGCAGCATGCTGCTGCTGCCACTTTGGTGGGGTTTTTTTCTCCCTCCGTGCCTCCGGTGACACAGTTTCAGCTCCCAGCACCGGCAAGAACTGTGGCCCAATTCATAACCGGTCCTCAGAGTCCTGTTTGGCCTAGATAGGAAGCATGAGCTATGGCTTGAGTCCGGTGGTGCTCAGTGTGAACAGCTCTGTGCCCATCAGTTTAAAGTTTGTGCCCCAACTTCAGAGAAATGGATCTAAATATATACAACCCTGAAAATCTATCCTTTTTAAAGCTGCAGACTGATATCACATGAGCTGAAAAGATCAGCAACAGAGTTTGTGATTAGTGTGTGTGTGAAATAAATCTTAGAGCACTTTTGAGAGCTCCATGTTGGCATCAGATGAACTTAAAACAACAAAGGTCGCCCGAGTTTTTCAGCAGCACGGCCACAATGCTAACTAAAAATAGAATCAAGTATTCAAGGATGTTCTGGATAACGAGAAGCACCGAGTTTGGTTCTTTAGGTGCTCGTGTACTTGGTTGTTACTGGCCTTTAGTTGACCTTATTTTAGGTGCTCCAGTGTAAATGCGCTCCCCAGCTACTACATCAGAAACTTAATGATATCTGGCGTGTAACGAGCGGAGTTGTTGAGACCATAGATATTAGACTTACATCCACCAGATCGACAGGAACATAACGTGAGTGTTCTTGGTGCTCCATGTCTGGTAGCTTATGCATAGGACAACAGTTTTCAAACAAGATGTCAGTGTTGTTTTCACACAAATGACCAAAGAAGTCTTTAAAGGTTTAAAGGGACTACTAATGATCAAGATGAGCACTAAACGAGACCCAATAAAACTAATATGTATTCTATTTAAACGTAGAGCTCTAAGCCAGCAGATATAAACTCTGCTGAGCGGTAATCCCAGAGGTCTCCAGGGGAGCAGTCTTCTCCATGTGGACTTCCTGTGGCAGCTACTTCCTGTCTGTTTCCTCTTTGATGGCCAACACAAAGAGAGAGTTTTTACTTGACCAGGCAAATTTTCATGAACTCTACAAAAGCGGGGCTCTTCGTCCTAGCTTGCTCTAGCTCCTTGTTTAATTGTTTTATTGACCTTTAAGTGTAACAGGTCATGTGATTTCTTTAGGACTTTAAAGTGACACAGAAAGCATTATTATCCAAGATCGTTGTGACAGTTCTTTGCGTGGAGTGCAGCTAAACAGTTCAAACAAAAGTGTAACTATCAGACACCAAAGTCACAGCGATGTGAGCTCCTCTCTGCTAATCAACTTTATACTTCTTATAAAAACTCGACTGATTTTTGAACGCTGAGGCTGGATGCAGGAGGGCTTGTTATGGAGTCGTTTAACATCTGCCTGTTGCTTTAAATATCTCTTTTCATCACCCGCTGTCGAAGCACAGGGAGGCTTGTGCTAACCACAGCCACTGGAAAACTGCTGAGGTTTGATCACAAGCCTAATAGTTTTTTTCCCTGCACTGAGCTTTACATATTAGATTTTTTTAAAAGTTGTTTGGTAAAGTTTTTTCTTGCACACTGTTTTTCTTGTTTCGAAGAGGAAAGCTGTACCTTTAAGATGGATTCCTTCAGTGTCCTTTGTTTTCCTCAGGGTGATTCAGACACAGGCAGAGAGGAAATGACCCTACACACCAGGAATACACGCGTATTGAAGCACACAGTCTTTTAAAAGTGTGTCACACACACATGCACACACATTCTTATACAGGCGTCTTGTCTGAAAGTCATGCCTGTGGGATGGAAGTTCATATGCGCAGTATGTATGTCATTCAGTGATAGATTAATGACTAGTTCAGCTGTGAGTCACAACCTGTGGTTAACAACAGCATAGTAGGATGAAAAGGATCCGGAGTGAGCGACTTCTAGAAGCTGTTTTGTGTGTGTGTCTGTTTCTGTTTGGCTATTTTCTTCAAATCAGATTTACAGGATGAGGTAACAGGATTAGAAGGTGCTTCATGCTTTATAACACACACTTCCACCAACACTAACACAGGCTCTGAATTGGACATGCAGTATTCCTCCTGACATATGTGTTGATTACATTCTGAAAGTTTGTGAGTGTCGGTGTTTTAGAGCGAATTGTAGCAAAGACAGGAAAAGCAGAGCGTAAAATTCAGGTTTCATTTTTATTATCTGTTTGATTCTCTGTGTGATCGTTTCTTAGCATTGATGCCTTCGGGAGTGTTCAAATCCTTCATGGCGTAGATTCAACAAGGTTAAAGGTGAAAGTTGGACAGAAACGTTCCTCAGATTTTGCTCCATGTTGACACAATAGCGTCACACAGTTGTTCGCTGCACATCCATGATGTGAATCTCCAGTTCCAGCACATTCTGAAGGCGCTCTGTTGGGCAGAGAACTGGTGACTGTGGAGGTCGTTTGAGTACAGCGAGGTCATTGTCGTGTTCAAGAAGCCAGTTTGAGATGATTTGAGTTTTGTTATTGTGCTGGAAACAGTCGTCTGACGATGGGTTCACTGTGGTCAAAAGAGGGGCATGCCTCATTCAGGGTCTCTTAAATCATCTTTCTTCCCCATTCCAGTGCTCGGACCATGTCTGCATGGCTAAATTCATTGAGTTGCTGCCATTATTGCATATTTGTGTTAGCGAGCAGTTGAACAGGTGTGCCTAATGAAGTAGCAGGTGAGTGTTTTTGTGGCCACAGTGTTGAGTTTGGCATGTTGTCCATCATCATCTTGTTTTTTGGGTTAGCAAGGCACATCCGTAGCCTGTATGGGTGCATCGCACAGACACAGAGCTACTAGGTATTCACTATTTAAAAAAACAAACCCGGAGCACAGACTTCCTGAATGGCCTGTTAGTAAAATGAACCACATGGGATGCTATAATTTGTGAGGCACTGACACAGAACAGAGAGAGCTGAGAGGTCCTGTTCAGTGAGCGTCATTAGCAGACAGCTAGTAGCTCCAGTCACCTGTTTCCACGCTCACCTGTCTCTGTAGGTGGCTATTGTCTTAATTATATTAGCATAATATAATTTAAATGAATAAGATCTGTGGAAATAAAATGAAATAACCGTCCTGTGCAGCTTCATGAAGACCAAAAACTGAATTTGATTTGTTTAATTCTGCTGTAAAAGTAGAATGGTCTCAAGTGGCCATATGAGGAACTGCAGGTGTGAACTTTGACCTGTCTCATTTTCTGTTTCTGTATTTCCCCTCAGATGCAGTGCCAGAGGAGCTGGTTGAGCCTTTCTACAGGGACCAATACAACCAGGAGCACCTGAAGCCTCCGGTCGCCTGCCTGCTTCAGTCTGCAGAGCTCTACTGCCGGGCGGGAAGCCTGATCCTCCGCAGCGATGCTGTCAAACCGTTACTGGGACACAACGCTGTCATTCAGGCGCTGGCCCAGAAAGGCCTGTACGTCACAGACAAGGACAGACTGGTCACAGAGAGGGATCTGACCAGCACACCCATAAACATGGTGAGTGGAGATGTTTTTGGCAAAATGCCTGAACGAGTTCAGTGAAAAAGTAGGTGACACAGAAGGATTTCTCTGCCTCATCGAGCATTTATTCGTTAGATGTTTTTCATGTGCGTGGACAGCGACATCTTTAGGATTTCAAAGCATTCACATTTAAAATCCAAAGATCCACATATGGTATTATCCGTGTAGGCGTTATGTGTGAAATGTGTGATGACCAGTGTTGGTCAAGTTACTTGAAAAAAGTAATCAGTAACTAATTACTGATTACTTCCCCAAAAGTAATTAATTACTTAGTTACTTTTTAAAAACACGATTTACAACCTGAATAGGTGATAAAGGGATAGATCTTTCAGCAATTCTACTTTTTCTGCATAATCCATCATACAAAATGTAATCAAATGGAAAAGTCTCTTTTTAAAACTTGTTTTATTAGTTTTAATCTTTTAACTTTATGCATCAAGCAAAAATTAAATTATATGCACCATTCTCTGACTGGAAGAAAGTTGTTTAACATTTAAACCTATTTTCTGCACATTCCAGCACATAAAATAAAATAGTTTTTTTATTTTTCAAATAGATGCAAGTAAAACACAGCAGAAAATAAATAAAATAATAAAAGACTCAGTGGTCCTGTTGCTCTATTTTCGTATTTTAGTTTGCCCTGGTGCAGGTGAGCCGCTGCAGCGGTCAGTTGAAGAATCCGCGAGTTTCTCTGCGAGTTTTCCGTTACGTCGTAGCGCACTCGGTGCTTGCTTGGAAGTTTAGGGGTTTTTTTTCGCTGTAAAAAGAAGTTTTCTTCCCACGCACAACGGACGCTAATGTTTTTGTCACTTTTTATGGAATCAAACTCAAAATAAGGTCAGTACTTCCACGCTTTAAACGCTGCACGCTCATACTCTCTCCCGCACTCGATATATTATACATTGTTGATCTGCACACAGCTGTTGTCACAAGCGTCGCACTCGCTTACGTCACTGTCATGAGACATTCTCGCAAAAAATCACGGTTTTAGTAACGCAGTAACGCAGCGTTCCTACGGGAAAGTAATGGTAATCTAATTACCGTTTTGCAATAGTAATCCCTTACTTTACTCGTTACTTGAAAAAAGTAATCGGATTACAGTAACAAGTAAGGTGTTACTGCCCATCTCTGGTGATGACATCAATTAAATCTCTGCAAATGTACGCATGTTCTCACATGTGTCAATGTATTATCATACTTTGTTTATAGTGACTGTTTACTCACATATTTTCACAGATCCTTTAGAAAATGTTCAAACAGCACAGAAACAGTGCCGCCGTTTCCCAGACCCCAATTTATTTTCAAATTGGTTTGGTTTATCTGACAAAATTTCCAAAACTATTCACAACAGAGAAACCTGCAAACCCTCACTGCTCACTTTGAGGAAGTGGAAGCAGAAATATGTGACTTTAAACATCATTTTAATCAATTAACCAGACAGCAGCTTTATTTGATTACACAGTTAGAAATAATTATACTGGCACTAATATGACTGTGGCTGTTACAGTGTGCTTTGCTGTGTGCCAACCTCATGTGGAATACGTATGAGTCGTACTGTTAAACCATCCTCACAGATCCGTCTTCTTGCAAGTAAAACAACGGCTAATGATGGTTTCCTATAGCAAACCGTTCCTCACTGTTCAGCCACTGAATACAGCACAAACATGACTCAGGTCACCTCACTAAGAGATATTACACGTATAGTAGTGTGCTGTCAAGACTACATTCAGGACTGGATGGAAAACATTATAGTGTAGCGGCGTTACATCATCGAATAAAAGCTCATTGTGAGGTTTGCGTAAAAAATGTCAGAAAATGGTAAATTTAAAAAAAAAAAAACGCCTTGAGGTGAGTGTAGTTGTCATTTGATGCTATATAACTGAAATTGAAAAAGCAACTTGGCTTACTAGCTAACTGATGTCGTCTAATTGGTTGTTTGTCCAATCAAACCAAAGGTGGAACAAAACGAAGATGATCAGTTTGCTGTCGTATAAAACAGTCAGACCAGATTTCTCACTCTCTCAAATAAAAAAAGGCTTCATCTTTGATTGAAATATAATTTAAACAGTTACAGTAACTATCGATAATTTCCGATTGATCTACAAATTGATTGTCTCATATAAAGCCGTAATAATGTTGTCACCTTTTAAAAGCTGCGAGAGGAGCTCACAATAGTGTATTTTGCTTTAGTTCTGATAGGATGGTGAGTTGATGCCTGCAGATCTACACACACTGCTAACACATGCACGGCTGGAGCCCGGGCACTTCTGCTGACGCCAAAAGGTGTCTGCATTGCAGTGCACCGTTTCCTTCTCCTCCCTCCCTCTGTCTCTCTCTCCACCCCTCTCCATCCTTCTTCCACCTTCACTCTCTCGGCCTCTCTCAGCGTTTCTCGTCTTTCTCTGTCTTTGCCTCACGTTAACTCTACTTAATGCGTGAAATGAAGCCAGAAATGATTTTCTCCTGAATTTTGGTGCAGTTAGCACTTTTCATTAAGCCTGCCTGTGCCGCTGCATTTTTCTCAGGCTGTAGCTGAATTTTATTAGCCCTCATTTTCAGCTCCAAGAGGTAATTCAAAGTTACGCAGCCAATTGAATTTTCGTGTCTGTGTTTGGTCGTACTCTTTGCCTCCTTCAGCGCGTGAGTGAGGTTGTCCTGAAGGTTGCCGCAGCGCTAAATGACCCCATGTCCTTGCACACCTGTAGAAGTGCACATAAGGACCAGTGTGTGTCCACACGCCTCCGTCTTTGTGTGCTTCAGGTGATTTAGTGACAGTCGTTAAGTAAACAAATGGAGCCCATTGACTCTCTAACTCATCGACCTTCATTTGTCTGACGCGCCAGCAGGCTATTAGTTAATCTGTCTGCTCTTATTGTTACTCTGTGTCCTTGTGATTTCATTAGATTGCCTCTGCAAAGCAGAGGATCTGTATGTATTTATGGACTCAGCAGGATCATTTTGGTCACACTAGAGTTGAGGCTTTTCATTTTGGGTTATGGTATATCTGCAGAGAAAATGATGAGCTCATGGTTTTCTCAGTGCTGTGCTACAGAAGAATAACTCATGTCAGGAAGGCGGAGGAGAGGGAGGAGGAAGGGAGGGGAGCGTGGCAGTTTGTCAGAGACCGAATGGATATATAGAGAGAGCGGGAGGAAAAAGTGGGGGAGATGTAGTTTGGCGGCTGCCATTTGGTTGCTGTCCAGGAGGAAAAGCAGGAAAGTAGAGCAAGAAAAGAGGGGAAAGGGTGAGTGTGGGAAGAGCTTTGGAAAAGATGTGAAGGAGGTATTGCCTTTCTGGCGGTCATGAGGACACGTGTGTGCCAGAGTATGTGTGGAAAAGGCCCTGTGTTAATATGGCCATCTGGAAAGACGGGAGAGGAGGAGGAGGAGGGGGGAAAAAGGGGGGCATGACGGAGGAGGAGAGGAGCGGCATACGTGGGGAAGAGGGAGGGTTAGAGGAGAGGAGGGAGGGAGACGTGATGTGCACTACTGCAGCACTGTGGAGGGTGGGGCTCACACTGAGTCAAAGAACGTCTGGCGCACAAATTAGAGCTCCTTTAATTGCCCGTCTTCAAATTCACACCTCCGTGGAGCAGATGGAGTCAGATGTCCGGTGGCGTGTACAAGTCCTGCTTTATTTTCTCATTCCTCTTTGACTCGTGTTAAAACACTGAAACGAGAAAGTGACAAATGAGAGAGTGAGGGACGGAGCCTGAGCAGTAACTGATTTTTCTCTGCAGAGGGGCGTGTCCCTCCATCAGCTCTCTGTTGAATAACGCAGAAAAATTTGGAGATTTCTACAGATGTTTGCAAAAGAAAGACGGCTATCAGTCTCCACATCTGGGTAGAGGCAGGCGTGTGGGTGTAAAGTTGTGCAGTAAAACCACTTGCGGGGCTCAGATGTCCCTGCACTTGTGATGTTTGTGGAGAATGACTTTTATTGTCTGTTTGCTCGGCTGTATTTTGTGCTTTACTATAAATGCCTTTGATCAGGGACACACGCACACAGCTGTGGGAATGAATACCGATGAATTCCTGTTAGAAAATGTGCACGAGCGTACTGCAGCACTTTACATGACAGGCGTCTGCCATCTCCACAGCCTTATAAGGCGTGTCTGTCACCGTGAGTGCTTTCTGTGCACAGACACGCACCACAAAGGTCTTTGTGGAGGCATAATAGACGGCACATGGCTCTTAAAATCTTGTTGTATTATCAACAGTAGCGTCTTTTTTCCCCTGTGGATATCTGACCAGTCTGTAAATATGTAAGCAGGGACTTTGAAAACTGCACGTCTTGCTCGTCCTCATCTCTCAGGCTCACACTTTTATGTCCATCCCCGTTAATCCAACATATATGCACATGGACATCGTGGACTATAATTTCTGCACAGGCTTTGAATTTTTTAAAGGCATCACACGATAGCTCGGCTATTATTCTCAGCATTAGTGGGCACTCAGACAAAAAACTAGCCCTGCTTTAAAACAGTGTTAAGTGGCTGTGTAGGTGCGAGCACATTGTGTCAGGTACTCTCTAGTGCACTTTGAGTACCGGAGCCATTCATTTGAATTGAATGTCAAACACTGCAGTGGGTTTTACTGGATACAACTCAGGATTGTACAAGTCTGGAAAGTTATCAGGGCAGCGCACTACTATCTTTCATCGCTCAGGCTGCAGGGTAAACAGCAGAAATTGCCCTTCATCTAATCTGCCAGGAATGTCCCTGTGTGGACCTGTGCTGGTACTGCTGTGTGTACTGTAAAGACTCTGAAAACCACTGGAGGGGAAAAAGGTCATCCCCATGTTATGCAACGGAGGACTGAAATGCATTGAACAAAATGCATTTTGCCTGATAATATATTTTATTATATTATATATATACTAAATATTTTTAACTTTTTAAAAAGCTTTTTAGCTGTTACAAAGCTAAAATATATAGAAGACAAACGTTGGGTCAAATGCACTGCACTGAGACTTATTGTCTCCCCAAAAACAACTTTTTTTGTGTTTTTTGCACTTTTACGATTTTAGTTGTTTCTATTTTCTGGTGTTTTCTTAAGTTACAGTCCTCTCAGGGCCACCATACTTTTGCCATGGCGAGACTTCCATCCGTCCATTTAACAGGTTACTGTCAGTAACTTTGTGAGTAATGATGTAAATGCGATTTGTCTTTCTTTCTTTTTTCTTTCTTGTTTTACTTTGACCCACAAAGTCTGTTTCCCATCCACGGTGGGAGGGACTTAATTAGCTTCTGTTTCTCTGCATAGACCATAGAGCTGCTTCAGTATGGGCAGTCTTACATTACCATAAAGAATAAAGGGAGTTGTCTGTCCTACCACGTTACAGAGAGTTATGTGCCTTAACTAATGTTCTCCATAAAATATGACAAATAAAATGCTGGATGTCAGTGCTTTTTTTCCCCTGATTTAAAAAAATGGCAGCTTAAAAACATCCTTATTTAAAAAATGAACATAAGTGATTTGTCACAATCATTTAAATTCATGTGGCTTCTCTGCTCAGAGCCCTGCACACACTCATGCACACACCTACCCAAGCCTCTTACCAATATTAAAGATTTAGTAGTTTTATGTAAATGACTTAAGAAAAGCTTCAATCACAGAAAAAGCTCATCGAGTTTCATTTAAATCACGGTATTTGACTCTTTAGCTTCGCTCTAAGCTGCTTGGCGTCTTTCTCCGTCCGTCTGCCCAGCCGTCAGCCAGACGTCCTGCAGCACATCTGGAGGAGAATGCACACAATGTCAGACATCTGGCAATATCCTGAAGCTGCAGGAATTGAAAACAGTGTCTGTCTGCAGACGTTTTCATAAACAGCTCAATACGTTTGGTAAGAATCATAAATTGGAGCTGTCCAAACAATCCTGGGCACCTGTGTAATGCGCTGCAGGTGAAACCAGCCACCATCCTCAGACGCACCAGCTTACACGACATATTTGTTTATATAAACAACTTAATAACTGATGTTTGTCAAGTCCTGGTAAGCGTGAGAACCTGCTGCTTCTTCTGTTTTTCTGTTTGTTTGCATAGCTTCTGGTTTTGATGTGTTGGTTGGGATTCATATTTAAATAATAAATTAACTAACTCAAGAACAGAGCTTACACTGGATAAGTATGAGCACTTGGTCTACATAACAGTATTTAATGTGTGCAACGTGAGCACAGCTAACTTGAGTAGCATTTACTCACATCAGGTACAGCTGATCAAAGCATCTCCGCACTTATTTCCATGAGGTCAGAGCTCATTTTACTCCTGCGCGCTCTCTGCATGTTTAGACTGGCAGGACGACATGCCGTGATGACTCTGAGCACCAGTGGAAGTGTAAACTCATAGCACTGAAGCGGGAGTTTGTTTCTTTGGAAAAGACTTGGTCACACTGGCTGTTGCATGTGGCTCTGTGGTTATGAATAGAGGCCTGTGCTAGACACAGCACCTCACTGCTTGTTTTTGTCAGTTTGAGTCACTTCGATCATGGAGCTTCAGATTTTAGATGTTTGTTTAGTTAGGCTGGACGCACAGAGCAATGCTGAGGCAAGCAGCAGGCAAATATGCTTACGCACACACACACATATACAGTGTTTTTGACTGTAGTGTGACAGGAAAGGGAAGGGGAGGTCTGTTGGTCTGACCGGCCTGGAATGGGACTAGGAAGGCTGGGAGAATGTCAAGCTTTGTGTAGGTGTTGATGTTGCTTTTTTACAACCACTCAGATAAAGCCAATGACTCAAAATTGGACGAAATATAAAAAAATAAGTATTTTTTTCCAGCGTTTAACAGTGAAGCAGTTTTACGAGGCTTAAGGCAAGACGGATGGTGATCAGAAGGCAGCTGAGCAGCTGGTCTGGTTTGACAGACTGTGTGAAAGTGAGGTGGATTTTTTTAAAAACAAATGTGCCATTTATATAAATTACTTTCATGGTTTGTTTTTTTTCCCACACTCTTTTTGGCAACTTTGCACGTAAAAATTCCCAGTTTCAGTCTGTTGCTTTTGGGAAAAACTTTCAAAGAAAAAGATAAAATAAAAATTTCAAATCTGTAGCTGACTTTACTTTTTTAACTTGATCTGGCTACTGTGTGTCTGTGCAGAGTTCCCACCTGGCGCTCATAGACACCCTGATGATGGCGTACACCGTAGAGATGGTGAGCGTGGAGAGGGTGATGTCCTGCATCAACAGGTACTCCACAGCCGAACCATCGAACGGCGACGGACACATCCAGGAGCTGCCTTACGACACAGAGGATGCAATCACCACCTGGATCAACAAGGTACTCGTATGCACAAACACAGGGAGATGTTGTCTCCACGAACTAAATGAAGCCTTAAGCCGTTTACCAAGGTGGCTTTTTATCGTTTCACTCTACTTACTTTGTGTTCTCTGGATTTAGTAGACACTCGAGCTCCTGGAAAGTGTGTCAGTTCTTAATTCCTCCACTGTTTGTAAGAATCTAATATGTTTGCAAGAGGAGAAGATGGAAAAACTGGCACCGTGCACATGTGATAATGCCAGAGAGATTCCTAGTCTCTGTTAAAGCAGGATTAGGAAGAATAGTCGTACCTCAGTGGGGCTTTACAGGCTTTAAAGCCCCACTGAGGTACGACTATTCTAACCTTGTAGACTGTATATAAAAGAGTGACAGAGCCACCGTGATGGTGGTTAGCAAGTCCAGTTGTGAAGCCTCAATCTGAGCATTTTTCACTGATGTTTTGAAATCGGATGTGATAAGCAAATAAGCAAATGATGGATCATAGAGTAGCCATTTCTTTCTGCTTTGTTCTCCTCTTTCACTGCAATCGGGAGCATAATTTAGAAAACAAGCTTTGTTGTGTTCAGTGAGTCTTATAAGTAGCAGTTGTCACTATGAGCTCACCAGGAAAATATCTGCTGAAGTCACAGGGCGGATTTCTATAAAACCGAACTTCTTTCTTCAGTCAGAGGAGGCGCCACCTGCTGACCACTAAAAGAATACAGGTTTAAAGAGCTTTCACATTGGCTTCAACTTTCAGATCTCCATCCATCTTCTACATACAGTCGGTATTTTTAACAATATGATAGTAGTCTCACCTGTTTCAGCTGAACTACGACCGATACAGGTTTGTTTTTGTTTTTTAAACCAATACTGATACTGATTTGGTGATATAAAAATCTAATATTCAAAAATATTGCATGATGTTACTCTTCACTTCAGACATAAACATGAACAGATTTCCTAAAACTTGTTTGCACTCTGCCTAACTTTGCTGAGAAGTAGTGCCCTCTGGTTTACAAACTACGCAACAACAACACTTGTAACATCTGAAGGGTGTTTCTCCAGTCTTTACTTAATTTTTTAAAATTTTCATTCATAGGCTGTTCTTGCTGTCTATCAGAAAGAGAGGCTGGGCTTTGATTGCAAAGGTCAACCTGAAAACACAGAACGTCAGCCAGTCTTTTATTGATTGCAAATCAGCGTTCCCACAATTGGAAGCTGCAGTGGCTCAGGAGGTAGAGCATGTAATCTGCTAATCAGAAGGTTGGTGGATGGATCCCCGGCTCTTCCAGTCTACATCCCAAAGTGCTGTTGGGAAAGACACTGAACCCCAAATTGCTCCTGATCCATCAGAGTGTGATTGCGTGTGTGATACTTAGAAAGTGCTTAAGGCACAGAATAAAGGGCTGTATCTATGAGTGTGAACGAAGCGTGTGGTAAAAGCACTTTGAATGCTCAGAAAAGAAAAGCACTAATAAGTACCACTCCATTTACCATGTGCAATCTCTCTTACTGTTTCTCAGCATTACAGTTTCAGGATGGCTCTGGCCTGTGGAGAGACAATCAAAGCTAATGGTAACATTAGCATTACAGCTGCAGGACCCACTAAAACAAAGATTTTCTCATTGTTGTGGAACATCACATATCAAAAGTCAATTTAATCTAACTGGTCTTCAGCTCTTCGAATGACTGCCAGACTCTTGAGTTTGGTTATACATCCATGCACAAACCAGTGTTGTACATGTGGCTGAGAGATTTTAGATCCTACACTGTTAAACTTCAAATTACCAAAAAAAGAATAAATAAATTACACAGGCACGAGTGGGCTGTGCTGGGAGCATGGCTGTGTGTTAGCAGATTGCAAAAAATGACCTTATTTATACCCTTTTTATTTAATATTTTTGGGGTGCCATGCAGAGGGTTCTCTGGCAAAGGGTAAAACTTAGCTCTGGGGTCAATCCACCACTTGGATCCAGCTGAAAGCACTAACACGTACCCAACATGAACCCCGTTAACTCCAGCCAACTGTGTAAATTAGAAGGTTAAGCACATTCCTGGAGGGAAATTACACTCACAAAGCTTGTTCACTTAAAATTGTGTATTAAAGAGTGAGCCAACACTTTACGGTCCATCTCAACGAAAGGCCGACAAATAAGCACCAAAATAATAAGAAACATCCATAATTCAACAAAAAAACTAGTTTCCAGGAATACAAACAACACAGTATTTCAGTTTAGTTTGATGCAATTCAAATTAAACAACTAGGGAAGTTTTACTCTTTACCAGGGAACCTTCTGGCTAGCACCCCAAAAATATAAAACAAAAAGAAATAAGATAATTCTTAAGTATTTGGAGACTTTCACAGTATTTGCATTGAGTATTTATATTAAAAATCCATTCAAATTTACCTTCAAGATGACAGCAGTTTGATCTCTGTTATTGCAGCGCTATGGTTTAATAATTGCTTGGTCACATAAAGTGGTTTTTACTGTCCTTGATGAGTGTTTGAGGAGTAAGCTGAGTGTGAAACAGCCTCATCCCAAAGATGAATTCCTTTCTTTCTCCTTGAAATAATAAAACAAGCCTCAGTACAGAGTTCATCAAATGTAAGGTCTTCTTATCATCAGCCATAATCCTTTCTGGAAGAACTCATGTGCTGTCTGCTTCAAGGCCAAAGGTGGAAAGATGCACACTTTGCAGGATTTATTTACAGACACACACTTGGAAAAACATTGACGATTGTGTCTCTGCGTAGCCCCGAGGCGTGGCACACAATGGCGGGGGGGAATGGCTGATGTGACCATGTGTATCCTCGGCCATTTCTCAGCGTGCTTGGCCAGATCCTCTGAAAACAATAAAAACAAACCTTTAAACCTGTGCTTGCATCAGAATTTAGCTGAGTTCTGTATATTGGTTCGATGGTATATTTATATTTAGCTTCAGTCGTTGATGGGTGGAGGTGGTGGTGACAAACAATCTTCTGTTTGATGTGGGCCTTCTTACTATCACTGCCCGGTTTTTCAAGTCTTCAGCACAGACTCACTATTCATTTCAGTGTGCACCAGATGCTCGTCTGACTTTTGACTTCATTGCCTTTCTCGTTCCTTCTGTTTCTCTGAAGGTAAATGAACACCTGAGGGACATCCTTGTAGAGGAGCAGAAGTTGAGAGAGGCATCACTGCAGGAGTCAAACGCCACAGCGCTTAAAGTAAGAACGCACGCATAGACTGAAATAAAAAAATTCCACGAATGATCCAAATAACAGGGTGTTCAACAACCTGCTGATGCCTGTGCTGTAAAACTCCTGTTATTAGAACTGCAAACATGAGGAGACTGTTAGCTCTTTTTATCAGCACCTCTAAATGAAACTCAGAAATTAACTCTGGTGTCTTGTGAAACAACAGATTGTATTTTTTTTTTTATCCTTGTTCCAGCTTTTTACTTTACACACAGAGTTGCACAAATCTTCTAATCTACAGTAACTTCCAGCAGCAAAGTAAATGAGAAATTTGTATGCAGGTGTTGCAAAAAAGAAAAGAAAATCTATTAAATCTAGAGATGGACCGATCCGATATTACGTATTGGTATCAGTCCGATACTGACGTAAATTACTGGATCGGATATCAGAGGCAAATAAAAAATGTAATCCGATCCATTAAATATCAAAAAAGCACCTCACAAAACTTGCGACACGGCGTAACTCGGCTCATAACCGTAGCACCTCGGAGCAGTGTGCTCACGTGATAGAGCGGCTGTGTTTATTTGGAGCCTCGCTACCAAACCGGCATTTCATCTCTGAGGAAGTTTTCCCAGAGAGAAGTAAAGCAAGTGTGTAAGTTGAATGTTTGTAAAGCATTCCCACGTTAAGCTTAACAACCGATATATGGAGCGACTGCCTCTTCTCTCTCCTTCCCTCTCCTGCTGCTACTTCAATCGTGAAACTGATTAATGATCAGCTGATCGGCTTTTCTGTCGCGAGTCCGTCTCTCTTCTTTGTTTTTGGCCCACTTTGCACCAGAAAGAAGAAACCAGCTCCTGAACAGCAGCACGTTTAAGCTTGATAATCTGTTGTTAGAATTTATTTAATATTACTTTGTAGACCAGGATCTTTTTCTACGCAGCTGACGGCTGGTAACTGTGCAGGGGCGGATCTAGCAAAGTTTAGCCAGGGGGGCCGATAGGGCATGAACAGGGAAAAGGGGGCACAAAGACATCCTTTTCTTTCTTATTCTCATTTAAAATGTCGAGCTTTTAATAAATAATTATCTGAATCTTACACCCAAAGTTTTAATCTTATGTAAAATATATAGAAGTCTATTACTGTATATAGTAACTGTTAAGTCTAATATACCCTAGTAAGCTATAGTACTTTTTCCTTTGGGAAGGTACCATCTGTGCAGTCTGCAGTTCTGTTGAAGAAAGATGTTGAATCTATTTAAATATTCTTGAAAAATAATTTATTTCTGTGCATTTTTTTTTCACACTGCATCAAATTAAAGTTGATTACATCGATTAAGCATCATGAGGTGGAGCGTGGTTCCCTATTTATTTATTTTTTGCTGGGAGTTTGCAACCCTATTAGTTAGGTTGCTTAATATTTCTGCTAAATACTCTTTAAAATACCAGAATAGGAAGGATTGAGCAGGTTTAAGTTTATTAGATTGATCAGTTTTGCTGAACTATGAAATATTTTGGGTGCAGTGTATTTTTTACATACAGGTATAACAGAATAGCTTTAGTGTTGAGTATGAACTTATACAAAATGCAGCAAGATATTATTAAAAAACACTATATCAGATTCATATCGGTATCGGCCGATATCCAAATTTATGGTATCGGTATCGGACTTAAAAAAGTGGTATCGTGCCATCTCTAATTAAATCTATTTTTGAATTCTTTCAATTACTTCTCATTTTGTCACCAATCGCGTTCATATTATTGGATTTTAAACGTGTGGAGATACACACACATGAAGACCCGCACATATGCAGTCACATGCAGCTCAGTACACGGGGCTCTGTGAATCAGAGGAACAGATGAGCTCAGTCTCAGACCAGCTGCAGAGAAATGTTGGCAGGAGTTGCCACACTGCTGTTAAAGGAGACAAAGAAATGTGCGGGGAAGCCAACGAGAGAAAGGGTGACAGACAGAGGGGTGGAAAAAAACAAGAGAGAGAAAAAGAGGGAGGAGGGATAATCAGAGATGGAGGAAAGGGAGAAATGACACCACAGTGAGAGACACTCAGGAACTTTGTCAGCTGTAGCAGAAGAGAGGCAGTGTCATCCTGCAGGCCTCGTAGTTATGCAACGCTTCGAGCCAGTCTACTGGCACAAACACACTGCAGTCAGATACCATCCTCTGCTGCTCACTTAACCGTGAATCTACAGTGCGGTGCTTTGTCGGGCCTCGAGTTCTAAAACAGGCACAAGATGGCGAACGTTTAAAAATGGAAAAAAGATTTTTATCTCACCAAGATGGAGTACAAACGGGGGAGGGGGGATCACTTGTGTCAGGTGGAAATGATTAGCTATACTCTCTGCAATACTGTGCTAACTCAGAGAGGTAAACACTGATTGAATGGAGTGAAAGGACTAATTTCAGAGATGCAATTCAAGGAACATGCCTTTGTTTAGGATCTAGAATCTTCTCCAGGCCTGTGTGCCTTTGTGAGGAATATTGGTCAGAGCCCAAAACTTGATGTCAGTTGATGCTGACAGCAGAGAAAGTGCAGTGTCCTCTAAAGCTAGTGGGGTACATCATCTGGGAAACATGAATGTCTTTTTCTAGCAACCCACAGAACTGACAGACAGTTAGCCCAGGTAACAGACACAAAATGTTGATTTGACCTCTTTCATGCAGTGAATTAAAGGGGCATTCATACAGGAAGTGAGTAAGCTGCAGTGACAGGATGTTTAATACGTTAGGTTACCTAGGCAACCGGAGTATGGAATGTCCACCAGCAGCGAGTGAATCACTTCCTGAGTGGACACCTTAACTCTAAAACATGCTCACAGGTTAGTTCAGCAGCCCAACAGTAACAGTATCTTCTTATTAGATGTGCAACATGTATCAGTCCAATATTTTTTTTAGCGATTCACACAAATATTAACCTTATAATGGCCGCGCACGGAAAGTGAGGGCATCGCCAGAGTCGGCTGGATTCCTCCTCTGGGGAGCATGAATGTGCGGTGCACCCACAAAGTTACACTGCAGTTCACAGCTGATAACACACATTGTCGTGGATGAACCTGTTCGCAGGCAACAGGTCGTAAGTTTCCAGCACAGTGTCACTGTGAGTGTGTTTCCTCATATGGAGCAGAATTAACTGGCTCTTCAAAGAACTGCAGGACGTCACAAGTGGTTAAGTCAGTTAGACGAGAGCTTTTATCTGCTGTGGGAGTTTCTTGGCATGTTTTCTATTGCTTACTGTCTGTTTTGTGTTAATATAGTGAGAGAGAGAGAGAGATCAGTGCCTATCTGCGATTGTGCTGTGGTAACACACGCGGGGTGTGTGACCTATCAAGGCTTTGTTATAACAACTTAGAACAAAGGAAGAAGACAGCCTTTTTAAGGTTTTGAGAGCTGGACGCTCAGTCAGTCAGCTGCTTTCCTCCGTGCTCCATCACACAGCTCCTTCTTTGCAGTGTCAGAGAGATAGAAGTCTATTCACTTATTAGGATTTTTTTTTTACATGTACACACACTGTGCAAACACACACTCTTACACCAGAGGATGAGCACAAGACACTTCTCAGTGGAGCTTGTTTATTCTGGGATTGTGTGAAAAGTCGTTAACTATGGTCTTATGACCAAGCACTCAGCGTTTCTTTGTGTGGACTGAGACTTTAGGTCTTAATCACATTATTGAGCAGAAAGTTGGAAAACACACAATGTTGGATCGTTACACAAGATTTAGGATCTTAGTTGCAAAAATTAGGTCATGTTTGTGGCTCTGTAAAGTATTTTTAGCTTTAGGTTTCGAATGCTTATTAGTTTACAGCTTATGTCAATAACTTTTCAAAAGGCTGCATTAAGTTTAATGGAACAAACTGAGAAGAGAGGCCAAGAAATGAGGGATTAGACTTTGGATGCAGATCTGACTTTGAAACAGACCTGAGCACATTTAAACTACAGTTAAGTGTAAAATAAAACTGCAAGTCCTGCCTGGGCACAAATGGACTGGGAAGATGAAATCTGCAGTTAGTCTGGGGACCATGAATGAATATGACAAACTCGCTGACTGTTTTTATTTTGCCCAATCGGTTATTCCCATTAGCTCTCTGTACATTGTGTTAATAACTGGTTTGCAATTGAAAAGGAGCTGAAATTAGGCAATAAACATTATATCTAAATACTGAAAATATAAATCACCTTGAACCTAAACTACAGCCTTCTATCTCAAAACGCGTTGCTGCATAGTATTTGTGACTTACCAGTGCTGATTGTTCCTGTTAACAAAACAGAATGGTCTCTGTATGTATGGTACACATTATGATTACATTTACTTATTAGAAATAAACATCCTCACTGACATTAATCCAGTTACATTACTTAAAGACACAGTAGGCTTTTTGACTAAGAGGAATAATTGTTTATTTTGATGATTGTGATTTATTGGTAAGGTACACTGCTAAACAAAAACAAACCTACAGTTGATTGGATGAATGAGAATTATGCAAAATTGGAACATAAGGCGCTTGAAGCCAGTCGTTTAAAAAATACTTGGCAGCGGGTTGGTTGAGCAATCTGGCTCTTGTCACACCTATGAAACATAGACAGACCCAGACAGCTGTGACCTTATTGGCCAGTAGCTTCTCAGAGGTTGCTGATTGGTTCAAACCAACTTTGTTTGGTTACAGATGCTTAAATTAAACTAGCTTAAAGTTGTAATAATGCAGGTAAATAATACTTACATTTTTTATTTGTATTAAATCACAAGGTAATGGAGGGCTCCATTTCTTGAGTTATATCACAAGAAATGGAGTGCAGCAAAAATAAGTGGTGTAAATAAAGTTCAGGATCATATGTACCCATATGGAAAAGATATATATAAATCTTATAAAGTTTGTATTTGTCTTGTGTGAAACTTGTATGAAAAGCATACAAGAGTGAAAACAG
This sequence comes from Neolamprologus brichardi, assembly GCF_056152115.1. Classification (NCBI taxonomy): domain Eukaryota; kingdom Metazoa; phylum Chordata; class Actinopteri; order Cichliformes; family Cichlidae; genus Neolamprologus; species Neolamprologus brichardi. Next base: position 23,952,764 of record NC_142121.1, read on the forward strand.
ATATAAGATCCCTTGAAAAATTATATAATGAAACTTGTATGTTTTGGATACTTACTAAAACAACATATGAAAGTAATGAGAAAGTGGCCACTTTCATGAGTAAATCATATAAGTTTTTACTATTTCTTTTCCATATGGGTAAACATGGGCACCTATGGGTGTATGACACAACTAAACTTCTGCTTTAGCAGATGCATCCCGTGATTCTCACTGTGTGTTTTGATGCTGATTTCAAATGTGTGAAGAAAGCAACGCATTTTAAGTATTATATAGCTTTTGTAGAGGTATTAAGATGGCGTTTGTTCACGAGTCCTAGCAGCTGTAGCATATTTTTCCCTGCTGTTGTTTGGGGAAACACCTAACACCTATCATTCTCTCCTGTTGTTGTCCGATCATCATCCACCATCAAGTCTCCTAGCAAATGGTACTGGAGATTAGTACCTGTAAGTCGACTCATACTGAGAAACACCTCTTCAACAAACCCGCCAACTTCCTCCTCTCCCAAAAATCCCACCGTCCCTTCACATTCACCTCCCAACTTGCCTTGTCAGTCACTGCATGTGGCCCTGACCCTCGTCATGGTTTGGTCAGACACCCCCGACCCTTCAAACCCAACCATCGTTTTCACATCTTAGACAAAAATCATAGTGACCATTTATGACCTGTCATTAGGGAGCTACACCTATACTACTGGGCTATGCATAGCTCTTATGAGCACATAAACATGAGATCTTCTACTGAGTAATTTTATTGAACATAATCGCTCTGTTGTATGTGATTATTATTTTGTCTTCATGGGCAAACTAAGAATACCGATGCCCTGAATACGTATAATAATATGTAGTAAAGTTGTTGCTGTGGTTTTGATAGTCCCAGAGGGACATGGAGACAACTTGCAGGGAGGAAGGATGCACTCACACACATTATTATTTAACTCTAAATCACACACATTGTCTGCTGCAGCACCAGAGCTTCAGACTGCCTCAGTGCCACTGAGTTCTCAGTAGATGTTGAAATGGTGCAAACCGTTCATTTGCTAGCATGCATGCAGGGAACTAACCACACCTCACAACCAGTCGCAAAGAGCAGGGTTGTGAGGGTTATGAATATGCGTCCTTCTTACCATTTATAACATGATAAATCTTATTGAGGTGTGGCTTAACTGAATGCTTGTTTGCATGAAGATGTTAATCTGTATTATTTCAGGTGTGTGTGTGTTTGAAGATCCTCAAATTAACACTTCTACCTTGCCCGTGTGTGCGACTGACTGGAGCATGGAGATGTGGTTGCATCGATAATCAGAGAGCCGGCTGTACACACCCACCGCGATGACACATGTAGCTGATGTCTCTGTGCCGTTGCCATGGTTTCAGGCTCGCTACAGGAAGGAGCATGCCCAGAGGAGCGCGCCGTCGCTCCCCCTGGTGGAAAACCTGCTGAAGGACAACACAGATGGCTGCGCCCTGACTGCGCTGCTGCACTTCTACTGCCCGCAAGCCATCAGACTGGAAGGTCTGCAACCATCCCCCTCTTCTGTGAACTATCCACACTTTAGTGTGTTACCTTTATTACACACAAGACTGCAAGACTAAACTCAGTTCAAACACACATATTAAAGGACAGAATAGCACACATCAAACTAGCCACAGTGACTTTTAGTCAGAGGACAAAAAAGTCACTGTTCACACTGCCAGCCTCTTACAATAGCTTAACAAAGAGTGTATTAATAATACTTGCATTGTGCATAAGCGAGTGTTATAAATGCAAAACCTAATCCTTATATTTCACCATCTGCATTTGTTGATAGTGGTATAAATAGAGGGATAGAGGAAGAAAAAGGGTACTAGGATTCATGGAGAACAAAGCCGTGTTTCCTCTGAGCTTGCCCAGACTGTCGTTTTTGAAAATGCCCCGGGTTGGAATGTGATTGGTCACGAGGGCTGTGTGAGGGAGAGGTGGAGCCGGCTGCTATTTCAAAGACAAACAACTCTGGTGTTCGACTGTAGTTCGCAGGAAGATCTCAGGCATGTGAACCAGATGTGAAAACAAGCTGTGCTTCGTTAAGGTTTCTTGTTGGCAGCTTGATTTACTCTACTGTCTTCACTTTTTTTTTTTTTTTAAGTAAAGCGCAGAATGACATCACAGCAGAGAAACCAGCTGCTGTAGTCTTCCTCCTACACATACACGGGCCGTCCTTATAGTAACGTCAGGGGATAAAAATCCTGATGATTCATCTAGAAGCACTTGAAGAGGGTTTGAACATTTTCGTCACAAATTATTTCAAGGAGCTTAAGTGATTCAAATGAGAAGCTTCTTATGACAAATGCAGGACAATTAAGAGTCATTTCCTCCTCCTCTAGTCTTTTTTTTAAACATAAACTCTTATCGTGTCCTCGGCTTCCTGTGTGGCGCGTTACCCTTTCCTTGTGTCTCTGTGTTTGACCCCTCCCCTTTGCTGAACAGATATCTGCCTCAAGGAGACCATGTCCCTGGCTGACAGTCTGTACAACCTACAACTGGTGCAGGAGTTTTGCAGGAACAACCTCAACCACTGCTGCCACTTCACCCTGGAGGACCTGCTCTACGCCCATGCTTCTATAAAGGTTGGTCAAACTGGATGTAGACAGTTCTGCTTTCACGGTGAAAGGAGATGGAGAAATGGTGAGATGTTTTTGGAGGGGGAAGAGCAAGAGTGGGAAATTACGCATGGGCAAAAATGAGTCACTCAAGGAAAAGTTTGAATGTGAGTAGGCTTGGCTCTTACAGGGATTGCTATTGTGTGTATGTTTCTGTGTGTGTGTCTATGTATGTATATGTTAGAGAGAGACAGATTACAACAGACCGTGTGTGCTGGTGCTTTCAGAGTGCAGTGTCTGTACTTTTGAGAGACTCCCTTCACTCCATCCCACTCCCTTCTCCAACAGAGGACAGATTCACATCTTTGCCCGCCTCTCTTGTTCTTCTCTCTTCATGTCTTTCTTGTTCTTGTGAAAAAACAAACAAAAAAAGACTTTTATAGACACAGAGCTCCTCCTTTCATGCTCATTTGGTTATGGTTAGGAGACCTACTTTAAGAGCATCCCTGTGCCATCCAAACACCAGTGCAGCAGTGGCAGTGTGGGTAAATAGTATGCAGAGAGTGTGGGAAGGAACATTAAGATTCAAGGCATGATCCGAGCACGCTGGGACTTTCCATTCCTAAAAAAAAAATAAAACATCAGAAAGTTTTCGTATTTGCACACTGTTTTCCTTCATTTCTCATCCACTACATAAATTTTAGTGTGTGTGTGCATGTTGACTTTTTAGTGGTACAGTACTACAACAGTGGGGTGGATCACGAAGGCCAGCTAAAGGCTCTGGCACACTGCCCGTCCACCACAGACTCACTGCGCACAGAATCTTAACAAGTGTTTGTCTGCATGTGTCTGTTCATTTTCAGTACATTACTTTAAGTAAACACAGAGGAGTAGAGATCACAGCTTTCAGCACTCTTTCTTTCCGTGTTAGAGGAGAAATAAAAGCAGCCCTCAGTACAGCAGGTAGTTCTGCAGATTTTTACCCAGGATGCCCTTCTTGACACAACCTCGGAGGGATTTGGGTCTCCTCTCAGGATCAATCTCAGGATCTTTTGCTTGTTAGGTGAACGTGTAAACCATTACACTAAAGACTCACCTTGTTAGAGAAGAAATAAACTGACAAATTAGTTTTCCACGGATCATCGTCTTTGCAGACCTCCTGAGCCTATCTGGTTATTACACTAACACATTCACGACTCGTGCTGCTTTCTGCATCCCTACGTGCACATGTTAAATTAAACTCCAGATGGTGTTTTTTGGCAGTTTTCAACAGGTGTATGGATTTGATATTAAGTAAATCAGACAGTCAAACATTTGGAAGTACATGCACACAAACCCCAGAGTGAGACAGACTGCTGACTTGCTGTGACCTCGTTAATCCATCCAGATGTTATCTGTTATGATTGGTAGCACCTTTACAGAGACACGGAGGGAGAAGTCAAGTGTTGTGCTCATTGTCATTTACTAATAACTCCAAATTAACCATTAAGCTGGTGTGGTCTTGCAGAGTAACTACCTGGTGTTTATGGCTGAGCTTTTCTGGTGGTTTGAAGTGGTTAAACCGTCATTTGTACTGCCCAGAATCTTCGACCCGAACGGTATAGTACAGCTTTACAACAATATTAGCACGCTGTTGGTAAATTATTGAAAAGCTGCATATTGACTGTATGTTTTTGTATGCAGCCTGTGAGCCTGTATCCTGTAGAAACATGGCTCCTGTGTCCAGTCCAGTCAAACAGAGCTATGCAGACAGACCTTTGAGCCCAGAGAAAATTCCTTCTGAAGGTAACGATCGATCATCTGCTGTGATACAGATGTTTTAGAGCATTTCTGATGATTCGTTATTCAGTAGTGTGGAAATAAGTGTGAAAGAGAGGCAAGAACTTCAAAAACAAAAAAACAAAGAGCTTTATTTGACTCAGACAATAAAATAATGTACTCTGAAAGTCACTGAGGGGTGTTAATACTAACCAGTGCATGGTTTTGTTTTGAATCAAGATGCCCTCTAGTGGCTGATTTGCAGCAGTAGAAACAATCTAAACATAGCATTGTAAAAGTAAACACTTACTGCGCACAAAGTGTGTGTAAATATTTTCATACAGCCAATAAGTCTCTTAAACAAATATACTCTGCGTCTCTGACAGGTGTAATGAAGAGATCTACCTCCATGTCTTATGTTGATGGCTGTGTCGGGACTTGGCCCAAAGAAAAACAGTAAGTGCTTGAAATCCAACAGCCCTGCTAAACTGTGCCTTCTTTGGCCTAAGTGGACCTTTTTTTCCCTTATTAAACTAACAATTCTTCTTCTTTCCTCATCTTTAGGTCCTCCTCTCGAGGAATCTCCTTTGAAATTCCTCTGGATGGAGACCCAACCTTCCCGCTTGATGAGGCTCCCTCCCTGCGCGGCATGACGCGCTCGGCCAGCAGCGACGGCCTTGGGTTCAAAGTTCACTACGCGTCCCGAGGAGGCATGAAACGCCAGCTCTCCATGATGCCTGTCAGTGTAAACGGCCAGAGCAGACACATACCAGAGGAGGATGACGACTTCACCTCACACAAGCCTCTGGGACGGAACAACACATTCACAGTCAAGAGCCAAAGCAGGTACAGTATAGCGGGCTTGTTTTGATCCATAAGTAATGGCTCCTGCCAGCTTTAAATGATGTTAGGGATGCAAAAAATAATGTTTTTTAATTAGTTTTACACATGTAGGTGGTGATTAAATGTAATAAATGCTCTTTCTAGAAAACAATTTATTTGTAGCATGTTGACATGGTGACACCAGATGGATTGATGGATGGTAGCTGGATAGATGATGGTTGAAAGTTGAGATATAAAGGGTATCCAACACTTTCTTTCTGATTCTCACTGAGCAGGAAGTTAAAAGATTCCTCTAACCTGCACTGTGACTGTAATCGGTTAATTTACGTGTCTCTGTTCTCAGGTATTCTAACGGGGTCCTGCCAGACAGAAACAGCCCCAGCCACGCTGGCCACATCAGCCCATCAACTCCCCCGAGCATTGAGGAGGCCTTGAAGATTATCCATGACACTGAAAGACCGCACGCTAGCTTGGGGATGGGGGACGGAGATAATGCCTTCTTTCTCCATGGTGCAGAACCTTCAGACCTTCCAGGAGCCCAAGGTAGAGGAGATGACCTGAGTCCAGCAAAGGCGCGACTCAATGACCATGATCCTAACTCTGTATCCACTGATGAAGTCGACACAGGGATCCATGTGAGGACCGAAGACATCCAGAGCTTGGATGAGGACTCGTCCTCACTTAGAGACTATTCAGATATGGACCCAGACTGTGAGGCCATGACCCGGTCGTGTCCTCTGCCGAACAAGCTAGAAGGGGAAAGAAGCAGGGAAGGAGGACGCAAAGGGGTCGGTGGCGCTAACCCTGAGAGTGAACGGGGAGATGGAGTTGACAGAAACAGCCCCTGTCCCAGTTCAGCGCCCACGCTGCCCAGATCACACACAGTCAGCCCTGTCTCATCTTCCGGTGGTTCCGGAGGTGGCTTGGTGCGGATGACGAGCTTCGCGGAGCAGAAGATCAGGAAGCTGGAGGGAAGGAGCAGTGGAGGGACCACGCCAGAGAGTTCAGACCTCAATGTGCCCTATACGCACTCACCCAAAAACATTTCATCTCAGGTTTGTGATTCATTCTGAGCCACTCGCACAAATCTTTCTGGATTACACCTCAGGCTGAAATAGCAATGAATCAGTGTCGCTGATGTTTACATTTGGTTCCAGATCTCTACACCTCCTCTACCAATCACATCACCCTCTCCAGTATCTCCTTCACCCAGAGATCCCTCGCACCTCATCGCCTCAGAGATGATTCAGCTGAGGATGAAGCTGGAAGAGAAACGCAGAGCGATCGAAGCACAAAAGAAAAAGGTAAACGGACTTAAAGAGACTGATAGCAACTTAGCATCACACATAAGTGTGTAAACATCACATGTCTCGCTCTTTAGGTGGAAGCTGCTTTCACGCGACATCGACAGAGAATGGGCAGAACGGCCTTCCTGAACGTAGTGAGGCGGAAGGGAGTGACAGCACCCCCCAGCTCCAGCTCAGGAGGAGCAGAAACACCTCCGCCAGAGCCGCTCACTTCATCCAAGGACATCAGGCAGGGCAACATGGAGCGGGCCGAGAGGTGCAAGCCAGACGGGGCAGCTCCTAAATCTCCATGTGAAGATGGTGGTGGTACGAAATCACAGCACAAGATGTTTGTTTTTTTTTTGTTTGTTTTTTTCAACGAGTCTTTCAAATATTTTGATTAAATGTCTCTATTGTTTTCTAAGTTGCTAATGTTTCACTCTTCAGCCTGGATCTTAGGAAGCTGTCTGAATAGATTTATTTAGGTACATAATTCATGTCATTGCTCATGTTTGCGGTGACGCAGGTGTGACGCCAGGAGAAACCGATATTGCAGAATACACACGCTCGATTGAGAGGCTGAACACGTCGCTGAGCTTCCTGCAGACAGAGATGCAGCGTTTGGCCCAGCAGCAGGAGAAGATCATGGCCATGAGACAGCAGCAGCAACAAGCCTGGGTCATCCCACCTCCTGCACCGTCTCCACACAGGTACCACCTAATTCAAACCACTTATTTGAATTGCTCACTTACCATCACCTTGCTACCATGTCACATGTATGTTGTGGGTATTTGCTCCACTCAGGCAGCTCCGTGAGTTGCGTAGCAGCAGTGTAACAGGCCGGGGATCAGGGAGAGGCTCGGTGGGTTCCTTATCGCCGATCCTGTCCTCCTCTGGTTCTCCACACGCACCCAATCGTTCCCCTGCCGGCATCAAACGACGACCGGCCTCCTTCCACGCCAGAACCCCTCGGACGCCGCGTCCAAATGATTTGAAAGTCACGCCCTTTAGCCGAATGCTCAACACACCCACTTCTGTGGACAGCCTGCCCAGACTGAGGCGTTTCACCCCCAGCCAAACGCAGATCAGTTCTTTTGCTTACTTGGGCCACGATGAGCGTTCTGGGGAAAGCAAGCACGCACACACCAAGGACAACAAAGAAAACACTAAAAACGAAAAGCAAGCCGTGGCAAAGGCGAGTGCTGACACTCCTCCTACTAAAGAAGCAGCCAAAGAAAAGGACGATGAGCGACGGGAGAAGAAGACGGAGTTGAAGGGAGAATCCAAACAATCGAAAACATCACAGGTGCTCTCTCAGCCGGTGTCGGAGATCCAAGGGACGACAGACAGCCGGGTCAGAGGAGACCCAGAGGATCAGAAAGACCTGGTGGAGGTGCCTCAGTCGAACCTGAAGCCTCCAGAGAGCCAAGGGCAGGAGATGGCAGGAGAGGGAGAAACAGGAGAAGACCAAAAGATGTGCTGTGGCTTCTTCTTCACGGTGAGTTTCAGCATCAGACCTCAGATCTTTAAAATTGTTTAGCTCAAAACAAACTTCCAGTTTTTTCATTTTTTAGCTTTTACAAAAAAATGATGGTGATTCAAACATGGCCTAACATTTCTAACATTACCATAACCGCTAGTCGAGATGTGTAAGTAGTACCAGCCATGAAACGGGGCTGTTCAGTATTCACCCCACATTTTTTACTCTCTTCCCTCAACTGTAATGGTAATTGGTGCACGGCTCACCAACTTCTCATTAATAACACAGACTGCATGCCCTGATGGTGAAGGAAGAGTTTCACACTGTGTGAGTCTGGAACAGCATGTGCGGTGATGAGCCTGTTGAGCCATGAGCTGATCAGAGACAATACACCACGGGCGAATGAGGGCCAAGAATAATGGGCCAGAACGCAAACTCGCGTTAGTCCAGTACACTCTGATAATGTACCAACATCAGAGCTGCCATCGTTACAAAGAGTCAGTTTTCTTACCTTTTGATCCTGAGTTTCACACTTGATTTGCACAAATCACAATTTCTTCAGCCAGCTTTCATTTCTTGTGCTTATAATCGGAGGTCTGTTATACATCTGTGTGTTTCTGTCCATGAAACACCAGGATGATGTGAAAGGGGAAGAGGACATGGCGGCCAAGAAAGCAGCTCTGCTGGAGAAGAGGCTGCGGAGAGAGAAGGAAGCTCAGGAGAGGAAACAACAGCAGGAGCTGGACCAGGAGCAGAAGAGGGAGGCTGCACGGTCCGTCTGTCTTTCTCACTTTCTGCCTGTGTTCGCCGTCCAACTACAGTTTGCATTTACCTACTTGTCTCTTGGTTTCCTTCTTTAGGTTGAAAGCGGAGGAGGAACAGCAGAAGAAGGACGACGAGAGGGCGAGGAGGGAATACATCAAGAATGAGTATCTGAGGAGGAAGCAGCTCAAACTGATGGAGGACATGGACGAGGTCATCAAGCCTCGATCTGGAAGTCTCAAGAAAAAGCCGCGGCCCAAGTCCATCCACAGAGACGTCATGGAGTCGTCGACTCCTCCCGCAAGAGCAACAGGTGAGCAACGCGCCAAACCCAGCGAGCAAACGCACCCGAACTTTGTGACGCGTGGTAAAACCGCACCTGTCTGCTGTCGTTGCGCAGGTGTGCGTCCTCGAGGCTTCTCGGTGTCCAGCGTTTCTCTGGCATCTCTCAATCTGGCCGACAATGACAGAGACGCAGATAACAGGAAGAATAACAGGTAAGGCGCAGCCTGTCTGCCTGACGATCACATTTTAGACCCAAAAAGATCCAGGAGAAGGAACGCAAACATCTGTCAACACCTGTCCATGTCAATGAACCCAGCCCAGGAATAAAGAATAAAACTCTTAACTTCAAAATCAGTTTATTACTTGGTTTGTGGGTTCGTGTCCTCCCAATTGTGACCTTCCAGCTGTGATTTTAATTTGAGGAAATGTTTCTTTTTTTCTTTTTTCCCTGTGAGGATCTTCAGTCTGCATCTTGATTCTCTCTTGTCCCTCTCTCCTTTTCTCCCTCTGTTTTGCATGCTTCCCTCAGAGGCCACAAACTAGCCTCTGCCAATATCCCGTTTTATTTAAGCTCTCCCAAAGAAAGAAAGGGAAGGTTAGTAACGCTGCGACGAGGAGCACCTCAGCAGAGCGAGTGCATTAAACCGAAGTAGATGTGATTCTGTGTTGATTTACTGTATAGACCTCATTTCATTGGCAAACGCATAAAAGCAGATGGATGTGTCGACACTGAATAGCTGCTTCTGCAATAAGTTTCCCGAGACTCACGTGGCTGAGCTGTTTCCACCTTTCTTTTTTTTTTCTTTTCCCATCTTCCCGTCCTTTGCAGTGCCGCTCTCAGGCTGTTGTTTGCTCTCGCCTCTCTGCTGGCTGCTCTCTGCTTCACCAGTGTATTTGCTCGTTCCTTCATAAGTACTTGAGCTCATCCCTCGCAGCACCTATAAAGACAGCACCGAGACTTTGCTTTTGCTTGGATGAACGTGCCGTTTCTGCCCCTCGCTGCTCCGTTTCATCTGACTATGACAGTACGATGATGTAATGCGGGACAACAGGCAGGGCTTGGAGATTTGTGTCACGGTGTCTGACCTTATTTTGCCACATCTGTGTGTGTGCATGTCTGTGTGTGTGTGTGTGTGTGCATTTTGTTGGCATACGTGTCGGTAACGTGTCCACGCTCGTCTGTCGTCTTCGTGGTGGTTATGTTTGCGTGTGTCATTTGTTGGTTTGTGTTGCGATCACCTCCAGGCCGGACTCCGCAGAAGGCTTTTCTTCTTGTCCTTCGGCCGGCAGCCGTAACGGAGAGAAGGACTGGGAAAACGAGTCCACCACCTCCTCCACCCCCTCCAACACTGAGTACACAGGTAGACACAGGAGTTTAGATAGTTTGTTTACATTTGCATAGCTGCTGAACAATGAAGGATTTTTTTTTTTGTCTGTGTCTCACGCTTGTGCGTTGTTCCCACAGGACCTAAACTTTATAAGGAGCCCAGTGCCAAGTCCAACAAGCACATCATCCAGAACGCCCTGGCTCACTGCTGCCTGGCTGGCAAAGTCAATGAAGGGCAGAAAAACAAGATACTTGATGTATGTTTTGTATCTGTGTGTATAAATATATTTTTCCTGACTAAAAAGAGCGTAACAAACCGTAATGAGATGTTTTTTTTGTTTTTCTTTTAATTTGCCACCACAGGAAATGGAGAAATCTGAAGCCAACAACTTCCTGGTGTTGTTTCGCGATGCCGGCTGCCAGTTCCGGTCCGTTTACACCTACTGCCCTGAAACCGAGGAGATCACCAAACTGGCCGGCATCGGCCCGAAAAATATTACAACAAAGATGATCGAAGCTCTGTACAAGTACAACTCCGATAGGAAGCAGTTCAGCCAGATCCCTGCCAAAACTATGTCCGCCAGCGTGGATGCCATTACCATCGCCAGCCATCTGTGGCAGACCAAGAAGCAGGGCACGCCCAAAAAACACCCCAAGTAGTGCCCAGATTGGGTTGGGCTCCGTCGGAGCAAAAACACAGGACTTTGCAGATTTTGCTCTTTTATTGACATTCCCACTTTTAGAAATCACAACTGGAATGTAAGAACACGGGTGGGCCTCAGATTTACTGTCACAAAATCAGAGCTGGCTGTAACCATTTGGACAGCTTCAAACGAGCCCCAAGTGTGTACTCGTCAGCACGTGCATCAATGTTCTCATGTGCCAAAAAAAAGAGAGAAGGAATAAAATATTAAGAGGCGAACCAATGCCTTATCTAGTTGAACCACTGAAGCACTGAATGTCACGCCTCTGAAAGAGGCCGTTTGGTTTCTCTGAGTTGATCATGTGTGGCCTTATGCTTGTTTTGTGTCATACGAACACACCGTGAGTGTTAACGTCATTTTGTCACCGCCTGTTGCGGCACAGATGAGGGATCAGCTTACCCCCTCCGCCTCCCCATCTTTGATCAGAGGCATGTATTTTTTTGTTTGTTTGTTTTTTGTACACGTGACTGAAAAACTTCTAGACGGTTAAATTTAGTGTCTGTGTGTGTTCGAATGAGCGTGTGTGTGTGTGTATAGTGAAGTGCCATGAAGAGTGAGGGTTCAAAATACCTCAGCTGGTGATTGCACTTACTTTCCGAATAAAATGATGAGATTATCGAGCATGTGCAGTACCATCAAACTGTTCTGGAAAGCACCTGCAATAGGCTCTTAATTTATTTCAGTGCGATTTCGATGCTTTGAAGATGATTTTTAAAAAAAGGCGTCTTAGGTTTTATTCAGAGAAACATAATATGCTGTACCTGTATAAGTTAAATTAGTTTGTATATAATGGCAGTTCCATTAAAGATGAACGAGTCAGCTTGTGGTAGCTTTTTGAGTAGCTTTTATAATTTATCACGTGCGTGTCGGTATGTTGTCGTCCGGGGGCCTTTTGTTGTGCTACAGATGCAAAAAGTGTGACCGCTCAGCAGCGTCGCTGATGAGACTATCGTGAGTATTAGATTAGACGGACATCCCACACTGTGTCATCAGTCTGTGCAATTTAAGAGCGATTTCAAATGCTCGCCGTTGACCATGTTGCATTTGGATCTAACAAACACTACAAATGTCACTTTAATGTGGATAAACTGTTAAAGAGCGTGATCGCCCTCGAGGTCGTCCACAGTTGTAAATAGCACTTGAGGACCCCGTCCACTGTTGTCGAGTCTAATCAAAGATGTTCCCTCTTCAGGACATGCTTATTACATTTCTTTTACGTTACTGTTACATTTTCTTTTTTAAAATCATACGTTGCTTCAGTATGTGTTTACACTGTACAGATATATTTTGGCATATAGAAGTATTTTTTGTAATAACATTTAACTGATGGAAGTGTGTACCAATGGAAGCAGTGCAGATGTTGAAGGAAGTGTGCTGAATGCAAAGTGTAGCTGAGAGTGCGTAAAGTCTCACACAGGCTTTAGTGTGGTATTGTATAAAACCCAGCAAGTATACAGAGAAAACCATAGTATTTTTTTTCCAACTCTGAACTCATTTTCTTTTCAATTAACAAACTATGCTCAACTGTTCATGGATCTCTTTTTTGTGTGGTTGTTATTGTTTTTTCTATTCCTTTGAGCTTTATTAAATGCCAGCTATCAATAATACGTATGGTGTCTCATTACATGTCTGTGTCATAAAATGTGCTTTTTTAAATAAACTATCTGTGATTGTCTTTGTGACGACTTAAGTAAAGTAAGAGCTGTAAAAATGCTCTTGTCCACAGTGTGATAATGATGAAAGTGCTGTGGGTTCATATGTGTGTGAAGGCAGACTAGGAAGTATGTTTGGCAGTATAGCGCAGTTTGGGGTCATTTGAAAAAGAATGCACTGCTTTGAAAACAAAACAAAATCCATTGGCAGCCAATTGTTTTGCTCTAGTTTGTGAAAAGAATTCGGTAGTACTGGTGGACCCGCTAACTCTGGTACTCTTGGGCAAATCCCAATTCAGCTTCATTGTTCTGAGCTTTGAGCACAGGTCTCACTAAAGGATGTTGAGCCCTCAAAGCTCATGTTTCTGACATTTTGCTCAGAAACATGCACGACTAGTCTGCACGAAGTACTCATTCTAGTACTGCTGTGCTGTTGATGCCCTTATATGGCCCTGTCCACTCTCCCTGTGTGTAATGGTCCACCTCATGGTTTCTCCTGCATCTTTGAGGAGCTGAATAAGCTGCATATTTTATCTTAGCCAGCAGTAGCATGGAAACTATCAAAAAGCAAAAGTAGAGAAAAAATCCTTCAGGACAGATAAAGATAAAAGGAAATATCTGTGGCCAGCACCTGCAAATCCTTCTCTTTTTGGGGGATGTCTTGTTATAACTTTCATTTGCACCAAAGCAGGTAAAATTCACAATTCACAGCAGATTCATAATGGTTTATGCTTCCTAACTGGATAGATCGATATCTCTGAAGTATATCTGTCATGATGCAGGGCCTTCCTGCAATATTTGGATGGACTTTGAATTTACAGCATGCAATAAAAGAAAAAAGAAGACCGACCAATCTTGCAGGACAAACAGGCCAACATACATTAAAGGTACAATATAGAGAATTAATAGTAATTATATACAGTAAAACGTGGAATCAGTCTTCTTCTTCAACCTTTATGTTTGTGAACTTACCTGGAATCTGAATCAGTGAGGCTTTTTAACAGATAGACCTCAGAAAGTGAAAGTCAACAATGTACTTTACCTTCCACCAGTTCCCCTCAGGTGTGTGTCTCCATGTTTATTTATTCTTTATACAAATGAGAGTCAGAACCTAGATCAGGACTGACATATAATCAAATTTGCAGACGACTCAGTGATCATCTCTCATCTCTGCTTCATGATGCAGATCGTGACCCAGTTGTAGATGAATCTCAAGCATGGTGTGGACAGTCCCTTCTAAACATTTAATGTGTTTAAAATAAAGGAAATAGTTACTGATTTTAGATAAGTTGGAGAAGAGGTTGGAGCATATAGTTAAATTGTGTAGCAAAGTGGCAGGTACTATATGAAGCCAAATGATCCTGACCTCCTGTACAGAGGGAGGGTGACCCTTAAGGCAGAAAGGATTTGGGGTGATGGCACACATCCTTTGTTTCAGAGTATCAGCTGTTATTTTCAGGGAGGAGGCATTTTTTTCCCTCGGTGCAGAAAAAAATTGATTTAAATTCTCATTTGTTCCTACGACTATTACGTTTTTTAAATATGCAATTTGTGTTTTTTTTGCTTTATGCGTTATGTGTGTCATTTATGCTGCTGACTACAAATCAAATGTCCCCTCGGAGATAATAAAGCTTGTCTTGATCTTGAAAGCCATCTCAACCTTAAGCACTGCATGTCATGCATGTTGCACAAACAGACCACCAGAGGACCTCAAACACATCATCTTAATGCAGATGCTGTTAATTTCCGCCTAAACTGAAGTAATTAATTTAATTAATAGATTGATTTATTATATTTTTTAATTCTTATTCCAGGTTTGTTCATGCATTTATGAAAACTATTTATTTTGCGAATTTGATCTGATTTAATGGATGTGCATTCGATAAATACGTCCCGTATACTTAAGGGGTCACACAGTATGGTTTATTTATTCTTTTTCCTTTAAATATGTGTCATTACGTTCAAGAAGGCAACAATAAAAAAGCCTCCAATTTCATCCAGTACACAATCACTGTATGCACACCTTCCCTTCACAAAATGCCATTATCTCTATAATACACTGTTTAATGCTGCTGATTGTGTGAAGTTTGGCTGTTTGCTGGGTGGATGGATGGATGGATGGCTGGGGTGGATGGGTGGAGGCGGTGCCCCTGCAGGCAGCAGACAGGCAGGCTGGGCAGCAAACAGACCGCAGAGAAACATCCAGCAAGGAGGGGACACCGTCAGAGACCAGGAGGAGGAGGGAGGGACCGACAGACACCGAAACAAACGGCGCTGACAATCCCGCACCGGTACCGTCGTGACAGCGGCTGTGGGCAGCACGGAGCGGCGTTGAGGGCCAGCGTTTTCATCCCCTGTATGTTCAGAAACAGGTGAGGGTAATGGCAGCACGACGGAGGGTTACTGTGGTCGGTGGGGACGCTGTCAGTGAGCACCCCGCCCGCCCAGCTAACTAGCGGATGATGCCTCTCTCCCCTCGGCCTGTCTATAGCTAGTCAGCCAGTGAAATTAGTCAGCTTTGTATGAGCTCTGTCACTAACTAGCTGTTTGATGGTTTTGCTATAATCCGGAGGCTGGATCCAGGACCTATATAAAGCTAACAAGTAGCCTAAGCTTCTTATGCTGTTTGACTTGTGGCTTAGTGCCAGTGTTATTAGCTAGCCATCTCTCAGGCTAGCTTAGCGGTACTGCAGTGCGTGCGTGTGTTTGTGTGCCTGGCTGTGATTATCTGGAGTTTTATAAATGAAATCTCTCCGATCTCGACGACAGATAGCCATCAGTACACCAGAGGCTACATCACGACAGTCATATAACGTGCTGATTTCTCCAGTGTAAACACAACCTCTGAGGCGGCACCTTCATGTTTTGACTTCAAACATCTGTTTTGCCTGGTTTTTTGTATGTTTTAGCGTGTTTAACACATTTACACAGACTGGCACACAATGACCTCTGGGGTTTTTTTTGGGAAGACTTAATGCAAACCTGTAATCTCAGTCTTAAAATCTACTTTTCACAAGCTTCTGCATTTGTTTTCCCTGCTAAAAAAAGGCCCTAAATTAGTTTCATGTTTCATCCTGAAGTCACAGTGCCTGGCGATGCATTAAAACTAATCCTACTATTTTATCCTCAGGAGGTGGACAGTGTTACCCAGAATCCAATTAATATAATATCCAAAGCAGTGAGATTTGTTCTTTTCAAAGAGAATGAATCTTCTTCTTTTGCCTGCTCCCTTTAGCAGCTCCTCTTCCTCCATCTCATCCTGTCGCCATCATCCTCCTCTATCACGCCTACTCTGCATGTCCTCAGTTACTATATCCATGACTACACTACATCCTGTAGTTTTCCTCTTTTCCTCCTTTGTCCGATATAGCCACGATCCCTCCTCTGCATATGTCCAAACCATCTCAGCCTTGCCTCTAACTTTGTCCATGGTTTTCACTCCCAACATTTTTTAATCATTTGTGTTTTGCTTTGTTTTCATCCTGTAACTGGCAGCCCGTCGTCACAATGACAGCAGAGGAAACCATAAATGTGAAGGAGGTGGAGATCATCAAGGTGATCCTGGACTTTCTCAACTCCAGGAAGCTGCACATCAGCATGCTCGCTCTGGAGAAAGAGAGCGGCGTCATCAACGGGCTCTACTCAGACGACATGCTCTTCCTCAGGTAAGTGAACTCAGTGGTCACTCTGTACAGATACGGGTGTGTAAGAATTACTGTGAAGTAGGAGCGATGGGAAACTGTTCCAGTCAGTCCAGTAAGTTTAGTGTTTCTGATAGCATCTTCTATGGTGAGGATAGTGTAACACTGCACCTCCACACTGGATGTTTGAGTGCTGCTTTGGAAGTAAGCCAGTCTGCTGAATCTGAGTATTAAAATACATTTTAGTGGTTCACCAAATAGTGTCAAGTTTCTGTTATACGCTGTCATTTTGTTGTAGTAAACACAAGATATTCAAAAAACCCTCGCTCCCTTATGTTACTGTGAGTCTTCTCATTCATAGGTCATATAAATATTTTGTTTCAGGCAACTGGTCCTCGACGGGCAGTGGGATGAGGTCCTGCAGTTCATTCAGCCTCTGGAGTGCATGGACAAGTTTGACAGAAAAAGGTTAGGCTGCCTATTCTTCTGTTGTAGCTTTTCACATATTCAGTTCATTTTACCTATTTGACACTTTGTCGCTGATAACTAAAACAAACAGGCGATGTAATGTTTTCCTAAGTGTATGTAAAAATAGTTAAAGGTCTAAATTTTGCCACCAGGTTTCGTTACATCATCCTCAAGCAGAAGTTTCTGGAGGCTCTGTGTGTGAATAACGCCATGTCTGCAGAAGACGAGCCACAGCACGTAAGTCAGAAAACTAAAGACTGTCATCAAAACCTCCCAAACAAAACCTGAATTTCCAACCTTTATAACAGTCACGTGTTGTTAGGCTGTGAACAAGGTGGGCCACTGTCAAGATAAAAACAGGTAAAAACAGTTTGTAATGTGTATTGTTTGAAAAGGAAACAGTTGAAGTCTGCTTAAAAGCTCTCTCTATGTCTGTGGGTCTGTGTTTAATGGTGGCAGCACTGACATTTAAGGAGTGACTGATGGCCACACTGCGGTCAGAGATTATCTGGATTAAGCTCTTTATTTGCTCCTTTGATGAAGTTGTTTGCTGTTGTGGATAAAACACTTAACAAAGATCATCTGTCCACCTGTGACAGCTGATTATGACTGTTTTCTCCCTCCTTGTTCTGGATCGCGTACACCAGTAGGACAGCGTTAGGAACATGGATCAGGAACACATACTTTATAGGCTAATGCTACGGTGGTACAGTGGTTAGCACTGTTGCCCCACAGCAAGAATGTTCAGGGTTTGACTTCGCCGGCCGGGGGCTTTCTATGTGGCGTTTGCATGTTCTCCCTGTGGTTGTGTGGGTACCTCGGCTCCCTCCGACATCATGTTTGGTTAATAGGTCGTAGTTACAAATGAGAGCATGAATGGTGGTCTGTCTCGATGTGTTAACCCTGCAATGGACTGGCAGCCTGTCCAGTGAGTACCCCACGTTTTGCCCAGTGACAGCTGGGATAGACTAAACTCCCCCTAAATTGGGTAAAAGGAAAATAGATGGCTGGATTTCTTGGTAATAGATGGGTTATTACATGTACCAGACCAAAAGAGTCCAGACATATTTAACTTTCAGAGCCTTTTTAAATGTTTTGCAGAAATAATATGTACATAATAAAATATTCACATTGTCATTGTCATAAACCCCTGCTGAGGCTATAAAAGATTCATATGAGAGATGATTCTAATTTCTCTGTTAGTCCTGATTGCTAATAATTTGAAGTCAGACACACACTATTTTGTATAATCAGACAACCAGACTTGTGTGAAAACTCCATCTATCCTCTCAAATTAGGCTAGCTGTGAGTCTGCTGTAACATGATGTAGTTGTGGATGTTGCCTGTGATGCTTTGTCGGCGCCATCATGTCCTGTTAAACTGGATTAGCTCACACTTCTTTGGACATCTGTGCATATCGTGTACTACTGAGCATGCTCACAGTTAATATTGTAGCTGGGGGTGTGTATTACTTGTGTAACGGGCCTGATTGTGTGCTGGTGGTGATTTTTTCAGCGCGTGGCAGTGCGAGAGGGCAAAAACCAAAACAATAGTGTGCTCTTTGAGAGAAGCTTGATTCTGTTTTTTAGAGGGAATCGTCTCCTTGATCATCTGTTACATAAAAATATATATTTCATGTGTTTTCAGCTGGAGTTCACCATGCAGGAAGCTGTCAAATGCCTCCACGCCCTGGAGGAGTTCTGTCCGTCTAAAGACGACTACAGCAAGCTGTGTCTCCTCCTCACACTCCCTCGCCTCACAAATCATGCTGAGTTCAAGGCACGCAGTCTGCTGTTACAGAATAAGACTTGCATAATATCGAAGCAGCAGGAGGAAACTGTGTATGTGTTTTCTTTTATGTCTCATTTCTCTGTTGGCGTCCCCTCAGGACTGGAACCCGAGCACGGCCAGAGTTCAGTGTTTCGAGGAGGCCTGCACCATGGTGGCCGAGTTCATCCCCGCAGACAGAAAGCTGAGTGAGGCTGGATTCAAGGCCAGCAGGGATCGACTATTTCAGCTGCTTCTCAAGGGAGTCCTCTATGAGTGCTGTGTCGAGTTCTGCCAGGTGTGAAACGCTAAAATTAAATGTAAAGACTGCGGCCTGAGTGAGTTTGTGCCTCTAACCGGTCTTTCTCGGACGCTTATGTGCAGAGCAAAGCGACGGGCGAGGAGATCACAGAAAGCGAGGTCCTCCTGGGTGTCGACATGCTGTGCGGTAACGGCTGCGACGACCTGGACCTGTCGCTGCTCTCCTGGATGCAGAACCTCGCCCAGACCGTCTTCTCCTGCGCCTTCGAACAGAAGCAGCTCAACATCCACATAGACCGCTTGGTCAAGCCTGCTAAGACCGGCTACTCTGATCTCCTCACCCCGCTCATCAGCAAACTGTCGCCATACCCCTCCTCCCCCCTTCGCCGCCCGCAGTCCGCTGACACCTACATGTCGCGCTCCTTGAACCCAGCGCTGGACGGGCTGTCCTACGGGCTCTCCGGCCAGGATAAGCGAGCGAGCGCCGGGGAAATAGCGCCGGGTAAAGGGGTCTCTCCGATGTCCCACTCGTTTGCCAACTTTCACTACCCCGGAGCAGGAGGGCAGAGCTTGAGCAGGAGTCTCATGATGGAGAGCTCCGACTGCCACAGCATCTTTGAGGAATCCCCTGAAACGTAAGAGCTTAGATTTGGAGCTTAAACAGACTTCCTGTCTCTAAATCTTTTCCTAGAGATACAAAAAGGGAGCAAGATCCATTATTGATGTTGATTTATTTGATTGATTTTCTGGGGTTTGTGTTTTCTTGGTGAAGGTCGAGGACAGACACACCTGTGGATAAGATGATGGGCTCAGCTGGAGCCCAGAACACGCGTCCTGCCTCAGCTCCGGGCGAAGACGCTCCGTCAGCTGGTTCCGCTGACAGGAATGAGGTAAACATCAGCGACTTTTGCTTTTTGAACTTGTTAGGCCTGTTGCATGCGAACACATTTCCAAACAAGTGCTGTGTTTTATTAAGCTTCCCTAATTGTTTTCTTTCGTTAATGGGTGTTGCCTACAGTACCAGTTCCGATTAGTCTGTATTTGGTATTTTAGTCTTTCTTCACTTCTGATTGGCAGCCCAGGCTTTCTTATCTAGTGTGGATGAGAGTGCATTAAGAAAATCGTACATACACATTTGTATTATGCTTCCTAAAGTCATCACTAGCTATTTAAACATTAATAATATGCTCTGTAACGATTGCTTTGTGTAACCAATGAGGCTGGTGGATCCAGGTCCTGATCCAGGGTCAGTGGAAACATGTGGCTCAAGAGCCTAGGAGCACAGCCACAAAAATGATTCATCAGTGCCCTCGTGTTGCCCGTAAACACATCGTGAACACAGTATCTGTGTCTGTCTGTCACATGGTTTCTATTCTGGGGCCTCTTGTGCAGCTCAGTGTGAAGCTGGTGCTTGCCTCTGCCTTCCCCATCACCTTGGAGACACACAAAGAGGCCAGAAACAGAAGCAGACTTTGGGACCTCTGTGATCTCACAGTCACGCCCCTGCCCTCTCTTCCTCTCTGTTCTGTGTCCCTTTTCCAAGCTGGCGCGATGCCAGCGTCTCTGTCCTCCCCCCCCCGGCACGCGGTAGGTCTGTTCCCATCAGATTGCGAGGACAGGAAGCAGAGGACAGAGGGGGGAAATGATCTATCCTCAGCTCCCTGTCTGACCCCTCCTTCCTCCGCTGATACCTGAACTGGCGTGGAGCAGGGGTCACATGATCGCACTTCTGCCTTCGAGCAGTGTTGAAGCTGCCTGGTGTGGCTTGGTTTGTGCAGCTTTTTCTTTTAAAGCGTTACATTAGAACAGTTTGCATTGTTTCTGCATGAGTTTGGATGTCCACTGTAGAGATGCATTATGTTGAATATAATGGAAAGTACATGTCAAAAAAAGTAATTTGTTTTTGGCTGAGATTACGACCCGGTTACTAGTTTTTAGATCAAACTGCTCTCGACAAGTTTTGTGATTTCATTTTTTTCTTTAAATTATTTTTTCTTTTTGCTGGTGTATTATTGTCACCTTACTGGGCGGGGGGCGTAATCACCCAAGTTTGTGAATACGGTAACTCAAAGGATGAGGCGACGTAGGATTTTCAGATTCATACCCTAGAATCTCAGTGACCTTTTCAGTCAGAGGTCATGATTTCTGGAGCACATCGCTGCATAGTTTTCACAAATTCAGTATACTTGAGAAGGCAGGCATCTGTGACATCAGCTGATCTACAAAACTGTGCAATTCACAGTGAAACAATCTGAATGGAAATCTGATTTCACATTGAACTGAACCTTTAAAACGAATGAAGCAGTAGAATAAAGTCACGGTTGATGAGTAGCTTCATCAAAGCCACCATCATCCTTCTATGTAAACTTCATTATGATGATCCTCTGCGACGGCAGGCCGGGTCAGGTCTGGTGGAAACACATTTTGATTTCATGGTTAGTTGCAACACCATGCCGCCTGTTTTACAGGTTGTCCCTTCAATTGTGTGCAACATGATGCAGCTCAATAAAAGGAAAGGTATAAGATATAAAGTATAAATAATGTGCTTCTAATATTAAATATTTATGCTTCATTTCCAGCTTCGTGACTCAACAGAGAAGTATGAGGAGTTTTATCGCCAGCGCCTCCGCGTGCAGCAGCACCTGGAGCAGAAGCAGCAGCAGAGGCAGATGTACCAGCAGATGTTGCTGGAGGGAGGGGTCCAGCAGGAGCCCCCGCCCAGCGACATGCAGCACAGCCTCACAGAGAAGTTCCTCAACAGGTACGGACGCAGCGAACGAAATGACTTAAATGCTCTTTGCAAGATGAGGAATGTGCGTTCTCTGTTTGCACATTCAGCCAGAGGTGTGGTTCACACAAAGAAACAAAAGCAGGCTCATAGACATGGGCGGGTGGCGTCTACTTCAGCACTATAATCATGCTGTTTACAAGATCTTTTATTTGTTGAAGCTCATCCTTTCATTCACATAAACTTTCTTATTCAAGTCAGCTGAGTCAGCTAAACTGCTGACGCAGCCTCCGCAAGTAACGGCCTGATTTTCAGGGCTTCCTGTTGGGTTTTTGGATATTCAGCCCAAGACTTCCTGTTTAGTCTGCCGGTCATTGTTTTCAAATGTGGATAAAGTGATAAAAGTTAATAAAGCAGATTCTCCATTAAGCATTAGTCAAGTTTGAATTTGAGCAAATGCAGTCTGCCTTTAGCTCGACTTTATGCCTGCACATGACCAAAACCTTCAAATGTTATCGGTCATTAGAGCCTAACAGATGATAAATGGAAACCAGAAAGCTTCCAATACTAAAAAAATGTGCTTGCTTGCAGATTCTTCTTATTCATATACAGATATCTGTCTGTAGACTGCATAACCAAAGCATTTTAAAAAACAAATTCTTGTTATTTCTTGTTATATGCAGTTGATTTATTCATTTAATCTCATCCAGCAGCCATATATATATATATATATATATATATATATATATAGCCCTGCAGATCCAACCCTGCCCGTAAACACGTGAAGGGTTGGGTTGTACCAACAGTGCAATGCAGTAGCTTAAACTGGGGAGAATGGACCAGATCCCCAAAATGAGACTTCATCTCACCGTTCGGGGAAATATGGTACAGACAGCTGTTCAGTCGTATGGCGCACTTGTCATGGTAGTTGTGGGACAGTTTGCTGAAGTGAAGCCTGCATGACATTGACCGTCGTATAACAGCAGAGGAGCAGCTGTCAGAAAAGGTTAACATATTAAGGCTCTAAAAATGACGAGTCCCATGTGGATTCGCTTGCATGGCACACCCCCTCCTGTCTATACTGCACCATCTGCTCTAATCAGCTACAACATAACACATGGGACCACCACCTCATGTGTGTTTGTGTTGTACACAATATTAGACCCAGATTCCTCTCAAAACTGCAGTAGCATTATGTTATATATATATTTTTACTGTATGTCCTCTAACCACAAAACCACTTCAGTTAGCTTCAGCTCAGTGATTAAAAATGAGGTGACAAAATAGTTTGTTTTTTTCTTCTAGCGGGACAAAAGCTCTTTGATTTGCCCTCAGAGACATCCTCCCCATCCTCCCTCTCCCAGTCTACGTAGCACTCTACATTATTCACAAGGCTAGCTGTGAATAATTACATTAATATTTGAGTTTTCCTTTGTCATCTTCCCTTTGTAGTTCTAACCAGGCTGTCGGCCTGCAGGTACAAGTGTTTAGTAGAAAGAGGAAAACAAGTTGCCTCTTTGGAGACAGAACTCGTGTGTTTGGTTGATGCAGGTCCATCCAGAAGCTGGAAGAGCTCAACGTGGGGATGGAGAATTTGGGAGAAGAGGTAAAGTCTCTGACGCAGCAGTGTAATGGCAACGGGAACACGCCCGCCTCCGAGGACAATAACAACCCTCCGTCTGTAACCCCCGAGCAGAGCCGGACCCGAGGGGGAGGGGTGCTCAGCAGCACCCCGCAACGCACCGTAGGGGGTCGGCCTGTGCCGCCTCCAAATGAGTCCCCTGTCGTCACAATGAGGTTTGTGTGAGTTTGCTTTTGTTTGTTTTTGTTTTTTAAACCTGCTTGTTGAATTACTGACCCCTGTTTTTCGTTTGTTCGTTTTTTACAGTGGGCAAAAACCAAAAGGAGGCCAACAAGGTGACTCTCCCGGCTCTTTATCCCGAATTAAAGAGGTAGGGACGGACACACACACACACACACACACACACACACACACACACACACACACACACACACGGTGACAGCAGAATGACAGCCGTCACTAGAAATAACAGTTATGACAGACCTGGTGTTAATAATCAGTTGCAGGTTGTTACTCAGGTGTTACCCTTAGTTTAGCTCTGACCTTGTGTGGTGTGATTTTAAAGTTCAGCACATTCTCTGTTGTTTACATTGTACTTTACTGTGTAATGCTAATTTGGCTAAGCGGATTATAACAGTTTTATCTGAATGGCAGTGATGTCACAGCAGTATGCATGTCATAGGGTAGAGAAGATCAGGTGAGATTACAGTGCTGTAATCTCATTGCTAATGTGTGTTTTTCGTATATGCCGTGTTTTCAGGGTGACAAAGCAAAAAGCCTGTTTGTACCGGTGCATTCTTTGGAAGACACTCAGGCTATTCGAGCCGTTGCCTTTCACCCGTCTGGAGCGCTGTACGCTGTGGGCTCCAACTCCAAAACGTTACGCGTGTGCGCTTATCCAGAGACGCTCGACACGAGGTAACAAAAATCAAAAAACAGAACACATTACAGCTAATTCAGGGTCAGATCGCTATAAAACACAAACTGTAGATACACAGTGAATGTTAAATGTTAACAGATTTTTGTTTAGTATGATCCATCACATCTGTTAAAATCCATCTTTTTGTTTCTGATCCTTTAAAATATGAGTGAAAAGTAGACTTTTTAGTACCTTTTAATGACCACATAACAGCCAGCAACTAGATACGCAATACACATTTTCCCCTAGCGACTGGTGGTTGCCATGTGGTCACTGATCTGTCAGTTAGCTTGTAAACTTCCCTTCCATATTAGTTAAAGTTAGGGTGTAAATAGTTGGAAAGTTCAAACCAGTAACTGTTTATTTTCATCTCTGCATACAGTAGCTAACCACCTTTTCCTCTCCTCAGTGGTTCAAGTCCAACAAAGCAGCCGGTGGTTCGCTTTAAGAGGAACAAGCACCACAAAGGGTCCATCTACTGTGTGGCCTGGAGCCACTGTGGGCAGCTGCTGGCTACAGGCTCCAATGACAAATATGTCAAAGTGCTGCCTTTCAGCGCAGAGACGTGCAACGCCACAGGTAAGCGTCCTCAGCGTGAATGTGTGGTGGTCGTCCCGTTTGTGGCATTGCCAGTGTTCTCATTTTTGTTTATTTTTGTGCATCCTAGGCCCAGACCTGGAGTTTAGCATGCATGACGGTACCATAAGAGACCTGGCCTTCATGGAGGGGCCTGAAAGTGGAGGAGCCATCTTGATCAGTGCCGGGGCCGGAGACTGTAACATCTACACCACAGACTGCCAGAGAGGACAGGGTCTGCACGCCCTCAGTGGACATACAGGTAACTGCTCCATCCCTCCATCTGTCCAGCACAAATCAAAGTGGAAGTCAGAGAGAGTAAGGATGATGCTGAAAGTGGACAATGTGTAATCTCTCTTCAGGACACATCCTGTCTCTGTACACGTGGGGCGGCTGGATGATCGCTTCCGGCTCTCAAGATAAGACGGTGCGTTTCTGGGACCTCAGAGTGCCCAGCTGTGTGCGGGTAGTGGGAACTGCTTTCCATGGCTCAGGTTTGGCTCGCATCATGTGTTTCACCTCTTAATATAGCAAGTGTTTGGGAATTGTGAGCCAAGATACCAGAAATAGTAAATGTTATCATTGGTTCTGTTGTTCTCGATTTGAAAATAATGACAGTTCATACAACTACACCCCTTCTTTACTACACAGGGAGTCCAGTTGCCTCAGTCGCAGTTGATCCTAGTGGCCGTCTCCTAGCAACAGGGCAGGAAGATAGCGCATGCATGCTGTATGACATCAGAGGAGGACGCATCGTCCAGGTGTACCGGCCGCATGCCAGTGACGTTCGGTCCGTTAGGTTTTCCCCCGGAGCGCACTACCTGCTCACTGGTTCCTATGACACAAAGGTCGTGGTCACCAACCTCCAAGGTATGTCTGCCTTCAGAGCGCATACAGTGGTTGCATCTGGATACGATGTGGTATAGCTACAATAGTTAAAACATCTGTAACAGCACTTAATTCAAAGAATCACTTCAAACAGAGTTTAAAAATGTTTCATTAAAAAGCCACTCTTGTTTGATCACTAACATCTGGGGGAAAAAACTATCTTTTGAGTCTTAATAATCATAATTGTAGTAATAATAATAATAATAATAATAATAATAATGATGATAAGTATGCCTGTTTTATAGAAGGTTTCCCCACCTCCTTTAAATAAAATATAAATTAAAAGGATGATTGTGAGATTGGCTCCAGGTCTGCCACTAGAGGGGACTGAGTTACATCATAGGTAGATCACATTTGGACGTGTCCAAGTTTTAACCATTGAGCTGTAGATTCGAGGTGAAGTTGGAAGAATATGGAGGTAATACTCCTTTATCATTATTCCATTCACTTTGTGCAATGTCCCAACATTAAACAACCCAGAGCAGGATGCTACCACCAGCATGTTTGACAGCTGGTACAGTGTTCTTAGGGTTGAACGCCTCCAAATATACTGCACCTCTTGTCACTGTGGCCAAATAACAATCTTTGTCTCGTGTGACAGTAAAGAATTTGGTTTGTCCATGTGTGCAGCTAGTTAAGATGTCGCAGATCCTTTAACACATATTAAAAGATTTAAGAGTGTATGTATATATTTGAGGCCACATGTTAGAGAAAATCCAGAATCCACACCCTTAGCACGTGTCTGATGGTTTTCTGCCTCCTCCTCCGTCTCTCTAGGTGACCTGACCAAACAGCTGCCTCTGACCGTGGTGGGAGAACACGGTGACAAAGTGATCCAGTGCCGATGGCACACACAAGACCTGTCCTTCCTCTCATCCTCTGCTGATCGCACTGTCACACTTTGGACACACAATCCATAACACACACACACTTGTATGCGCACACACACACACACATACACACAGAGCCAGTTGTTTCTATCTGACACATTCCCCTAAAATATTACTGCTCCTCTGCATTGTAAACACTGACCCACCCTTACACACACACACACACACTCTTGTAGGTACACAAACTGGTGAACAAGCCTTTCCCTCCTGTCTGTAGTAAAGCAAATGGGACTCACACCTGGGACACATCAAAAGCACACTTGTTGCATGTTCTCCTTTCTTGATCACCACACTGAGGAGTAAAACTGCAGGATTCTTCGTCGTTCTTCGTCCTGTAATTCCCCCTGCGTTTTTGCTCTCTGCTCACACCAATCAGTTGCTGCATGTCCTTTTTCCTAAAGGGATGAGTAGGAGAGACAGGACAGGAGTGCTTTGTTCATGATGGTGCCTTCCTTGAGTTCTCAGTTTCCATAACAAAAACAAAACAAACAAACAAAAAAAAAAGTCCTTTTTTTAAGATCAAATTTTGTTAAGTCATTTTGAGAATCATACATTCCTCTTTTTGCATATCATTATTTTTACAGCTGGTGAGACGCTGCTATTGTTTAAGAAAGACAAAAATTTGATGTAAAATGTAGTTTTTCCAGTGTTTCAGTAGTGAGCTTTTCCTCTCAGGAGGCCGAATCTATGGAAGTCAGGCTATCTTGTGCTTCCCCGTGGGGTGTCTAACATTACTGTATGCACTGTATTACTGCAGCTCCAACTGTGTAAATGAGCTAGTGTGTTTAAATTTAAAATCAGTGTTTGTTTTTTTGTTTTTTTTCTTCTTTTTTTTTTGCGCTGATGCTGTTCCGGTGTCTTTGCAGTGGCTTGCTCGTTACTATGTTAGTATCAAAGGGAAGTACAGCATGTGATTATTGGTTGGGCGCCCTTGCATTCAGTTTGGATTTGGCTGTGCTCAAAAGCTTTGGCTTGTCTACTGCTGTGTGTGTGTAATATCAGTAGATGGCAGTCTTTTCCCCAAACAAGGGTCTGACCATATGCACAATGGAATCTGGATGGAAGCACGGGTGTTTTGATATTTATTTAGAACCCGTGTTTGGGGCATATGCATATTATTTTATTTTTTATTTTAACCTGCGCACTTTGTCCTTTTAACATCATCTTCTAATATTGACTTACTTGCAGAGATGCATATTTAAGTTTATATGTTAATGTATAGTATATATTATTTTAACAACGAAGGCCAAACTAATACGTACATAGATGTATTTATTTCAGTTGTGTTTATGTATGTACAGTTAGTTTTTGAAATGCTAGTGGCTCTTGTATTAAGCCTTGTTTTTAAAAGTGACAGATGAGTTCAAGCTAACTGAAGTCTGACTGCTGGTACGTTCAATAAAGTGTCTTTTACACAAACTTTGCATTTTGTTTTTTGCGTTTCTTCTTTGGATTAAATACTTGATGCAGAACATTTTAAAATAAGTCATGATGGCTACATGAACAGACATGTTTTATTCCTCTGAACTCACTCATAATATTTAGTACAAAAGGGTAAGAGACACGGACTGTACATGGGTTAAATCCATACTTTATCAGTTTGCTCATATTAGCTTTTGTAAGTGCCTCCTGTGCGACTTCAGGAACTTAACTCAAACAAAAACCCTTTTCAGACACACACTCTTCTCAATGAGATTCATAAAGCACCATGGTCACTTTTTCATGAAAAGTTTCCACAGAAATCAGAACAGATCACACCTTCAAACATTTACATTTTACTTTCAACATGGCACAACTCAGAAACTCCATGAAATCACATCAAACAGACACGCACAAGACACGCACACTGCCATGTATGCCATATCTGTAAAGGGCTGTAATACATGAAAAGAGTGATTTAAAACACCACTATGAGTATACCTCTACTACTTCATAGCAGTGGGACGGCAGTTCATGGGATAAGAACAATAAATACAAACATACCTGCAGTGGTGTATTTAAAAATACACAGGGTGAAGTGAGAGTATGCAGCAGTACAGAATTATTAAAAACAATTATTAAAAAAACACTTTTGTCCCCGATGCTACTCTGAGTTCATCTTTGTACAAGCTGTGCGAAAAGTCCTTGTTAATCTGAGTTCCCCCGGCCCCCACACTGTCAACTGCATACAGTGCTGATAATGCTATGTGTTGTCCTAAAGGACAAGGAAGTGATCACTGGTCCATCACGATACTGTCCACACCTTCATTAAACAAAAGACCTCACAGTCCCTTTAGTGCTTTGTTTAGTTGGAGCTTGGTCTAGATGCAGCGTTTGCAGCAGAAGGCAGGGTGACGCGTTGTTCGTCCATTCGTTTGGCCTGCGACCGCATGATGAGGCTGAAGAAGTCCTCATCTGGTACGGTGGGCCCTCGGACTGGAGGAGGGGGAGGAGCACACCGCTGGTCATCCAAACGAGAGCCCTGGAAGGAATACGGTGAAAGCAAAGAGTATGACTTTGATGTCTGAGTAACAGGATGTTTATAATCTTGTTTCTAACTTTTTTTTTTTGTAATATACTTTGCTCCTTTGTGCAGCTGATCTCTTGCAAGGTAATAAGAATCCTGCCTCCTGACCTCTGGCTACAACAAACAGACATCACTCCTCTACTTATGTTACACCGGCTTCCTGTTACCTTCAGCATCCACTTCAAAAACATCATTCTTGTATAGGATGGGTGCCACTGTTGGGACTCTTTAACTACACAATTATTTTAAATAGGAGCTAAAATATTTGTGTTTGTACCGGTGTTTGAATATCAAGTGTGCCCACCCAGCACTATATAAATGTGTATTAGGAAACTATTCAGTAAACTATGCTCTTTCTGTTACCTGGCACTTGACAAGCATATCAAAGAAGTCATCATCAGGCTCAGCGCTGTCAGCGTTGGCCATCAGGTGGCTGAGCACGGCCTGGTTGCTGTTTTGGTTGAGCCTGAGTCCTGGCAGGCTCCCCCCTGCTGCTGATGACTCCTCTAAGCGCCTGCCCTGAGCGCCTGACACATTGGCAGACTCTGACATGGCTACAAATGAAAATAAATAAGTACGCAAATTATAAATTATTTTAACAGTGGTTATATTTTTTGTGTGGGTGGATTGCATAGACCTACATTTCCTGATGGTCCTGGGAGGCGACTCTGGGCCGCTGTTTAGCGATAACCTGCTGCCTCGGTCCTGTATCGAACATCGCTGGTCATCCATGCGGTTGCTCTGGAATCGACTCAGCAGGTCAAAGAAACCGTCGTCTCCGAGCATGTCGGGGCTGAGTCGCTGGAAAACAAAAACAAACAACTTGAAAAAAATAAATAAAAATAAAACAGCAAAAGTTGTTTGAATTCCCCAGGTCTGCATACTTTTTGTGGTCCCTGTGCAAGTGGCTGACTGGTATCCAGGGTATTGCTGGTGTCCTGGAGGACCTTACTGGAGCCGCCAGACTTGTACTTCTTCCCTCGCAGACGGCCAACAAAGAAGAGCTTGGAGGAGCTCTTAGCCAGCGAGGGTTTGGACTGTTTGGTCAAGATGTCGCTGTTCCACTTTTGACCCTTCAGCACAGAAATGGATCACAATCATCACAAGTTCAATAGCAAAGGGTGATGTAACAAGAAGCACTTCTTGTAGATGAGGTGTGAGCAGAGCAGTACAGTGGAGCAGTTCTTACATTTACTTTGTCTGGAGTGAGCTTCACCAGCTCCAGGTTCTCCATGCTGTGTCGTTTGCTCATCCTGGGCCTGGCTCCTGTAAAACAATAACAATGTTACGTAATCTACACATTCAAAGCATCTGAAATATTATAGCAAGGGGCATAGGGAAGGTCACACAGTTTTTACCGTGCAGGCTGTAGTCGATATCCTTATTTTCGGAAACAGTGGAGGTATTTGTGCTGTAGCTCAAACCCAAAAGTGTCTGGAGATCAGATACATTCATACGAGCTGTCAGCTCCCCGCTTCTGTCTCCAGTCTGAAAACAACAACAACAACAAAAAAACAGAAGGAACAAACCAACTGTTAATTTGACTGCTGAAGGATTTCTGTATCTGTTCTTAACAAGTTTGCTTTAAGTACTTCTGAAATGCTTTGCTGTGAAGATAGTCTGAGCAGTTCATACCTCTCTGCAGATCTCCAGGTGTTTCTCAGCAAAGTGCATGGCTTGGTCATGGTTTCCCAGTGCAGTGTAGGCATTTCCAAGACTCCAGCACGCACGGCCCTCACCAATCCTACAAAATGAAACCATACATAAGCAAATACTATTTAACTGTGGCATAGTTACGTCAAAAGAAGCATCATAAAACCTGGTGTTTGCATCTGTACCTGTCATTGAGGTCTTGAGCTATGATGAGATGTTTGAGGTGATAGTCTATGGCTCTCTCATAGTCCTGCAGAAGTGTGTAGGTGTTGCCGAGACTGTAGCAGGCCTGAGCTTCCACGGCTCGGTCCTTTAACTGCCTCGCCAACTGCAGTGTCTTCCTAACAAGCAATCAGACAAGATGCTTCAAACAATGCACACTGGCTTTATGTTTTCTTCATACAATACAGGCCTGCTTTCCCAGAAGGAGCTCATAGGAACATAATATGATGCATAAATACAATGATAGAATTTTAGATATTGCCACTATTGTGTAAGGAAAAGTGTCTAAAAATGTTACAGTTATTTGATAATTCAATTTCCTCTTTTTGGGGGGGACATGAGACAATCATGGTGACAATGTAGGATCAAGCGATTAAGGATCCAGTCACACAGGCCTAGAGACAAAATGCGGCCAACAACAACAAACATTAATACACATATGTATGTGTGACTTACTTGTAATGTTCAGCTGCCACTTCAAATTCCCCCAAAAAGATATACGCATTCCCCAAGTTGCAGTAAGCCCGCCTCTCTGCTGATCGATCCCCAAACTCCTTAGCAATGAGCAAACGCTGAAACAGAAACACTGAATTTTAACATTGTATTTAAAAAGGTGTAATAAGTAACTTACTAAAAGAAAACATCATCATGGATGCTTGTGAACTCTTTACCAAAAGACACTTTTCAGAGTTCACCCTCACCTGTTCATGAGAAGCTACGGCTTTGCGAAAGTTTCCCAGCAGGTAGTGTGTGTTGCCAAGGTTGCCATAAGTTCGACCCTGAGCAGCTCGATCTCCAAGCTCCTTCACTATCGCCAAGTTTGCCCTGACAATGCATATGCAATCAAACGGTCACCCAGCAGCTCGCTTTGTAATACACTGGATACTTGACACAACAGTCAAAGTAACAGAACTTGTTATTTCTAATGTTAAATGACTCTGCTTAAATCACACGCTCTCCTTCTTACTCATAGTACTCTGCTGCTTTCCTCAGTGCCATCATGACATCTTCTGGAAAATCTCCGGGCTCAGCTCCGCTCCAGCAGATACTTTTGCCTTTGGCATGGTACACATTCCCAAAATTATAGAGTGCCCTCGCTTGCCCCACCTAACCGGAAACATGAGTGGTGAAGATCACTTTCTTCCGAAACTCTCAAATACATGAATACAAATATCTGACTTTTATTCTTCATCGCTTATTTTGTCGAATACGTTGCCTCACCTTGTCATTCATGTCTCTGGCTATGTCCAAGTGCCTCTGACAGCAAACCACAGCCTCATCGAACCGACCCAGCACCTTCAATGTGTTGCCGAGGTTACCGCTGGCTTTGGCCTCTCCGACCAGGTCGCCAATTGTCCTGAACAAGACACGTCACGCTGTTAATAAATAAACATTGTGCTGCACTCAGCAGGGCCTTTTACAGAGCTGTTTCTCATGTGTCCAACCTCGTCAAGGTGAGATCGTGCCTGTGGAACTCCAAGGCCTTGGCATAGTCATGTAGGTGGAAGTAGGCATTTCCAAGCTGGCTGTAGATGGCACTGAGCACCTGGAGGTCCTCTGTGCCCACTTGGATGGCAGCTTCAAAAAAGGAGACGCCTGCTTTGTAGTCACCCACCTTACAGAGGCGCTCACCCTCCAGCGCCAGCTCCAGGCAGGACACCTCCATCCTAAAGCAGAGAGGAGCACAGTCTGGACTTCTCTTCTTCAAAAACATTAAACTCTAAAATCTCCTCGTCCTCTAATCGACAGCCAAATGGCTCCGTTCTCGACTGAAAAACAAAACGTCCTTCGAAGCAAAGGCTTTCAGCAAGTGGGAATGTTTAGCCACTTCCTTCCATCTACAGAAAACAATAGAGCTTGTTTATTATAGTAGATCTCACATCCTTTTGACCTACCCCAGAAAGCAAAGCAGGTTCCTTTTCCAATCTTCTGAACCAAAACTGAACCTTTGATATTCAGTATTTGTAATGTTTGCTGCTGTTGCTTTAGAACTTTAAAAACCTTATAACAGATTGTTTAAAAGATCTGGGCTGACAAAGATTAAAAAAAAACAAAAAAAAAACATCTTAAATTTCCTAAAATATTGCTTGTGAAATCAAAGTGTTTGATTCCCAGCAACCCACACTGGACATCTGTATACTTCTTCAAAAGAAATAAAATCGAAACACCCAATAAATTTGTTTTTGAAGTACAGCAAATACATGAATGTCTGTAACAAACACTCATGGGGTTTAAATGTTTTATGCCAGATGAAAAGAGTGTCAGTCAGTGGCTGTGAAGGCAAATTTAGTGGCATATTTGTGCTTAGCAAAAACTGTCAGATAAACCAACTTTGTTTTTCAGGAAACTGTACTGTTAGTGACATACTGGCTTAACAAAAAAATCTATTCAGTTTGTATAACAAGATTTCCTCCTGTAACCACCCTATGGTTATCTGAAAGCTTGCAAAAACAGACCCAGAAATGACGCAAAAACACCAAACAGCTTGTCTCACCATTCAGCTAGGCTATAATTTGAGAACAAAGGCAAACATGGTGTAAGAACAATAAAGTTCAATCGAGCTCAGCTCAGCGGCCTTAGGCCTTATATTAAAGAGCTTACTTTGTGTTTACTGCCACGTTAACACTATATCATTTAACACTCTAGCTGAGGCAAATGCTAGCCTACCTGCTGGCTTTTTGTGTCTTACAACAACAGCAGCACATGGAACATCTGAGAGGCATCTACTGAGGTATCCACTGGAAAAACCTCCAGGCTGCAGCTCCTTCTCTTTCTCCGAAGCATGGAGAGATTACCTTAGACCAACTTCGTGTTGAAAAGATTTTTTTCCCTCTTTTAAATACAAAAATGCCCTAAAAACTAAACTGCATTCATCCTAGGTAATATCAAAACCATAATTCATCTGACGTCACAGAGATAATTTAGCATCACGCACTGGAAAACCTTCAAGGAGACGCGTGTGATGTTGTCACAGCATTAACTTCCAATGCCTGCCAGCAAGGAAACTGCTCTATCAGCGTTTTCTCGGCTAATCTGCTTGTCTTTCGTCCAAGCCCCGCTCTCCTGGTGACCTGGTCACCTGAGATTACGGCTGTAGAGTATGCACCTGACAGATTACAAAGCCGGTGAGTGCTGTACAGATTGATTAGATCTGTCAGACAAACAGAGTCTGTAGTGACGTGTAATGGAATTAGGGATGCACTGATGAACGGGTGAAATTCTGCGCTGATACCAGTGTTTAAAATAACAATTTCACCACTACCAAGTAAAAATGTTTATTTTGTTTTTTGATATCTATTCCCCTTTTTGTTCCAAGCACACAAATAAAATCTGTATCTGCACAATGTCTTATTTGCTGATTAACCAATGGCAGTCAAACAAAGCTGTTTGTTCGATATATCTAGCCAGTATTGTAAAAATAATCCACCCTCTTACCAAACACACGCCTAAGCTATCTAAATAAAATGGACACGCATGTGGACATAAACACAGGGAGCAATGATGAATATTTCAGGGCTTGTTTAAATATTGAAGCTGGCGGGCGCAGGTCTTTATGTGGTTGCAGGTCACATCTGCTGCCCGAGCGCTTTACCTGGGAATGTTAGGACAGCTGCAAGATGCTCCCCCTTTTTTTAAAAAAAAAAAACCTTACCTGCCTTAGTCAACAAAGTCCCAGACCACAGTGTGAAATGATTCCTCCAGTCTATCATTTAACTTAAGCTTCAATACTAAACATAGCGTCACTTCTTCAACTGGGTACGTGAAACATCTTACATTACAAATATTTCAATGACTATAAATAGCATTGCTCCTCTTAGGCATCAACAAAACACTTCACCAACACTCCATCTGAAACTAGAGACTGGGAAAGCAATCACACTTTCTACACTCTAACTACACTTTAGTGAAAAGACAAAAGTCCTACCTGTAGCGGACGTGAAAGGACTGCTCCTCAGCACGCGTGCTAACCACTGAGCCACCTCTATCCATTGAAGTGCATAATATGAGGGAAAATCCCAGTTTCGTTCCCGAAAAAATGGTTGCGTTTAGCACCAAGACTCTGAGAGGAAAAAAAAAAAAACTAAAAAACTCTTCGGTGAACCAAATGGTCACCCAATGTGTTCGAGTCTGCAGCAGTCCCTCTGCTGAATGTTGACAGGGGAAGGTAAACCCACGACTGTTAAAGCTGCAGAATCCTGAGCGTCAGTCCACACAGCTGCTTTCGTGTAATGTGTGTTTTGCGTCACTGGCCCTCAATCGCTTGTTAGCGGCCCTCTGTGAAGAGAACACAAGATGCTGCATGTGAAGCCTCTTTCTGGCTGCACGGTGCCATGGCAACACCAACCAAACAGCAGCGTGAACAAGCGGGGTAAGCAAGAAGCGGGAGAGTGGGGCGGAAATGAATGCACTGGGCCAGCCAAACTGTCAATCTTCTAGGATGGACGGGGACTTCACCCAGGCTTGGAGAGGTTGTGTGCTCCACAGGTATAGCAAAGCAAGAGGAAAAAATATCTACAGTGTGTGTGAATGGAAATCATGGCCTAGGAAGTAGCCGAAAAGAAAGAAAAAGCAACCAGAACCCTGCTGCATGATTGGTTTAAAAATCAAACAAACAAACAAACAAAAAACTCGCCCAAAAAACAAGGTAAACTGAAAATCTGGGAAAAAGCAGAGAGACTTCCTGCATGTACGCTACCTCCACCAAAGGAAAGGACAGCAATAAGCGTGCTACATGGAAAGTAGAGACTGCTTCAAGTAAAAATCTAAACCAGCTATTACCTAATTTCAGCATGAGGTCATTCTTGCCACACCCATTAGCTCCCCAAGTTTAAACCGTCAGCCCCGCCCCTGAACGCACACACACACACAGACACACACAACCGCAATATGGGAAATGGGGCAGGCCAGTTATTTACAAACTGGGTTACATCTTTATGTTAAATAGCAACTCAATTACAAGACAGACATGCAGTAGGTGGCCTATCTCTATTATATTGGCAGCTGAAGCCATAATGAGTAATTATTTGTTTCCAACAGAGCATTTGTTCAGCTACATCAAAGATAAGCTGGCTCAAATTAAAAACCCCAAAATGAAGAAGTGATCAGGATGGTAGTAACAACTGAGAATGGTCATGATTATAATTAGATTACGTGATTGATGAGTGCTATTAAACAGTCAATGAAACATTATATTATATTAGGTAATATTGCTTACTAAGTTTACAAATCCATACGTAACAAGGAAGCCAATATTCACAAAAACCTAATATCAGGAACTTTGATTAATAAACTGTTCCTCTTGTTAAGTATTAGAGTTAATCATTAAACCCACAGCAGCGCAAACAGGTGCTTTGATAACAAGAAACATTTCCCATCACTTCAATTCAATTTTCAATTGAGATTAAAGACAAAAATCTCTAAGGCGCAATGCAGTAAAACTGAAAAAAATCTATGCTGCACATACAGTGCTTAACAAACATATCCAACCACCACCCAATGGAAGGTTAATGCCACACTGCCCTTAATTAAATTGTTAGTTACCAAAACATTTTTATATTTCTGTTATATTAAATCCACTATTATGTGCAAAGCCTTTTTTTTAAGCTTTTCTAGCTAAAATGTATTTTTTGTTATTATTCGAGAATATTCAAATTTACCATTTTGCAAAAAAACTGAATAAAATAGTGAAGGACAATAATTATACATAATTCTTTATTAAGATGACAGGTTTCAGTTATTTACTTAAAATCCCGAATAGGAAATTAGTTATTGTGGTTGAATGTTACGTTGGATTACTTTCTGACTTCTCAGACAAGTCTAATCTGAGTGTACAATTGCAAATTTTGTTTGTTTGTTATTTGTCTACTAAATAACAACATAATAACATTATAATTTTTAGTTTTAAAAGTTTTTGAGAGATTTCAATATTTTACAGTTTTTAATGACAGTTGAATAACAGCAAATCTCTCAAACTCTGCCCTGTAACCTGCATGTTGTATGTGTATACACACACATATACATACATACATATATATACACACACACACATATATACACACACACACACACACACACACATATACACACACATTATATATATATATATATATATATATATATATATATATATATATATATATATATATATATATATATATATATATATAGTTGGTGGAGTCAACCATTTGACAATCCTGTTATTCCTGCCGCTCTGTAAATGGCTGTAAATGGTTGTGACTAATGCCCAGAGCTTTGGGAGCTTTGCCGTACATGTTCCTGCATATTAATATAATGATTGACTGTTGTGTGCCAACATCCTTGCAGCTTTTTCCAACACCGTATGCCATCTGGGTGTGTTTCTGAGAATTCTGTCTGGCTCATAAAACTACAGTGTGCATGAACAAAAGTGAAACAGAGAAAAGTTACTGATGCATAAAGGTCCAAAGAAAGAAAAATAAAGATGCCGTTTTTAATGACAGCTTCATGGGAGCTAATCGCCGACTCCTTTTTGAGTCACAAACAAGAACATGATTTCATCCTTAACACACAACACATGTGAGCTATTTTTTGTGTTTTGATGCTCTAAAATGACTACTGCCTCTGACAACAAAACCTAAATATGGAAGCACCACTTGGCATCACACCATGAGGCAGCAAAAAACCCCCACACCAAAACAAAAGTTAAGTACTGGGATACTGACCGGTAATTCTTCCACACAGGAACAGGAAATCTGGGAAGCCTGGAAGAAACAATGTTAAAACCATAAATAACCTCAAAGTTCATAAGAATGTGTTGCAATGCTGGCTATGCAATGCTGGCTATTTTTTTTTATATATTAAAACATGGCTTAATACAGACTACATTAAATATTGAATTCCATGCTCTTGATGACATGCACACAGCTACACCTATCTAAAGGATAGACTAAATAAACAAAAAGCTGGTTGCACTTGTTACAGTTAAGTGCACCTAATATGCTGGCAACTGGGTATATATTGTATACACCGTATAGTAATAACAATACAATCAGATGTAGAGGTATACAAGACTGTGCGTTTGAGTGCATGCTCTCATGACCATTACTACACTAACATGAGTGCAACTACAGTAAGAAATGAATTATGTACGATAAAAGTGGTCATAATCATGCTATATAAACCATCTGCACAAGTATAACACTTGTTAGCAATACACTATAGCCTATACCAAACTATATACTATATAACAAACAGTAAATCTATGCCCTACACTACACTGATGGTGACAATTCATCTATAGCATTTTAATATCAGCTCCAGTGATAACTACTTTAAAGTGAAGAAATGACTTCGCATTATGGACACCACTGTCAGGGCTGTGGTGTCCCAAATGAGTTCATCTTACGGCTGTCTCTTTAGCTTTATTCATAACCAGTTAATTCATTCACACATCTCCACCAACATCCAGCCAAAGACTAGCACCGTTAGCCTGTTAGCTGCTAAACTTACGTTAGGCGATCCAGCTCGAACAAAGGTGACTTGTCTTCACTTCTTTTCTTTAGTGTCTCACGAGTTTAAAAACATGGGTGCGTTTACGTGGAGAAAAAAAAGTGGACGCCTGTAATATAACAATAAGGTGTACTATATTCACCCTACGGCTACATTATCCTCCAACTTCGGTAAAAACTTC
The DNA here is from genome assembly GCF_056152115.1 of Neolamprologus brichardi. NCBI lineage: Eukaryota > Metazoa > Chordata > Actinopteri > Cichliformes > Cichlidae > Neolamprologus > Neolamprologus brichardi. Next base: position 23,991,207 of record NC_142121.1, read on the forward strand.
GATTTAACTTCGATAAATACGAAGAAACCCCTTGCGAGTGCACTAGCTTTGTGTGTTTTCGCCAAGTAGCCAATCAGAGAGCGGCATTCAAATTTAGTCACGCCCCTGCAGAAAATTCATTGGACGAACAGATTTGAATGGAGAAGGGTGACGTTTTTGTGATAATGTAGCTGAGACAAGCACGAGCTTTATTGTGTTTGAAAGTTTGACACGCCTTGGCTTGCACACTTGTGGGGCTTCGGCACTGTGCATTATTATTTAGGAGGGCGAAAGTCTGCACATTCCCATACTTATTTTTAAAGAGAGAATAAGTATGTAATGGCCAATAGCCCAAAACTGTCACTTGCTAGCAGCCTTTTGGAGGAGGTTTCAGCACCGTTACCTAGCAACGAGACCCCGCTAGTTGTCATGCACGCTGCTGTCACCTCGGGTCCAGACGTTCAGCGCTGCCTTTTATCCATTATTAATGATGCCACAAAAACGAAACCTGTTCAGGAAGGCATATGTCAAGAAAGATGGGGGGAAATATTAAACCATCGCTGCTAGTTTCAAGACCTGGATCAACTTAAAGGTAATGGCACACTACTGAAGAAGAACCAGCCGGCTAAACACAACCAAGGTAAGTAACCACCGCCAGCAAAGCATTTCAGTAGTACTATGTCACTGAAATGCAGCTCAGACTTACATGCAGAAACAGTACAGACGCTTAAACGTGTTTGGTAACACTCACATACATGTAACTTGTAGTAGGAGATAAATGTCCTTTATATACTTTTACTCCACTACTCTTATGAAATGTAGTTATTACGATTATGGTAACAAGTACCTGAATATATATATCACATGACATATTTTGTTAACATACATGCAAAAACTTATGAGCTATTAAAATATCATATCAGGGTATTATATATGTATATTTAACTCTATATTAATGATGTGCAGTATTAACAGATTCCCGTGTGTTGCAAAATGTATTTTACAACTTGTTTTGTATAGATAATAGTTTTATATTATGACAAAGACACTTTTGTTTTAGCATAGTGTTTTTTTTTTCTTGGTTCGGTTTAGTTCACAGAGTGCGTTTATATAGTTTAGCTTTTAATAGTTTCAGTGTTAGATTTAGTCTTTTAAATTACTATTATTGTATGGAGGGCATGTGTCAGATGTAAGATTTAGGAAAATCAGTACAGGTTTTATGTTGAAAACACAGCTTTCAGAAAGCAGTTGACTGACAGTCTTGCGCACATCTAAAAATGTCAGTATTCACGTCCATCAGTGCCTCATCAGCCACATTGTGTCTAAATTTTTTACCAAAGTCACAGATACTAAAACTAAGGATTATTTCTATTTTATGAAGGAAGAACCCATTTAAAACAAATTAGTTATTTCTGAATGAAATAGATGAATTACTTTTTAAAAAATATTTATCTATATATTTATTTATAAGCCTTCTGCTGCTGTCAGACACTCAAAACAGACACAATGCGTTTCATCCAAGCATATAATTAACTCAAAAACTTTACACCCTCGCGGCACGCAATCTTCTGTGCACACATTATATTGATTGTTGAATAATTGACACCTTAGTGCTTTTTGATCCAGTGTTGTCACATTGCAGGTTGCGTTGCTAAGAGATGAACGGTGCTTCGTTCAGTTTTCTCACCCTGCTTTTTTCTTAACAGAGGTGAGGAGATATTAAACAGTGCATCCATTTTTCTGTTGCAGAGTCCATGGAGGGAGACCTGGGAGAGTCGGATGAGAATGTTCAGGGGGAGGACAGACCCGTAGTGCTGTGGGAAAAATGCATCGAGCAGAGCTTCTTTGTTGATCTCAGTGAGGATGAAAGTCTCCACTTAAGTGATCTGGAGAGTTCTTTGGCCTTGCATCTGTCCCAGGCAGAGTCTGCTGCCTCTGAAGCAAGCATCCATCTTAGTGGTAAAACATGCAGGCACTGTTGTTTATTGTGTCAGGTTTCTTGTATACTACGGTGAATTAGTGCGTATATAATGAAAAGTTTACATAAAACAAATTTTTTAATAATACATCATTTAGGGGTGGGGGAAAAAATCGATACTGTGTACTGACTTCAGAGCATGTTGATCCTTTTTCTGAGCAAGAATCCTGACTGTAATACAAACCGTTCAAGTTTGTCAACAATAAAACTGACTGAAATGAGAGAAAGACTGAGTGTGAGACTTTGATATTAGATAAAATGAATATTGATAAAGTTTACCTTTATGTACAGAATCTGAATATCGCAAAATATTTTAAAAAATTGCAATAATATTGTATCGTGCATTAAGTATTGTGATAATATCGTACCTTGGGATGTATGGTGATTCCCACCTCTAACATCATTATAAATATGTTGGCATGCAGAATGTTAAACATCTGCTATGTTTTTTTGCTCACTTCAGGTGTGACAAAACAAATGCAATGACATATATATTGTTTTTGCAAAGTCATGAGTTTTCACTCTCATCATTAGCCTTAAAAATCACAACAAGCTGATTTAATGGAATCAACATGACCCTGTAATTAGGTTTTCATGGTATTTGGGTTTTTAATTTGCAGGGGATGCGGAGCTGTCTGGCTTGGATGACTCCTCCTCAGAGAGCAGTGTGGGCAGTCAGAGCGGCAGGGTTCTAGAGAGCAGTTCCAAGAGAAACCTCTTACACGTGTCTTCCCAAAGATCAAACACCATGCAAGATAAGCAGGGAAGTGAGGACACTGGACAAAATACCAGTGATGAGGATCAGGAGGACTTGCCATATGATGGCAACATTGGAAGCCCTTACTTCAACAAGAAAGATTCCTCTGAGGGAAACATTAGCTCTGATGGAGGACACACTGTTCATGTAAGTCCTGATCTTTCTGGTCAGCTTGAATTGGTGCAAGAAGATATCAGCACAAAGCAGGACAATGTTTTTGATGCTTCCAAGCAAAGTGAGCTTGGTGGACCGCATCCTGGTGCTGCAGACATTAACCAGTTATTGCTGCGGCATTTCTCCCACGAGGAATTGCTGCGGTTGGGTAGGCTGATCGAGGCAGAGACCCTGCCAGAGGTGTCCCTGTTGGAGAGTGCAGACGACAGTGTTTTTAGCCGGGCTCCAACACACAACAGCAAAGCAGTGAATAATAACCACACAGAGAGCTCAGATGAAAAGAGTAATGCTCCATCAAAAAAAGCAAGTTCAGAAGAGCAGATAGAAAAGAAGACTCCTACTTTCACATCTGGTGCTTGTGCAAACAGCATGTCCAACTGTGAAAGTACAGATTCTAAGCAGAGCATTGGGGATTTCAGTGCAGATGAAGTAAAGCAGGACAAAGCAGATGAGGAGGAAGAGCAGGTTCAGAGAGTTCCTCTGGTGCGTACAAGATCCTTCAGCGAGATGAAGTATGGCCAAGGCCAAGTCCATTACCCGCTTCCCGACTTCTCCAAGGTTGCCCCTAAAGTGAAAATCCCCAAAACCCCAGCCAGATCACTTCCTCAGTGCCCTAGCACCATTCACAGAGCTCAGTCTTCCCCAGGCATGTTAGAGGTGATCAGCAGAGTCTTGGAGGACTCAGTCCTGCCAGCCGGGAAAGCTAATGTCTTTAAAGATGAAGAAAAGCACACTCCTCCTGCACTGGTGCACCATCTGCAGGTAAAAAGCATTCAGATCATATCTTTGCATTGCAAATGAACCTTAGACTTTCAGTTTCTTTAGCTGATATTTTCTGTCATCGTTGCATTACTGTTTTCTTAGATAGAGCTGTAACATCCATCCTCTCTATTTTCTTTAGGCTGAATATGATAAATTACTCACCAAATACGCAGAGGCAGAGAACCTCATTGATCAGATGAGACTAGGAACCAGTGTAAGTTCTAAGGTTTCTTCCTGGTGTAATTCACACGGGCCTGTGTTAAATTAGTTACATTTCAAATGTAAGATACAAAGGTATTTATTGCTTTTCACAGAATCAGCCCTCCTCAGAACTCATGCTTTATTTAGAGGATGATGATGAAGATCAGGGGCAGTTAGCTGAGCTGAGCCATCTTGGATACAAAGCTCCTCATGTTCCCTCATCAGGTACGGCTCCGTGTCCGACATCTGATATCATGAAAGGTTAACTTCCTTCTACTACATGAAACTAAAGTCTGACTGGATTCCTCAGAGAGTGATCAGTTTAGATGACACATTTTTTAATGAAACCTTTTAATGACATTGAAAAAAATAACTGAATATTTATGACAAACCAGGCCTGTGTATCTTTATTTAAACACCGAACGATCAGAAAGTCGAGTTAAACACTACGTTAAAGGCATGTTGTGCTCAGGCCAGCAGCTGCTCTCCAGTTTGTTGTCATTTTAGCTGGAAAATAGATTGAGTATTTTATTGAATCCAGTATTCTGCCTTAGTTTTGTGGTGCCTCACAAATATTTTGCATACATAGAAGAGCTACATGCTTCACATTCATTCTGATCCCTCCATACAGTCGATGTGTGGCTCCTGTCCAGCTATAAGACGCAGACAGTTAAGAGTTAATACTACAGAAATGAAATGTGCCATGATGTGTTTGAGCTTTTTATTCATTTTAAAAGGCCATTCTGTTAGAGTAACCAGCTGCTGGCTGTGAGCATGGCTGCAGCTGCTCAGCCTGACTGTGGTGATTGAAGCTGTTTACAGATACTGCTGTTGTCCTCCAGCTGCCAGTGTGGTTTAACCTGCACTGCTGTGGACAGCTACAGTAGCATCTGAGCCTGTGGAGCATCGCTGACGGGGACTCAGGCAGTGAATCCATCACTGGGTGCACATAAAAATTGGTGTATAATGTTACAGCAAATAAAAACAGTCATGTTAAATTCAGAGTTAGGTGGCATGTCATTCTGCTGCAGTAATCACAGCTACGGTCTGTCTCTACGGCGGTTCTAATAAAGCTGCAGAACCAGTTAATCTAGCACTCTTTGTAAACACAGTGGTGCAGATTTAAACCTCAGCATGCAGCAGCAGCGAGGGCTATACTGACTAACTGTAGTTTAATAATTTAAATAATACTTGATAGTAATGCAGAAAAGCCTTTCTCCATAGGGGATACTAGATAAGGGAGAGGTAACACAAGTTTTTGTGAGGGACTCTAAAGTTAGTGTTGCCATGATCCTTGAGGGCCTCTGTTGTGATGTTATTCCCAGCCTAGTGGTTTGAGCTACATTACATCAGCTCTGACCCAACCCACCCTAACCGAACAACTAATCACAGCAGAGCGTCCCTCACACTGCCACGCCTCTGGCTGAGCTAATGATTTGGTCTGCATGCATTTTGTGCTTGGCAGCATTACTTATAACAATAAGTAAATAAAGCTACAAATAAAGATATATTGGCAGTAAAATCCCAGAGGATCTGTCGGGAACATTTTACTCATAACTTATTACCTTAATTATGTTGAGTGTGTATGACTCCCATGTTGGCTTGTTTTCAGAAAGCTTAAATGAAAAAGCTGAGTCAGCTGTCGTCAGCACCATTAAGGAGGCGGCCACAGCTTCCTCCAGCGAGCTTCAGGATAATCCTAGTGATGGGGAAAGGATGACCGCTGAGCTGAGAGACATCATCAGCCAGTTCATGCAGAAGGTGTGTTTGAAAATGACTACAGCTATTGTACAATTAAACACACACATATTTTAAACATTTACAAACCTTCTGCTCTTCAGGTGGATGAATTTAGATTTACTGTGAGCAACATGGCTGTAAGCACAGAAGAAAAGCAAATGGTAAGGATCCTTTACATCCTACATGTAAGGTAAACTACGTTTCAAGCACAATTTGGGGCCTGCTTTTTTTCTGCATGGGCATTAGTATAGACTGATCCTTTTGCAGATGTTGAGGAGCATGATGGAGGCTCAAGACCAGTTGGAAAGAAAATACATCAGTAAGAAGGAGGAGCACAGAGCTCTGGAGATGCAAAACTACATGGGCTTATCCAGGAACACTGGCACTTTTGATGCTAACAGGTCAGAGAGACCCTTGGGTGGCAGCTGTAAGTGTCAATATCATGTTTGTGCACCCATTTATGTGTGTGTGTGTGTGTGTGTGTGTGTGTGTGTGTGCGTGCAGACTAGTGGAAGGAGACATATTCAGGATAGGCATGCATCTTGAGGACATTAAGGAGATCATAGACAAAAACGTGTGTGATCAGATTTCTCCTCCTCACTCAACATCCACTCCCACGTCCACGACTGTACCCACTCCTGTCTGCATGTTCACACCTTCACCTCCACCTTCCCTGCATGAGGTAAAAGACACACAGAAAATTCACGTTTAATGTTTTTGCCACACTATTCATATTCTCTGATTTGGGGCCTTTTATAGTCAGAATACGCTGTGAATAGTAAACATGCAATGCTGCATAGCAACAGTTCAAATTCATACTAGTAGCAATGCAATTGTAGGTTTCCAAAAATTGTGTTGTTATGGTTAATTATTTATCTGCAAAAAATGACATTGTGAATATTTTAAATGCTCGTTTTGAATAAAAAGGTCTTTGCAACATGAGGTGTGATCAGAAAGTTCTGAAAAGCTTTTTCTGACTTAGATTTAGTCTGGATCGTTTTCAGCGTAGCTGCTACTTTCAGATCTGTCAGTGGAACTTCTGTTATGCTCTCTGTTGGATGCTGGAGGAGCTCCAGTGTTTTCTTTGTGCTCGTTACCTGAGGCTGCACATTAAAGCTTGTAAACTGCACTCTTATGCTGAAAACTGCTGTTGGCCGTTTCCTTATTGAATTTCTCCACAGGCTTGAGCTTCTGTGGAGCATCATTTGAGCATCTTTTTTCATTCCTTTACATCTTTCGCCTCTTAACAGAAAGCCTCTGTCACCTTGATTGCCTCGAGTTTCTCAGGCTCTTCTTGGGCCTACAATTCATTTTCTTTTCAGAGCATTTGTTTCATCTCCAGGGTTTCTTGGATGAGACCGTCCACCTTTGCAGATGACTGCTGACTGCCAGTTTGTGTATACATTCATCTACAAAAAAAACAGCCTCATCTGCTTTGGCCTCCGGAGCTGGTGGTTAAACTCCATGATTTTTTAAGAGGGTTTTTCTTCTCTTCCTCTCTTCCTCTTCTTCTCCAAATTAAGCTCAGCTACAAGCCTCTTATAAGTAGCTAAATGCTTGCCTTTTATGTTTTGAACAGTTGCCTTCACACTGGTCACTTTATCTACATTTTTTTTTCTTGGAGTGCAGTTTTATCTCTGCTTTTTCACGGTGGCTGCTTTCTGTCTTTTAGAGTCAGAAATATAAATTGAGAAGAACTTATAATAATCTCCCGTGCTCATGCTGCCTTTAAGGCTGAAATATATCCGCTCAGCCCTGTTGATATGATAGGGATGCTTATTTGCATCCATGCCCTGCATCTTCATTTGTGACAAATCCTTTCCTGGTACAGATGCTAAGTATGTGTATATGTTTGCATTAACTTTTATGTTTCAGGGGCAAAGTTATAAGATGGACACAGAAGAAGAAGCAGAAGGGGGCAGTGACCTTCAGATAAATGGTGGATCAGACCAAAGTAGTGAGCTCGTAACTGCTGACCCTCTAGTGAAAAACTCTGGACATGGCAGCTGCCAGTTACGGTACCAATAAATTTCTTCTTTGCAGTCTAATGTTTAGGTTTTAAACTTAAAACTTAAATTTTAAATCTTTCTTTTGTGAATATAACATCTTTATAGTTTCTGATATGCAGCAAATATACAGCTCAGTGGCAAATGTGCTGAAAAATTAAAGATGACTTGGATGGATATAAGTATACTGTAATAAACCCCCTTGTCCTGGCTAGTTGTTTATGCTGTGAGCGGTGCATACGTGTGTGTTTGTGCACGTTCTCAGCCTTCCTGTGGGCAGGTAGTGTTTCATGTACACAGCTGGTGTTGGGTTGCACAGTATGGAGGGAAGGGAGTGCTTGGGTCTGTGTGCAGGTATTCTTCTCTGGCCTGTTTTAGGGACTCAACGAGCTCCTTGGTTGGACTTGATGTCTGTAAAGCTGAGGATGAGGATGAGGAGAGGAGCTCTGGTTTGTCAGAGGTGGCAGATCACAGTGACATCTTAGCTTACCTGTGTGGAAACAAGACCACCTCACACGAGCAGTGGACAGTCAGCAGGTCAGTGTTGTGACTGTGAGGTGACTGACTCACAGTCACAGTCTTATGGCTTCTTATTGCTGTTTTTTAATTTTATATTTAAGTCTTCATAATGCAAGAGATCATGCTCAATACAGAAAACATAGGCATTGTCTTCTTCTCATAATGCTTTTCATATCCTACTGTTAAAAAAAGTTTTGAAACAAAACCACTGCTGTTTATTACACTTAGACTTTATACAGTAAACACTTGCTCTTTCTGCAGCCACAGCATCGAGGATAGAGTCTCCAGACAAAAGGATGAATGTGATCTGGGTGATTGTGTTAGTCTGGCAGTGGAGGTCTCCTGTTCCTCTGATGCACCAAGAGGCTCAGAGAGCCACAGCCGCTCAGAGCCGGATGTCAACACCTCATGTGCCTCGCAGGTCAGTTGCAGATACAAGCTAGCCTGTTTGACCGCTGCTGTCTCTTCCACCCAATTAAAATGCAATGCAAATTTTCATGCATGTCTTTTGGTTAAAACCTTGTTATTGATGCACAGAAGATGGTGAGTTCAGAGACAGACAGCGGATTTGGGAGCTCTTACTTGAATCATTCGGGCTCGGGATCATTTCAATCAAATCTGCTTCCAGAAAGGTGTGAGTGAGAGTATTTTAATGACTGGTTCACCATCATAAACATATTACATGAGCCTAACATGAGAATACCTTAAGCTGAGCTTTTGCTTCTGCAGTGTGCTGTCCCAGAAAGAAGGTTTAAGTAGCTCAGACAGTGAAGACTCGTGCTCCCACCTGCAAACAGCCATCCATCCTGCCATCACTGGCTACCAGTGGGCCAGCCCCCACCCATCTGTCCTAACACAACACTGTGGAGCAACAGCTGCAGTGGATCTGTGGGTGGACAGTACCACTAAGAAACCTTCAGCAATGCTGCAAGGTGAGTAATCTCCATCACTGCATGTTCACTTTTTATGTCATGTTTTCTGGTCAGTGCTAAAGTTCCTCATGTCCACCACTGACCAAACAGGATCTGACCAAAGCCTGTCTGCTCAGCACCATCAGCTCATATCTCAACCTCTACTTGGCACCTCCATGGATACTGATGGCAGAGGCAGCCCTCTGCGCTCCTGCTCTTGTAATAGGTCAGTATGCTGAAAACAAACACCAGTGTTAGTGAATAATCAATGCACTGCTGTGAATTCAAATGTTAAACCACTGTGGGTAAAATTATGAAGAGTGTGTATAATTAACATGAAAACAGCAGCAAAATAAAGTGGCACTTTATGGGAGTGAGACTTTCACCCTTTGAAAGTGTTGGTGCTCAACCTCTTTAAGAAGAAATAAAAGTTAAAGCCAGAGGGCGGTGTAGGACGCAAATTTGGTCTTGCACCTTTAAAGTGGCAGCAGACAACTGGTTATAAAGCTTATAGGAATAAATCTAATGCAAATAATTACAGTTGAAGGCCACTCTTGAAACCTTTGAATTCTTAGAGCTCTCCCTTGAAAAACAGCTCATCTGAGATTCACCCTTTTGGTTTCGATCTCTCTGTGTTGTTGCCTTCGTTACGTCGACCAACAATTGTTCTTTTTTTGTTTTGAAGGGGTTTCACAAGTATGTGGCTTTGTTCTAGCAGTCAGCATTTAAGCTAAATATTTGCCCGTATCTACTGGAACTTTATCATGACCTTTTTTTCCCGTTTTATGAGCATTTACATTTCTGTGTCACTTGTGTGTGACCAGTGAGGCTATAATGGCCTTGCAATCGGAGGTGTCTAGGCTAAAGAAGGACCTGGAGGTGGGCTTAGTGCAATTACCTCACTTAGCTCAGAAGATGGACTATCTCACCTCAAAATACAGACAAGAGCGCCAGGAGTGCCGGTCCAGAACCAGGACTTACCAAAGTCCAGCCTGTAACAGGTGGGACTCTGATCATCATGGTCAATGAATGAAAGATGGACATTTTGTAAAGTGTTATCATGTTGATAGTGACATGTATTATATCTAGTAAACTAACAAGTAAGAATTTCAGTTTCATGATAAACATTTAAACAGAAATAACCATTTAGAGTCCAAATGTCTTCTCATATTGATTATTTGTATCATAACATGTAGAGTGGGGAGTATCAGCAGCAGATATGTGAGTAAGGCAAGGCTGGAGGACTGGATCTCATCAGACATGGACCCCAGCCAGAGCAAAGGTAGACCCCCACCAGCCATAAAACTGTGTAAACTCCAATTGTCTGGCTCTAAGTTCCCTTCCCTGCTTTGATATGAGTGCATGCAGATGTTACTTCATCCTTTTAATGTAATTTGTTCGTTTGCTCTTCAGGCACAGACAGCAGTGAAACAATCTCTGAGATAATGTTGCAGTTACACAGTTCACCAGCAGGGAGCAGAAAAGGTGGCAGAGGCGTATCCTCGGGACCTGAGTTTCAGTTTAAACAACAGGCGGTCCAGCCCAAAGGAGGTCAGAGCCAGAGTCACAGCAGAATTTGGTTTCACTTTATTTGGATGATTTTCTGTCTGATTGTCTTTGAACTGAACATTCAGTTTCTCCTGCTGAGTGGACAGAGGGAGGTCGCTCACTGGAAACTTCTGGGTTGAGAAGCTGCAGTTTAAAAGGAAAGAACGACATGATGTCTGACTTCAGACCACAGAGTGAGAAACTGTTTCATGTCAGGTTTTGTCCATCAAGGTTTTGATTTAATAAGTTATGAAACTGACCTCAGTAAACAATCATTTATTAGTGTTATCTGGATGAATAGTGTAAAGGCTGTAATACTGTAAGGTGAAAAGGAAAATCACTGCTGTCAATACGTACTAATTCTTACTGAGCACACTGTTTGTCATGTTTCTGTGATCTACAGTCGTCACAAATAGTTTATACTCCAAGGACAGATGGTCTCTTCTCTCCAGCTCATTTCTCCAGAAGCCGCTATTGCAGGTCAGCTACGGCTCCTCCTGCAGTCTGCCGGCCAGGTAAAATACAAGCGTTAACTGCACTGAGATATTTATCAGCTGTACGCTTCATAGTTTTTTCTTGGGATAAATCATTCTTTCTTGCTACGTGTTGTCAAATCCAGCTATAAATTTAGGGAGCCACCGCTGCAGTCCATGTCCCATCACAGAAGACGTTCCACTCAGTCTGACACAGCACTCCTGCCCAGCAATGTGTACTTTCAGCGGACACCGTCTCCATCATCGGTGCCCTTCAAGACTGGCAGCAGGACAAGCAGACGTAGCAGGAGCAAGGTCAAATGTCTCACACTTTAACGCAAATCAGATAAACCAGTTCTCTTTATATACAAGAACATCTGCTGTATATCATAAAAAAGATCAGGTCTTTACTGTGACATACACGAGTCTTACTTGGCTTAAGGGACAAGTTTCTTTGGTTTTCTAGGAAGAAGACGTGAACAGGACTCTGGACCAGGCGATTGAGATGGCTCGCAGCATGAAGAGGACCACTGACCGCATGGCCAGGAGGCTGTCTGCAGATCTGGCTAAGGCTCAGCTACACAGGAAACTGCACCACATGCAGTCACAAGGTGGAAGGAAACACCTGGAACCTGGCTATGGATGAGTTTATACTCTCATCTCTTTGCCTGATACCTTTATGAAATATATTTTAATTAAAGTATATCTGATTCACAGATGTGATCTGTGATACGTTTGTTTTTGTTTTCTTTTGTTTTAAACAGTATCGTCTATAGTAGTAACACGTATAGTACGTTTTGAAAGTTACTGATATTTTTTATGAATGGGCAACATTTTTTTAATATGAATTGTCTTCATGTTTTGATTTGATCTCAAGGCCTCTGAAGAACATTTTTATCCATCCATCTTAACTGTATTCTTACCAAAATGTATTCAAAATAAATGCTGTGAGGCACAATGTGATCTCATAGTGACGACAACGGTAGACATAGAGTACATTGCGACAAGTTGAAGCAATAAATGTAAACTTTATTTTCACAATGCTCCATGTCACTGAACACCCTGGTAAACTTTTTTTAATGTCAGGTGAAATATAAGAAGTGAAACTACAGTGAATGTATGATTTAGAGATGGAAAATGTAGGAAGAAAACAGATGAAATTGGGTGCTGCAAGTGAAAATACATCCTTAACCATCCTTAGATATCAGGTGACTCTCTCTGATATTTCACCTCTTTACTTTGCCTGCTTCAGTTGTATGTTTGTGATCATTTTCCTGCAGAATCATGCAGTGAGTTTTATGCGTTTGGCATTTGTAGTTTTTTCCTGTTTGTACCGACTTTGTTTTTTTCTTTTAACTGTGATGTCAGTGCACAGATTTGGAGACAATACCTCTTTCTTACGACTCTCAGTAAATGATAAGAAACAGCAGCACAGTGCAAAGATTCATACATGTTGCAGACACTGAAATGCACCTTAAGGTCCCCACACAAAGATACGGGCACACACCTGTCCTCGGGATTAAAGCTGATGTTATTGCAGGTAAAGCTGATGAAACTGTCCGCCAAAATTCAAACACGCTTTGATGTGATGGCCTTTCTCAGTCATGCACTGGATTCTAAAACTTCTTGTAATATCAGCCAGGTTGTGCTGTGCAGTGAACAGTGCGATAGTCAAGGTTATCTAAAACCCACTAGTTTAATTGGTTTAACCTTCATATTTTAAAACAGAAAATATTCTGGCATCTCTTAAAGAAAGTTCGTTTTTAGCTCTCTTCCAGCAAACTGACCAAACCAGTTGATCTCCTCTGCACATCTAAGCAGAAAATGCAGAGATCATCCTTTTTTTAATCAAAATAAATAATAAAACTATAAATAAGATGAATGAAAGACTGGGGCAGGTGGTTAGCAAGATGACAAAAGGCTGATAACTAGCAGGAAAAAAAGACATCACATTTAATACAATCACATATTTATTTCAACAAATTATAAAATGTGACAGAAAAACAGTGATGCAAAAAACTTGACAGTAGTATAAACTAAAGTCGAAGCAAAGCTCTAGCCTTTTACTGATCATGAGCATTACTGCAGCTGAACAAACTTTATTTAACACAGAAATAAAAGCACAAATATCTAATGTACTAACAGGAAATAAAGCCGCTAATTAAGATTCTCTGTGACAGCAGTCCTACTAGCTGTGTTGATCTTGGACAGCAGGGGGCGTAGCTTTACCAGCTTATATAAATCTGGGACTCTCCACCATTTGACCCTAGAACAGAAGAAGCTTCTCGGATGAGAGGTGAAACGTCTTCAAGCAACTTAAAGAACCTTCACAGACTTATAGTGGTCAGAAAGCTCAAAGGTGGAGTACATCAAGTTCAACAAAAGATGTTGTTGGGTGGTAACATGATGTGAAAAATTTCACTGATCCTATGCTGTGTCAGAATTACTCAGCACATTACAGCCAAGTGTTGGATCAGTGGTGTCTGACATGCTCTCAGAAATCAGTATATTTTCCTTGACTTCGTATCTTCACAGATGGGTGAACGAAAACACTTCATATGTCCCACAAAAACTTGTTAGCCAGAAGGACGGAGTCAAAGACAGGCCTGATTAAATCTGCGGGGGTCTAGTCGGTCCTACTGACACAATCCGGCCTAATGTGACCAGATCCCAACAAAGTGGGTCAGTGAGTGTTTGGGACATGTTACTGATGGTGAGAGGTGGTTTGAAATTTTCATACATTTAGACATCAAACATGTGAAGGAGTTTTTCAGCTTCCTCTGAGCTGACATTAATGTTAGAGATATTTTTGGTCTTTGTAAAAGTGTGGACTCCACTTTACTGTTGCAATAAAAGGCTGACAGTTTAGCTTAGCTCAAGAAATCATCAAATCAAAGTCAAACGTCATAAACGTCATACTTTAAGTTATAAGCGGCATGTATGTGAGTCTTGAGTCACCCCTGTTTTCCTTATATTCGCTATTTCTTAATGACATGACTTTCAGATACTGTTCATCTGCTGTAGTTTCTGACTCCTGTCATGTCTTCCCTGCAAACTGCAAACCACACTGAGATGTACAAGCTAAAAAGCTGTTGGATGATGTCATTCATTTAACCCCCTCTGGCCCCGGCTGCATACTTCTCCTTCTCATCACTGTCATACATTCCTGCTGTGAGTGCCACAGGATAGGAGGCTATAAATAAGGGAACTTGTTTTTTTTAATGGCAAATACTTTCAAACACTCGAGAGTACAAAGACATCACAAACTGACACATATTCTGTCTAGCAAAAGATAGAGGTTATTGAGGGAAAAAAAATACTTAATCTGTTAAAACTTCACTTTTAGAATCAGAGAAAGATGAAAAAAAAGAGAGAGGACTGGAGTATATATGGGCTAATATATATCTATATACATATATAGAAAGAGATAGATATAGATAAAATCAGATAGTGGATTTTAAACTTGTGTGTGTTTCTATGTGTTTCAATTCTATTCTATTTCTTGGACCGCTTCCTCCTCAGCCTCCACTTCTTCAGATCTGGAAACATCTGTCTCATCGTTCTCCTTTTTGTCTGATTTCTGCTTTTTGATGACCTGGAGAGACGATACACAATCCATGTTACTGTTCCTACACTTCTCAGCTACTACTCAGTTTCATACATGCAGTTATTTTCTCTGATGTACCTTATAGTAGAAATAAAGGGCAATGTTCTCCAAAAGCAGAACCAGTGGCAGGAAAACATATCTCAGGATTGGAGTTCTTGAATCTGTGGAAACAGATCAGTCACTCAACACAATATTACCCAGTTATGGTTTAGGAGGCGTGGCTCCATCTGACGAATATGGTGACCACAATACAACATTGCAGACTGTACAACAGCTACTAATGAACTACCTACAGTTAGGTTTAGAAAGCTTTAGATTTGTGTTATTTTAAGTGTGTAGCCACACTTACATGATGTAAATGTGAGACTCAAAGTGATTTTGAAGGATTCAACAAAAGTATTTAATGTGCTGTGAAGAAATTAACATTTTATAGCCACAATTTTCAGGCACTTAACAGGTGTGGGTTATTTCTTTGTTTAACTTTTTTCATAACATATGGCATTATTAAACTTGATTAAAACCACATACTTACAAAAAATGTTTAAATATTCCAAGTATTTTTTAAATCCTTTTTCTGTGTCATCGAAAACCTTCCAACATGATGCAGTCAAACTATCACTGCCATGATCAGTAGATGCTACTGACTGTGTGTAGATGGAAGAACCATTAGCAGATGCGTAAAGACTGACAGGACTGAACTGAAAGTGTGCCATTTATTTTGGCTAATAACAAGGATTAGCAAAACAAAGGCCAAAAAGAGAAACTGAAACCCTTAACATGGAAAACACACTAGGGCAAGATAAAGACCTGCTCTGTCCTATGGAAAAAGAAGACGACAACTTTATACAGTACAGACACACACGGGCAATCAGGGAAGCAGAGACAGCCGGGGAGAACAAGACACAGCTGAATTAAATCACAGAAAACTAAACAATGGAAGCAAAACTAAAAGCAAAGCACAAGGAACACTAGCTCTCAAAATAAAACACGAAGTGCAATGTGGAAAACAGACACATGAATGAATGAGCAGAGAACACTGAGCGAGGAATTAAACTTTAAAGCAACGAGGAACTGAAAACAAGACTAAATAGACTAAGAACAAGTGCAAATGCTAAACAAGACTTGAAAGTTTAAAAAACTCAAAACATTACGTAAACTGACCCATGACACTCACAGCAAACAGAAAGTTCTGTTGTCTGCTTAACTTACATATAACGGAGACATAAATCGACATCGTCTCAGGAGAAGTGAATGTTCCTTCTGTCAGAGTTATCTCATACACACAGCTGTAGAGGCCCTCGTGTTCAAAGTCAGCTACAGGGAAACTAAAGGAGGCTGAGCTGTTGACAGATGCTTTGGTGTGTTTCCTGCGTTTCATGTTGGAGCCAGAGTAGATGAGATTGAAAACTCCTCCTGAATAGCGATCATTGTTTGAGCAGGTGAAGATGATGCTGTAGCCCTTCATGATTTCTCTACCTTCAGGAACGTTAGCAAGTCCTCTATCTGGAGATGTCACAGAGATCCTGGGCTGCTGCAGCAACACTGAAAACAAAATAAACAACAAATAAAGAAGCTCTATTGAAAAAGAGGCACCACCTGGTGGCTGAAAAAACTCTTTTAATGTGTGTGTCATGTGTGAATATGATCCAGATCTTTTTAACTGACTGAAAACATTTAATCCATCATTAAACAAACAAGACAGCTCAGGATTGTTGAGGTGCTAGAATCATTTATTCCTCAAGAATAGGACAACATTTCTCTCCCAAAAGTCCAGCAATTCTTTGGTGCCCAGACATTTCAGATTAATTCAGTTTTTATAGATATTGAGAATTCAAAACACCTCAAGGCGCTTTATATTATAAGATAAAGACTGTACAGCGTTAAAGAGAAACCGCACCCTATGAATTAGCACTTGGCAACATTGGGAAAGAAAGGCTCCCTTTTAACAGGAAGAAACCTTTGGCCAAACCAAGGATTTAGATTTTAGATTTAACAGGGAGTCAATGAAGAAATACCAACATGGGAGAAATATGCGTTCTCTTTCTCTCAGTCTCTCGCAGCTGTATTTTGGATTAACTGAAGGCTTTTCTGGGAGTTTTTAGGGCAGGATGAATATGAAAATCTTTATTCACATGGCGTTTATTTTAATTTATTGATTGCAGTGAACACTGGCATGAAATTAAGTTGGGTTTCTGCAATCTTAGACATAATTGGGAAGTGACTATTAAGTGTTGTCGTTGATTGATGAACTGCTGAAATTAAGACTTCTTATCTTAATGGATGTTATATTTTCATGCTAATAACCTGTAGTGGGCGTCACAAGTAAACACAGTATTTTCCTATCACTGTAATATAAGCAGTAGTACATTTTATTACCAGTAACAGAGACGGTGACAGAGTCACTTGTGGAGATGCTGGAGTCGTGTGAATATTCACACTGGTACAATCCGTCCTTGTCAAAATCTACTTTGAGGATCTTGAATGTAGCAGAGTTGGTAGTTGATGGTTTTGTCTGACTGAATGAGCCTGAAATCTGCTTCAGAGTAAATTCTCTTTGTAGTAGCTGTTGGCTTTGAGGTGATATTGAACAAGTGATGCTGACATCACTTCTCCGGTCAACTTTACCAGCAGGAATCATGAAGATTCTGGGCTTTGGGAGGATCACTGAGGAAACAGCAGTCATGGAGAGACGATTCAATTAAAAATGGCAAAAATTTACTTTATATATTAATAATTGTCATGGAAATTTCAAATAAACCCGCAAACATCTCGGTGAGCATGATTTCAAGTGAGCTTAATAACATACTGCAATATGAAGAGACACCTAAGCAGTCTCTGACAATGGCTGCCATCCTCACATCTTATATACCCACACTGACAAAGACTCTATGTAACTCTTACATGTTACACATGTGTGTTAGAGCATAAGGCCCATTTACGGTGCACATGCATACAACTGGTGAAAATGTGATTCTACCATTACTAAAGTGATATGGTTAAACTATGTGATCAATACAAAAAGAAAGAAATCTCCCACCACATAACAGTATTTAAATATTATTGATATTTAATGATAAATATTTAAAAAATAATTTCTCACCTGAGCAGACAACACCAGCATCCTTTTGGTGAGTACAGTCATGTGTCCCAAATCCTCTGTGCTGACACTCAGTCAGAGATCTCTCACTTCCTGAACAGTCCACATCATCAAGCCAGATGGATCCACTTCCCTCACCAAAGCGAGCTGATACAGCAGCACTCTGTGCCGTTCCACAGCCGAGCTCTCTGCAAACCACCTCAGCATCATTTATGTCCCAGTTATCATCACAGACTGTTCCCCAAGTGTTGTTGTAAAAGATTTCGACTCTTCCAGAGCACAAAGTGCTTCCAGATAATCTGACTGGCACACCTGGGAACAGTGAGGATAATAAACAATAAGACAAAACATTTTGATGGACTGAATGTTATTCAGTGTGTAATTGGTTCATGAGTGCAATCATTTGCAAACTTTACATCACTCAGCTGCTCAATGATCATAAAAAACAAACAAAAGAACAGTCCTACAGTCCTATTTATATACTTTATGTTAAGTTCACATTTCAGTGTTGAATGTTATTATAGGACGCTTCAATCATATTAAATCGGTTTCTTTTGACAGTTCTCACTCATCACTTTATTTGTCAGGCTGTGAATAATTAATATTGAATGATAACAAACAAGTCAAGCTAATAATTTTTCATAAATGCTGGAGTCGTAAATAATATTAATGACATAATATTAAAGACAAAACCAAGAGGTAATGAAATAAATAGTAAAAAATTGTATTGACCTTTATTATTAATTTACTTTTGATTAGTAAAGTTTCTTACCTGAACAGACAACACCAGCATCCTTGCTGTGTGTACAGTCATGTTTCCCAAATCCTCTGTGCTGACACTGAGTCAGAGATCTCTCACTTCCTGAACAGTCCACATCATCAAGCCAGATCGATCCTCTTCCTTCACCAAAGTGAGCGGACTTAGTGGCTTTCAGTGCTGTTCCACAGTTTAACTCTCTGCAGACCACCTCAGCATCATTTAACTCCCAGCTATCATCACAGACTGTTCCCCAAGTGTTGTTGTAAAAGATTTCAACTCTTCCAGAGCAACGAGTGGACCCAGTTAATCTGATGCGTGCACCTGAACTCAGAGTACATGCATTTAATATTTTAATTGAACATTATTGTGAGACTCATTTCTGTACATTAAATAAGTTTCATTCATCTCACGTTCACTCAGACTCACTGTGCACAAATACATGGCAATAACTACACACAGACCCACATTTATGTCTTTTAATTACTGGCAGTTTAAAAAGATGATGGAAAACATATTTCTCTGTAGATTACAGCTACATTCATAGCAGAACATTTTCAGGGGTGTAATTTCCAGGAGGTTATGACCCCCCCCCCCAATAAAATTATGAATTATCTTGCATAAATAGGCTGTTCATATTCTTTACTCATTTCAAGTATCAGTATTATTTGTATTAGTATTATTGAACATTTTATTACTGAAAAATGCAAGATGTGCAGGATGGTTACTTTATGAGTGATCACTCTGAATTTTAGGACAAAATAGACAGAGAAGCAAAGCTACTGTGAGTTAATGATAAATCTGTTGATGATGAGAGATGTACCTGAACAGATGACACCAGCATCTTTATGGTGTGTGCAGCCATTTTTCTCAGACCCTCTGTGCTGACACTGGATTATAGACCTTTCACTTCCTGAACAGGCCACACCATCAAGCCAGATTGGTCCACTTCCTTCACCAAAATGAGCCTCTTTAGGAGGTGCTAGTGCTGTGCCACAGTCTAAGTGCCTACAGACCACCTCAGCATCATTCAAGTCCCAGCCGTCATCACAGACTGTTCCCCATCTTTTTTGATTGTAGATTTCAACTCGTCCAGAGCAACGACCTGACTGAGGCCCAGATAATCTGATTCCTAAACACAAAACACAGAAAACATATATTTGATTATGATTGTAAGGCGTTCTCCTATTTAATGAAGGAAATGGTTTCAAAATCTTCCAACAAGTGAGCCTTTATTAACTGTTGCAAAAATCCAAAAGACAACAGGACCACACACACACACACACACACACACACACACACACACACACACACACACACACACACACACACACACACACACAGGGGATGGGATGCAGGCTGGTACTGAAGAATGCAAAGGTTACATTCAAAAAGTACCTCCTATCTCTTTTTCCTAACCTCTTTTCCTTGTCTGCCATGTTGAACAACACACAGAAAATGGACTGCAAAATGTTCTTCTTACTTCACCATAATGTGTTCTAACCTTGTTTTTTTTCTTCCATACAGGTCATTCAAACAAGGAACAGTCTGTGAAAACAACATCTGGGGCTAGATTTGCTAACATCTGCAGCAGCCTTCATGCAAACTTCAATTAATGTCAATTAAAACGTCTCTGACACACAACTTACAACAAATTACACAGTTCCTAATGCCAAATTACTGGATCACAGACAGCAGCAGCTATTTTAACTTTTTTGGATGATTTTGTTTAGAAGTCTCAAACATGTGAAGCTCATTCAAACAGATATATTTCTCTCTGGTTTACAGCTGGATTGGATTATTTTGAATTGAATACAGTGCGTGATTTAAAAAGAGTCTCACCTGAACAGATGACACCAGCATCCTCACCATGTCCACAGGAGTGTGTCCCAAATCCTCTGTGCTGACACTCAGTTAGAGAACTTTCACTTCCTGAACAGGATACTTCATCAAGCCAGATTTGTCCTGTTCCTTCACCAAAGTGAGCTGACTGAGTGGCATTCAGTGCCGGTCCACAGCCTAAATGTCTGCAGACCACCTCAGCATCTTCTGTGCTCCATCCATGGTCACAGACTGTTCCCCATATTTTATTGTGATAGATTTCAACTCTTCCAGAGCACTGAGTAGACTGATGTCCAGCTAATCTGATTCCTTATCAGAAAACACAGAAAATATATATTTAGTTCTAAATATAATGTTTTAATGATAGCAACATCTGTGTCAAATATATTTTTCAAATACAAGTCAGTAATTTGAAGTTAAACAAGCGGGTAAAAAAGATAATAACCAGACAATAGTCAGGAAGCAGGTTGGTAGCATGCAGAGAAGCGAATCGAGGAGGAGATAAACAAACATGGAGACAAGACCTACTTCACACCAGAAGGAATAATGACAAAACAGAGATAAGATTAGGACAGAATGGACACAAAAGGGAACTGATATCATCTGAGGAACTAGAAATATGGATAACAAAATGGCAAAATCTAAAGGAGAAAACAAAAATAACAATCCAAAAACACAACATGGAAGACAAGTTACACTTCAAGAACATATGAGCTCAAACAGTCAATCAGACCGAGGGAAAAAACAGGAAGTAAAACCTAAACGTAACCTTCAATGTAAAACAGGAAGTAAAAAAACATGATGCCTTTGTGTAGATATTTCACTCATTTGAAGCACAATCGAACACACAGTTGATGATGCAAAAAATAGCACAGCTTACATATTTCTCTGTATTACAGGTGCATGAATCAAAAAGAGTCTCACCTGAACAGATGACACCAGCATCCTCATGATGTCCACAGGAGTGTGTCCCAAATCCTCTGTGCTGACAATCAGCTAGAGAACTTTCACTTCCTGAACAGGACACTTCATTCAGCCAGATGTCTCCTGTTCTTTCACCAAAGTGAGCTGACTGAGTGGCTTTCAGTGCCGATCCACAGTCTAACTGCCTGCACACCACTTCAGCATCATTTAGGTCCCAGCCATGATGACAGACTGTTCCCCATCTTTTTTGACGGTAGATTTCAACTCTTCCAGAGCACTGAGTGGACCCAGAACCAGCTAATCTGATGGGCACACCTAGATGCAGAAAACACAAAGAATCTATATTTTAAACAGAGAATAAGTACGTTTTGAATGTTTTCAGTTGTTGATTATGGTAACTATTTCAATATGTTCATGAAGTTTTGATGACATGAATTTTTTTTCACACAGTTAAAGACACAAATGACAAAATCCCCACAGTGGTGTTTGGGCAAAGCCACCGACAGTTTTAAATTGATGAATAATGGACAGATTCCTGTTTGGATTACAGGTGCATTGATAGTAGAACATGTTATTACTCAGTACTGCACAGTTCATACGGTTACTGTATGAACTCGGGTCCTCTGCTTACCGTGAAGTTCAGGATAAAGCATAATGACAAAAAACACTTCTAGGTGGTAAAAAGGATAAGACAGGAAGTTTATTCTTTTGGACAGTCCTAAATGTATCTTACCTGAACAGATGACACCAGCGTCCTTTTGGTGAGTACAGTCATGAGTCCCAAATCCTTCGTGCTGACACTCAGTTAGAGAACTTTCACTTCCTGAACAGGTCACATCATCAAGCCAGATTTGTCCTGTTCCTTCACCCAAATGAGCTGATTGAGTGGCATCCAATGCTGATCCACACTCTAACTCTCTGCAGACCACCTCAGCATCATTTAGGTCCCAGCCATCATCACAGACTGTTCCCCATCTGTTGTTGTGATAGATTTCAACTCGTCCAGAGCAGCGAGTTGACTGAGGCCCAGTTAATCTGATTTCTAAACACAAAACAAATAACTAATTATAATTGAAAAGTTTTATTCTATTTAATAAAGGCAGCTATTTCAACATCTGTGGCAGATACATCTACCAATATCCACTAATTTGAAGTTTAAAAAAATGACAATAACTACACACAGTCCAGTGAGTATCGAAATGAAGAACATGAGAACACGTTACACTGAGAGAACATGGGATCTCAGACACAAAATCAAATCAAGGGGAAGACATATGAAGGTAAATATGTTTTAAAATTTGAGAGCCCGTAGAATAAAAAAGTGAGAATATGTAGAAAAACTTTAACTTGTATTTTAAAATTTTGTAAATTGTAAAAAAATAATTTACACACTAGTCTTTTCAATTCACACTTACAGAAAAATATTCACAAACCTGCAGAATGATATTTATATAAATATACTTTGAGTTGCAAACTTGTAATTCAAATTTTACTCATCCAGAGATCCATCTTCCACTTATCCAGGGCCGGGTCACGGGGGCAGCAGCCTAAGCGTTCCCAGGCCAGTCAAGAGATATAATCTCCCCAGCATGTCGTGGGTCTGCCCCAGGATCTCCTCACCTAGTGGGACATGCCTGGAACCACTCACCCAGGAAGCATCCTTGTCAGATGCCCAAACCACCTCAACTGGCTCCTTTCGATGTGGAGGAGCAGTGGCTCTACTATGAGCCCCTCCAGGATGGCTTAACTTCTAGCCCTAAGGGAAAGGAGGCACCGTTCTTTTGCTGATGCCAGCAGCTTCAAGACAAAATTTCTTCTTCAAGACAAAATTTGTTTCTCCACTTGACTTAGTAGCTCAGAAGGTGGCTGTGAAACTGCCCACAGCACTAGGGATGAATCCCACTGGGAACAAGAGGTTTAGCGGACTGCCTCGTAGAGATTCTGGCAAACTATCAGGCAACTCAGGAGGAGAAAGTGGTGCTCTACCTGCACTGTGTATAGTGTGGGTGGAGTGCTGCTGACTTCGACTGAGAACATTGTCAGGCGGTGGTAGGAATACGTCGAGTCCCTCTTTAATCCCGCTGGCACGTCTTCCGTGGAGGAAGCAGTGTCTGGGGGCGAGGGGAATGACTCGTCTATCTCAGGGGTAAGGTCACTGAAGTATTTAAACAAATAGTTGGTGGCAGAGCCCCTGAGGTGGATAAGGTTCACCTTGAGTTCCTGAAGGCTCTGGATATTGTAGGGCTGTCTTGGCTGACACGTCTCTGCAATGTTACATGGAGATCAGGGGTGGTACCTTTGGATTGGCAGACCGAGGCGGTGCTTCCCATCTTTAAGAAGGGGGACCAGAGGGTATTCCAACTATAGGGGGATCACACCTCTCAGCCTTCCTGGGAAGGTCAATGCCAAGGTGGTGGAAAAGAGAGCCCGTCCATTAGTCGAACCTTGGATATAGGAGGAACAATGCGGTTTTCGTTCTGTTCATGGAACACTGGAGCAGCTCTTTATCCTTTTACTTAAACCAAAAACACAAAACTCTGGGTCGCAGACCCAGTACCGTGACACCATGGTCCTCGGCTGAAAAGGGTGAGGACCAAAGGGGTGAAGTGCCCATTGGAGTTCCTGCCCCAAGTGGAGAAGTTTAAGTATGTCGGGGTCTTGTTCACGAGTGACTGGAGAAGGGAGCGGGAGATTGACAGATGGATTGGTGCTGCAGCAGCAGTGATGCAGACACTGTACCAGTCCGCCATGGTGAAGAGAGAGCTGAGTGTACAAGTGACCGAAAGAACAAGATTGCGTATACAAGTGGCAGAAATGAGCTTCCTAGGAAGGGGGTCTGTGCTCTGACAGAGTAAGAAGTTAAGCCATCCAGGAGGGGCTCAGAGTAGAGCCGTTGGTCCTCCACATCGAAAGGAGATAGTTAAGGTGGTTCGACTCAGCAGAAGATGGATGGATGGAATGAGG
Source organism: Neolamprologus brichardi (assembly GCF_056152115.1). NCBI lineage: Eukaryota > Metazoa > Chordata > Actinopteri > Cichliformes > Cichlidae > Neolamprologus > Neolamprologus brichardi. The sequence continues at coordinate 24,015,446 of NC_142121.1, forward strand.
TTTAGACATCCATTGTGCCATCATGACCCTTTCATTAAAAGACAGATTGCTATTCCCAAGTTCAGAGCCCCTAGAATATTAGTAGCCCTCAGTCACAACAGACTGATGCTGCTCCAAATTATCAGTTTGCGAGCCAATATGTGCAAAGGACAGGACCCTAACCCACCCTGTCTGTTGATGTTCGCCACCACAGAGATGGATGATAATATAAACTAGACTAAACTCAGCTATGGCAAACTAATAATACTAGTAGAACCTTAACGATCAAAATACAAAATAACTCAGCATGCTGGGTCACAGACCCAGCACCATGACACACGTGTGCGAGAGTTAACCAAATCCAGTCACACAACAGCTTTTCTAAAAAATATATTTTAAAAAAGGTTTACAAAATAATAATTAACAGACATATTTCTCTCTAGATTACAGCTGCATGAACAAATTGTTACTGAATACTGTTCATGATCCAAAAAGTGTCTCACCAGAACAGATGACACCAGCATCCTGATAATGTCCACAGTCGTGTGAACCAAATCCTCTGTGCGGACAATCAGTTAGGGAACTTTCACTTCCTGAGCAGGACACACCAGCCAGCCAGATTTGTCCTGTTCCTTTACCAAAGTGAGCTGATCGAGTGGCATTCAGTGCTGGTCCACAGTCTAACTGTCTGCAGACCACCTCAGCATCATTTAGGTCCCAGCCATCATCACAGACTGTTACCCATCTGTTGTTGTTATAGATTTCCACTCTTCCAGAGCAAAGAGTTGCCCCAGAATTATCAGGATCAATTAATCTTATCTGAGCATCTAAAAAAAGAAAAAACAGATTATGAGAACAGATGTGTTTTAGTTTTTAAATACTTAAAATCAAGAAGCAAAAGGTAAACGAGCTAAAACTTAGTTATTCTGATCCTCCAAACATACATTTCTGAGTAAATCCATTAACAATTCAAATAAGGAAATGCAGTGAGGCAACAGGAAAAAAAAAGTTTTTCTGTTTTAAGAAAATCATCAACCTGATATTATGGCAAAATGTGTAAAACGCTAGTCCGTTTCACGCTTTGCTTCACCAAAGCATGAAATGGACACTCATGCAGAAGTTGCAGTTGCACACGGAGATGTTTTATTTCAAACAGTGGCGGTCCTAGCCTGTTTGGTGCCCTGGGTGAACACTCCCTCTGGTTTTAATTTTGAACTCCAGTATGAACACAAATCCCCCAACTCGAGGATCACCACAACATAACCTAATAGACCTACACCTTAGTTTGCAGATTCACTTTGTCTAGGGTTTATTTCTGGGATTTCACACAACCCAGGATTCAAATAATGAATACATAATGGGCTTGGATTTACATCATTATGAATGAGATATGCTCTATTTGGAAGCAGGGCCCTCCCCTTTCGAAGGGTTGTGTGTTACTTTAAATCATCAAACTGTAAATTATAAATTTTAAATTGTTATTGATCCCTTTACCCCTGGTCCTAAAGTGTATATTTATTTTCTTACTCTTCTTATATTTATTGTTTGTTTACTTGCACTGCTGTAACTGGAGACTCGTCGTGTCGTCTCTCTATATACTGGACTGGACAATAAAGTTTACTTTGACTTCAGCAGCGAGCAGGCGCACGGAGGGCTCTCGCGCTCACTTTTCGCGTATAGAATTTCGAAAAACCATCGGTGCAAATTATAAGTCTGTATCATGATGTCTGGTGTTTTTGTTGATTGGTTTTTATTTTGTTTTATTTTGTGAGTTGGTTATTAGATGTGGTCCTGCCAGCCTGAGAATCCCCCGCTGCCCCGCCTCTCCTCCCTGAGCCGCAATCAGCAGGCGCACCTAGCAAACAGGGGGCGCCCCTACTCCCAGCAAATGGGCGATAGAAAACCGATCGGTGCCTATGCCATTCCCAATATGCGCTGGCATAACGTCGGGGCAGCATGAGTACGAGCAATTTATTTTTTTTGGCCGATGCCCGTGATGCCGCCCCCCACCACGATGCCGCCCCGGGCAACCGCCCGTCTCGCCCGTATCAAAAACTGCTACTGATTTCAAACCAACATGAAAATAATCACGGAAAGTGTCTAAGCAGACATTATGAAGACAATTACATGTATATACATATTAGCTGCCTCGCTTAATCATTTTTGGCAAATAAGGACCCTGAAATGTACTTTTACTGTTTTGTTTTGCTCAATGCCAACCTCTTGACTTTTAATATATTATCGCCCCCTGCTGGTAATGCAACTTCTGCACCAGCGTGTCTATTACACGTTGTGATACTGAGTTGAAATAACAATCTTAAAAAAATAAAATAAAAAAATGTCACTTTACATCATATTTTTTTATTTTCGTTTCCCATTAAAATATTGAATAATCATTTGTTTATAAATAAATAACCAACTTTTTAAAAGTATTCATTGTTTACTTACGTGGATGATTGAGCATGCATCAAGACATATTCATTGTTTTCTAAAATAGTTTACAGTCTTTCATAATTAACTAATCTGCTTTTGAGACATGCTCAGAATTATTCAATAAAATTTATGAGTATTGAGACTTTTGAGTAAAACCAATTTGTGATTCAGTTCAGTTCGTAAGTCAGTGTCTTCCCTGAGTCCAGCAGGAAGGGAACGTAAAATTCAGGCAAAGATGCAGATATGAGAGTACTGTGGGGCAACCTCCATAACAGAAAACTTGAGCCAATCTGGAATTGACAAAGAGTGCATGTCTGATACCCAGGAATATACTCCATATCAAAGTACCATTTTCTATATCACAAAGGGGAAAAAATGATAGACAATGGATAATTTAAACAAACAAGCAAAAAGATTTGAATAATGCTGGTTCATGCTGGTGTATTCAGCTACAATCCTGTTTATTTCCTGTGCTTCTCGCAATATATTTTCATTGCTGTTAAAATAGAGTTCTTAATGTAGGCCAGTACTGTTTCTGTCTAGTTGCTAGTAGACTTTTCTCAACCTCAATCAGGGATTTTAATAGAAGCACAAGACTTTTTAGACATTAGTCATTGTGTTAATATACTTTATAAATTACCAGTATAACACTGTTAAGGTCACATACAGATAAGACTGACAATGCTTGATGTTGATAATGTTCCCACATACATGTAATGAAAAATCCTAAACCGGCATATTACTTTGTAGATGGGAAAGACTAAATGTTAACCATGAGCTACTGTTTTGCTGACAGTGCAGGAAAAGTAAAAAACAAACAAACAAAACAAAACAAAACAAAAGGAGGCTGTTTATAGTAAACCAATGTTTGCTCTCGGATAAGCACTAAGGAAACATGGAGACTCTAAGGCTACGTCCACACTAGCCTGGATAGATTTGAAAATTTTTGTCTCAAAATGCCCCGCGTCCACACTAGCGTTTTCAGTTGTTTTCAAAGAACCTGAACCACTAAAATAGTTGAAAACGCTGACGTTGCAGTTCCGCGCATGCGTGAAACGCAAGACGACTCGACTACCAAAAATGTGAGCAAACAAAACAACTGCTGTCCGATGCCATCCGCCATCTTGGTTTAAGTTGTTACATGACTGCATCATATGACCTACATGCGTCATCATTTTCAAAAGTCTGCGTTTTTGAGTGTCCATACTGCGACAGGACAGCTCCGTTTTGAAATGTATGCGTTTTTGAGAGCGTTTTCAAAATGCTGTATTTTTCCTTGGGGAAAACGCCGTGTCAGTGTGGACGGGAGGCCAAAATGGAGAGAAAAAAATTCATTTTCAAATGAAAACGCATTACTGTGGACATAGCCTAAAACTGGTGTTGCAAAAAAAAAACCCCAAAACAAAACAAAACAAAAAATCCAAACAATATTAAACAATATTTAATTTCCAGTGAGGGAAAAAAAACCCATTCACAATCAGAGCAGCAGGGACAACAGTACACACATGACATCTGCAAAACAATTTTCTAAAACTCACGTTTATTAGCTTATTACTACACCATGCTAGCACAAAAACTGTCAACTATTAGGACATTAAACCAGCTCTTCACTCTGTGATGTTGAAAGGAGAGTAGGCTTCTTAACAAAATGAATGACTGAGGTGATATTTCTACCTTTTTCATTTTTAAGCTACCTGCACAATAGTTAGTGTTTAATACACAAGCTTCTTTGGATTCCCTGAACCCATATAGACCTGTTTCTCTTTCTATCAGCATATTCAATTATGACCTGCTGGTGTCAAGGGGTGTTTTGAAACAGAGAGTTAAGCATGTCAAAGATTTTCAAACATTAGATTTGTTTTTCTGCGAAAACCATAAAAACCTTTTTAAACTTTCCAGGCCACACAAAAATGACCAAGTTACTAGTTTTACAAAATATTATTTTATTAAATTAAATATGGATTAAAGGTACAATATTGATTATTTTGTAAAAAGACCCCCTCCGTAAATTTCAGTTATTTTACAATACTGTTCATGGGACAGCTGTAAGAATATTGCAGTTCATTTATTAATGTTTTTGCCATGCAAATGTACCATCATCAGACCCCAGATAGCAAGGAGACATTGAACAGATGTTGATTTTCCATCTGAACCATCAGAATCGTCATGCTTGAAATGTCAACACAAAACCAATGTTGAAACAACATTGAAATACTGATGAAACCTGACACTGACATTGAAATAACATTGATTCACTGTTGTTCTGTCATCATTGATTGTTGATCTATTTATAGTTGACAAGGTGACAACAATCACGTTGAAAAACCATTGATTTATGGTTTCGCGGGAAATTAAAGCTGCTACCACTTGGACTATTCCATAGCCCCCCCTCTCACAGTGGTACATCCCTTCAGGTAACCATTGTCTTGTACGGTAGAGCGGGACATTAGATTTACTCTCAGCGGAATTGACCGGAGAAGGCATCAGTTCATGCACTGCACTGGCCTGCACCACGATTAATATAAGGTAAGAATGAATGACTTTTGTTCTATTCGTTATTTCCACGGTTGCATTTGAATAACAGTAAAAAACAAACAAACTTGTTAATGTAAAGTTTCGGACAAAATGTGGGAGCCCGAAATTGTGTCTACTTTCATCTTACAATCCGGCAACAAATAAACTGCACTGCGAACAAAGTCAACAAAGAAAACATTTTCATTTCATACTTTTCCGTTATATTCCCTTACAAAGCTAGCTAGCTAGCTGTAACGCTTCGAGGGGTTCCTTTCCCAGATAGCAAGGAGACATTGAACAGATGTTGATTTTCCATCTGAACTATCAGAATCGTCATGCTTGAAATGTCAACACAAAACCAATGTTGAAACAACATTGAAATACTGATGAAACCTGACACTGACATTGAAATAACATTGATTCACTGTTGTTCTGTCATCGTTGATTGTTGATCTATTTATAGTTGACAAGGTGACAACAATCACGTTGAAAAACCATTGATTTATGGTTTCGTGGGAAATTAAAGCTGCTACCACTTGGACTATTCCATAGCCCCCCCTCTCACAGTGGTACATCCCTTCAGGTAACCATTGTCTTGTACGGTAGAGCGGGACATTAGATTTTCTCTCAGCGGAATTGACCGAAGAAGGCATCAGTTCATGCACTGCACTGGCCTGCACCACGATTAATATAAGGTAAGAATGAATGACTTTTGTTCTATTCGTTATTTCCACGGTTGCATTTGAATAACAGTAAAAAACAAACAAACTTGTTAATGTAAAGTTTCGGACAAAATGTGGGAGCCCGAAATTGTGTCTACTTTCATCTTACAATCCGGCAACAAATAAACTGCACTGCGAACAAAGTCAACAAAGAAAACATTTTCATTTCATACTTTTCCGTTATATTCCCTTACAAAGCTAGCTAGCTAGCTGTAACGCTTCGAGGGGTTCCTTTGTTCTTGCCGTCGCCTCGGCGCTTGACCCAGACTTTCGCTCTGCAGTTGCTTTTTAGCATAGTACTACAAAAAATTGTAAATCTGTGATATATGATTGATAAACGTAAAGGTAACTGTATAAATGTGTTCAATGACTTTGTTACTTTTAATGATTGGAGAGCACCCGCTTCGATTCGCACTCAATTCAAACTTTACGTTGCACGCTCACCTAACTTTACGTTGCACGCTCACCTAACTTTACGTTGCACGCTCACCTAACTTTACGTTGCACGCTCACCTAACTTTACGTTGCACGCTCACCTAACTTTACGTTGCACGCTCACCTACCTTGCGTTTGCACCTTTTGTCCACACGTAAACTGCGTTTTATTATTTATTTATTAGTTTTTCGACTCTCACTGCTTAAGCCATTAATCTTTCTGGAATTGTTTTTTTAAACAGATGCGACCTCACAAAAGATATTAGCTATGCTGTCAGACCTGACGACAGCTGTTAACGAACTCCGTGAGGAGGTCAGAGCCATCCGCCATCCCTGCTGAAATGAATCAGTAGATGCTGGGGTACTGCCTCTGGATTTGCCCTTGCACAACATTGAGGAGCTAAACAATGCAGAGGCAGCTCTTCAATCATAAGAGGCAAATAAGGCAATGGTAAGTATATAAAGGTTATGTACACTTTGTAACTATAAAGTGTAATAGCTGTCAGATGTGATTTAAATACATAACAACGGCCTGTTGATTAAACACACAAGCACTTGCATACACATTTAAGACATGAGACACGCTAATTCCATCTCTTAAAATGTGTCTATAGGTGAGACGCTTTGCCTTGATTGGAGGGACCACACTGGAGGTGCGAGTCCGCCGTGTAATGGCTTATGCCATTACAAACGAGCTGGCCTCGGTACTCAACTGGGCAGGGAAAAAAACCAAGGACCAGACAAAGCAAAAAATGGCATTTAAAGATACAGCGCTCTGCAAATGCATATATGGTGGTAAGTTTTACAGTTTTTTTGCTATATTACTTTGTCTTTCTTAATAACAAGACTTTCATGTCCGGTTAATCTGGAGATGGAGTCTTTGGTCTTTGGCTTGTTTAGTCCTCGGGTTGTAGTTGTACAGCCCGAGGACCCCATGTTTATTTTGTTTTAAAGGATACACGGCACACCATGCTAAGACTTATCACTTTTTCCGCTCATAGCTCTTTGGGAATTAAATGCGGCAGTTTACAGATTTACGCCTGGTGACTTTCATGTTTATCAGCCTAGGAGTTTACATACTTTCTCCCCGCTGAAGACAGTTAACAAGAGCTTATTCATGTGCTCTAATTCACTTTTTGTGTTTGTGTGTGTGTATTTTTTTCCTAGATGGCCTGACGCAGCAGTTAGGGGCAAACTCTATGTCCGAGTTTGTCTTTGCACAAGCAGTGCAGAAATGGCTCCGATACGCCCCAGATCGTATGGGTATGGGTGGTGCAGGACGCACATCATGCATCCCCATCCCAGAGTAAAAAATTACAAACTTCTGTGAAACATATAAATGTAAATAGAAAACTGTCTTTTAATAAAGTATTTAGCAAACGAAACATGCCTATTGACCTTTTTTTTTAATTTTTTTTCTCTGTTACATCACATGCAATGCTTTCTTATTTTAGGATATTAATATTGACATGATACATTGTGAGACATTTGTTGTTGTTTTTTTTTATAAAGGGTGTCCAATTTGAGGAATAAGTACAATTATGTGTTTAGGTGGTTTAAGTATTGATGGAAACATGCAGTAGTTTAGTATTGGTTAAAATACTTATAAAGAAAGGTAGATTTCCAGTCATGATTTAACTGTTGTTTTAATAAAAAGCAACTGTGCGAAAGAGGTGGAAAATCAACACCATAGCTCAACAGTGTTTCAATATCAGAATCTGACATTGTTTCAATGTCAGGTTTCAACATTGATTCAACATCAAAACCTGACGTTGTTTCAACATTAAAAAAGGGTGCAAGAGTGACGTTAGGTCAACGTCACACTTCAACGTTGGTTCAATGACGTCGCCTGATATTGACTCAACGTTGTTTCAATGTTTCCTTGCTATCTGGGACGTTGGATTGATCTGCGTATGTTTGCTCTTTAAGTTCTTTAATGAAATCACAAGTTTCAATCCTGAGTCACATTTTAACAGTGGTGAAATTAAACCTCTTGCCTACATTTCTGTGAACTTATCTTTCATTATAAGATCAGTTAAAGGCTTCAGGCGATGGAGGTGTTCAATCTTAACCTCAGTTTTTACCTTCTTCAGAATATCTGATGTTCTGATATAAGTAATCTGGTGCCCTTGAGATAATTAATTTTTTTTACATTTTTAGTTTTTAGTTTTGCATTATATTAAAGTTAAAAATTATGTGGGAAAAATCAGCTGATAGATTCTGAAATGTCAATTTATTCTTTTAGAAGTCTGTATATATCGTTCCTGCAAGATTTACTTTGGGGGCCAGCAATCTAGTTTTATTTTACAAGTTTAAAGACATCTTTCTTTGTAGAATATGAATTCTCCAGATTGCAATTGTATCTATTCCTTAAATAAGTTATGTGTTTGCTTTCTCTGCTTGTAAGCAAAAATATTTTATTTGTATCAGAAAAAGGTTCATATGTTATTATCAAAAGTAATTTTAAAATATTCACTGGGCAGGTTTATGTGGGTTTATATTCTCAACCTTCCTTTAACTGTTACAGTAAAGGAAAAAAAATAGGTGAACAACAACCAGATGCTCATTTCAGGCACAGAAATGCTGAAAATTAGAGAAATAGAATAGAACAGAATAAATCTAATCAAAATAATTATACGTACAAAAAGCACTACATTTATCATAATCGCAGAATTATATATGTTGAACTGACCAATCAGATCATGGATATAACATTTTACAAAATGGGTGTAAAGGCGTGAACCTGTGTTTTATTATGAAAAAGGTACATGCATGACTGACCTGCAGCAGCTGAAGATCCAGACAGATGAAAGACTGTAGAAAAAAAAATATAACTCATTATGTGGGAAAAAAGTGAGAACTGATTAGAGTCTGTATTTGTATACCAGTTTAAGAATATCTGAAAAATATGAAATGCATCTCACTGATGGCCAAGTAGAAGAAGTTTCTCCATTGTCTCCACATGGCTGAGACACAGAAGCTGTGTAAAATGAGTCATCAGTGACAGAAACTTAAGTTAATATATTTGGTCCATGCAAAAGCTTCACATTATATTTTATTCTTAAACCTCATTTTTAGATTAAAAAAAATGCATCTGTAATGTCACTTTTGGTGCAGATTATTTTATTTAACAGTAAATATAATCATTTTAGATTTGTTCTGTAATTAACAGCAACTTTGAGCTGTGTCATATGACCTTTTATTTAAACAAGCACAAAGCAAATCAAAGAAAAAAGTATCATTTGGTGTCTGCATGAAATGATGTGATGTTCATAAACTGTTCTTTTATGTCTAGAATTGAGAATTTTTTCAAATAATTGTTTTTTTTTTTACACAGCAGGTAACTTGTTGTGAACATACAATTTGTCTATATGGTATATTGTTTTTAAGGGCTTTTAATTTGCATGAACATGACACAAGTAGTTAACAGCTGACGTTTAATTTTATGGTCATCCAGATGTAATAAAAATAAATTGCTACTCTTACCAGTTCTGTAATCCACAGCAGTTAGAAAATGAAGAGTATTGCTTGCTAGTTGCAGTTCTCTGGAGACGTCTGAAGGCTGAAGTCTCAAGCAGATGTGATGTCGTATGCTGAGAAACTACAGTTATGTAAATTAAGACACTGGGTTGATATTACAAAATAACCACAGGAACCTCAGTGTTTTCTGACATTTTCTCACACTTAAAACACTTCAAATTGCACCATGAAACTCTCAATCTCCAAGTCCCTTAGGACTATACTGTTACTATACTGTCCTTTCAATGAAACAGGGAAATATATTTTCCCCAACAACATTTTCACATATAAGACATCTGAATACAAGCTACAAAAAAGTTGCTTGGATCACTGTGAAACTTACACAGCAAACATGGTGGTTAAGTCCAGATGTACACATAAAATAATAAGCAGAAATATACACAACTTTCCAAGTTCAAATTTACAAAAAAAATAGTTTTCATGCATGCATGAAACACATCAGCAGTGTTGCAACATTTGGTCAGTGGTTTTAGACACTTTTTAAAAAAATTTTTATTCTGTCATCAAAAAGTAGCACTGAGGCTGGAACAAACTGTTAGTGGTTAAAAACTCTCAGGTTGGCGTGTGAAGTGTTTAGTTTGTGCAGTACCCACATAATATGTCTCTTTATCTCTGCTGATGTGACTTCTGCTGTGAATCTTTTTATTTCATTGCACTAATCTTTGCAAACAGAGAAGAACAATTTTGAGTTTGAGCTGGACATATTAACGTTGTCCTTGTCCTCAAAATTGTCTTTCAAATATTCTGCAGCAGATTGCAGAATCACAGTAAAGCATACTGGGATATGGTTATGACATTTGACACAATCATTTGCAATCATGGCAAATGCAATCATTTTAAGACCTTAAAACACTGAGCTGTCCTCAACACTGACACTATGGAGAGTTTAAAAGTATTTGACTTATAAAAATCAGACCATACCTGATTTAAAGTTCACCCAGATTCCTGTCACCTGTAAAGTTTCTCTAAATAAACGGTTCCAAATGCAGGATGTGACAACTGGTAGAGGTTTAAGGATTTTTTGAGGGAAGTTAAAAAATTGTGCAACCAGTAAACGAAGTAAAATTTGCAGAGGTCGGTATCCAATTGTAATTGGGGAGGATGGGCGGGCAACAAACACAGATAGCACCGTTAATGCTGGCTGACACATTGAGGAGGAAAAAGAAGAGATACAAGTTAAATATTAGGCAGGAAAGTTACATCAGCATGAGGAAACAGAGGAAAAGGCGAATCAGTGCCATTTTTTTAACTAGTAATGCCAAGTGTACCAAATAATAATAAAATAATAGAAATTCCCCTTCAAGCTTAGGTCCTCTACCAGAAGCCTGGGAGCTTGAGGGTCCTGCACAGTATCTTAGCTGTTCCTAGGACTGCGCTCTTCTGGACAGAGATCTCGGATGTTGTTTCTGTGATTTGCTGGAGCCACTCGCCTAGCTTGGGAGTCACTGCAACGAGTGCTCCTATTACACTGGGACCACAGTTACCATCACCCTCCACATCTTCTCGAGGTCTTCTCTGAGCCCTTGGTACTTCTGCAGCTTCTCATATTCCTTCTTCCTGATGTTGCTGTCATGTCACTACGTCTATCACTACGGCCGTCTTCTTCTTCTTGTCTACAACTACTATGCCTGGTTGGTTAGTCACCACCATTTTTTCCATTTGTATATATAGAGAAAGAAATAACAGATTCAAAAAAACTTCTGGAAAAACAAGGACAACATTTTTATTAAAAGAACAGTCTTTGCTGAACCTTTTCCATAGTGGCATCAGCATGAGACTCAAAACACAGTTTGTGGTCCAGAACAACCCCTTAATTCTCTCCTCAATCTCAATATCAGCAGCTTTAATGATAGTAGGTGAATAACTATACAAAGACTTCCTGAAATCAATAATCATTTCTTTTTCTTTTTACACATTTAATGAAAGGAAAGACTCATCACACCAAGCTACAAAATCTTCTACAAAGACTAACAATCTGGGTGTAATCAGCAAACTTCAGGATGTATTTGTTAGTAAAGTTACTGTGAGACTCATTCGTATACAGAATGAACAGAAGACGTGAGAGACAGCAACCCTGTGGAGTGCCTCGCGTGTGTAATTGTTTGTGAGTATGAATAACTCCAGGTAAACCTCGCAACCAGCAATAAAAATAATGGTTAAAAAAATCTCCATCTCGGCAAAAACCTCATGAGAAACAAATCAGGGAAGCAAGCCGTTCACTCATAAAGTTAAAAACAAGGTTAAAAACAAAGTTAGAAAACACAATAAACACAATAAATGTCCCTTCCCACACTATCCAAAGTAGTGAATGAGGACTAGCAAGGCCCATCCATCCATCAATCCATTCTCTTCTGTATATCCTTTTCGGGGTCGCGGGGGGGCTGTCTTAGGGCAAGAGGCATCGTACACCCTGGACAGGTCGCCATTCTGTCACAGGGCTAACACTGTCACATAATTACCAATACTAGTAATTATGTGACAGTGCATTTCAGGTCATTTTATGGAGTACAAAGACATAAAAAGTCATAAAATGACATAATCTCTTTTCTTATATTTTTCTTTTTTCACGTTGGTTTATGAAGACTAAAACGCTCTTTGTCTGGGGGGCTCTGCTGCAATGACAGTGAAACTTGCTGACATTTCACACTCCAACCTTGAGGCTTTTATCACTCACAGTTTGAGCCTTCGGACCACATGGTGCTTATGCCTTACAAAAAAGGTGTTAAAACCACTCTGACCATCACTCCATCTTCCCTCCTCCATCCGGGCTTGGGTGTGCACCACCCCCCCACCCTCTTCTCATATACACCCTCATAGACACATGACTGTGATGGCTAGCCAGGTGGGGAGACAGCTGGAGTGATTACACCAAGGCAAAGCTGCAGACTCTGATTGCATCAGTTCCAGGGGCCTGAAGTCCTGTGCTGCTCAGATGTCTGGCATTCTGCAACATCTCCTCAATCTGAGTTTGATACAGGAAAAGGTACAGCATGTGTAGTGCTAGTACCAAAGAAAGCTTCAGACCTGTTTCCTTGATGTTACATGTAATGAACGTGCTAGAGAGACTTGGTTGGCTTCGCTTGCGGGTGAAACATTCTCCCAACACACTTCGGTTTGCTTACCGGCCTGTTATGGGGGTGGTTGATGCTGTTATCTACCTAACAGTGGTATTGTAAGGTATTTGTCCACTGTTTTTAATATCATCCACTTCTGCAGAGTGAAAAGCTGCTCGGGATGGGTGTCACCACTTCTACTGTTGCCTGGATGGTCTGTAAGAAGTTACCTCCTGAGTATCGGCAAGACAAAAGAGATGGGTGTGGTTTTCTGGAGGACAAAAACAGCGACTGGGCCCATGAGCATCACGGGTGAGGAGGTTGAAACAAATAATAGCTACATGTACTTGGGCATTCACCTGGATGACAGACTCAACTGGAGGACCAACGGTGATGCTGTGTACAAAAAAGGCAGACTCTATTTTCCAAGGACGCTCAGATCATTTAATGTGTGCAGCGAGATGTTGGAAATCTTCTACTGCGCGTCCTTGAGCCTTGATTCCTTCCTGTTAAAAGGGAGTTTTTCCTTCTCACTGTTGCCAAGCGCTTCCTCATAGGTGGCCGTCTAAATGTTGGGGTTTTCTCTGTATTATCTTAGGGTCTTTAATTTACAATATAACACCTTGAAGCAACTGTTGTTGTAAGTTGGTGCAATATAAATAAATTTAAATTGATTTGAAAAATCTGTCGCCCAACTGATTTATTCAGGCAATTTGTTTATGACACTAAATAGTTCAAAGTGTAAAATGCAAATAAAAACATTTTATAGCAGTGGCAGTGAGAGAGTGCAACAGGGAAATACAGGAAGTACAAAATAATATGTTGTTAGATGGGAACATGATGTGAGAAATTTCACTGATCCGAAACGATGTCAGAATTATTCAGCACAATACATCCACATGTTGGATCAGCGGTTGACCTTGATTTCTTTGCAGATGGAAAGATAGAAAATAAACTCACTCAGACTATATATAACTATATATACTTTACAAGTTTGTCAATCATGTGAAAGACAAATACAAAATATTTTACTGAAATCCAGTAAAATTTTTCAATTATCTTATGAGCGTAAACGAATCTGAAAGGTATGGTTTGTCTTTGTACATGTATGGATTCCACTTTTCTGTTTAAATAAATGTTAAAATTATTAACAGCTATTTTAGCTCCTGTTCTGCCTGGTAATCTTTGGGTTTCAGATGGGATGCATTTATAAATCAAATCTTGTTTTTGTGCTACAGTTTCTTTGTAGCCAATCAAAATATGGGGAAATGTATTAATATGTGGGGTGAAGGTTCACCAGTAACACTAATGTAGTTGAAATGAGTTTTTGAGAACAGTAAATAATGAATGATTTTTGAAAGCAAAAAGAATCTTTTAATGAAAACAAAGTATCAAAACCTCAAAAACAGGACATGAAGAACAGAGTACTCGATGACAGACTTATCAGGTGAATGTTAATAGAGAGAGATATAGCTTTAGAGCAGGTGCAAAGATTTCTGAATACAGAAAATATCAGCTAAAAACTAATTCATTGTTACTAATAAATTTAGTACAGTTTATTTCGTTTTCCTGAATTTTATCTTTGTAAAGCAGTAGCAGTTATAAGATACCCTTATCTCGATCACACTGACTTCCTGTGTCTCTGCTGGCAGCAGTTCTCAAAATAGACATTTGACATGTGACAGTAACATCAGTGCTTACAGAGTGACTGCTAGCTTTCAGTTTTAGTTTTTTTTTTACAGCCACATGTCTGTGGCTGTAAAAAACAGACAAACAACTTTTTTTCAGGTTTTTCAGGGGTATAAATGTAAAAGACTGCATATGGAAGAGACAAAAGAAATCATACAGTATGCAGTATGCACATGAGCCTTAACATGCCTCAAGATTTCACTGAAGATGCAGATTTATATAAGAAACACACATTTGCATCAATTTTTTCCCCACATTGTTTTCACTGCATCCTTCAGCTTGTTGTGTCCTCTAGAGTAGAACCTTTTCAATAAAAAGCAAATTCAGCAAACTTCTTCTTTTTCCTGTTGTATTTATTTATCAACCTGTGAGAAATAACACTTGGGAGAAAGCCTCTCAAGCTATGTGTGTGTGTGTGTGTGTGTGTGATTGTGTGTGTGTGTGTGTGTGTGTGTGTAAGATCTCTTCTGCTGTTTCCTCGTCAGCATGAACTTCTTCAGCTCTGGAAACATCCGTCTCAGCGTTGTCTTTTTTGGCCGGTTTCTGCCTTTTGGAGACCTGGAGAGACATGACACAATCCATGTTACTATTCTTACACAGCTACTGCTTGGTTTAATACATGCTTTTATTTTCTCTTATGTACCTTATAGTAGAAATGAAGGGCAATGTTCTCCAAAAGCAGAATCAGTGGTAGGAAAACATATCTCAGGATTGGAGTTCTTGAATCTGTAGACAGAGATCTGTATCATCAGTATATCATCAGTGAGAGTGAGGTTTTAAAAGCCTTAGAAAACAAATTATATTAAAAACAAAAAAACCTCCTCCTCTGAAGGATTAAAAAAATATTTATAGACGTTGTGGTGAGGCATGGTCTTTGGTGCTGCTGCAGGGGAGGTGGATGCACCTGAGCGGCATCTGCAATCACGCCTCCTCGGCTTACAGTCTGAACTAAGTCTTGACCTTTGTTGTTATTGGTGATGTGTTCAGCTGCGAGCTGCAAAGCTGCGTGTGTGAATTACAACAACCAGAATAAAGTGTTTGAAAATGTTGAGATGTGTGCAGTCATTCTCCTGTCACACACGTATTTACCACTGTATACCCACATTAAAAAGAACAAATAAATCAAATCTGGCAAGACATCTATTGAAGCAGGAGAGGAAAATTTAAACTTTGTTTATTTCACTGTTTGGCACCTGCATGAAATAAAAGAAATACGTATGTGCAGCACTAGATTGACTTGAACACCCGAATCTAATAATAATCTCAAACTGTGTTCATCTCTGAATGCTACTGACAGGCACCACTATTTGTGCTTTTCTTTTCTTCCAGTTTTATTCTTCAAGTGATCACACAGAAAAAAAAGTTCATATTTAAAGTTTAATTTTGTGGTCAGCCAGATGGAATAAAATGCAATGATATTCTTACCAGTTCTGCGTTCACAAGAGTTAGAAAGCTGAAGTGAAGGTTACTCCTTGATACTTGCAGTTTGTTGCAGCCGTCTGAAGGCTGCAGGAATTTGTTCCACCTACAGTCTCAAACTGTTGTGATAGTGCAAAAAGCTAAATCACAGTTACACAGATTAACACTTCAATATTTGTGCTACACTGTAAAAAACAAATGACTGCTAACTAAGCTCCTTTCTCCACTCAGCCCCTCATGACCATCTGTTTCTGTTTTTGCTTCTCCTGATAAAGATAAAGCAAGAAACTCTTTTCTCAACAATATTTTCACATATAAAACATCTGAATATAATCTAAAAAGAAGGCGTTTGGATCATTGTAAAGTACGAGCAACAAACATGATGACCACAAACCATTTAACATATCTAAAAGAGCAGCACAAGGTCCAATCATTTCTGTTTCTTAAGTTACCTAAAAATCTTCTTGAAAACTGCTGGTACACACCAGAGCTAAGTTTGTGTAAAGGTTTTTCCTGAAAGGACGCTCCAACAGAATCCTCAGGTTGGCAGCCTTGGGGTTTCAAACTCTTTGCATATGTAAAACAAAAAGTAATAATTAACAAATCTCCCAGTAACACTTCTGCCCTGATTTTGTGCAGTTTATTGCTTTAAAATGTATTTCGCAATTTATGCAGGTAAAAATGTTAAGGTCAAAATGCTCATTGTGACTATATTAATATGTACACTTGCTCTTCTCTGTCTGCCAAGACTATTGCAAAGAAACCCAAAGGCTCACAGCAGAAATTGCATCAACAGAGAGGAAGAGATATACTATGGGGGTAAAGCACACGAAGAGGAACGAAACGCTTTACACGCCAACCTCAAAGTTTTTAACCACTGACAGTTTTTTTTTAAAAAAACACTAAATGTTGCAACACTGCTGATGCATTGCATCAAACATTACACCAGAAAGCCAAATGTCCAATTACAGCACAATTATATTTTGGGCAGAGTTATAATTTTTTTAAAATCTTTTCTGGCAACTTATTAGTAAGGAAGGAAAGTATCTATATGCCACTGGAAGTGAGCTGGTACATACATGAGCACCCAGCTCCGGACTAGTGATGGGATTTCAGGCTCTTTTTAGAGAACCGGCTCTTTTGGCTCGGCTCACTAAAAAGACCCGGCTCTTTCAGCTCCGAACCAGCTCTTCAGGTTGTTTTGTTGCTTTAATTAATTTATTATTAACAATAATATGAAATTATGCACAAAAGGAATTACTAATATATAAAAAAGTGGTTTTATTTATATATGTTTATTAGGGGTGCAACGATACAACAAAATTCACGGTTCGGTTCGGTTCGATACTTTGGTGTCACGGTTCGATATTTTTTCGATACAAAAAAAATGTTCATGCCTTTTTATTAATTTGTCATTTATTAAATTTTCACGGCACATTCTGCACCACATCTCTGTGCGTTCATCATTTGTTTGAAGCCAGCTCACCTCCTGCAACCACTTTTCCGAGAATACGTGCTTCTTTTGTGGTTCGGACTCCTTCTGACATTTCTTTGGAGGTGGAGGAACATCACAGTAATTGTTTAAAGGAGCTTCTTCGACATCTTTAAAAGTTCTAAACAAATGTCTGTCCTCTTCCTTAAAATCTTATGTACGCAAACACGCGTTGCAACTTCTTATCTTGTGCAGGTTTTTATTTTGACAGCGAATGCGCACCTGCGGACCACTTATGTGCAGCCCTGGTTATTTAGCTCGTCATATTGCAGCCACAGAAATTCTTTTGTCCATGAAACCATAAAGCTGCACTTTCTTTTTGCCTTATAGTCTGATTTGTCATAACCTTTCCGTTTTGTCACTTCTTCACCCTGACCTGTCTTATTTGGCTCAGCAGAACTAAAATATATATCCTGCTGCTTTTACACACGCACTAACATAACGCTCAGCGATTCTCTGCGCGATCAACCTCTCACATGTTTAAGCTGCAGGAGATTTCACTTGTCATGTTTGCATAGTAAGCTAACGATTGATAAGACGATGTCAGAGGAATTGGTGCGCAAATTATCATCACTCACCAATCAGTACTGTCGCTTTCTATACACAGTTCACGCGATTGCAAAGTGAAAGCAAAAAACAAGCGCAAATTCAAACGCGATTTCAGTATGTCACATATTGACAGTGGCCGATGCCAATGACATAATTACCCAGCTACATTTCCGAAAGAATGCAAAAGCATTGACATATATTTTTCCTTCCTACGATAGGCCGACGGGCAGGGTAGAGATAGATTTTGGTAGCCCGACTGGAAAAAAGCCCCAGGACGTCGGGCTAGCGATTTTGCGAGCCCTGTATCTGATTGAGGAATCACTCATCTTTGGAAAAGAGAGTTTATTATGGAGAAATGTCTCTTTCCAAAATAAAAGCTATACTATACGCTTCTTCTGGGCTATATTCTCAGCAGCATATTAAACATATCAGGTCCCCATAAGGAGAATCATGTGCTAACGGCTGTCTAAATGACTCGGGTAAAGTTTGTAGCATGCGTGCTTGTTTTTGTCTGCTTCCACTTGTCTTTGCACTAGGATGATGTCGGAGTAAATGTGCAGTCATATTGGTTGTGTTCCCACTAGTGCTGTCAGCGTTAATCTGAAATGACGTTAAGGTCACAACACGGCAAATCTCCGTTAACGAGCTACCACGGATCGCCTCATGAGTGGGGCTGGAAGACGTCAACACATTAACGAGCTAACTGCGCTAACACACTAGTTCCCACCAATTGAGCATTGCTGGCACATCCAACATACTGTTTTACTTTTGTCCATGACACGCTTACCTTCAGGGTCATACGTCACATGAAAACCAAAATAGTTCCAAACGCCAGATCTGAATGAGGGTGGGGGAGGTTCAATTTGCCATGTTGCAAGGAGCTTAACTTCTGTCTAGCTAGCTTGCCCTGCGCTCAGTGAATCTGTGTTCGACTACTCCGCCTAGGCTGCACTGTCGAGCGCAGATCCACTGAGCGCTCAACACAGACAGCATCGTCAGAAGGAAAGTTGATAAAATAAATTAAAAATGTTGTATCGTTCGATACATATGCGTACCGAACCGAAAGCACTGTATCGAACGGTTCGATATCGATACGAGTATCGTTGCACCCCTAATGTTTATATATGAATATATACAGTGGCCCCTAGAGACAAAACACATACAAACTCCAAAACACATTTCTAGCATTAACTGAACTTCAAAACAGAGCTACCTAGATCACTTAAATTACACAATTGAAAGCATTTGTGTATTGTTTGTGTATTTATACACAAACACTCGTATATATATATGAGCGGTGACTGCCTGTCTACACTTGTACTGTATTGACTCTGTGTTTAATCATTACAAGACAAAAATTTGATTAGATACAACCTCCTCTTTTGGAATCTGTACATGCTCAATTCCAGTATAAGTAAAACAAGACATTGTAATTCACATGCTTAAAATGGATGCAACCTGGACTTTTCTGGTCATGATTTTCTTTTTTTTTTTTTTGGGTTTTTTTTTTTGCCTGTCCCGTTTGGTTCTTTTGCCATCAGAATTATTGTCTAAAGACGAGGAAAGATGCCTAACAGATTTACTTTACCAAATTGACCATCCCAGCCTTAATGGTCTATTTGATTCACCTTTATTGTTTATTTTATTTTTTTATTTTCACTTGCTAGAAGGGAGAAAGGAAGAGGGGGAAGAAACAGCAGAGAAGAGGGACAGGGATAAAGGGCAAAACAAACAAAAACCAACTAAATAAGAAGACAAAAAAAATACATATATCAATCACCTGGATCACCTGTTGAAAAAAGAAAACGAGCAGAAGAAAACGAGAGCAATACAATAAACAACATCACAATGATATATGGGAATATAACAGTAAATACTAAATATTAAACATTATTGTGCAGCACGTAATATTGACAGCGCACAGTGTGCTTTGAGGTAGGAGCCAAAAAGGGTGTAGTTTGTGTGTGTGAGCACCCGTGTGTACACCGGTGAGCATGGACGGCTTGTTTTTAAAAGGTTCCTTCATGTAATGTTGGAAAGCCTTTTGACTGTACGTGTGAGAGCCCCCTGGTGGCCATAGAGCGCAGTTGCACTATTGAGCACATGGTCCAGCACAGGGGTTAAGCTAATACAATCAACAGTGGACTTCTAGGCCGCCGAATAGTGTGAGTTGTGCGTGTCTCTAAGGAACTGTGAGTAGACATTGGTATTCCTGTCTGCAAGGGACAGTCTTGACCCTTTTATGTAATTTAGTGAAAACTGAATCAAAACTTCTGCTGTGCAGCTTACTAAGGGATCCTCTCGTGGTCAGTCTGCAATCAACTTAACCATGCTTCACCATAACCCTTACTGGAGAAAAGGCAGCTTGGAAATTTAAATGACATTACAATTGTTGCACATTACTCTAAAATCAGTGCTATGAGAGTGACTTTAATATTACAACCTAATTTAAAACATAATCATAACATAAACTGGAAATAGCTGTAAGATATAAAGAGAATATGGCAAATGAGATCACAGGATGGCCCAAAAATGTTCTTGAAAATGAGATCTTCTTGTTTCATTGGAACAGTAAAGTAACACAACAACAGAATAAGTGCACATATGTAAGAAAAAGTATCACTGCTATGGCGTTTTCATGTTTTACATGCAGACTCAGTGCTGCTAGTCTCCTCTTGGCATTTTCTTATTTCAGCTTTGGTAACTTAGAACCTTAAAGTTTAGCAGCACAACACATTGTTTACTTTTTCCACCAAACATTTCAGTGCAATATGTGACTAATTTTTATTCAATGACCACAAAGTAGACGAATACAAGATTAAATATTTTATTTATCAAAGATACATGATTCCACATACAATGGACAAAGTTTCTATAAAAACTACACACTGAAAAACTGATTTAAAAAGAAAAGCATAGCAAGCACAAAAAAGATCTGACATACTTTCAAAGGATAAGAATAAAAATTATGTTCTTTCATGATCACATTACGTGTGTCACTTAAAAGCATTACAAACAGTTTTAGAGAACTTACACACATTTCGTTTTTCCACAGTGGCTGTATGCCTCTTCCAAAACGTTGTGCTTTTCACCATCAGACACAATAACTCACGATTATCTAAGACCTGATATCAAATGTCTGTTGCTTCTTCACAATCATTCGTGTTTGCTGCTCTCCTCGGGTGTGCTGGATGTTAAAACGGACTCTTTGTCAGTTCATTAAAAAATATCTTAAAGAGCGATGTTTTAAGTGGAAAAACACCTGAATGTGATGAGGGGCCCAGCAACACTGAGTTGCGGGTAGCTGGTAAGGATGTTTATTTCTGGAGAGTCTGCAAAGTCTGCAAAGCTGTCTTGGTTGATTTCAAAAACTCTGCACGCTTCACTCGTCAGGAGGCCATTAGTTCGACTCATTGGTCAGATCAAAACCATCTCCCTGTGTTTCAGTGGCTGAAGCGAGAGCCTGCCTCTCTGAAATGACTTTATTGATGGGTCTGGGAGGACTTCGAGATTGTGGCTCGGGGGTTACAGTCAGGGGGCTATTTCCAGTAGGTGAAGGTCAGACAGGCGAGTCACTCTGGGTCGCTGGGGTTGAGCGAGGGGGGGTGGGGTCATAGCCCCCAAACAGCTGTTTAACAGGGATCAAGTTAAACCCTGGCTCCTTCGTTCTCTCACTGGTCAAGCGAGAGCCTGCCTTTCTGAAATTGCTTTTTTGATCAGTGTTTTTTTTTGTCATTGGTAAAAGCTAGGGTCACCTCTATTCTATATAGTTTTATTGCTAGACTGGGGAGGAGCTTCCTCTCGGGGTTGCACCGTGTGCCAGAGAGAGATTGCCATTTTACCAACACTGGCTGCTGTGTGAAGAAACATCTGCCTCTCTCAGGGTACGACCGTCTCACGCTGAGGTGGAACGTTTGTAAGTCTAACTTTGATTCTTATTTTCCTTATTTGAATTAAACAAACGCAAATAAAATGTAATAAAGCTTTCTATCGGGCTATGCAGCCTCCAACTCTTGCCATCCTCATTGTTACAAAAGCACTGGTTTAACTAAGAATTTTATTTAACACATTTTCACCACAAGAACCTATTTATCATCCTAGTCTGTCACCATATTTTCATGATCATATTTTTTTAGATTATTGATTATTACCAAGATATGATATATCATATTTTTATGTAGTACTTGCTCATAGTGGGTCATCTGATTGTTGGGGGTTTTTTTTGTCTGCATTATTTAATGTTTCTAACCTTACAATATAAAGCCATGTGAGGCAACGGTTGCTGTGATTTGAATTGAACTGAATTGAATTGAATTTTCAGTTTGTGCCTTTCCTCAGTGCTGTGCCAGAGCGCCGTCCAGACCTAACCTATGGTGGTTAAGTCCAGATGGTCACATGAAATAATAAGCAGAAATATGCACAGTTTAAAAAAATAATAAAATCTGCTTAAAATATTATTGTAGATTTTGTTTTTTGATGCAAAGTTTGTTCCAAGAGAGCTGTGATATTTCCATCCATGCATGAAACACATCAGCAGTTTTGCAAGATTTGGTCAGTGGTTTTAGACACTTTTTATTAGCTGTCATCAACAAGTACCACTGAGGCTGGAACAAACTGTTAGTGGTTAAAAACTCTGAGGTTTGCATGTGAAGAGTTTAGTTCCTCTTCATGTGCAGTACCCCCATAATATGTCTCTTTGTCTCTGCTGATGCATTATTATTTTGTGCACTAGTCTTGGCAAACGGAGAAGAACAATTTTGGGTTTGCAACTGAACATATAAACTTTGTAATTATAACTTTAGCTTAAAATGTTGTGAATATTCTGCAGCAGTCTTGAATTCGAATTGTCTTGCATTTCACACATGCGCTGTACTGGAACGTAAGCATTTTTGGCTGTTTCAGTGTGGACGCACAACTCTGAAAACAATTGAAAACGATAATGTGGACGCAGAGCATTTTCAGACCAAAACACAAATGTATGTTTTCAAATGTATCCAGGCTAGTGTGGACATAGCCTAAAAGTATTTGACTCATAAAAATCAAACCATACCTGATTTAAAGTTTGCCAAGATTCCTGTCACCTAATGCAGGATGTAACAACTTATAGAAATTTATGGATTTTGTGAGGGAAGTAAAATAATGTGCAACCAGGAAAACAAGTACATTTTGCACAGGTAGGTATTCAATTGTGACTGGGGAGGATAGGCAGGCAACAAGCACATAGATACCCCCAAGACACTGGCTGATAAGTGATATATGATCTATGGGGCTGAGAGTGGGACATCAGGACTCCAGGTGCCTGAAAACTGACGCTCCGTGGAGCCCCCACTGCAAAGCACAGCGGCGCAAGCCACCAAGGACCAGAACCCCCTAACCATGGCAAAGTAAGTAAGCAAATGCCCATTTCTGGTGAGAGTAACAACCACCCACCCTCAATAATGTTCCACAGGAGCCACACACAAATACTCATTGAGAGAAGTCTCCCTATGAGCAAGTACTTGGCAACAGTGGGAAAGAAAAACTCAATTTTAATAGTAAGAAACCTCCAGCAGAACCAGCAGCATTTGCCAGTTGAGGATGAGAGGACTAA
The DNA here is from genome assembly GCF_056152115.1 of Neolamprologus brichardi. Lineage (NCBI taxonomy): Eukaryota > Metazoa > Chordata > Actinopteri > Cichliformes > Cichlidae > Neolamprologus > Neolamprologus brichardi. Next base: position 24,038,860 of record NC_142121.1, read on the forward strand.
ATGTTCGGTGGATCATGACAAGCACCCAGGATCCTAGGCCTATTACAGCATAACTAAGGGAGAATTGAGGGGCACCTGATCCGGTGCTAACTACATGCTTTATCAAAAAGCTTCTGCCTAATTTTAAAGGTAGAGATTGTGTCTGTGTCCGAAATCCAAGCTGGGAGCTGGTTTCACAGAACCACTTCAACACCTGTTTGTTGTCGACTTCATGTTCATACATAAAACTCAAAGATTGCATGTGTGGGACTATATCCTAAGGTTTATATTATCCATCCATTCTCTTCCACTTATCCTTTTCCGCTTATCTTGTTCAGGGACAGCTGGGATAGGCTGGAGTCTATCCCAGCTGTCTTAGGGCGAGAGCCAGGGTACACCCTGGACAGGTCGCCATTCTGTAGCAGGGCTAACATTGTCACATAATTACCAGTTTGTACTATTAAGTGGTAATTATGTGACAGTGCCTTTCAGGTCATTTTATGGAGTAACAAGGAAATATTGTAACAAGTAGTGTAATTAATTACTTTCTTTAGTGAAGTAACGTACTGCAATACTTTAAAGAAAAATAATGAGTAAATTGTACTTTTCTTGAGCTACAACTACAACACTGTACAGGAGGTACATTAGGAGGTGTTGTTGGGTGGAAAGGTGGAGTGAGAAATGTAACTGATTCTATACTATATCAGAATTACTATTGTGTTTGATGCTTAGTATCATCTAAACAGATGATTATAGACTAGGGGTGTCAAACTCCAGGCCTCGAGGGCCGGTGTCCAGCAGGTTTTAGATAACACCCTGGGTCAAAACACCTAAATCAAATGATTAGTTCATTACCAGGCTTTTGGAGAACTGCAAGACATGTTGAGGAGGTAATTTAGCCATTTAAATCAGCTGTGTTGGATCAAGGACACATCTAAAACCCGCAGGACACCGGCCCTTGAGGCCTGGAGTTCGAAACCTGTGTTATAGACGCTGGTGATAGTGAACATGAAAACTGAGGACCGTGGTGTCTGTGTGGTGGAGATGGGGAGGAGGTGGGTTGCATGAATGAAAGGGAGAATGATGGAGAGCACAGATTTTAACCACACATAGGGGACACTGATTGGCTCAAGGAAGGAAGGCAAGAAGATGTTTGGATTAGAGTAACGATGCCAGTGCAGAGACTAACAGAGGGGAAAAGTGATAGCAATGTAAAACAAAGAAAAAAAAAGCATACAGTACTGTACTTGTTTGAGAAGTAACATTTTAACAACAAAAGTATAGATAACCCCCCCTCCCAAAATGGTTTGTTCCAGCTCGGCTCTCCCCTACTCTGGCTCTAGTGCTCTTGCTGCCAGAGCAATGGTGGCTGAGACGCAGCAGAGCGGAGGTGTAAGTGCCTGGCTTAAAACAGGACATATTAGCTGCATTTAACCTTCAGTTACTCTTTATATGGTTAAGTAGGAGTCACACCATGTTTCTTTTTAGCTGAAAAACATTACACCCAGGTAACCTGCAGTGTTGAAAACGTGTTTCCGACGCATGCTTTTACTGACTGTGAAGCACTATGGTCAACACTGTTGTTTTAATATGTGCTATATAAATAAATTTTGATTTGCTTTGATTTGATTTGATGTTTGCTACCCTACAATCCGTCCTGCTCTGTAGTAAATTCAGCGACATTTGACCGTCCTGTTACTCCCATTGAAATGTATATAGCCTATTTAAAATCTAAAACTTTAAATTGTCCACAGCCTGTTGTTGTTACCACTGTCCTGTTTGAAATGGATACTAACTAGCTAACTGACTGAATGCCCATTAACCTTATAACTCCTGTTGTGTGTGTGTGTGTGTGTGTACAGAGAGACAGCTAGGTTCGTAATGGATACAAGGAAGTTTTTTCAAAAAAAGGAGCCACATTCAGGTAAAAGTGTAAAATCAAATGATCCGTCAATCAAGAATAATGTTGGATCAGTGTTTCAATGTTTATATCTTTTATTAGATGTTCATGTGGTTTGGTTATTTGCCTTTTGGTTTAAAGTACACTGAGAGAGGACTTTTTGTTAGCGATCTTAATATAATTTTTTTCATATTAATGTAATTTTTTATCTAATTGAATACAATCTACTTGTGTATGATTGTCAGTCCAAAGAGGGAGAGAGGAAAGAGGGGAACGTGAGGAGAAAGTACAAGGTCAGGAAGAACCAGGTAGGAAAACAGACAGGGAATAGTGACAGGCAGAAACTGTTAAACTGACAAAGAGAAAAAAACCTGATTTTACTCACACAATCTGGAAGTTGTGTTCTCCCTATATTAAAGCTGGTATACAGAATCTGCAAAACAAACTGGGTTGAAACATTTTTGACCCTCTTTAACAACATTCCAACATAACATTATCATTGATTGGGGAGATTAAAATTAATAATATATTTTTATGTGGCTCAGCCACAACTCTACTAAAACCTCAGCCAGTAATAGGTAGGCCAACTTTTGGACCGTCCAGTTGTCTGTATGACTGCCGCAGTACGTACATCACATTTGCACACTATCAGAAAGAGCCAAACAGCCCTGGTGGAGCGAGGAGCTGTAAAGAGAAGCAGAGTGCTCTGTTTATATTCTAAAAATGTTTTAAGCTTGTTTCAAAGATTCTGTACAGCAGCTTTAAATGTTTTCCAAAAGCACACATACACTTATTAGTGTTTCTCAAACTTTTTACAGTGTGTACCACCTGATAAAATATCAAGCTCTCCTAAGGACCACCATGAAAGCATGAAAGTCAACACAAAATTATTATTATTAAATTAGTAAAATTAGTGTCTGCAGTAAAGATTTTTTCATACATTGTATACATTCTACCACAGGCAAAGTTGCCTCCATTTTTATAGTTTTTATTAATATTTTGTAATAATTTATTTGTAATAATTTATTGTTTTGGGAGTATTTTTTATGTATCTGTATTATATTATACATTAAAAGTGAATCTCTGTCCTAAAATGCACTCAGTTTACTTTTTACTCACTATGAGCATCATTCATTATTCTCCCCAGTAATTAAGGTTAGGATATGTATTTTTTCTATTCCAATCCATTCTTCTTTTGCAGCATTTAAATAACCTTGATCAGATTTGATGGTTTTGTTACAGACTTTTCAAAAAAGTGTTTTGCTTTTCTTTCACAAATGTGGGATTAAATTGTGTTAAAATGTACAAAACAGTGATGTCATGTTTTGTGACGAGGACCCAGGCACAGAGAGACTTGATGAATTTAAGAATCTTATATCAATAAAGAAATTTGCAGACTTGCACAGAGATGGTAAAATTATGATGACTGATAACGGAGACGAAGACAACAGACGATGAGGACAGGGAGGATGCAGGGGTTTAAATGCACCAAAGTGACAGTCAGAGAGAACTCGGGACAACATTTAAGGATGCAGGGACTGACAGAGACAGGTTTATCTTGCCTGGCTGGGCAGCTCTCTGGGTGCTCAGCACCCCCAAAGCTCTGATCCTAGAATCGCCCCTGAGCCTAATACTCAAGAAAGCAGGCAGATGAGTATTTACAGAGCTTTCTTACTGAACTTATGCATAAGCTTGATTTATTATTGTCCATTTATACTGTATATATGCAGCAGGGCAGCACAGTCACTGTAACAAGACACTTCTTCAGATTAACGATCCTTGATAATTTAGCTCAAGAAATCTTTTGATCAAAGTCAAACGTCACAAAACCACAGCCTTTCATAGCCTTTAATACCCTTATCGCTCTCACTGACTTCCTGTGTCTTTGCTATCAGCTCTGTTCTCACTAGGGATGGGTATTGATAAGATTTTCACGATTCCGATTCCATTTTCGATTCTGTTTAACGATTCGATTCTTTATCGATTCTCTTATCGATTATTTTTTTTTTTAAAAAAAAGGAGAACACTAAGGTCAATTAGCTTAGATCTTTGTTTTATATCTTCTCTTTGAACAAGATAGAAATTTAGGAGTAACATGGCCTTACAAACCCAACAGTGAGATCTTAACAGATCCAACCTACGGCTCTTCAATGGGGTGTCACAGGGTCCCCAGGAAAAAAAATTGTGAATGTAAAATAATAAAATAAATATTCTTCTGTAGCAATTACACAAGAATATCCAATAATGTCCCTGCCTACAATTAAACACATTCACTTACCGAAAATCGGGGGCATCTGCTGTGGCAAATGGGTGCAAGCCTTTTACCACAAACTTAGTCACTGCTCGGTGACGTTCGTCTATCCTGGCCTGAAAGGAGACGCTACCGGTAGACTGCAGCGAGAACTGCCAGCATCTGAGCCAGCCAGACTCTGTCTGTCTCTCTCATCATGGTCACCTAAATGCACAGTAATGGCAGGTTTTGTAATAAGGCAGATCGCGCTAACATAATATGCACTGTTAGTTGATTATTTACCTGCAGCATTAACGGGAGAGGACGTGCAAACGTTACCGCTGCTGCTGGGTTGAGATTCACGAGTCCGGAGCGGAATTAAAAACACGACATTTATTTAAGGTTATCGTGTGTTTTGTGAGCAAATGCTTTTGCATATTCGTAGTGTTTCCTCCCTTAAATGAAATATCTACTTTGCAAGTATTGCAAGTTGCCCTGTTGTCATCCGTTCCCGTAAAGTATAACCAAACTTTTTAGCGTTTGAGCCGCCATGTTTCCTGCCAGATAAATGACGCTCCGCAACGTGGTGACGTCATTCGGGGCGACTGGAATCGATAAGGGAATCGTTTGCAAAAATGGCAAACGATTCCAAGGAATTGAAACAGTGGGAACCGGTTCTCAACAAGAACCGGTTTTCGATACCCATCCCTAGTTCTCACACTCGATATATTTTAAGTTCTAAGCAGCATGAATGTGAGACAGCTTTATATTCAGGTATATTTAACAGCATGTTTTCTTTTCAGTAAATATTCATACAAAAAAGTCATAAAATGACATAATCTCTTTTCTCATATTTTTCTTTTTTCATGTTGGTTTTTGGAGGCTAAACTGCTTTTTGTGCAACACTAACATCTATCTGAAGAAAGAACATATACATCTGATAATCTGTGTGAGATCACCTAATTTACAGCAGATAACTGAGCGCAAGAGTGGTTCAGTCGGGGTGGGGTGGTTCTGCAATTACAGTGAAACTTGCTGACATTTCACACTCCAACCTTGAGGCTTTTATCACTCACAGTTTGAGCCTTTGTACCTCATGCTGTTTATGCCTTACAAAAAAGGTGTTAAAACCACTCTGACCATCACTCCATCTTCCCTCCTCTACTCTATATTAATATGTGGAGTGAAGAGTTAGGGGATCTCATGTTTATCAGGGCATAAGGTCCCCAGTCACACTAGTGTAGTTGAAATGAGTTTTTGAGAACAGTAAATAATGAATGATTTTTGAAAGCAAAAATAATCTTTTAATGAAAACAAAGTGTCAAAAATATAACTCACAAGCACGATGACAGACTTATCAGGTGAATGTTAATACAGAGAGATATAGCTTTAGAGCAGGTGCAAAAATTTCTGAATACAGAAAATATCAGCTAAAAACTAATTCATATTAACTAACAAATTTACCACAGTTATTTTGTTGTTCTGAATTTTATTTTTGTAAAGCAGTAGCAGTTATAAGATACCCTTATCTCAATCACACTGACTTCCTGTGTCTCTGCTGGCAGCTCTGTTTTCACACTTTATACATTAAATGTTGTGAGACAATTTATTATTCAGTTCCAAGTTACAGAATGAAGAATTTGTTTCCAGTAGATCTTCATACAAGATCATCATTTTCTTTGTAGGCATTGTTTTGATGTGCTTTTTCTATGTACTCATCTCAACTGTTTACTATCTATAATGTCTTTGTCAATAATGTCAATCTTGCAATCAAACTTCAAAGAAGATAAAAAATATATGTCTCTGCTTCCATTTTACCGTAAGCAGTTCTCAAAATAGAGATTTGACACATAGTAACATCAGTGCTTACAGAGCAAGTTCTGTCTTCTAGTTTTAGGGGTTTTTAGGGTATATATGTAAAAGGAAATCATACAGTATATACACGAATCTTAACATGCCTCAAGATTCCACAAATTTATATAAGAAACACACATTTGCATCATGTTTTTTTTACATTGTTTTCACTCTATTCTTCACCTTGTTGTGTGCTCTATAGTTGAACCTTGTCACTAAAGAGCAAATTCAGCAGTTCTTCTTTTCTTATTGTATTTATTTATCAACCTGTGAGAAATAATATTTGGGTGAAAGCCTCTCCACCTGTGTGTGTGTGTGTGTGTGTGTGTGTGTGTGTGTGTGTGTGTGTGTGTGTGTGTGTGTGTGTGCGCGCGCGCGTGCGCGTAAGACTATTCCATCTCTTCTGCTGTTTCCTCCTCAGCGTGAACTTCTTCTTCAGCTCTGGAAACATCCGTCTCAGCGTTCTCTTTTTTGGCCGGTTCCTGCTTTTTGGAGACCTGGAGAGACGGGACACAATCCATGTTATTGTTCCTACACAGCTGCTACTTGGTTTAATACATGCTTTTATTTTCTCTGATGTACCTTATAGTAGAAATGAAGGGCAATGTTCTCCAAAAGCAGAATCAGTGGTAGGAAAACATATCTCAGGATTCGAGTTCTTGAATCTGTGGAAAGAGATCTGTATCATCAGTATATCATCAGTGAGAGTGAGGGTTTAAAAGCCTTAGAAAACAAATTATATATATATATTAAAAACACTCCCTGTAAATCGTGCTATTTAACATAAAATAAATATTAAATGATGGGCTACCAGTAAGTGGCATATAAAATTCTACCCACCCATACCCCCATCACACTTAAATATCCCAGACACAATGTGGTGGCCACATTGCATCACTGACTGAACAGTAGCTACTAATGAACTACCGACAGATAGTCTTGGAAATCTTTAGGCAGTCATTAGATAGTTATTTTAGGTGTTTAGCTTCAATTTTATGATATGAGGGTCTTAAAGTGAGACTCTCAGCTTGATTTTAAAGGACTGGAAAAAAAAACATTTATTAGATGTATTTGCCAGTTTATACCCACAATTTCTCAGGTTCTCAGCAGGGGTTGTTTCTTTGTTCATCAGCCGCTTATAACAATTGGCATGGTTATGTTCGAGTTCAATCATGTACTCACAAAAAATACAATTAAAAAATAGAAAAGGAATAAATCTTATTTGTATTCCAGATACTTTCTTTATTCTTTACTGCATTATTGGAGTGATGTTTAAAAAAAAAACATGTAAATATGTTGCAGTGAATCTAGTGATCTATGTCATTCATTTACTGCCATTCAACAGCAAATAGAAATGTTGAGTTCATCTGTCTACTTACATATCACAAAGGCATGAATCCACTGAGCCTCTTGAGCAGTGATTTTCCTTGATGACAGCGTTATCTCATACACACAGCTGTAGTCGGCATCATGTTCAAGGTCAGCTACAGGAAAACTCAAGGAGGCTGAGTTGTTGACAGATGTCATGTTGTATTTCATATTAGAGTGAGAGAAGATGAGAAAGAAAACAGCTCCAGGATAGTGTACACTAGTTTTGCAGCTGAAGATGAAGCTGTAACCCTTGATGATTTCTGCACCTTCATAAACCTTGACCAGTCCTCCATTTGGAGATGTCACAGAGATACTGGGCCGCTCCAGTGACACTGAGAACAAAAGAAACAACAAATAAAGAAGCTTTAGTGAAAAAGAGGCACCAACTGATGGCAGAAAATTTCTATATCACTGATTTAATGTCATAGCTTTCAGCCTGTGAGGGTGGCACTGAAGGAAAAAGAGGGAGTGAGGTTGGGGAAGGACTTGCATATTTCAGCAAGACAATACTATTCATGTTAGAGGAGTCCGGGAGCTGACTCCCTGCAGTACAGTCCTTTTCCAAAAGTCAAGCAGCTGATCTCCTCAGTTCACAGATACTTACAGGCTGTCTGTTACAGCTCTAACACACCTGTGTTGTGTGACCTTTGCTCTCTCCAGGACCCAGCTGCTGCCTGTTGTCTTTTCCCTCCCTTTGGATAGACAAATTTGTGTTGTGGTTTTCCTTTCTTGTTTTGATATTGATATAACGGTGTTGGGGTCTCTTTGTGTTAAGAATAAAGTCTATGATTTTACCATATCTGCATTTTTTCATTTCTTTCTTTCTGTCCAGGCTTTATTCATTGTTGCTCCCCATACACTCCCCCAGATTCCAGGGGATGCTACACAGTGGTAAACATGACCCAGATTTTAGGAAGTAAAAATGAAAACTATTTTTCTTATTTTTGTATTTTTTGTATTTTTCTTTCAATCATATATTTTCTCAGGTTAAACACTCTTTCAGTGTTCAATTGTGAATATAATATTGATTTATGAAACTTGCGAATCATTGCTTCCTGTTTTTACTTTGATTTTACACAGCAGCCCAACATTTTTGGAAATGTGTTGTACTTGTTTCTCCATAGCTATTGTCTATTACAGCTCACTCAGGAAAACTCCTGCATAGATGAATATTTTCAGGGTTTGCAGATAATATAGTCACATGAATATGATTAAGATCATGTCAATTTTTATTTATTGGTCGCAGTATATATTGGCATGAAATGAAATGTAGTTCATGCCCTCAAAGAGATGATTGGGGAGTGAGTGTTGCTGGTATTTCTTATCTTAATGGATGTGATGTCATACTAATAACCTGTAGTGGGTGTAACAAGTGCACAGTATTGGTCCTGTCAACGAAATCACTGTAATATAAACAATGGTACATTTTATTACCAATAACAGAGATGTTAGCAGAGTCACTTGTGGAGAAGCTGGAGCCGTATGAATATTCACACTGGTACAATCCGTCCTTGTCAAAATCTACTTTGAGGATCTTGAATGTAGCAGAGTTGGTGGTTGATGGTTTTGTCTGGACGAATGAGCCTGAAATCTGCTTCAGAGTAAATTCTCCTTGTAGAAGCTGTTGGCTTTGAGGTGATATTGAACAAGTGATGCTGAGATCACTTCTCCACTTAACTTTATTAGCAGGATTCATGGAGATTCTGGGCTTTGGGAGGATCACTGAGGAAATAGCAGTCACAGAGAGAGGATTCAATTAAAAATGGTAAAACGTTTAGCTTATTATATTAATAATATAATAAGAAACAATTTAATTTCTCACCTGAGCAGACAACACCAGCATCCTTTTGGTGAGTACAGTCATGTGTCCCAAATCCTCTGTGCTGACACTCAGTCAGAGATCTCTCACTTCCTGAACAGTCCACATCATCAAGCCAGATGGATCCACTTCCCTCACCAAAGCGGGCTGATACAGCAGCACTCTGTGCCGTTCCACAGCCGAGCTCTCTGCACACGACCTCAGCATCATTTATGTCCCAGTTATCATCACAGACTGTTCCCCAAGTGTTGTTGTAAAAGATTTCAACTCTTCCAGAGCACAAAGTGCTTCCAGATAATCTGACTGGCACACCTAGGAACAGTGAGCATAATATAAAACAAAAACTTTTTTTATGGAATGAGTGTTATTCAGTGTGGAATTAGTTCATGACTACACTCATTTACTCACTCTGCATGCTGAGCTGCTCACTGATCATAAAAAACTACTAAAGAACAGTTTTATTTATGTGCTTCAGTGTTGAATGTTATCATAAGATGTTCCAATCAGATAAAATATTATTGTTTTGACAGTTCACACTCATGATGTTGCTGCTTTCCAGCAGTTTGCTTGCCAGATATTTTTCATGGTCCTGGATCTTCGTCCCAGTGTTTTGAGTTGCGATCACGTATTCTTAGTTAAGAGTATTCTTAGCTTCATATTCTTGTTTTGTTTTGTTTTGTTTTTATTTACAAAGGAAAAAACAAAAAGAAATTCAGATTTGCAACTTGGAAGCAAAGCAAATTAACTTGGTACAAAAGTCGGACCGCTACATCATAAGTGTCACAGGAAAAGCTTTAAGTTTCATGAAGGGAGGTTTCTTTTTGCTTAGCAAAAAAATGGGAGAAACCCGCGCAAGATTTTGACAAAGAAAGATGTGATGAAGCTACTAAACATGTCAGAAACACTGAAATATACCTCTTCACACAAATGTAGTAAGAGACAAACACCATAAGATGATGAAATGATTGCAATACTGTAAAAATATTCTAATGTGTTGATTATGTCTTTATAATGATTATTTCTTTTTACCTGAACAGATGACACCAGCATCCTTACTGTGTGTACAGCTGTGTATACCAAATCCTCCGTGATTACACTCAGTCAGAGATCTCTCACTTCCTGAACAGGACACATCTTCCAGCCAGATTTCTCCTGTTCCTTCACCAAAGTGAGCAGACTGAGTGGCATTCAGTGCTGTTCCACAGTTTAACTCTCTGCAGACCACCTCAGCATCATTTATGTCCCAGTTATGATCACAGACTGTTTCCCATTTTTTCTTGTAGGTGATTTCGACTCTTCCAGAGCAACGAGTCGACAGAGAACCAGCTAATCTGATGGCTACACCTGAACACATAGAATACGCCTTTTAAATAAAAACTGTCATGTTTATTGTGGGTTTACGGCAGCAGCTATTTGCCAATCTTTGTTAGTCATTTCTGTACAAGATTTAATCATCTGAAGTTCAGTTGGAGATACAACTGACAAGACCCACATTTTTGTTTCAGCAGGATGATGAAAAACATATTTCTCTGTGGATTACAGCTGCAGAGCATTTCATTGCTGAATATGACACAATATACTTAGTATAAGAACTCATTTCAACAGCTTACCTATAATTTTGTCACAAAACACACATTGACACATCTAAACTGAGTGGCTGATAAAACAACGTGTGAAGGATCAATGAGAGCTGTACCTGAGCATATGACTCCAGCATCTTTATGGTGTCTACAACTGCTCCCGAATTCTCCAAGCTGACACTGGGTTATAGATCTTTCATTTCCCGAACAGGCCACATCATCAAACCAGACTGGTCCACTTCCTTCACCAAAATGATTCTCTTTAGGAGCTGCCAGTGCCGTCCCATAGACTAACTGTCTGCAGACCACCTCAGCATCATTTATGTCCCAGCCATCATCACAGACTGTTCCCCAGCTGTTGTTGTGATAGATTTCAACTCTTCCAGAGGATGGGGACTGAGACCCAGCTAATCTGATTCCTAAACAAAAAATATATATACTTGATTATGATTGTAAAGTTTAGTGTTATTTAATGAAGGCAACAATTTTAACATCTGTCAGATACATTTATCAAAAAAAATACAGTAATATGAAGTTCAACAGGAAAGAAAATGGCAAGTAGCACAATAGCTACACAAGCTCAAGAGAGTATCCAAATACAAGACAGGTGAAATACCAAAAAGTGAGAAGTTTTTGGCTGTTGCAAAAATCGAATAGAGAATACAAAAACAAACAAACTAAACCAAAACAACAATAAAAACAAATTACACTGGGAGAGCACAGTCAAACCAAGGAGAAGACAGCACTATATATAAACACACACACATGTTATTGAGCACGAAATGCAGTCTTCAAAGACAGTTGGACACAGGCTAACTATTCCAAAGCACATCACAAGGTTAAAGTAACCTTCAAAGTAAAACAGGAAACAGCAAGTAAAAAAAGAAGAATGAATTAGCACTAAACCTAATGATATGTCATGTTGCAGGTGGCAAGTGACAATTCAAAGCTTCACTTTGGCTGTTAGCAGTGGCTCATGGTCGAAGTTTTTCATTTTACTTGAATCTCTCCCTTCCTAATTATATACTTCCATCTACTTTGTATTTTGGTATTATTGGGTTTTTTTGTGCTTGTTAATCAGACCTTCCTCTCTGTCACGTCCTCACTCTGTTGTTGGGACGGCTGCTTGTTACTAGTTGTTGCCGGTACTACTGTTGACGTTGCCGCAGCAGCCCTGACAGTTAACATGTCCATCAATTTGACACATTTTACTGCATCTATTTCTTTTTTCTATTTCTCACGTAACTTTTCAGATCCACCGTTTTACCTTCTTTGTCCATCATCAACTACATCTGCCACACTAAACTCTGTTCTACACAGTGCATGACAACACAGGGAAAATAGGGGAGGGGCTGCTTGCGTAAGGAGATTTGTTTGAGGAAACGTCAGTAATGAAAATTAAATAATGGGCTACTGTTAGTGGTTGTAAGGTGCACAGCGGCCTTTAAGTCATATTTTACATGATCCAAAGAACATCTCACCTGTACAGATGACACCAGCATCCCGATGATGTCCACAGTTGTGCGTCCCAAATCCTCTGTGCTGACATTTAGTTAGAGAACTTTCACTTCCTGAACAAGCCACATTATCAAGCAGGATGTCTCCCTTTCCTTCACCAAATTGAGCTGATCGAGTGGCATTCAGTGCTGGTCCACAGTCTAACTGTCTGCAGACCACCTCAGCATCATTTATGTCCCAGTCATTATCACAGACTGTTCCCCAACGTTTTTTATAGTAGTATTCAACTCTTCCAGCACACGGAGTGGACCCAGAACCAGCTAATCTGATGGGCACACCTAAATGCAGAAAACAAATAACCTATTTAATTTGAAATACAGCATATAGTATATTTTGAATTTTGATTACTTGTTAATGATGGTAATAATGATGGTAGTTTCATTAGACTTTCAATTATATAACCTTTACAAACAAACAGTTAATGACACAAATGCAAAAAATCCACATAATCCCACTGTGGTGTCACACTGGCAGCTTCAAAGTGTGATGAACAAAGAACATATTTCTCCTTGTATTACACCTACATTCATACTGAATCATATAATTGCTCATTGCTGCACATTGAGCTCACGTATGAGCTCAGGTTGATCACTCACCCTGAATTTTAACACAAAATTTACACCAACAACAAACAACAATTCCAGATGGTAAAAATAATAAGATGGTGATGAATAATTCTGAATTTATCTCACCTGAACAGATGACACCAGCATCCCCATAATATCCACAGTACTGTTCCTCAAATTCTCTGTGCTGACACTCAGTTAGAGAACTTTCCGTTCCTGAACAGGACACATCAGCTAACCAGATTTGTCCTGTTCCTTCTCCAAAAAAGTCCCGCTGAGTGGCATTTAGTGCCGGTCCACAATCTAACTGACTGCAGACCACCTCAGCATCATTTATGTCCCAGGCATTTCCACAGACTCTTCCCCATCTGTTGTTGTGATAGATTTCAACTCTTCCAGAGCAACGAGTTGACTCAGACTCAAGTGGGTTGACTAATCTTATTTGAACATCTAACAAGAGAAAGAGATAATTATATAATATATTTATTAGTTTTTGATTACTTAAAATCAAAGAAGTAATAATGTTGCTGAAAGCAAAAACAGTAAAAAAAACAAACAAACCCAAATTAAATAAGGAAATGCAGTGAGGAAATGGAAAATTGTATTCCCCGTTGTTGTTGTTTTTTTTAAAGCTTCCTGTGTCTTCTTAAATTTCTTTGAAAATATGACATTTTTTCTTTTAAAATTCTTGAATTCAGATGTTTTTAAAGAAGTTGTTTTTGTGTGTTTTCTTTTTTTCTATTTACTTTAACTATCAAAATATAAAATAATAATGTAGAAACACTTTTTAAACATTATATTTGTTTTTTCACCATTAGAATTTTCAATAAAAATTGGTTTAAAATTTATTCTGCTTTGTTAGACATTATTAAAGCAATGATGATGATGATGATGATGATGATGATGATGATGATGATGATGAAGCCTTTATTTGTCACTTGCAGTTGACTGCAGTGAAACTGGACCTCTTCCAACCATACATACAATACACAAACAACACATTGGGGAGACAGGTCAGAATAGGTAGCGTAAAGAAAAACAATGAAATGTACAACACATTAGGGCAGTGGAGGAGGAAAAAGAGAACTCTACTCAGACTTAGCTCCTGATAGGGGATCAGTATGAGAACAGAAAACAAAAACTCCTCAGCACAAAAGCACAGGAATTTGATATGCTATACGGCTGAGAGTGGCCGCCCTGGGGTTAAAATCTGACCCGCGGTCCTTTGTCGCATGTCGTCCCCCTTCTCTCTCTGCCCCTGCTTTCCTGTGCTTTCTTCACGGTATCTATTAAATAAAGCTGAAAAAGGCCAAAAAAGAAAAGAAAAACCTTGTTGATCGGTCTGGTTCCTCACTGGCACTGCTGCTACTCCCCCTGGTGATGCTTCCTGACTCCCAAGCTGGGGCTTTTCACAGCAGAGGTTTGCTGTCACAGAGCAGTGGCCATTTCCTTCCACCTTCTTCTGTGTCTCTGCAGGTCCAGGATGCTATAGACACCATGCTCAGCTCATTGAGGGGACCACGAGCATTAGGACTGGAGTGCTGAAGGTGTGCCACCCCTGCCACTCTGGCAGGAGTGTCCAGTGATGGAGGGGGCACAGGTGTTCCATGTCGCTGGACACCATCCCCTGGTCCAGGAGAGACGTACTGGGTTCCGGGTAAGGTGCCAAAGAGGTATGTGGTGGGGCATGGTCTGCGAGGAGACGGAGGTCCCTGGTCCAGGGCAGCCTGTGCAGCCGGAGCTGGCGGCAGAGGAGCGGGACAGCCCCGCTAAGACGGGGGTCAGCGGGCTGGCCAGTCCAGCCTCGCTGCCACTCGCTGCGCACCTGACGTCTGCCCAGCCCCCTGTGAGCAGGAGCTCACGGCCATGCCTGTGGGGCCGTGTCCGCTTGCTACGCGGCTGACCTCCGGACCAGCTTCGCCGTCGCCGCTGGATGCGCGGGCGACCACCAGAATGGACGCTCCCCCGTCGCTTGGCCAGGGGCTGGGGGCGCCGATGTTTTGGGCCCCAGTTCGCGGGGGGGGGAGTAGGTTCGGCCAGATGGCTCCCCGGCCTCAATCGGGCGATGGGGGTATGTGGTGGGGCGTGGTCTGCGGTGCCGTGCGGACGCACCTGCACGGCATCCGCAATCACGCCCGCCGTGTTAAAACACGGGGACTCAGGGGCTGGGGTTGTTGTGATGATATTGTTGAGCGGGCAGCGGGAGAGCTGCAGCTCTGTGAGCATTGTGAGCATTGTGAACAGCAGCCGTGTGAGTCAAAGTATGCTGCAAAGCATGAATTTGCACCGGGGTCTGTCGGGGTCGTTTACAGTGGTGCCGCAACCAGACCTGAGTCCACAAAACCCCAGTTCGTTCAGTGACATTGTTGGTCCACCTGGAGCGAGCAGTTGGCATGGATGGAGTACACCCAAAACTCAAGCATGTCAGCTGCCACTGGGATGTCCCCTTTTCATTGGCCCGTTTGCCATACAAGCCATTCTCAATTTAATTTTTTAAATTAAATTAAATTAAAATTAATTTAAAATAGTAAGAAGTGTAAGGGTTTAGTCAGGAACAATTTTGCAACCACTCATATTTCATATCTTGATTTTGAACAGAAAGGAGTGGGTTTAGTGCAGACACTCTGTGGTGCAACATCTATAGCAATTAACTTTAACATAAGAAAAGATGTAGTACGGAAACTGACTTCATGCAGAGAGGACATTGCGAAGAAAAAACACCTGCAATATTGCAGGTGTTTTTTCTTCGCATTTTTGAAAATTCCACATAGTCCCATATGGGACTATGTGGAATTTTCAAAATTTTAGGGAAATTTTTAGAAAAGAAGGTGGACCCTTTTACTAATTACCCAGCAATAAAGCTCAGTGTGGTGCTTTAAGCCATGCCCACATGCAAGTACAGTTTTTTTCTTAACAAGTAGACCTTGCTACCATTCTGTTATTCTCTGTTAAATTAACAAATAGTAGGTACAGTTTTCTTCTTAAATGATCATATTGTATTCATTCATTTTATACAATTCACATTATGTGTATACTACTTACCGAAAATGTTTGCATGTGAAACAACAGAAACAACAGAAAACTTCTAATGGTAAAAGAGACTGACCTGTAGCAGCTGAAGATGCAGACAGATAAGAGACTGTAGCAACTGTAAAAAGACAAAAATAATTTGTTTTTCTTCTTTGGATACGATAAATAACAGAAAATCTTTAAGTAACTTAAACTGACTGTTAGTATACCAAAGACAGAAAATAATAAAATGATATAAAATGCACCTCACCAATAGCCAAATAGAAGACGCTGCTCTGTGTCCACATGACTGAGAAACAAAATGTTTTCTGTGTAAAATGTGTGGCAGAAAACTGAAGTTAAATCTGTGGTCTATGTTGCTTCAGACTGTATTGGTTTTCCCTTGAAACATCTGTTCATTTCCATTATTTGTCTAAATTAAAAATTACAAAGTACAATAAACAAAATCTGAGAAGACATGTAACAAAGCAGGAGAAGAAAGTAAAAACTTTGTTCATTTCATACAGTTTGGCACCTGCATGAAATAAAAGAAATACGTATGTGCGGCACTAGTTCGAGTTGAACAACTGAATCTAAATGGAATTAAAGATTACGTCTCAAACTATGTTCATCTCTAAATGTTACTGACAAACGCTACCATCTTTGGTGCTTCTTTTCTTCCAGTTTTATTCTTCAAGTGATCACACAGAAAAAAAAAAGTTCATATTTAAAGTTTAATTTTGTGGTCAGCCAGATGGAATAAAAATGCATTGATATTCTTACCAGTTCTGCGTTCACAAGAGTTAGAAAGCTGAAGTGAAGGTTACTCCTTGATAGTTGTAGTTCGCTACAGCCGTCTGAAGGCTGCATGAATTTGTTCCGCCTACAGACTCAAACAGTTGCGATAGTGCAAAGGACTAAACCACAGTTACACAGATTAACACATCGATATTTGTGCTACACTGTTAAAAAATAAATGACTGCTAACTAAGCTCCTTTCTCCACTCAGCCCCTCACGACCATCTGTTGTTGTTTTTGCCTCTCCTGATGAAGATTAAGCAAGAAACTCTTTTCTTAACAATATTTTCACATAAAAAAAACCTTATGAATATAATCTACAAAGAAGGCGTTTGGATCATTGGAAAGCACGAGCAACAAACATGATGACCACGACCATTTAACATATCTAAAAGTGCAGCACAAGGTCTCTGTCTGCCAAGACTAGTGCAAAGAAATCCAAAGGCTCACAGCAGAAATTGCATCAACAGAGAGAAAGAGATATACTATGGGGGTAAAGCACATGAAGAGGAACGAAACACTTTACACGCCAACCTCAAAGTTTTTAACCACTGACAGTTTTTTTAGGTGGTAGATGTCTAAAACCACTAAATGTTGCAACACTGCTGATGCATTGCATCAAACCTTGCACCAGAAAGCCAAATGTCCAATTACAGCGCAATTATATTTTGCTCAGATTTATTATTTTTTAACTTATCTGGCAACTTATTAGTAAGGAAGGAAAGCTGTGCATATTTCTGCTTTTTATTTCATGTGAGGAAAATCACAGACTGAAACTCATCAACTCGTCAGTTTATTTCTGATGCTGTCAGTCGAAGTACCTCTCATTCAGTGATAATTTATATAAACCTGCACTGTTAAGAAAATAGAAAAATAATCAGGAGAACATAATATTCACTGGGACACCAGAGAAATACTGTCAATTAACAGAAACTTACCATTATGAAAAATATTTTTTTTTATTAACAGCTTGTGTATACGTGCAGATTTTGTTTGTAAATTCAAGAATTTACATTTGTGAAAAAAATGGAAATATGGTTGAACACTGTTATATTACAAGTAATCAGACTTAGAGTTGCAGAAAATCACTGCTGACAAATCTTTAGTCCATGATTAATGTAATAAAATGATATACAATCCATCAAAAGTCACAGTACTGTTGTTACACCATTAACAGGATTTATAATTATCTCTACTCTACATTTTTGAATTTATCAAGTGTAAATGGGTTTTTACATGTATTCTGACAAAGTAAAAGGGGCTTATTCCATAGGAAAAATCCAGAAAATTTTACTGTAATAACAAAATATTGTTAATTACAACTCTTATCAAGTACATACTCAGTGATCAGGTATGGTTATTTAACATCAATTTCTGTTAATAGAACACAAAAGAAAACTTTTAACAGTTTGCTATAAAAAAAAATAAAAGAATTCTGTTCCAAATGACTTTTACTGAGCTTTACTTAGAAACAAAAAAATCAAACCATGTAGCAATTAAGCCAAGGATACACTAAATTTAGAATCATGCTAAATATAACACGTTTGGATACTTGTAAACAGTAATGTTTCAATCCAGGTGTCCAAGTTTGCTGTGAACACAATGACATTGTTGCCCATCCTCAAGGAAAGAAAAGTTATCTAAAGACCAGGGCTCACTCCTAATGAATTCATTTTTCTTCTTGGTAGCATCTTTGTCAGTACTGGTAGAATAAGTGATATAATCAGTCAGTGAGTGTAACTCAACCAGGATCACACGTCGATAGGTGCAGTTTTGGTTTAGTTTGCCGTTTATCTCAAGAGTGTGGTAGAGACACCAGGGGACAGACTATCACACGAGAGAGCGAGAGTAAGGGAGAGAGTTTGAACAGGATAAGACTGTTGTTAGACAGGCTTTCGACTGTGCTTGTGGCTCCCTTGTGGCCAGAAAGCGCAGTTGCACTATTGAGCACAAGGTCCAGAGAACGGCTGCAGAATGGTGTCAGTTGTGCTGGTGTCTAAGGAACGTGTTGACCCTTTTAAGTCATTTACTGAATCTGCTTATGCATAAGTGCAATGTTTATAAGTCTGTTCACTATGTGGTTTGTTCATGCAGCTAAGGCTAGCTGGTGTGTTACACACTGGTAAGCTAAAACGATTTTGGTGCTGTTATGTAGCATTATTGTATTTACAATTAATGATAGGCACTGTTTGGTTTTGATCATTGTGTGAAACATATGCGCAAAGATGATCATATATAGGAAGATTCATTCGTATTTCTGGTTATATTGTTAGACAGTTAATTAGTCATAAATTATGATTTGAATGTTTATTGTATTCAGAATGAATATGCAATTGTGATCCCTCATGAAATGTGTAATGAAATGAACACAAATGTAATGGCAGTACTCAGAAGCCAGCAGGTTAAATTAAAAACTAATCTTTAAGTGACCTGAAAAAGAACAAAGGTAATAGGCTATAAATAAATACACACAAAGTGTGACAGTGCTGTCAGGAGGTTATTAAAAGATTATTTAAATGTGTTTTAGCAACACCAGCTAAGGCAATTTCATCCCTAGGGTAAATTCAAAGCTACACAGGTTTGGCCTAATGGTCTCCTCAAATTAATACAAGGCTGGGATCAGGGGTGGATCAACTGTGGTCACATGGGGTGGCATGTGCCACACTAAAATAATCTCTTACCACCCCTAGCGCCTCCCCTTTTTTTTACATAATGACAATGTTGTTTATTAAAATAAGTCAGCATTACTGCATTGAGCAGTTCTGGGTTTAATTAACACTGTATATAAATTTTAAAACTGAATACACTGCATAATGTCCCCTGTCTCCTGAAAAACGTTTCAGCCCATATTGTCCCCTTCAAACATTTTTTTTTTCTTTGTTGTCAGTGGCAACCGAGGCGCTGGTCTGATTGGCTCCAGAGGACGTTTTAAATCAGCACTGTGGGGATTTCAGATTTCAACACAGACAGTTAATTGGTACACAAAAAGGCATAAAGGTAAGTGTTATTAGTCCAATAAATCCTGAAAAACGAGGAAAACTCTCAGTTAATGTTGAAAGCTGCAGTTATCATAAAAATGTGATAATGGTAAGACAAACTTTAATTTGAGTAAACCAATGCATTATAGTTTTAGTAGTAACAGTAATGTTAAATCTGCATTTACATAATTTCAGAAACTTCTGAGACATCTGAAGAGAAAGGGAGGTATCACTAATTTGTTCCACAGAGAGGAGGGATCAGGAAGACAAGGCAGATGTAGGTACAGATAGCGTAACAGGAGAAAGTGACGATGCAAAAAGAGAAGCAGAACAAGCTGTGCTAGGGCAAAAAGCTGAGCCAGGACAAGGAATTGAAATGGGGAAAGCAACAGAGGACGAAGAAATAGATATATACTTCAAGAGTGGATAGGGTCAGACAGCAGAGGGGAGTGAAAAGTGAAAAAAACTCTGATGATGTAATGGATAGTCATTGCCAGAAAGAGGTACTTGATGACCATACGCAAAGACAATAGCAGAAATTCTAATGACCCTGTGATTAAAAAGAGATACATTTTTCCTTGTTGCTGGCTATTTGAGAAAAGTATTGAACTTCATTTCAAAAGGTTGAATATTCCAAACTGTGGCCTTGCAAATGTCCCATAATCCATAATGGCCACATTACAAAAGATTACAAAAGATTAACTACAAAAATACAAGCCTGTAATGCTACAGACATTTACAAATTTGCTATATAAATTTGCATTTTGGCTATAGCAAGAATAATATAGAATGTGAATATGTGAAAAATAGATTGTGCATGCGTGCAGCTTAGAGGGAACAGTGGTCGTGTGTAAGTGGTCGTATTTCTTCTGCTGCTTCCTCCTCAGCATGAACTTCTTCAGATCTGGAAACATCCGTCTCATCGTTCTCCTTTTTGGCTGATTTCTGCTTTTTGTTGACCTGGAGAGACGATACACAATCCATGTTACTGTTCCTACACTTCTCAGCCACTACTCAGTTTAATACATGCATTTTTTACTCTGATGTACCTTATAGTAGAAATGAAGGGCAATGTTCTCCAAAAGCAGAATCAGATGTTTGTGAGGTTGGTTCAGCCTGGTGTAGTGAAGCAGGTGCACACATCTATGCCACATAGATGTGTGCGTGGACACTGGAATAGTTTAATTTTTTTTACCATCACGTGTTTAATGAAGAATTTGTATTCACTGACATTCACTCTTTACATATATGCCAGATTTAGTTCTTTTTCAGACTGATATCTATCAACATCTCAGGCATTTTGTTATATTCACATAGATCATCGCGATGATGTTGTTTATTATATTGCTCTCTTGTTTATTATATTGCTCTCTTTTTCTTTGCTTGTCTTCTCTTTTTTCTTTCTCAACAGGTGATCCAGGTCTTTTTGTCTGTTTGTTTTGTTGGTTTTTGCCCTTTATCACCGTCCCTCTTCCCCGCTCTTTTTCTTTCCCTCTTTCTTTCTCCCTTTTCTTTTCCCCAGTCATGTCTGTCCCGTGTTCAGCAAATGAAAATAAAATAAACAATAAAAGCAAAGGTGAAACAAATAGACCAATACAACAAGGCTGGGATGGTCCATTTGGTAAAGTAAATCCGTTGGGCACCTCTCTTTGCCTTTAGACAACAATTCTGATGGCAAAAGAACCAAACGGGACAGGCAAAAAAGCCTAAAAAACAAACAAAACATCTCAGGCATTTTAAATAGCAATTTTTCTAACAATGTGCATTTGTTCTCATGCAAGCATCAGTTTTCTTTTAGCCTCTCCTGCTTTTGGATGATATATATTTTTTCAGTCTATCCTGGAAAATGAACTGCTTATGGACAACGAGACAAGCAGATTGACAGGTCAGTAATATGAGTTAGTATGAAAAGAGCATCTTAGAGACAGAATTTCTCAGAAGTTAAGATATGCTGAGATTCACCTGTCCATTGGCAAAAAAAAGCATCTAATAAAAAGGCATCTGTTTCATAATAAAGTTTGTCAACATAAAATTGTGAAGACTAAATATCTCATC
Organism: Neolamprologus brichardi; assembly: GCF_056152115.1. Taxonomy (NCBI): domain Eukaryota; kingdom Metazoa; phylum Chordata; class Actinopteri; order Cichliformes; family Cichlidae; genus Neolamprologus; species Neolamprologus brichardi. The sequence goes on from NC_142121.1 coordinate 24,060,517, forward strand.
ACCTAGAGTACATAATCTGTCATAAACTGGCTGTGCGCAGGCAGTAGAAGGACCCAAACGCAAACTCTGCAGCTTTATTTGCTGAACGGCAAAAACGCAATACAAAAACTATACTGAGAAGGCTAAACTTGGAGACGCAGGGAGACGCACAAAACTATGAGAGAGGACGCGACACAAAACTGAGGGAAACGCAGACATAAATACACAGAAAGATAACGAGGGACGTGGGAGCACACGGGGAAGACAGCTGACACAAATAATCATCACGAGGCAGGACAGGAGCAAAACAACATGATATGCACTGACAGGAGACTGTCAAAGTAAAACAGGAAGTACACAGACTGGAGGGGGAGAGAGAACACAGAGGAGCACGAGGGAGAGCACAGACATGACGAGCTGGGGAAACATGATGGAATAAAACACGAGGAGGGGAAAAAAGGCACAAGAACTCACAATTAAATAAACACAGACACACAGAGGGAGACAGGAGGCAAAGACACAAGGGAGAATCTATAAGCAACATCTAAACAGAATAACCTAGGAACTATAGAATTAACCTTTAGGACAACAAGTGGACTTAAACATAATACAAAAACGGCAAGAAACACAGGAAAACTCAAAACACTTGGTCTAAAGACCCAGGACCATGACAGCATCAGTAATATCATGAAAAAGATTCAGAGAATCTGGAGTAATCTCTGTGTTCAAGGGACAAGGCTGGAAATCCAAACTGGATGCCTGTGATTTTGGGCCCATGCATTATCATGACAGAATCATTAGGCAAAGTTCTGTCATAGAAATCACTGTCATAGAATAACAAGTAAACAGTATTTTTCCTGTCACTTTATCACTGTAATATAAAGAACTTTATTACCAGTAACAGGGAGGTTGACAGAGTCACTTGTGGAGATGCTGGAGTCATGTGAATATTCACACTGGTACAATCCATCCTTGTCAAAATCTACTTTGAGGATCTTGAATGTAGCAGAGTTGGTAGTTGATAGTTTTGTCTGACTGAATGAGCCTGAAATCTGCCTCAGAGTAAATTCTCCTTGTAGAAGCTGTTGGCTTTGAGGTGATATTGAACAAGTGATGCTGACATCACTTCTCCACTCAACTTTACCAGCAGGAAACAGCAGTCATGGAGAGACGATTCAATTAAAAATGGCAAAACATTTACCTTATTATATTAAGAATGATACATTATAAAGATTATTATTATTATTATTATTATTATTATTATTATTATTATTATTATCATCATAAAGAATTATGATTATATAAAATAATTTCTCACCTGAGCAGACAACACCAGCATCCTGACTGTGTGTACAGTCATATGTCCCAAATCCTTTGTGCTGACACTCAGTCAGAGATCTCTCACTTCCTGAACAGGACACATCATCAAGCCAGATGGATCCACTTTCCTCACCAAAGCGGGCTGATACAGCAGCACTCTGTGCCGTTCCACAGCCGAGCTCTCTGCAAACCACCTCAATTCAATTCAATTCAATTCAATTCAATTCAATTTTATTTATATAGCGCCAAATCACAACAAAAGTCGCCTCAAGGCGCTTAAAAACCTCAGCATCATTTATGTCCCAGTTATCATCACAGACTGTTCCCCAAGTGTTGTTGTAAAAGATTTCGACTCTTCCAGAGCACAAAGTGCTTCCAGATAATCTGACTGGCACACCTAGGCACAGTGAGCATAATAATACATTTAAAAAAAGAAAATAAGATTTTTCATAGACTGTGTGTTATTCAGTGTGTAATTAGTTCATGACCTCATTCATTAATTTGCTCAATAAAAACATACTCCAAAAAAGTACGGTCCAAAAAAACATACTAAAGGATTATTGTAGGGTTTTTCCGTTACAGTATGATTTGCCTTGAGGAAACGGTTTTTGAAATTGAAATCGAATTTAACTGTTTTATTTCCATGCTTTATGCTGAGCTCACATTGCATTGTTAAATGCTACTATAAGATGTTTCAGTAAAATATACGCTATTGATGCTCCAGCAGTTTGTTTGCCGGGCTGTGAGGAATGTTAAATGATTAACAAGAAAAATATACACAGAAAAAAAGAACATTTGGAAGTGTGGGCATGGAAGCAAAAATAAATGTGTTACAAAAGCTGGATTTTAAATTAAACACAAACTTTAGCTTTCGTAAAAGAAGTTCAACCAAGAAAATTATTTAAATATAGAAAATAAGTATAATTTCAAATCATGTGGAATTTCATATAAATATAGTCTATAACTTTAATTTCTTTAGCCCAGATAATTAAACTTTTCAGTTATATAAAATATGTGAATTTTGATTCTCCCGCAGTCGTCACTACCCAAACTGTCCCCAATTCCTAAATAACCAAATTTCACCTGTTGCCAAATCACTTTTTATTGGTTGACATGATGCACTTTTACACTAATATGAAAGCGGTGGCATTCTTTTCTTTTTCTTTTGTTTCTTGCGCTGTCCTTATAAAATACAGTTTTTACCGTTTGTTCCTCACTAAACGTGAATATTCAAATACTAAATATTCCAAAAAAAGCATTGCGCATATTTTTATGATGATAACTCTGGTTTTAGCAGCCTATCAATACAATGAGGCTAATTAAAGGTTTGTTTTCAGTCTAATCTTCTGCTTTCTAAATACTACATTTTCATTTCTCTCCTTCCTCACTTCATGACAAAACTCAAAGCCTTTCTACAATCATGTTGTACTCTCCTCATATAACTACTTGTCTTCTGGTACCTCTAACACACAAGACTGTGCCGGGAGACTCACCAAACCTCTGTGCAACTGCACCTGCTATCAGTGCTACCAATACTGACAAAGACACTAACAAAAAGCTAAACTACAAAACAATAAGTCAGCGGGGTTAAGGGGAGTGTAATGATCTTTGACCACTTTTCCAAGAGTGTGAACAAATATTTCATTACGTTTTACAGTGAACCTGAACTGTACCTGCTGTCAACTACACATGGATTGAAAACAGCTTTGCTGTCTGCAACTGTCCAAACATCTTCAGGTATGTGGAGCACCGGTTTAAAACAGCAGAGTTTTGAAACGGGGGGCCACTGTTCTTTGTTGGTTTGTTTGTTAACTGTAGAAAACGCTGAAAACAAGAATGTGTGTTCTAATTGTTAAAGCTAAATCTTATGATTCTCTTTTTCTCTCTCTTTTTTTTAATGTAACACAAACACGGTGTAGTTTTAACTGCGTGAAAATTTCTATGAAATGATAAAGAGGCCTTGCAGTAACAATTCTGTATTTGCAACATTATTATGACATTAAGTCAATATTTTATTAATATTTAGTATAAATTATAGATTATAGATAGAAAGTATAAGTCTTTCTATCTATAATCTATAAAAGTACCCATGATTTCATCTACATGAAATCACATTTGTGACAGCGCATTTTTTTTGGTTACAAATATTTGGCCATATCAGAGTTTGTTTGCAATTCATTTAGCTAATATTTTAGCTAAATGAATTTTTCCTTTATTTTTTTCTTTTTCTACATTTGTGGTTTTGTGTTCTTTTTGTTTTTCTTTGCTTTAACGTTCAATGAATAGAATCCCTATGAGATGATACTTCGTTCTGAAACTATCCAAACTTTAAATAATAGAATTGCCATTCGGTATTATTACCTTAAAAAATAATCTTTTCAATCTTCTCAATGTCCCTGTTTCCATGTATTTCATATCTACTTTTTCAATATTTTCCATGTCAGTTACATCCAAGAAATCTTGAATTAATTTGAACTCATCATTTTAATAATAATAATAATAATGATAACAACAACAACAACAATAATAATAATAATGAAAATTCTTATTATTATCATTATTATTATTACTATTATTGGTAGTAGTAGTAATATTTCATTTTTGATCTTTTGGTTTGATTACATCATAACCTTATGCTTTATATAGTCCATTTGTAAAATATTGTATGTACTTATCAAAAATTTTAAAATACTCACTGGGTTATATATTTTTAAAAATTAATTTAATTATTAACAAAATAGTAGTTTAACAACCACAACAACACATTAATGGCAGGAATAGAAATGACAAAAAAGATAAATAAAAACACAAAATGAATCTAATTAAAACAATGACAATGAAGTACTGCATGTATAATAGGAGTGACAAACAAAAGAAAAAAAAACAAATTTTATGTAGTTCCATGTAATCAATGTAAAAACAAACATGTTTTTTCATGGTGGTTGTGGAATGTTTGTCAGTCTGGTGCTTTCAGTAACTCCTTCATCCATGTAGTTTAACATTTGTTGTTATTTAGAGATTTTCGGCTGTTAAAGTCGATATAATAATATGTTAATAAAACATGACTGACCTGCAGCAACTGAGGATGCAGAGAGATAAGAGACTGTAGAAAAGAAAATTTAACTCGTTATGCTGAAATAATAAATTGTTCCTGTTTCGATACAATTTAAAAAAACAGGAACTCAACTCTGATTATCAGTCCTCTGACAATCTCTGTTAGTATACCAAAAAAAGAAGATAATTAAATGATATGAAATGCATCTCACCGATGGCCAAATAGAAGAAGTTTCTCTGTTGTGTCCACATGACTGATACACAAAATGTGTTCTGTCTAAATGAGTCATGAGTGGCAGAAAATAATAATAAAAAAAATGTTTTAAAATACATGAATTTTACAGTCAGCCAGACAGAATAAAAATTAATTAGTATTCTTACCAGTTCTATATTCAACAACAGTTAGAAAGCTGAAGTGACGGGTACTTCTTGACAGTTGCAGTTCTCTACAGACGTCTGCAGGTATTTGTTCCACCTGCAGTCTCAAACTGATGTGATGTTGCGTGCCGTTAAACCACAGTTTTACAGATTAAGACACAGATCCTCTGATTGATATTTGAACCTATCTGCTGCAAAATAACCTCAGAAACTGCAATGTTTGTGAGTACATCAAACATTTTCTCACACTAGAAACACTTCAATCTGAGCCATGCAAATGTGCAGATCACTTAAACCTTCTTTCTAAATCAAGTCCCTCAGGACCATCTGCTCTTTTTTATCCTCTCCCGATGAAGAAGAACTGGGAACCATTTTTTCCCTAACAATATTCTCACATATTAAACATCTGATCATTACCTACAAAAAAAGGTATTTTAATGATTGTGAAGCCTTCACAGTAAAGATGATGTCAACAGAACGTTTAACAGGTCTGGCATCTAAATCATTAAGTATCTGGACTTAACCAAAAAATTGTACTGGACTCTCTCTCTTTCTATGTTGTCTCGTTTTTAAGCTGTGGCCTTCACATGTTTCCAGCACACTGCTTTGTGAAACACCTGCAATCAAACTCCACTTACCACCAGTTTAGATTCTTCTGTCTGTTTAGTGTTAGTGACACTCGGGCTCTTAGTTACTTCAGTGTTTAAAGTTCACGCTGATGTCAGTGCCTCCATCTAAGACTTAACTTCTCTCTTCTACTCTGTCACAGATTTCTCCTCAGTGTATTAGTCAGTGTCTCAGTGCTATCCAGAGGTGTGTTGCCTGATCATCCTCAGTGTATTATTACCTCTGTAAAATCTACATGGATTGCCCCTTTGTTTGTCAAGACTAGCGCAAAGAAATCCAAAGGCTCACAGCAGAATTTACATCTACAGAATTAAAGAGACAAACTGTGAGTCTAAAGCGCATGAAGAGGAAGTTCACGTTTCATACCAACCTCAGAGGTTTTAACCACTGACAGTTTGTTCCAGCCTCAGTGATACTTGTTGTTGGCAGCTTAAAAAAGGCCAGTCTTATCAAATGTCCGATCAAATGTTGTGACTGATGGAAATATGAAAGCACAGCTCTGCTAGTTATTTCTTTGGACATATAACTTTTTTTCCTTTTACTTAACTACTATCTTAGTAAGGAACAAACGCTTGGAAACTTTTCTGTTCACTATTTAATTTCACATAATTTTATTTCATCCACCATAGGTTGGTACTAAGTGGTGTTTAAATGAAGATCACACCCAAATGTTTATCAGAAACAGCGAGGAGCGAGCCGGCTCCTTATCGTGAGCTGTGGGATTTTTTTTTTTCCTTCTCTCACCCTCTCTCTCGCACTTTTTTTCTGCTTCACTCCACATGTGAGCCTTGTGCTTTGCGTGGGGAAGAGGGAGGAGGGGCGGTAGTTACACTGGCAGTAGCACAGGAATGGGAGGGAGAGACAGAAAAAGAGAGCCAGGGACAACAACGTCACATTAGAAAGGTATGGTAATCATCCACAACTATTTTCAGTTGCGGATGATAAAATATTCAGAAAGTTTATTCATGCAGGCCCATATGACAGAGAATATGCATCTTCTTTTTGTTTTCATATTTTAATTTATATTTAATTGTGTTGTGGTTTGCAGTGTTTTGTGTTGTTTCATTTTAAATTTGTTTAAAAGGAAAAAGCTGAAAATTTAAATAGTTAAAAGTTGAACTGTGACTAGTTGGTTTTTGTATTATATGATTTATTTATTACATTTTATGTGGAGTGAATAAATAAAAGTATATTTACGGTGGCCCCTACAGACAAAGCACGTACAAACTTCAAAACACGTAAAAACTCAGAAGCACATAAAAACTCCAAAACACGTACAAAACACAACAGAAGTGCTCCAGGATGCTAGGGCGCAGTGTTGAGCTTTTGTTACCTGGTGGCTACACAAGCCAGCAAGTACCAACTACCGGATTTGGTGTGTGGTAGTAACAGGTAAATGAACTTTTTTAAAAATTATTTAAATATATACACTCTAAAAAATATTCATGGTGTTTGTAGGTAGAACTTAACAAAAAAGCATTTTTCTACTTAAAAAAGTAAGTTGTCTACATGTACACATTTCAGTGAGTTGACTAATCAATGTTAAAAGTCAGTGCAACACAGAAATTAATAAACACCTCCTTAACTTAAATGTTTGAGTATATTGAACAAAATACTTTTGTCATCAATCAACAACAGAAAATATTAAGTTTGTGTAACATGTAAAAGTGAGTTTGAACATCCTTCATGTTTGAACTGCCCATAACTGGACCATAATGAAAAAATAATTACAACTGCCATAAAAAAAAGAAGAAATGGAAAAAAACAGAGGTTGGCACCACTACCTGGTAAGTTTCTTGTTTTATAGTCTTTTATAAATATGTACTAGTTACAGGACTTTACTGCTTAAGTTTAGTCTGACAATGGCAGCTACATGATGTGAATTGACACTCTGTGTTATGCTAGTTGTTACTCTATAAAAGTATAAAAGAGCGTTTGTATTTTTTCCTGTTGTTAATGAAATCTGTCAATTAAATCTGTCACTCTGGTGGTTACTTTGGTTAGCCATAGGTGTGTATGAGACCATGCATACAGCAGAGGGTAACCCCGTAGCCAGTGTTGCCAACTTAGCGACTTTGTCGCTATATTTAGCGAGTTTTCAGACCCCCTAGCGACTTTTTTTCTAAAAAAAAAAGTCGCTAAAAAAAGACGTGAAAGCGCATATCGCTTTTACTCTCAACAAGCAGCGGGTGCTGTAACGCAGTCAGTTCTTCTTTTACTCTTATGCTGTTTTGTGGATCACAAGGTTTAAAACTACTTATAAACACACACACAGAGTAACTCCACCAGAGTGCCTATTTCGGGTCACTTTTGCCGGTCCAAGCCCGGATTAAGGAGCAGGGTTGGAATTGTGACATTAAAAAAACCAATAATTGCTAAAAGAAATTTAATTTGTAGTTCTAAATAAACTCTAAATGCATTTAGGACGTTTCTTACTCACTTTATGTCTCTTCCACGATGTTATTTCTCTCTCCAACAACGTAGGTTACAATTACATTAGCATGACCAATTATGCAAATTAGGTGATGACGTCATTTAGCGACTTCTAGCGACTTTTAGGACAGCCAATAGCGATTTTCCTTACTGAGGAGTTGGCAACACTGCCCGTAGCATATGTTCGTATCATCACAGGCGTAGCTGTTGTCTGCATTCTTATCACTTTGTGGGAGTAGAGGTGTGTTTCCCCTAGATTGTATTCGGTGAGTTAACTAAGCATTGAATTTCAAAATAGATTAATTACAAGTTATATTTGTACACTTTAAATTTGATAGTTTTAATCATAGTTTAGCATAGTAAAGTTGCTAAACTTAAAGTTGTTAGCTAGCTTTCTTTTAGCTAGCAAACGTTCCTCGTAAATACAGAGTACACTGTCAATTTTTCCACTTATACTTAAAATTTGTCACTTGTCAGGGTGCATTTGGTTAGCAGATAGACCTTGCAGACAGCAGAGCATGTTCAATTTGAACCTGTATATGTTCAAATTAACCAGTCAGCAGCTGCCTGCATTTTTATCATGGAGTAAATTTGTGTTTCCACGGTCTTGGGTGAGATAACGAATTACTGACAGAGTGAAATGTGGTGAATTTATGCCAGAGTATTTATGTGAGTAAAAGTATTTCTATCAAATGTATTGATATTTTAAACTCAAATGTGAAATATGCCTGAGGTTAAAGTTAGTTGACCTAGCAAGAAAAAACAAAATTGTGTGTGTGCACACAAGACTTGCTTTCGTTACCTTCTGTAATTGTAAGCATAATGTGAAGTGTGGGATTGTGGCATGTCAACAGTGGTCTTCAAATAATTAAAAAGAAAATTCTCTCACACATTTGGATATGACACAATTTTTCCAATTTTGAACTACAGTCTGTAGATTTATTTATTTTATTTTTTTGAATTTTGGATTCATCTTTTCAGTGTTTCATTGTAGTGTTTTAGAGAAGGTTTTATACTTAAAATAACTTGTTAACTCAAAAGCCTCGATAAGTCTTTGTAGTCTTTTATAGTCCTTAGAACTCAACAAAAACTGTTTGAAATAGTCTCCAAATCTAGGTTACATTTACTTTCACTCACCTTATCCTACTGCTAGCAAAGGGTGCATTGAAAGCAGGGCAGTATGTAACAGATTTAATGCAAGTTATAAAAATTAAATTGTTTATTCGTTAAAAACAAAAATTAAATCAATAATTAGCAAAACGCTAGTCCTATAAATGTAATATGTTTGACTTTTCGCCTAGTAAACTTTTTTTATTCTCCAGAGTTCGGTGGAAACAAGAAGAGAGGTCGCAATCCGTTGCCTGATGGTGTATTTGAAAGAGAAAGAAGAGGATCTCTTCAGAGAACAGCTGGTAGGTAAATCTCACATTGTTTTGTGTTATATTTTTAAATAGCACATAAAATACAGACATGTTTCTTTTTAACCTACTTGCCAGGATGGTGAAGAACAGTTCTCAGAAGAAGTGGTAAAGATCGTAGTCACCAGACGTGCAGCAGTGTCTCTTCCAGCCGTCGCTAAAATTGTGATTGAAGGAACAGCTGTCCTGGAAGACCTTGATGTGCCCAGAGCATGTGCCTTAATGATGGGACTTATATACGCTCTCAATCTGAGCTACCCCAAACAAGTAAAGAACATTCTGTGATTCTGTGAAGTTGATAGGTTAAAGTTAATGTTTAATAATAAGCAGATTTGCAAAAACAAATTGCCTTACGTTGCAATGTTAGTTTTCTGAGGTATTTTAGAAGGGTGTGATTTAAAATTATTGTTATTTGGAAGACTTTTTTTGCCGGAGTCCTCTGACAAACTGTTAGTATAGCTAAGAAAGAAAATAATTAAGTGATGTAACGTTCATCTCACCGATGGCCAAATAGAAGATGTTTCTCTGTTGTGCCCACATGGCTGAGACTCAAAATGTGTTCTCTGTAAAATGAGTACAGAAAAGTTCAGTCTGTGGTCTACCCAAACACTCCACACTGTGTTCTTCCCCTTGAAACACCTCCTCCTTTCTAGTACTTTAAAGTGAAGACTTTGTAAAAACTTTGTGGATTGGTTTATTTGAAAGTACAATATAACCATTTTAGATTTGTGTATGTAGAACAGCAGCCCTGTGCAGTGTCATGTGAACCTTTAACTAAACAAACACAAACGCAAATTAAAACAAAAGTTTCGTTTGGCACATAAATCAATTGAGTGAAATATGTATGTACAGCATTAGTTTTACTTTAGTTTACTTCCAGCGCCCCTTGTGTGTGGCAGCCTGTTAAAGCAGCACTGCTCATTCTGGGTTTCTTTCTTTCTCCTCTTTATTTTCTCGCAGTGTTTTGTAACTAAAGTATGATTGTGAAACCACACAAAGTATTAGCAATTAGATTCAGCAATCATGTTCTACCGTTTTGCGCTAGTCATGGTCGTTTTTCTCTGTTTTTTTTCCACTTTTTTCACCCGTGTCTGGAGACCCTGCGCAGGGATCCTTTGTTTACAGTAGGGATTAGCTGTTAGCGCTGCGTCCCGCAGTGGTACTGCCAGCGGACAGACTTGACATTCCCAGCGAGCTGAGGAGGAAAAGATGGGGGTGTCGTGCTGGGAAGGAGCGCTGTCGCCCGAGACGGAGACGTTACAGACCATCTCTCCCTTCTGTAATCACTGGAAACGTAAGATCTTTGCCGAATAAGATTGATGAGCTCACGTAGCTAACCTGGTCACAGACAGAGTACAGTCCGGTTATTGTCTCCCCAGAAACATTTCCGTTGTGTTGTGTGTGCTTTTGCAGCGTTTTTCTTTTTGCAGCATTTTTCTTTTTGCAAGTGTTTTTCTTTTTGAGGCATTTTTCTTTTTGCAGCATTTTTTTGCGAGTGTTTTCTGAAGTTGCAGTCCGTTTGGCCTCTCAGGGCCACTATAGAGATTGAAAATGTGACGTCATTCAAGGGTAAAACCGCAAAGAATTCTGGGAACTCGTGGCAAGAGCGCAAGCAGGCTTTCAATTGAAATCAGTCACACAGCGATAAAAAGAAACACAAAAAACTGTCAAGAAGCGGTTGTATTATTAACTGCAATAGCCGGTCGCATGATAGCCACGGGAAGCCAATGGGTAAAGAGATCGTTTTTTTATCGGATTACGTCGTTGAAGCGAAATTATTCGAGCCATGTTTCTGAAGTAAAAAGAGGCGACGGATGGCCTGGATTGCAGCCATTCAAAGACCAAATATAACGTCCCAGAACACTCCAGCTCACATGTTAGTCTGCTCCAAACATTTCCACAAAGGTCAGTCTTCTGTTGTAGTTAATACGTCATTTTTCATAACATAATTGGTGATATAGGTTACAAGCAAGTCTGGCGCTGAACAGAAATTGTCGCGCTATGCTCCTTTGTTTATTGTGCATAAATAGTGAATTGTCCTGACACAATATTGCGTTTCGCTTCATTTATTACCATGGTACATTGACAGAAACGTATACTTTTATTCACAGGATAAAACAGTTTTTTTGTATCACTAATTGCCCAGTACGATTACAGCATACAATATTATTGTCACTGCTACATTTCTGTAATGCGAACCAGAAATTATTTCCACTACTAATTAATTACCGTTGAGCTCAAAGGTCCTATTAATAAACGGTTAACGAATGTGTATTTATGAAGACGATTTGTGAGACTGGTAAACTATGATACGTACGATGGTCTTTCGTTCTACACGGTGCATTTCATGGTCCTGTACCCATCCGTCGGTAAACTGTACCGGGGCTTGTTGCTGTGACCTGAAGTTACTAAACTTCATGAGTGCACTCACTCCAAGAGCCGTATAATTATAAATATGAGCGTGGTGAAAGTTGGGCAGCACGCTAACGTATTTTGTCCACTCTGTGTGCTCGTAAGGGTATAAACCTTTCACCCCTTTGATTTTTTCTTCGTATCTTTTCTTTGACTTTTCATCAAGTCTGTCTTTGTACGGTCCAGCATTGTTCTCCTTCGTTTTGTACATAACTTTTTTGGGGGGCAAAGAAAAAGCAAGAAGGTATTGGAACTGGAGAAAGAACGTTTTGCGGTGCTGCAAATGCTTGCATTTGATGCGGTACTTGGATTGTTTTGCCACCAGTTACCGGCATGCAATGCGCGAAAGTCACGTGGTCTGTCAATCTCTATACCCCCCTCTTCTCAGCAGACATAAGGCTGTGTTTGTGCCCCTCCCCCCTTCTGCTCAGCGCAAACACAAGGCTTATGTGTGGTGTGAAGCGAACAAAAAGTGAGAGAGAGAGGATGAGAGAAAGGGGAAAAAAAAGAAACACAGCTCCTAATAAGGAGCCGGCTCCCGTCGTTCACTTCAAAGATCTGCCTCTAAGAGCCGTTTCGTTTGACACATCACTACTGAAAACAAAATACTGATGTGTGTTCAAAGATGTTTTTACACATCTAGAATTTAGATATTGTTCAAACAAACTGTTTCCTAAACTTGTACATGGACGACTTATCTGTACAGTATGTTGTGTCTTCAAGTTTTGTAATATGCATGACCATGACAAATGAAGCTAATATTTTACTGTGAGGCAGATGGAATAAAAATGAATTAGTATTCTTACCAGTTCTGTAATCCACAACAGTTAGAAAGTTAAGTGAAGGTTACTTCTTAATAGTTGCAGGTCTCTGCAGTCGTCTAAAGGCTGCAGGTATTTGTTCCACCTGCAGTCTCAAACTGATGTGATGTTGCTGTTAAACCACGGTTACATAGATTAAGATGCTAGATCCTCTGATTGATATTTCTGGCACTCTGCTGCAAAATAACCACAGAAACCTCAATGTCTGATGTAGCTCAGTACATCAAGTATTTTCCCACACTGAAAACACTTTAATCTGAACCATGCAAATGTGCAGCTTATTTAAAGCTTCTTTCTAAACCAAGTACCTCAGGAGCATCTGTTTTTCTTTTTTCTCTGCCACTCCCAAACAGAAAATTAGTTTTCCCAAACAGCGTATTCACAAATAAAACATTTGAATGTAACCTACAAAATTGCGAATACTATATTTTTCCTCTTTGTTTGACTAGACTGGTGAACAAAAATCCACATGCTCAGAATTTGCATTAACAGAGATAAAGAGATATACTACGAGGGTAAAGCACATGAAGAGGAAGTAAACATTTCATACCTTCCTCGGATGTTTTAACCGCTGACAGTTTGTTCCAGCCTCAGTGATACTTGTTGATTGTAAAAATAGGTGTCTGAAACCAGTCTTATCAAATGTCTGATCAGAAGTTACAATCTTACTCAATTACATATTTATGCAAGCACAGCTCTGCCGTGACAACCTACCAACTTAGTAAGGAACTCATGCTGTAAATATTTCTATTCATCATTTAATTTGATATTTATTTCATTTTATTCACAATAGTTTAGGACCAGGGGGTGTTTAAAAGAGCGTCACACCCAAATGTGTATCAGAAACAGTGAGGAAGGCCACAGGCTGAAACACGTCCATGTCTTTCTGATGCCATGTGATATTAAAGACATACCATACTTCAATTTGAGTTCAGACATTTTCATGAATATTTTCTGGGTAATTGTTAGACAAAGATCAGCCTGTGCTTTCATTAGTTCAGTAACAAATGTACCAGTGACAACTTTACTATCTATATTTCATGAAAGGTTATTTTCAGATTTAGTCAAACTTTCTGCAAAAGAATGGAGATTAATTTCTGCAAGCGTTAAAAAATTGTAATGAACTTATGTTTAACATTGACATCTGGTGGAGGAAGTGTGCATATGTGCTTTGTGAACTTAGGATGAATACTAAATGTGATCTAGAAAGTAATTAAAACAACATAATTGTATACATGATATTTGTTGAAATAATTTTTTAAATTGTGAAACTTTCTTCAACTGTTTATATTTAATGAGGATGGTAACTACAGGGGTCCAACAAACAATGGCCATGCATCATACTGATGTCTTTGGAAGTTTATTCCTCTCTCTCTCTCTCTCTCTCACTCTCTTATTTTTTTCAGACACATGAAAACTGAAGAAAACACAAAGTTTATCACGTAAATATGTTTGATCTTATCAAAGTCTCTCATGTTAGTGTTCCATAAACAGTCTTGAGCTAGCAGAACAGGAAAAATGCAATGTAATGGTTATTACTGAAAATGTCCTCTTATTACCAATGTAGAACATGTATACAACATTAAATAACATTAAATGTTGTGGCTGTAGCCGCATCTGTAGCTCTGTCCCCATGCTAGTTCTGACCCAAAATGCCATGGTTGTGCTCTCAGCCAAACTCTGGTCATGTGACCATTACAAACTCTACCTCAAACAAACTTTACAGCACTTTACAACTTTAACAAAGTTTTTTAATCAATGCTATACTTTTTATTATCTTATTCAAGAGATTTTTAACCCAAAATAAAAACAAATAAATGAACTGAATTAAACATTAATCTATTACAGAGACATATAAAACTAACAACTTTATTTTAACTGTCACAGGAACAGTTATAAGGATGTTCAGCATTCATTGACCAACCAAAATTCACTTATGCTGACCTACATACTAAAAAAAATTCTACTTAGCTTATTTTTTCCATATAATGACAGATTTTGTTGAGTTTAATCAACAACTACATGTAAGCATTTTATCTGTTACATTTTAACCAGTGTTTGAAACATAAAATGTAAGAGTCACTGTGGGTGGCATAAAATTTATGCTGGTTCAACATTTTGACCTGAAGCTTATGGCCGGAAGAGCTCCCTGTGTAAAAGAGAGTGGGAAACCATTGACTCGGAACTGGCTCTTATACTAGATCAACAAAAGGTTCCAGCTGAAAGGAAGTTGGAGAACCTGGGAACCATCATCTACAGTTATGGGGCAGAGCGGTTTGGGGTAAAGAACAACAGTCAAAGACAGCAGAACAACCCTTTAAACCAGTTAAAGTCCAGGAGACAGTCGGAAATTGACAGATTAGTGAAAGAGAGAAGACAACTGAGGAAACAGTGGAGGAGGGCCTGTGAGACAGAAAGGGAGGGACTTACTGTCCTGCAGGAGGAAATAAAGCAACAACTTACTAAGCTGCGAAGAGCAGCCACACTCAAGTACGTCTTGGTTGGTTGTAGAACTAGCCTTACCCAGGGCAGATACAGATGGAGACACAACCAGGTTCTCAGGTGTTTAGCTGAGAAAGTTGAGTGCAAAAGAAAATCCATCAACATTCAACCTTTCACGAACCAAGAGGAGCGTCAGTTTTCATCAGCATTTGTCTGATGCTGGGAGATAAGCCGAGGACAAGCCCCTCAATCCCAGACCTGGGTCAGCTGAAGGGTGCCAGGGATTGGCAGATGTAAGTGGACTTGGAGCAGAGGCAAATTTTTCCCACAGAGATCGTAACAACTACCATGCGACCAACCTTGTCCTTTGGTCTAACTCCCAAAAACTTGTGTACGTCATTGAGCTGACGGTATGATGGGAGGAAGCAATTGAGGTTGAAGCTTTTGACCATAAGAAGCTGCAGTATGCCAACTTGGCAGCGGAGGCAGAGAACAGAGGCTGGAAGATCAAGGTGTGCCCGGTGGAAGTGGGGTGCAGGGGCTTTGTTGCCAGTACAACAGCAAAACGGCTTAGAGAGAGTGGGATCAGAGGACAGGCGCAATGGCAGGCTATAAGAGAATTAGCTAACACTGCTGAGAGGACCAGTCACTGGTTATGGCTAAAAAGAGCTGACATCACTTGGGCAGCTAAGGCAGTCAGCTAAGATTGAGCAACTCGTGGTGGGCGTGCCTCAACAGGGGGCGTCGAAGGGTAAAACATAGCATTAGAAATTTTGCTGGTTGCCTGATACAGCTGTCTCAGGGCCTCCTGGGGATTGTGCGGTTAACCTCATGGCAGTGAAACCAAAAGGAGGAATGAAAGAAAAGGAAAGAAAATTTTCCACTCTTCTCCCCTCTGCTCTTCTTCCCTTTTCTGGGAGGCAGTGGGGAGGTAGAGCATACAGCTGTCCCTTTGAAGAAATGAGGCTCCATAAATGTTAAAGAGGTAAGTATGGTTTCTCAGTTGCAGTGAATAGATAGAAGAAAACTAAACACAAGAAAGAAGAAGAGAAATAACAATTTAACACAAACCAGTGACACACTCAGGGGCCTGATCAACCCTGGCAGGGCCTCCTTGGATGAGGGTGTCTAGTGATAATGGCCGAAACACCCGATGAATCCAAGGTCCACTACTGACGATGTGTCCCAAATTTTAATATAAGCTAGATCAGACCTCTAATCCCTAAACCTAACTAAGGGGAAAAAATGGCAGATTAGCTTGGATAAAAGACCGAAAGTTGAGGAATAATGATGTGTGCCGCTGGTAAAATTTCTGGCCATCCCTCAAGATTTTCTCCATTTAAAGCAATGCATTATCAGGGATTGCAACATCTAGTCCTTTTACTGAATAAGCATTTTATGTTACATTGTAACCAGTGTTTGAAACATAAAATGTAAGAGTCACCATGGGTGGCATAATATTTATGCTGGTTCAACATTTTGACCTGAAGCTTATGGCTGGAAGAACTCCCTGTGTATTTGTTCAGGTCCCTCGTTTTATGATTACAAAAGATTCAAAAAGCAACAACACATCTTCTCTATTTTGGTTTAAATACAGTGGGTGAAAAAAAAATACAGGATTGTTCTGGATGGTTCAGTGGTTTGTGGTGTTTCCTCACAGATGGTTACTGGTTCAAACCATTTAGCAGCTGTTGGATTTCTCTGAGCTATTTGTATTTTCTCCCTGTTCCTGTGTCTCTTTTACAGCAATGATTGAATGTTCCTGTCACAGTTCACACTTTGGTGATAATGTGAATATTTCGTAGCAGATGCTCTTCCACCTCCTGAAGTTATATTTGACCCAAGGTTCAAAAGCTATGTGATTAACAATCATACAATTCACCTTTTGTCAACAACACTGCCCAAATCTTGGTATAATGCGTATAAATTATACATAACATCATGTAAAAATGTAAAAAAAAGTCCTGGGCTGATGAAGCAGTCAGTGTGGATTTAGCATGAAGTCACTGGAGGTCCTACGTATGACTCTTAAACAGCTCGGACAGCTGTTGACAGTCTTCTCATGTTTACTTTCTTCTTTTCTGAAGAGAAATGGTTCTCGTAGAGAACTGGTTTGCAGTAATTCAGTTCGTTGGAATAATAATGTCACAGTCTACAGCGTGGACATGAACATTTTATTTATATTTTATAACACAAAAGGCCAAGGGCGTGATGTTAAAGTGGAAACTGGACCCAGGACAGAAACAACTGCACTGTGCTGCTAACACAACTTTGACTCTTTGGAAGATTCAGCACAGACAGCATGCTAACGCTAAGCTAGCCAATAACCCAGAGTTAAATCTGAGTGAATGACGACCCCAGCCCAGCAGGTGAACCCTGAACTTTGTGAGGTAGGAAAAGCAGTGATGAGCAGTCATAAAATTAATAAACTTTATTTAACAATGTATAAGTATTTAATGTACTAATAGGAAATAAAACTGATAATGAAAATTCTCTACAGTCCTGTTGTCAGTGTTGATCTTGAACAGCAGGGGTCGCAGCTTTGCCATTTTACAGCAGTAGCAGTGAGAGTGCAGCAGGAAAATACAGGAAGTACGACAAAAGATGTCTTGATGCGTGCTCAGTCATCAAGGTAAGTAAATCTCCGAAGTTTGATTCTGTAGCATTTTAGTGGGAGAAATGTTTCCACGTGGAACTGAACTCTCTTAGGCAACTTTCTTCAACTTACTTCGTCAGGCTTCTTGATGAATGATTCAAAGCACAAACCACATTTTTTACTTCCTTTTGTTCTGTTGTGGAGATATGGTACAGGCAACATAGGAGCTGTAACTTTCCATTCTGACTTTATTCATCTCCAAACTACAATTCAATTCAATTCAATTCAATTTTATTTATATAGCGCCAAATCACAACAAATGTCGCCTCAAGGCGCTTCATAGATACAGAGAAAAGCCCAACAATCATATGACCCCCTATGAGCAAGCACTTTGGCGACAGTGGGAAGGAAAAACTCCCTTTTAACAGGAAGAAACCTCCGGCAGTACCAGGCTCAGGGAGGGGCGGCCATCTGCTGCGACCGGTTGGGGTGAGAGAAGGAAGACAGGATAAAAGACATGCTGTGGAAGAGAGACAGAGATTAATAACAGATATGATTCAATACAGAGAGGTCTATTAACACATAGTGAGTGAGAAAGGTGACTGGAAAGGAAAAACTCAATGCATCATGGGAATCCCCCGGCAGCCTACATCTATTGCAGCATAACTAAGGGAGGATTCAGGGTCACCTGGTCCAGCCCTAACTATATGCTTTAGCAAAAAGGAAAGTTTTAAGCCTAATCTTAAAAGTAGAGATAGTGTCTGTCTCCCGAATCCAAACTGGAAGCTGGTTCCACAGAAGAGGGGCCTGAAAACTGAAGGCTCTCCCTCCCATTCTACTTTTAAATACTCTAGGAACAACAAGTAGGCCTGCAGAGTGGGAGCGAAGTGCTCTAATAGGGTAATATGGTACTACAAGGTCATTAAGATAAGATGGGGCCTGATTATTTAAGACCTTGTATGTGAGGAGCAGGATTTTGAATTCAATTCTGGATTTAACAGGAAGCCAATGAAGGGAAGCCAAAACAGGAGAAATATGCTCTCTCTTTCTAGTCCCTGTCAGTACTCTTGCTGCAGCATTTTGGATTAACTGAAGGCTTTTCAGTGAGTTTTTTGGACATCCTGATAATAATGAATTGCAGTAGTCCAGCCTGGAAGTAATAAATGCATGAACTAGTTTTTCAGCGTCACTCTGAGACAGGATATTTCTAATTTTAGAGATGTTGCGCAAATGGAAGAACGCAGTCTTACATATTTGTTTATTATGTGCGTTGAAGGACATATCCTGGTCAAAAATGACTCCAAGGTTCCTCACAGTGTTACTGGAGGCCAAGGTAATGCCATCCAGAGTAAGAATCTGGTTAGATACCATATTTCTAAGCTTTTCAGCGCCGAGTACAATGACCTCAGTTTTATCTGAGTTAAGAAGCAGAAAGTTAGTGGCCATCCAAGTCTTTATGTCTTTAAGACATTCCTGCAGTTTAACTAATTGGTGTGTGTTATCTGGCTTTATGGACAGATAGAGCTGGGTGTCATCTGCATAGCAGTGAAAATGTATGCTATGTCTTCTAATGATGCTGCCTAGGGGAAGCATGTATAATGTAAACAGAATTGGTCCTAGCACTGAACCCTGTGGAACTCCATAATTAACCTCAGTGTGTGAAGAGGACTCTCCATTTACATGCACAAATTGGAGTCTATTAGATAGATATGATACAAACCACTGCAGTGCAATACCTGTAATACCTACAGCATGTTCTAATCGCTCTAACAGGATATTATGGTCAACAGTATCGAATGCTGCACTAAGGTCAAGAAGGACAAGCACAGAGATGAGTCCACTGTCAGAGGCCATAAGAAGATCATTTGTAACCTTCACTAAAGCTGTTTCTGTGCTGTGATGAACTCTGAAACCTGACTGAAACTCTTCAAATAAACCATTCCTCTGCAGATGATCTGTTAGCTGTTTGACAACTACTCTTTCAAGGATTTTTGATATGAAAGGAAGGTTGGAGATTGGCCTATAATTAGCTAAGACTGCTGGGTCTAGAGATGGCTTTTTGAGTAAAGGTTTAACTGCAGCCACCTTGAAGGCCTGTGGTACATAGCCGATTATTAGAGATAGGTTGATCATATATAAGATCGAAGAATTAATCAATGGCAGGACTTCTTTGAGCAGTTTTGTAGGAATGGGGTCTAAAAGACACGTTGATGGTTTGGAGGAAGTAATTATTGAAGTTAACTCAGAAAGATCGATTGGAGAAAAAGAGTCTAACTTAACATCAATGGAACTAAGAGTAGCTGTAGATAATATTACATCTGTGGGATGATTATTGGTAATTTTTTCTCTAATGATAAAAATTTTATTTGTGAAGAAGTTCATGAAGTCATCACTAGTTAACGTTAAAGGGATGGTTGGCTCAAAAGAGCTCTGACTTTTTGTCAGCCTGGCTACAGTGCTGAAGAGAAACTTGGGGTTGTTCTTATTTTCTTCAATCAGTGATGAGTAGTAAGCTGTTCTGGCTTTGCGGAGGGCTTTCTTATAAAGCAACAAACTATTTCTCCAGGCTAAATGATGATCCTCTAAATTTGTGACACGCCATTTCCTCTCCAGATTACGAGTCATCTGCTTTAGGGTACGTGTTTGAGAATTATACCACGGGGTCAGGTACTTCTGATTAGAGACCTTAGTTTTCACTGGAGCTACAGTATCCAGAGTCGTACGTAGTGAGGAGGTGAAATTATTAACAAGATAATCGACCTCTGTTGGGGTAGCGTTCAGATAGCTGCTCTGCTCTGTGTTGGTACAGGGCATTGACGATGATAACAGTGGCTGGATTATATTCTTAAACTTAGTTACAGCGCTTTCAGAAAGACATCTACTTTGATAAAGTCCACTCTCCACTGCTGCGTAATCAATTATTGTAAATGTAAATGTTATCAAGAAATGATCAGACAGGAGAGGGTTTTCAGGAAACACTGTTAAATGTTCAGTTTCTATGCCATATGTTAAAACAAGATCTAGAGTGTGATTAAAGTGGTGGGTGGGTTCTTTTACATTTTGAGAGAAACCAATTGAGTCTAACAACAGATTAAATGCCATGTTGAGGCTGTCATTTTTAGCATCAACATGGATGTTAAAATCACCCACAATAATTATTTTATCTGAGCTCAGAACTAAATTAGATATAAAGTCTGAGAAATCAGACAGAAACTCTGTGTAAGGCCCAGGTGGACGATAGATGATAACAAGTAAGACTGGTTTCTGAGTTTCACAGCTGGGGTGGACAATGTTAAGCATCAGGCTTTCAAATGAATTAAAAGTCTGTCTTGGTCTTTCATTAATTAATAGACTGGTGTGAAAAATTGTTGCCACACCGCCCCCTCGACCTGTGCTTCGAGATTTCTGGTAGTTAGAATGACTCGGGGGTGTTGATTCATTTAAACTAACATAATCATCCTGCTGCAACCAGGTTTCTGTAAGGCAGAGTAAATCAATTTGTTGATCAATTATTAAGTCATGTACTAACAGAGACTTGGAGGAGAGAGACCTAATATTTAATAATCCACATTTCACTGTTTTACTCTTTGGTTCAGATGTGGATACTGCATTGTTCTTTCTTTGTAAATGTTTAAGTTGTTTGTTGCTGGTTTTTAGTTTGTTTTTTGTCTTTTTGGAAGCAGACACAGTCTCTATGGAGATGGGTTTTTGGGGGGGTAGCAGGAGGAGAGAAGCTGCAGAGAGGCGTGTAAGACTGCAACTCTGCTTCCTGGTCCCAACTCTGGATAGTCATGTTTTGAGGGGTTTAATAAATTTGTCGATATTTCTAGAAATGAGAGCTGCTCCATCCAAAGTGGGATGGATGCCATCTCTCCTAACAAGACCAGGTTTCCTCCAGAAGGTTTGCCAATTATCTATGAAGCCCACATCATTTCTGGGACACCACTCAGACAGCCAGCAATTTAAGGAGAACATGCGGCTAAACATGTCACTCCTGGTCTGATTGGGGAGGGGACCAGAGAAAACTACAGAGTCCGACATTGTTTTGGCAAAGTTACACACCGATTCAATATTGATTTTAGTGACCTCCGATTGGCGTAACCGGGTGTCATTACTGCCGACGTGAATTATGATTTTACTGAATTTACGTTTACCCTTAGCCAGCAGTTTTAAATTTCCTTCAATGTCGCCTGCTCTGGCCCCTGGAAGACAATTGACTATGGTTGCCGGTGTCTCTAGCTTCACATGTCTGAGAACAGAATCACCAATTACCAGAGTTTGACCCCCAGCGGGTGTGTCACCGAGTGGGGAAAAACGGTTAGACACATGAATGGGTTGGTGGTGTACCTGGGGCTTCTGTTTAGGACTATGCTTCCTCCTCACCGTTACCCAGCCGTCTTTCCCCAGCTGCTTGGGATTTGCCGGGGAACAGCTAGCGGGGCCTACGCTATCTTCGGCTGCACCAGCTACAGGGACCTGGCTAGCTAAGGGTGAGAGAAGGGTGCAAAGCCGAGTCTCCAGTTCAGTAATCCTGGCCTCCAGAGCTGCAAATATGCTACATTTGTTACAGATATCATTACTGCTAAAGGAGGCCGAGGAGTAACTAAACATCTGACACAATGAGCAAGAAAGTGCAGAAGGGACAGGTGAAGTAGCCATGGTGCTAACGGGTCGGCTACGAGCTAAGCTAGCGAAACAGTACAGAGACAGTGAGTGAATACTTTGGCTATAAATTAGGTAGTGAGTACACAGAAAGTGTGCTTCGGATGAAGCACGTGAAGATTATACTGTGAAAAAAAAAGAATGTATTTAAAAGTTGTTAATTAAACTGCTAAGCAAATAAGCTACTCAGAAACACCACTGTGTTTGAGCAGGAACAGGAAGCGATACTATACCACAGAGCGAGCGAACACCAAGTGACAGCGCCACCGGACACATTGCGCCAAAAACCAGCAGAACCCCTCCTCCTGACCTGGGTGTGAGTGGAGCCCTCTGGTGGGCCACCACACTGTTCTCTCCCAATATATTGTTGCAATATACCCTAACCCCAACATCAGTTGTCTCTGATTCTCAGTCTAGTTCTTGTGTAATTTGGCAGCATTTCCTCCCTGTTTCCCTTCCTTAAGAAGTGCTTCTTGACAGCATCCCATTCTCATACTTTTCACAGAAAATAACCCAAATACATGGGCAGAAACAGGCAACAGATTAAACTGAAAACTAGCTTTATTCCAAGTGGCTGAAGGTCTACAATTCAAAGTCCATAAATTCAAAAGGAAAATACCAAAAATTCAGAGAAGAAGAGGTAATCTGTACTTTTTAAAATACTGGAGGAGAAACAAAGAAAAATAAAAGTAAACATAAACACGAATTCTAAGTCCTAAAACTCAAACATCTGAGTCCATGACCCAAGACCACGACACTCTTCCACTGAGACCATTTCATCTGATCAAACAGTAGATGGATCAACTGCAGAGTCAATTGCGTCTCTCAGGTCCTGTGTCAGGTTTATTGGATGTTTTCCTGTTTCTTACTGACATGACTTTCAGAAACTGTTCATATGCTGTAGTTTCTGACTCCTGCAACATCTTCCCTTGTCCTCCACTTGTCCAGTATTGTATGGTCACACTGCACACCACGTTTAGATAAGCCAGCTGAAAGCTGTTGTTGGTGATGTCACAGACACAGTTAAGTCACCCCTTGGCCACCCAGCCATAAAAGCCTGATGTAGTATTGTGGTCACCCTGCCATGCAGGCTTGGACACGTCATACTTTGATATTGATCCAGGTAAAGCAGTGGTGTGTGTGTTATATGTTTAGCTCTGGTTCATAACAATACCACAGGTGTATCTACTAGGAGGCTGAGGGGGTCTCACTGGCCCCTGCCAGTATTTCTCCTTCTCATCACTGTCATACATCCATGCTGCAGCTGTCAGTAAAGTTGCAATCACAATATTGAAACATCTAGCTAGTGCCACAGAATAGGATGCTATATTTGCAGGAATTTTTTGTGGCAGATAATTTAAAAGGATTTCAAAAATATCACCAAACATAAAAACATGCTTATGTGCAGATTGACACACATTCTGTCTGTTAGCCAAAGATACAGTTTAGTGAGAAGTAAAAAACTTAATGTGTGAAAACTTCACTGGCAGAGATGGAGAAAGATGGAAGAAAGTGAGGACTGGAGAGGATGAAGGATTATTTTCAAACTTAAGTCACAGTCATGCTATTAAGAGTTTATACTGGACAGTAAAGGCAGGTTAAATAGAGCCGCTACAGTAATGTGTCAGACATTTAAAACATAAACATAATTAAACAATATTTAAACTATTTGAATATAAATTCCAATAAAAGTTTAGACGTGTGTGTTTGTTTCTATATGTTTCTATTCTATTTCTTGGACTGCTTCCTCCTCAGCCTCCACTTCTTCAGCTCTGGAAACATCCATCTCATCGTTCTCCTTTTTGTCTGATTTCTGCTTTTTGATGACCTGGAGAGACGGGACACAATGCATGTTACTGTTCCTACACTTCTCAACTAGTACTCAGTTTCATACATGCAGTTATTTACTCTGATGTACCTTATAGTAGAAATGAAGGGCAATGTTCTCCAAAAGCAGAATCAGTGGCAGGAAAACATATCTCAGGATTGGAGTTCTTGAATCTGTGGAAAGAGATCAGTCATCATCAGAATATCAATTGTTTCAACTGCTTTAAATGTCTGAAAACAGATTATATGTATCTTCTCATAAACAAAATGTTCACATGAACAGATTATGAAACAATGGGCTTCCACTGAATGGCATGTAAAAGTCACCCCACCCAACCACAACCTTACTACATCACACACTCCAGACACACATGGTTTAGGAGGCGTGGCTCCATCTGACCAATATGGTGGCCACATTGCATCATCATCATCAGACTGAACAGCAGCCACTAATGAATTACCTACATTTAGATTTGTAAATCTTTGGATAGTCAAACAGTTGTGTAGTCACAGTTATATGATGTACTAATGTTGAGTTCTGTCGTCTACTTACATATCACAGAAACATAAAACCTCCAATCTTCAGTTGAAGTGAATGTTCTTGTTGACACAGTTATCTCATACACACAGCTGTACTCGCCCTCATGTTCAAAGTCAGCTACAGGGAAACTAAAGGAGGCTGAGTTGTTGACAGATGGCTTGGTGTGTTTGGTGTGTTTCATATTGGAGCCATAGACGATGAGATTGAAAACTCCTCCAGGATAGTTTTCATCATTTGTGCAGGTGATGATGAAGCTGTAACCCTTGATGATCTCTGCACCTTCAGGAACCTCGACCAGTCCTCCATTTGGAGACGTCACAGAAATGCTCGAGTCCAGCAGGTAATCTGAGAACAACATAAACAACAAATAAAGAAACTGTAATAAATAAAACAGGCACCAGCTGGTGGCAGAAAAAACTGTGTGATTGTTTTAATGTGATATGAAGACACTTTACTTTCAGTGTGTGCCAGTGCCACTGTAGTTAAAAATAGGGAGTCTCATCTATTAGAATAACATGGCTTCGTAGCAGAAGATTTCTGGTGATGAATTGGCCTGTCAGTCCGGACCTTTATGACACATTAAGTAATAAAATATGATAAACAGGACTGTTGTTGGGACTTTCGGGACTGTTGAGAAGCTTAAATCCTCAGTTTCCCATAAGTCCAGCAGCTGGTCTACTTGATTTTTATGGACTGTAGTTAAAATAAATGTGGCTGCTACACAGTAGTAAACATGACCCTGTCCATGTTTTTGAGATCTGTTGTTATCATCAAATTCAAATTGAGTGAATATTTTTTATTAAAATGGTCTCAGTGTAAACACGTGATGTGTTTCTATGTTTATGAGATTTGCAAATCATTGCATTCTGTTTTTATTTACACTTAATCCCACCTTTGTTTGGAACTAAATTCTCCTTAACAATTATCTATTAAAGCTCACTCAGGTCAGACTCCAGTCAGACACAAAAGGAAAACTCCTGTATAGATGGGCATTGTTGTGACTACCAGTTAATATAAATACAATGTGTTTTTTCACTTAGTTTGTGTTTTGATTTTGGTTTGCGAGTGTTGTGTAATAAATTCATCATTATAATCATTCATTTGCTCACTCTACATATTGAGCTGCGAATCAATCTCTTATGAAAGCTAAATTGTTAAATCTTAATACTATCAGATGGTATACCTAATTGTCAAGGTCCGGCAGTCCTCCGGCTGACCTGCCCATTGTTTCCATGTGAGTTCTGTTTGTGTCTCCCTCTTTTCCTTGTCTCTGTGATTTTGGTTACACTCTCGCTCCCAGATGTTTTGTCCTGCAACCTCTCAACCCAAAAGTGTTCCGGCGCTGGACGTAGCCACACCTGCCGCTCATCAGCCGCTCTGATTACAGTCTTCTGAGCCACCTATTTGGCAGTGCGACCGAGCTCCAGTCAACGCTGGATTGTTGAGTTAATCTTCATCAGTACGGCCGTGATTCGTTGTGTTAGAAGCCTCACTAATTGTGGATATTCTTGCTAACATGTCTGTGTGCTTGTGTGTTGTCAGGAAGTGGGAGCGGAGAGTGTCGAGTCACTGGAGCGGAGCCACATATCGGAGAACAAGACTGGAGTCACAAATTGGAGCACGAGTACGGAGTATAAATAGGGTTCACAGAATTAAGCACGGGTCATCAGTGTGTTTTTGCATTGCTACGGACTATCACACTGTGAGGAGGACCCGTGAAAGTCTTATCATGAAGCCAAAGTGTCGGAGAGCTGTGTATATTTATCTTTACCTTTCACTGTAAATAAACTCTGTGTTTTCTTTCGCAAAGAGTCCTGTACTTGGGTTCGATTACTAACCACCCACTGTGACAGAACAATCCAGCTACATAATGGACCCAGCAGACTCAACCCCAGTGCTGCGGGAATTATCACTGCAGGCGGACCTGCTGGAGTGGCACGAGGAGATGCTTCAGCATATAACCAAGGAGCAGAGCGCCCTGTTGCAGGTAGTGACTGAATAACAAGTTACGTTGCTATCCTCTCTTTTCCCTTGCTGCCAGCAAGCTCTCATTGACTCTGGAGCAGAGCAGAGTTTTCTAGATTAGAAAAATGTAAAGCTACAAAAACTAAATTTTAATTTAGTTTTTTAGACTGTTCCCCATCTGTTGTTGTAGGAGATTTCAACTCTTCCGAAGCAATGCGCTGACCCAGGATTAACTAATCTTATCTGAGCATCTGACAAAAGAAAGAGCAGATTACACTCTGTGTTTCTTATTTTATTTTATTTAAGCTTCTCTGGCTATGTCAAAGGAGCTTGCAAAGAAAAGCGTCTGGACTTCTTTAAGTTACTTGAAGACGTTTCACCTCTCATCCGAGAAGCTTCTTCAGTTCTAAGGTCAAATGGTGGAGAGTCCCAGATATAAACCTAGTGGGAGTGTCCCCCCACAGAGGGACAAAAGGACCCCCTGATGATCCTCTAATCGCCTGAGCCAAGGTGTGGAACTGGGTGTGGGTCCCAATCAGCCAGAGTTTCGGGTGAGTTCATTGTGAAACCTGGCCCCACCTTATCATGCGAATTCCTGAGGTCAGATGGCCCAGGATGTGAGTGGGCGTTAAGGCGTCTGGGAAGGGATCTCAAAACTGGATTATAGATGGCAGAGAGTTGGTGTCGTAAACCACTGCCTCTGTTCAAAGATGGCTCACAGTGGACATAGATGGCTTCTTTTTTCTTTGCAAGCTCCTTTGACTACGATGACCTGGATGACTGAGAACCTTCACAGACATACTTCTCTGGCTATGGTTAAAAAGGGTTGACATCACTTGGGCAGCTAAGGCAGTCAGCTAACCGCGAGAGAAAAGAAAATATTCTGCTCTTCTCCCCTTTTCTGGGAGGCAGTGGGGAGGTAGAGCGTACAGCCCGATTCGGCGGGGAGGTGTGGGAAGCCAGTTCAGGCGCCCCCTTCCGGCTCTCCTCTCTGCTCTCTCCTATCTTGTCCCTTTTGTCTTACTTCTCTCTATCACCTTTTCTATCCCTTTGAAGAAGTTAGGCTCCATAAATATTTCTCAGTTGCAGTGAATAGGTAGAAGGAAACTAAACAGAAGAAAGAAGAAGAGAAATAACAATTTTAACATAAACCACTGACACACTCACAGGCCTAATCAACCCTGGCAGGGCCTCCTTGGATGAGGGTGTCTAGTGATAATGGTCGAAACACCCGATGAATCCAAGGTCCACTACTGACGATGTGTCCCAAATTTTAATATGATAAGCTAGATCAGACCTCTAATCCCTAAACCTAACCAAGGAAGGAAAATGGAAGATTAGCCTGGGTGAAAGACTGAAAGTTGAGGCACACAACGATGTGTGCTGCTGGTAAAGTTTCTGGGCTGCCTTTCTTCATAACAACCATCCCTCAAGAGTCTCTCCAACTAAAGCAATGCATTATCAGGGACTGTAACATCTAGTCCTTTTACTGAATTCTAATTACTTTTTTATAATAATGTGATTTTTCATTTTCAAAGTCAATTACATCCAATAAATTAATGAATTTAATAATTAATTAATTTGAAATGTGCTTTTTTATTTCATTTATGTATTTATTTTTTATTTTTTGCTTTATCCGTTTAATTTAATTCTGCATCTAATTAAGTCAGTGCTGTCCTATGCTTTCAATAAAAGTTATAAAATATTGTATCTATCAAAACAAATTTTGTTTGTTTGTAAAATATTCAATGTATGTGTTTATATATATTTATATATAAACACTATTTATATATAAACACCTTCAAGGTGCATTAAAGACTCTTTTGCAAGCAGACACAGTGTGTTTGTATGTGAAACTCAGTTTAAAAAACATGACTGACCTTCAACAGCTGAAGATGCAGACAAAGAAGTGACCGTAGAAAAGAAATTAGAATTCATTATTCTGAAATGATAAGCTCTTCCTGTCTGGATACAATAAAAACTTAAACTGAACACAGCATACCAAATTAAGAAAAGAATTAAATGACAGAACAGAAAACCTTTAAGGAACTGAACACTGATTGCCGGAGCCCTCTGACAAACTCTGTTAGTATTAGGGGTGTAATTTCCAGGGGGCTTGGGGGGTTATGATCCCCCCAAAATCAGACCCAGCCAATAGTATAGCTACGAAAGAAAATAATTAGGTGATATAAAGTTCATCTCACCGATGGCCAAATAGAAGAAGTTTCTCTGCTGTGTCCACATGGCTGAGACTCAAAATGTGTTCTGTGTAAAATGAATCATCAGTGACAGAAAAGTTAAATCTACCCAAACACTTCACACTGTTTATTCCCCTTGAAATGCCTCCTCCTCCATAGTATTTTAAAGTAAAGACATCGTAAATACTTTGTGGATCGTTTTATTTAGGAGTAAAATATAATAATTTTGGATTTGTGTATGTAGAACAGCAGCAGTGTCTAAACAAACACAAAGCAATTCAAAAATAAAGTTTCCTTTGGCACCTAAATTAAATGAGAAATATGTATGTGCAGCATTAGAGTGAGTTGAACACCTAAATCTAGATGAAATGAAGGATTGTGTTTCAAACTGTGTTCATCTCTGAAAGTTACGGACAGACAGTTTATTTCATTACTACAAAAATTCATGAAAGCACCTGCAGCTACGACCTGCAGGAACTGCTGAACACAAAATACTGATATGTGTTCATAAACTGTTCTCATATATCTAGAATTCAAATTTTTAAATTGTTTTTTTATACACAGCGTTAGTTCATATTTTTCCTAAACGTATACGTGGACAAATTAACTGTAGAGTTTTGTAATATGCATGACCATGACAAATGAAGCCAATATTTGAAGATTTATTTAACTGTGAGGCAGATGGAATAAAATGAATTAGTATTCTTACCAGTTCTGTAATCCACAACAGTTAGAAAGCTAAAGTGAAGCCTTGATAGTTGCAGTTCTCTGCAGTCGTCTGAAGGCTGCAGGTATTTGTTCCATCTGCAGTCTCAAACTGATGTGATGTTGCTGTTAAACCACAGTTACATTAGATCATCCGATTGATATTTTTGGCACTCTGCTGTAAAATAACCACAGAAACCTCAGTGTCTGATGTAGCTCAGTACATCACCCATTTTCCCACACTGAAAACACTTTAATTTGAACCATGCAAATGTGCAGCTTACTTAAAGCTTCTTTCTAAACCAAGTCCTTCGGGAGCATCTGTTTCTCTTTCTTCTCTCCCGGTGCCAAACAGGAAACTAGTTTTCCCCAACAACATATTCACAAATAAAACATTTGAATGTAACCTACAAAGAAAAGTCTGTTTCGATCATTGTGAAGCATGCACAGATGTTGAACATGTTAAAAACATGTTAAAAAAAAAGTTCAACAATGCTGTTTGTCTCGCGCTCAAGCTGTGGCCTTCACATGTTTCCTTCACTCTGCTTTCTGAAACACCTGCAATCAAACTCCACTTACCTCCTGTTTATAATCTCTGCCTCCGATTGTTCTGTCTGCTTATGTGTTAGTGACACTCAGGCTCTTATTTACCTCAGTGATTTAAAGTTCATGTTGATGCCATTCCTCCTCAGTGTATCAGTCAGTGTCTCAGTATTATCCAGGGGTTCGTGGCTATCATCCTCAATCAATATTTGATATTAATCTTTGCGAAATCTACCAGAGATTAGCAGAAGGGAGATCAGCCCACTTTAAATCAGGTATGCTTTGACTTCTGTGAATCAAGTCCTTGTAAACTTTCCAAAGTGTCAGTGGTGAGAAGAGCTCAGTGTTTCATTGTATTAAAAATAATGAATGCATTTGCCATGATTGCCTAACAACCTCAACTTATGACCATATCCCAGTATATTTTACTGTGATCCGCATTCAGCTGCAGAATATTCTTAAAACAGTGACAATATTAATATTGACATGTAAAAATACTATATTTTTTACTTTGTTTTTCAAGACTGGTGAGAAGAAATCCAAAACTCAGCAAAATTTGCATCAACAGAAATAAAGAGATGAGAGACTATGAGGGTAAAGCACATGAAGGGAAAGTACACATTTCATACCAGTGGTATGAATATGTAAAAACGGAGGTTTTAACCACTCAGAGTTTGTTCCACCGTCCGTAATACTTGTTTGTGACAGCTTAAAAATAAGTGTCTGAAACCAGTCTTATCAAATATCTACTCAAATGTTGCAACCCTACTAATGCGCATATGTATATGTGTGTGTATATATGTGTGTGTGTATGTGTGTGTGTGTGTGTGTGTGTGTATGTGTGTGTGTATCGCCTATCAAGACCAATTTTCTCCCTGAAAGTTTCCCAATTATCTATGAAGCCCACATAGTTTTTAGGACACCATTCAGAAAACCAGCAGTTTAATGATGCCGTTTGGGTGAACATGTTACTCCTAGTCCAATGGATGAAAGAAAACCTTGTTTTGGCAAGATTGCACACAGATTTAATATTAATTTTCATCTTCAAAATAAGGTAACATAATTTCATTGAAAGTGAACTATAATTTAGGTAATTCACATTTATTTTTAGCTAATAGTTTCAGGTTTTCTTCAGTGTCTGGCCCATGGAAGATAATTCACTGTTGTTGCTGGTGTCTCACATGTCTCAAAACAGAATCGTTAATAACCAGAGTATTCTCCTCAGTGGATGGGTTTCACAATGTGGAAAGACGATGAGACCTTAAGGGGTTGTTGCTGTACGGAAGGCTTCTGTTTAGGACTTCCTCCTGACCATCACCCAGCCATGTTTTCCACCCGGGCTTGGGTATCTATGCAAGGAGAGAGCTAACAGTGCCTAGAGAGGTCGGACTAGCTAAAGGATTTTATTGAGTGCAAGGCAGGTTCTCTGTCTTCTTTTTGGGGTTTTTTTTTAATTTACCCAGACAGGCCATTTGAGGCACTATATGGCAGCTACAACAAACTACATTCATGTGCCCTTGCATAATGATAACAGGAATTTGTGCTGTGAATTTATTTGATCCCCTCAGCGAATAGCTATCTTATCGTGGTGGAGCAGTTTGTGTGTCAGGGATCCCAGGGGCTATGTTGTCTGGGGCTCCCATGGCAAACTGGTCCTGAGTAAGGGACCAGACAAAGAGCAGTTCAAAAGTGGGTTTGTTCCCTGCGTCCTGACTGTCATCTGCGTTTATGCACCAAATGACAGTTCACAGTACCCAGCCTTCTTGGAGTCCTTGGGCGGGATGCTCCACCTGTGGACTCTGTTGTCCTACTGGGAGACTTCAAAGCTCATGTGGGCAATGACAGTGACTCCTCAGCCTCCCTGGGAAAGTCTATGCAAGGGTGCTGAAAAGCAGAGTCCGTCCGTTAGTCGAACCTCAGATAAAGGAGGAACAATGTGGTTTTCGTCCTGGTTGTGGCGCAGCTCATTATCCTCTCAAGGATACTTGAGGGTGCATGGGAGTTTGCCCAACCAGTCTTCATGTGTTTTGTGGACTTGGCGAAGGCATTCAACCATGTCCTTCAGAGTGTCCTGTGGGACGTGCATCAGGAGTATGGGGTATCTGGACCATAGCTACAGGCCATTCAATCCTTATACAGCAAGAACTTGGTCCACATAGCGAGGAATAAGTCTGAGTCGTTCCCGGTGGGGGATGGGCTCCACCAGGGCTGCCCTTTGTCACCAATTCTGCTCGTAATTTTTATGGACAGAATTTCTAGGCGCAGCCTGGATGTCATGTTTCTGTCACCCTTTTTAACTGTTTCTGTCACCTGTTTTAACTGAGTAGTCAAAATCAGTCAAATCCACAGTAATCTGTCATCCAAAGTCAAGTAAAAACAAATATCTGAGAATCTCCTCTTGTTGGGTTCAGTTAGGATCGTAAGGAGACTGGCAGTGGTAACTCAACTTAAAGAAGAATGAGACACTGACAACAACTTAAAGGAAAAAAGTGATTTGAGTGTATTCAACATGAACAACATTTAAATCATTTCAACATGTAATCTTCAACAATGTCCAATATATCACTTCAAGTGTCCATAAATATATTAGGTAGCTTGTCCATTTCAGTTCAGTGCACTTCATATTTAGTATTTGGTAAGTGTTCAAGTTATCTGAATTGTCTTTAGTCACAGTTTTTCTTTTAGATGCATCAGTTTTTGTGTTAAGTGGAATCAGATCTGACCCAAAAAGGTGAAAAAAAAGTAGCAACATAAAGTGTCCTGAGATCTCAGTAAAAATGTTAATCCTTAAAAAAAATTGCAAATCGTTGTATCCTACCATCCTCCAAGGAAGGAGGTGGCCTTCAGATTGAGAGTGTCCTTTCTAGGCACGTCCAGTGGCATCCAGTCCTTAGATGGCACCGCTTGGTCCTCGCAGTAGACTTCTACCACATTAAAAAAACAAAAAAAAAAAAACAGCCTGCACACAACGTGCAGAGCAATCACTTCACTTGTAAAGTGATTGCTCTAGTGAAATAGTGGAATACCTAGTTCACAACATAAAGTCAACCACTGACTGCATGGCCAGGAGGCTATCTACAGATCTGGCTATGGCTCAACTACAAAGGAAACTGCACCA
The DNA here is from genome assembly GCF_056152115.1 of Neolamprologus brichardi. Lineage (NCBI taxonomy): Eukaryota > Metazoa > Chordata > Actinopteri > Cichliformes > Cichlidae > Neolamprologus > Neolamprologus brichardi. Next base: position 24,093,556 of record NC_142121.1, read on the forward strand.
CATGCAACCACTAGGTGGAAGGAAACACCAGGAGTTCATCCTTCATCCATTTGCCAGTTCATAGGATACCCGATGAGCTTATTTTTTGTGTTGTTTTAAACAGAAAAAGTGAGATCACTTCAGTCTCAGAGTAAAACCTTCAAATCTTACCCGTGAATTAAATAAAACTGAATAAATAAAAGAAAAAACTAAAACATCAGCAAAAATTTATGTGGATGAATAACGTTTATATTCTCACTAGTGCCCAAAATATGTTCAAATATTACTGTAAGACACCGTGTGATCCCATAGTGAAGCCATCATTAATGATACAGTACAATGTCTCTTATGAGATGGAGCAATAAATGTAAACTTGATCTTTTCACAATGCTATGTGTTACTGAACACCCTGGTATTGCTTCTATTATTTTACTTTCTTCCCTAGAAGGATGCACACCAACATGGAAAAGGAGGCACATCTAATCTGTGTCAGGTCATATTGTTTTTCAGGACAAAACCTGTCTTTAGTTCAAATCGACTTTTGTCCTTTTCCTTATTGTGCTCATCTGACAGTGTTACTGCCCATTGCTGCTGGCTTGTAGGTGCTACAGAAACTGTCTCTTGTTACTTGTAGTTTCTATTAGGCAGCTTTGTGCTTCTTTTCCTGTCACTGCTACAGCCCGCTGGTGCCAGACTGTGCTCAGTTTTTGTTGTTTTGAGATATTGAATTTTGTTGTTGTTCTGGACGTAATCATAGAAAAAGAAGTGTCCAAGCAACATTCCTGAACTGTTGTTTCCAAAGTAGGTGAAGTTGGCTGTGGTGTAGACCACTGGTTACCAAACTATGGGGCAAGCTTTTCTGGTGGGCTGCAGAGGTGGGGCATAAGTGTTCAAATTGAATATAAGGAGAGAAACTAAGTTGAATGTTTATGATCAGAGGTTTGCAACACTCCCATAAGACTTAAAATTTTGGACTCTCCACCAATTACTATTAGAACTGAAGAAGCTTTTCAGATGAGAGGTGAAACATCTTCAAGGAAACTTAAAGAAGTCCAGACACTTTTCTTTCCAAGCTCCATAGACAGGTTTGCAAATACTTATCATGGGCATGAATTTCATGGCAATCTTAGACTTTTAATGATTTCTTTGAACCCATCTTTATTGACTTTAAAAGTAAGAATTTGTTGTACATTTGAATTTATTTTGGATTTTCTCTAAACTGCACAAGGTCAAAACTATCCTTACAGGTTGAAATACATACACTCAATGTTAATAGTGGCTCTGAAGGTTAAATGGTGTCTTTTAACTTGACAAGGCCAAGGCCTGTTAAAAGTAATCATGGTTTACTAGAACTGTTAGTTTCTTTTTGCCAGCATAAAATTATTTGTTTGACGGTACTTAGTGAATTGACCAGTTGTGTCAGGCGTTGTGTGGAGGCGAGGAAGAAGGAACCCAAACGCAGGACTCACAGGTAGGTGAAGACTGGTGGATGTTTATTATAAGGAGTGGAGGAACAGAGGGTGAACGGACACTGACTGGCTGGAACACTGAATGGCTGACTGACTGAGAGAACACGGGGAGGACAACATCACACGAACATCATCAATGACACGACAAAGAACGAATGGAAACAGAAGACCTAAATACACAGACTGATGAGGATGATAATGAGAGACCGGTGAGTACACAGCTGAACATAATCTGGCTAATGGCACGAGACGAGGTGACAGGAACAAACAGGAAGTGACGAAATAAACTGAACGTGAACAAAACGGAAAGCACTGGGTCACCGACCCAGGAACCCTGACAGTACCCCCCCCTCCAAAGGCCGGCACCCGACGGCCAAAAGAAAGAAAAACCAGAACAGGGAGGGCGGAGGGGGCCCAGGACGGAGGGACGGAGTCCACAGAGAGACAAACAGGTCAGGCGGGCGGCCGCGTGGCCGGCGGCCGAGACGAGACAGGTCAGGCGGGCGGCCGCGTGGCCGGCGGCCGAGACGAGACAGGTCAGGCGGGCGGCCGCGTGGCCGGCGGCCGAGACGAGACAGTTCAGGCGGGCGGCCGCGTGGCCGGCGGCCGAGACGAGACAGTTCAGGCGGGCGGCCGCGTGGCCGGCGGCCGAGACGAGACAGTTCAGGCGGGCGGCCGCGTGGCCGGCGGCCGAGACGAGACAGTTCAGGCGGGCGGCCGCGAGGAAGGCGGCGGCGGCCGCTGAGCTGGTCCGGCGGGCGGCCGCGAGGAAGGCGGCGGCGGCCGCTGAGCTGGTCCGGCGGGCGGCCGCGAGGAAGGCGGCGGCGGCCGCTGAGCTGGTCCGGCGGGCGGCCGCGAGGAAGGCGGCGGCGGCCGCTGAGCTGGTCCGGCGGGCGGCCGCGAGGAAGGCGGCGGCGGCCGCTGAGCTGGTCCGGCGGGCGGCCGCGAGGAAGGCGGCGGCGGCCGCTGAGCTGGTCCGGCGGGCGGCCGCGAGGAAGGCGGCGGCGGCCGCTGAGCTGGTCCGGCGGGCGGCCGCGAGGAAGGCGATGACGTCCAGAACGTGGCTGGGGCGACGGTGCGGCAGCCGCAGGACCAGGCGAAGCGGAGGCTGGCGACACGGCAGCCGCCGGACCAGGCGAAGCTGAAGCTGAAGCAGAGGCTGAGTCCGGACCAGGCGAAGCAGAAGCAGAGGCTGAGTCCGGACCAGGCGAAGCTGAAGCTGAAGCAGAGGCTGAGTCCGGACCAGGCGAAGCAGACGCTGAAGCAGAGGCTGAGTCCGGACCAGGCGAAGCAGACGCTGAAGCAGAGGCTGAGTCCGGACCAGGCGAAGCAGACGCTGAAGCAGAGGCTGAGTCCTGACCAGGCGAAGCAGACGCTGACGCTGAAGCTGAGTCTGAGGCTGGCCCAGGCGAAGCAGACGCTGACGCTGAAGCTGAGTCTGAGGCTGGCCCAGGCGAAGCAGACGCTGACGCTGAAGCTGAGTCTCAGGCTGGCCCAGGCGAAGCAGACGCCGAAGCTGAGTCTGAGGCTGGCCCAGGCGAAGCAGACGCCGAAGCTGAGTCTGAGGCTGGCCCAGGCGAAGCAGACGCTGACGCTGAAGCTGAGTCTGAGGCTGGCCCAGGCGAAGCAGACGCTGAAGCTGAGTCTGAGGCTGGCCCAGGCGAAGCAGACGCTGACGCTGAAGCTGAGTCTGAGGCTGGCCCAGGCGAAGCAGACGCTGACGCTGAAGCTGAGTCTGAGGCTGGCCCAGGCGAAGCAGACGCTGACGCTGAAGCTGAGTCTGAGGCTGGCCCAGGCGAAGCAGACGCTGACGCTGAAGCTGAGTCTGAGGCTGGCCCAGGCGAAGCAGACGCTGACGCTGAGGCTGGACCAGGTGACGGCACGGGAGCCGGGGGTGACGGAGCCACAGCTTTAGGGCCAGCGGGCGCGGAGGCCCCTGGCTGGAGACAGGCAGGGCCAGCGGGCGCGGAGGCCCCTGGCGGGAGAGCGGCCGGGCCAGCGGGCGCGGAGGCCCCTGGCGGGAGAGCGGCCGGGCCAGCGGGCGCGGAGGCCCCTGGCGGGAGAGCGGCCGGGCCAGCGGGCGCGGAGGCCCCTGGCGGGAGAGCGGCCGGGCCAGCGGGCGCGGAGGCCCCTGGCGGGAGAGCGGCCGGGCCAGCGGGCGCGGAGGCCCCTGGCGGGAGAGCGGCCGGGCCAGCGGGCGCGGAGGCCCCTGGCGGGAGAGCGGCCGGGCCAGCGGGCGCGGAGGCCCCTGGCTGACAAGCAGGAGGGCTCACAGCTGGCTCTGGGTGCTGTGGCTGCAGGTCCAGGAACTGAACTGACTGGACGGGAGGCGACGGGACTGACTGGACTACAGACTGGACTACAGGGGACTGGAGGACGGGAGGAGACTGGACTACAGGGGACTGGAGGACGGGAGGAGACTGGACTACAGGGGACTGGAGGACGGGAGGAGACTGGACTACAGGGGACTGGAGGACGGGAGGAGACTGGACTACAGGGGACTGGAGGACGGGAGGAGACTGGACTACAGGGGACTGGAGGACGGGAGGAGACTGGACTACAGGGGACTGGAGGACGGGAGGAGACTGGACTACAGGGGACTGGAGGACGGGAGGAGACTGGACTACAGGGGACTGGAGGACGGGAGGAGACTGGACTACAGGGGACTGGAGGACGGGAGGAGACTGGACTGAAGGCTGAAGAGCAGGTGAGTGAACTGACTGGAGTGAAGGCTGAAGAGCAGGTGAGTGAACTGACTGGAGTGAAGGCTGAACAGCAGGTGAGGGAACTGACTGGAGTGAAGGCTGAACAGCAGGTGAGGGAACTGACTGGAGTGGAAGCTGAACAGCAGGTGAGGGAACTGACTGGAGTGGGGAAGCTAAGGGATGAACAGAGGTTGGCGATGCTAATGGCTGAGCTAATGACAGAGTTACCGAGGGGGATAAGATTGCGGCCTGGGCTAATAAGGCTGGTGCCTGAGCAGGGGACACCTCAGCTAGCCTAACCAGGGACAGTGCGAGGGCGTGAAAGGTTGGATCAGGAGGTGGATGAAGAGGTGAAGTAGTAGGTGGGCCGGTGAGCTCTTCCAAGCCTCCAGGGAGGTCAGGCTGGGTTGAGGCTGCCCTCAGCCTGGGCGCTGGGACAGGCACGGGAGGTGGCTGGACACCAGTCACCCCCACCCGGGAAACAAGAGTGGATGTGGAGGTAGACTGCGTCGCAGCTGCCTTCCTCCTGGGAGCTGGCACCGGTGTGGGTGTAGGCCGGGCCCTAGACATCTGAGGAGGTGAAATGGCTGAAGAAGAAGGCCAAATCTGGGCTGCCGTGCTGGTGGGGAATGGCTGAGTGACGGGTGTGGAAATGGTGACTGGGTGTGTGCTACTGGCAGGTTTATCAGAGTTCGGTCTGTTTTTTCTGCCACCACGATTTACAGTCTTTGTGGGAGCAGCGCAGAAAAAATCTTCCCAGTCGACATCCTCCAGGAGGGAAACTCCCCATGGATCGGTGGTGGATCTGTTATGTGTTTTATGGGGATAATCAGATGATGGATGTGGAAAACAGTTAGTGGAACTCACCACCGGGAGTTGTTGAAAATAGTCCATATTATGGCGGCGTGTGCGCCGCTTTCTTCGGGAAGAGGAAGCGGCCGGGGTGAACAGCTGAGCCTCTGGCGCGGTAGCCTCCATTGAGTCGAGGTGGGAGGCGTAGCCGCGGTGCCGTGGCGAAGGTGGAGGTCCGGCGAATGAGGCGGCGGGTGTGCGAACGAGGAGCGGAGCGGCGAGAGAGGGAGCGGCCGAAACGCGGCACGAAACGTCCGCTCTCCGCGGCAAATGCTCCGAGGCAGGTGTGGCAGCAGGTGGGGGAACGCGGCGTCTCCGAGGCCCGCCCAGAGCCAGGCGAGTCCCCTCGAAGACGTGCTCTCGCTCCGCGAAGAGCCGCTGTTTTCCCCTGACCACCTCTGCCCAACGGTAAAGCGCTGCCACCTGCCGCTCGTTGAGGTCCGAGTCCGCTGGGTCCCAATCGTGTCTTCGTGGCACGGGTCGTGTCATTCTGTCAGGCGTTGTGTGGAGGCGAGGAAGAAGGAACCCGAACGCAGGACTCACAGGTAGGTGAAGACTGGTGGATGTTTATTATAAGGAGTGGAGGAACAGAGGGTGAACGGACACTGACTGGCTGGAACACTGAATGGCTGACTGACTGAGAGAACACGGGGAGGACAACATCACACGAACATCATCAATGACACGACAAAGAACGAATGGAAACAGAAGACCTAAATACACAGACTGATGAGGATGATAATGAGAGACCGGTGAGTACACAGCTGAACATAATCTGGCTAATGGCACGAGACGAGGTGACAGGAACAAACAGGAAGTGACGAAATAAACTGAACGTGAACAAAACGGAAAGCACTGGGTCACCGACCCAGGAACCCTGACAAGTTGCTCTGAACAATGGGAAAACCCAAATGAATTAAGTGTCGATCTAAGGAGAATTGAAGATTTAGTTTGGAAGATCTCTCTTGGAGCCATTTTTAAACAACTGCAGATTCCAGGCTCATTACCTCAAATAATTTTTCTTAAGCATAAGTTAATCAGATGTGTCACCACTTTGCTAAGGCCTGGAATGACCCAAACTGCCACCCTCAGACGAGACGTATTTGGTTCAGATGGAACACCTCAGGAACCACCAAAGCCCTGATCTGGAATGGGCGGAAAAATTGTGAACTGCTTTTAAAACTCAACTCCACTCTGCCAAAAAGAGTGGTTGAATATCTGGCCAGAATTATGCCAGACGTTTTTTTATGGCAACCAAAATCATCGGGTCAAAGTGCAACTTGCAAGGGACGTTTAACAAAATATCAGTGGGGGTGGATGTATATATTTAAGCCTAAATATGCACTTTTGACCCTGCAGGAATCAGAGAAATGTAAATCAAGTATGTATGCTTTACAATCATTCCAGCCGGCAAAATGAACAGTTCAAAGAAATTCAAGTCCAAGTGAGTGTTTTTTGTATCATAATGATGATTTAGGTTCCATTAAGTAGTCATGAGTTTATTCTTTCCATACTCTTCAGTTCTCTTTTATCCCCAGATTAGTTTCTTGTCTATTATGTTCCTCTTATGTCTCGCCAGTATGTGTCTGTTGTGTCATCTGTGTTTACATCTTCCCCTCTCCCCATCTCTCACTTCCTTGTTCCCCGGATCCCAATCATGCAGTTCCGTCCTTGTGTTTCCCCGTCTGTCATATGCACTCATGTATGTTCTCCCCAGCCCCAGACATGTCTCTCAGCAGATATGCTCACATTTGGAGTAGGGTTTTTATGTGCTTTTTAGTCAGGTCAGAAATGGTCTTTTAAATTGACGGGTTGAGGTAGAGAAAGTGGAGTTTTGTTGTGAGCACTTTTATATTGGGTCAACTGTATTTTTTTTTTTTTTTTACCTTAACAAATAAGTTGACCAAAAATGTTACTAAATAAGAAAAGAAAGATGTGGACGCAAATCATATCGGATTATGCGTTCAGTTGTGCAATGCATTTGCTGACAATACTCGGAATCAATGATAAGATATGTTGTCCTAAATTAAAAGTTTGAGGTCAGTTCCCACAAAAGAGCACGCCACGCCTCAGTGGAATATGATATACTGTAACCTTCTTTTGTCCTCACAGGGAAAAATAAGATCTTCAGTAATATAGGAAAGTATTGTGCTTATTTTTTTTTAACTCACGGCATAAAGACTAGAAAAGATGAACATTCATTTGTTATACAAGTGTTATCATCATCATTGTCATCTAACAAAGGTGAGCTTCCTTGTCTAGGTCTGATAGGCAAGAGGCAGACAGACACCCCTGAGGGGAGGAGTTACAGCCTGTGGGCTCTTTGGTATTTGCTGAAACAATAACACACCTGTCATTTCATGTTGGAGAGAGAGGAAGGTAGAAGAAAGAGAAGAAAGTAAAAAATTTAAGACCAAGTTGCTTCCCGAAAATCAGTTTGAGAAACAGCATCAGGCATTTCACCTCGAGGCAGTGGATAGCAGAAAAACACTGAGGGCATGGGAACGGTGCAGTTAAAGATGCTGAAGCTTTTGTTTTTACTGACCTTCAGTGGGGTAAGATGTTCTTATTTTCTCATTCAGCGTTAATTTAAACCAAAGTAATTTACAGTGTTTTCCACATCAAAGGCAAAATGTTTTGATATTGTGCATGCTGCATAAATCCAGATAGGGAGTAGAGGACTTTTGAGACATATGAACACAGGCCCTTTTGAGTATCACGGCTTTCAACAAGTGCGAGCGGCATGCCCAGCCGTACCTCAATAGACAAATTCATTCCGACCTGAAAGAAATACCTGCACTGACCAGTCCTGAAATCTGTGTTGAGTGAAGGTAATGTGCAGCCTGCTGCCTCTCATGCTCTGAGAATGTGATACAGGGCATAATTTGCCTCAGGATATAATGTGGAATAGCAGAAGCTTACTATCTTTGGAAGGATACCCTTGTCTTTAATTGACTGTATTTCCTGACCTTCATTAACAAGATCATTCATTGTTTCATTCATTAAACTGACTTTTTTTCTCACTTTCAGATATGCATGGCTCAAAATGGTAACAGAGCTTCTTTCATATTTGAGATACTTAATAGTTAAGATACTTTAAGATGTAAATTAATCGCATTCCCCTTTAATCACACTTTCTGCTTTATCTTCTTCAGACATCAGGTTGTCAGTGTTCACGGTGACATCAAAGAGCATGACAGTGCAGTGGAGCGGCCACACTGGTGCCAGCTCCTACAAGATCACAGCAACCCCCAAGAACTCCCCGGAAAGACCCGTCTTTGCTCAGTTCGGTGGCAACACAGTCATGGGCTCAGTTAACTCCCTGTCACCAAACACGGTGTACACCATGCAGTTAGAAGCTATGGACAATAATCTCAGAGTGCTCAGCAGTGCAAAGACTGAGGAGACAACAGGTTGGTAACATCAGAAAAAACAGAAAGGGGCAAACCTTTATCGATAAATAAACACGAAGCAATAATTTTGAGTAATATAAAACTTAAAATATAGGTTTATTTATTCATATAGTGAGAAATTAAGAAAATGTTCTTGGTATCAACTGATTACACACCAACAATAAAGTACATTTCATTTGACTAGAATGAAATGTAACAGTCAATGTAACATTTTACAGTGTATCTGTGTAAAAAAAAAAAAAGAAAATACATGGAAAATTTAAATGTAATTTAAATTTTTTTGCATTATAAATGAACAAAAGTATCTATTTATTTTAGTGCATATATTAATGAGATAGTTTGGGCAAACATTTTACTTGTACTGTGTTGTTGTTAAATAGTTCTATTTATTAGTTATGAAATACCCAAAATACTTTGGTCAAATGTGGTTTAATTAAAAGTGAAAATGTTTGTGTTACATTTTTTCTGCTGTTTTTCTCTTTTTTTATATCATCACTCTTTGTTACATGGAACAGCCAGAAAAACATTTCAGACAACTCTTTCAGCTGTTTCAAATTATGCTGCACATTTTCCAATATTTCCATAGACAACACAATCGTTTTCGTTATCATCCTGAGACACCGTGTTCTCATTTGAAGACATTACATTTTGGCTTTTAGTATAGAAATAAGTTTTATATTTATTGGACTCAACTAACCTCGAATATTAAAGAGACATTTGAAACCCACTCCAACCAAGTGCTCAGGCCTCAAGAGGCTTTTCTGAAAATGTGAGGAAATAATAAACTGTAGGCCTATGCAGTCATTTCAGAATTATCAAATAAAATCTTAGTGTGCAAATTGTCAGTAACATATGAATAAATATATACAAATGTAAGAATGTAAATGTTTATTATTTTTACATGTAGTAAACTATAATGTAAAAAGGACACTTTTTGACTTTTTGCAGAACTGCACTTAAATTTAGTAGTTGTGGTCAACTGCTGCATCTATAACATTGTAGATGGCATTCTTACAGGAGTTGTTATGGAAAATTGTTTTTGCTTCTGAAAAAGAAAAACATGTTGTCATCAATAAATCTATAGTTTGGATTATTGTCTCAAAATTCTTATTTGGAACTTGAAATTTCAAGTTAGTTTCTCAAATTTGAGTTATTTTTTAAGAAATATATGTTAGTAGGTAGAAATTTTGAGATAATAACCCAAAAGATGTTTTTTGTTTGTTTGTTTTGTATTTCAGTGATACATTGTAATTCTCTTATAAATAGAAAAGCTTTTATTTTGGAATCTATCTGACTGACATCTACCATCTGCTCCTTAGCCCCTGATGTACCCAGCATTGGGCAAGCCTACTCCAAAAACAGCGACAGCATCACTGTTGAGTTCACAGAGGTATCTGGGGCGACCAGCTACATCCTGAGGGCAGAGTCAAAGACAGGTGATTTCTTCAAGGAGAGCACTGTGAGCAGCTCTCCAGGTACCATGGTGGAGCTCCAGCCATACACAGACTACGTCCTCAGCGTCATGTCCGTCAACTTAGGCGGGAGAAGCCAGCCATCCTACCCCACAGAGGCCAGGACAGGTACGTCAATATCTGAAACGAGCTAAATTAGAAGAAATAATCGGACCGTTCCATGTAAAATAAAAGCATAAGTTAAATATAATTTTCAGCAGTGAAATGTTGTACCTTGAGGTCATGTAACTCAGAAATTTGAATAATATTAAAGTAAAAATGTGGATGCCGTCAGTACAAAAGCATCAGCTGATTTTGAGAGGGCCAAGTCGGGTGTGACTGACAGTGCACTTATTACTGCTTATAACTATCTTCTAGTTCCACTTTACCGTAAAGATGGTAATCAGCCTATAAAGAGTGAAACACAGGTTTCTATTCCTCCTTAGAACAATAACTTGTTATCTCACTCCACTGGCAATAGTGGCTTACCATTTCACTGCCCATTGTCATGGGTGCCCAAGTCTTTGCAACTAGCACGAGGGTGGAAACTGTATCCACTCGCTGCTCCATGGTGGTTTCATAAGTGAAAAGAGAAACCATGAGAACTAGGTTGTCTCGCATCCTGAAGGGTAACTGAATGTAACAGGATAACAGGAAAGTAGTTTCTATTTCATATCTAATAAAGAAATGGGAACAGGGAGAGGAGAAGTAAGTTCCCTTTGTTGGTTTGTTGTTTGTTTTTATTCCCCATTAATCCCATTAACTCTTCATTCTCCCCCGATCACATCTGCAGTTGTAACGGCTCCCAACTTGAACACATCCTCTCCTACCAATGGCACCATCCTTGTGACCTGGGACCCAGTGAAGGACGCCGTTCTCTACACACTGGTCATCATCAGAGAGGGATCCAACACCCGCCTCAAACTCAACACCACTGACACCACGATGAAGTTTGATGACCTTGAACCAGGAACTACATACTGTATTAAGGGCACGGCATGGGACTCTGAGGGTCGCACTGGTGATGATGTCACTGTCTGTCAAATTACACGTAAGAAACCTTCTCAAAAATTAGGCTGATAAACATTTGAACCCGTACCAGAGGACCAGTCATGACTGCTGTTATTGATTTTATTGTGGTTTCATTTCCAGGTCCTCAGAGCCCAGATGTGACTCACGTTCAGGTGACTCCAGGACGGGCTCTTGGGATTGCTGTATTCTGGTCACAAGTGAGGGGTGCTAATATCTACTTCGTCTGGACCTCTAATGGCCTAAACTGTTCCACAGAAAACAGTTACTGTTACATTAATCCTGCGCACTGTGGACAAAACCACTCAGTCTATGTCATAGCCTATAACGATGCTGGACCCAGCAGCCCCTCTCAACCGGCTAACTACATAACATGTGGGTATATCATTCGTAATGTATGTTTGTTTGTCTTATACTATTATTCATTTAAAGCACTCTCAAAACTTTTGAAATTTGCTCTCAGTAGCATTGAAATAAAATACTAGAATTTCAATAATCAAAACTCTTGAATGGGCTGGACAACTAATTAGTCATCAAGCATAAAACCACAGACATGATTGAGAAATCCTGCTCCTGAGATCTATTAATGTCACAAAGAACTAAATTAGCTGTGTTTTAGTTCTATTGTTGTTGTTGTTGTTCTTTTAACCACCCTGTGATCTGCTGTAAAACTAAACATTTTATCATGGGAGTCCATGGGGATTGGCTCAGTTTTTGAACCAGCCTCAAGTGGTACTAAAAGGAATCGCAACTGGAACTTTTTTGTGACAAATGAAAACACAATTTCTGTTGCTCCAGATTTAGTGTTCAGGCTGTGATCAGCTGACCTGTGCTAAATCTTTGTGAATTTAGTGAAAAAAAGAATAATCTTGAATTAATTTAGCTGTTAGCCACGAGTTAGCCACAAGCCTTTTACAGATGTGACCAGATCATCAAGCTCTCCTAATGAAAACCAATAAGCATATTTGACAAATTATCACATGGAGTCTTTGACATGTGAAGTCTATTACTGTTATTACTCAAGGACCATTGAGGACCATTGTCTCTCTCTGACAGACCCATGTCCGCCAGAGAACATCTGGGTGGAGGAGCCCAGAGCGGGTAACTGCTCCGTGATGTGGGACGGAGTGCCACTGGTGGAGTACTACATGGCATTCATAAAGCGGGATGATGGAGTGGAGACGTTCTGTAACACCAGTTTAACCACCTGCCCATTTTCCTGCATGTGTGGCTACACCTACCTCACTACCGTATTCCCCTACAACCAGGCCGGCTCCAGCCCTTATGGACACGTCCGCAACTACACTACCAGTATGACTTTCACACAAAAGCACCCACATATACAGCAGCACCACTATTAACACAGTCTACTCCAACCCAGCACTATCCATCCAATCACATCCTATAGGATCAGGCCAGTGCTTTTGTTTATGCTTGTTTCTTATGGGATTTTTTCCTCATTTCAAAAGTCCTTTGCGGAACTAAAGGTAAACTTCTCTGAAGTAACTACTATGCTGCTATTGTTTAAGAAAAAAGTCATTTTCATGATTAAACCTGAGTTGTCATGACAGGAAAAGCCCACTTTTCCTATAAGAAGTGCAGACAAAATGTATAACCCAACTTTAAAGCTACAGCAGTTTTATGACCAAACTAAGAGAAACTCACAGTTGGCTGTGTGTGGTTATTTGCCTGTTTTTTAAATTATTTTTAATTAGTTTCTTCTCTCCGCCTCCTCCTCAGTCCCTTGTTGCCCACTGGATGTTATGATAAAGCTGGTTTCTACGGAGACCCTGGAAGTCATGTGGACACCAGTCAAAGGAGCTGAACTATATGAGACGACAGCAGCACAGACTAAAGACGTCATCCACTGCAACGACACAGCACCGGTGTGTGCGCTCTCAGATTTGAGTTGCAACACAGCTTATTCTGTGACTGTGACACCTTGCAGCGATTTACGGGGATGCAACCGCACCTGCAAGCCGCAAACACATGAGACGGGTAATTTAAACACTGAAGACTGACTGTTTTTATGAAACACACACAAATTGTGTGCAAATTCACCCGAAGCTCAGACTGTGCATCGCTCAGAGAAGGCAAGGCAAGGCAAGGCAAGGCAAGTTTATTTGTATAGCACAATTCAACAACAAGGTGATTCAAAGTGCTTTACAGAGACATTAGAAACAAAAACAAATAAAAAGCATGATTTAAAATTGATTAAAACAAGCAAACAAACTAACTAATTAACAAACAAACAAACAAACAAACAAAACAGTATATAAAATCAAAACAGATAAAATCAGTAGTTAAAATGTAAGTTTTGAAATTTAAGCTTAAGTGCAGATTTGGTGCTTTATTCAAATGCAGCTGAGAACAGGTGAGTCTTTAACCTGGATTTAAATAAACTGAGTGTTTCAGCTGATCGGAGGCTTTCTGGGAGTTTGTTCCAGATATAAGGAGCATAAAAGCTGAATGCGGCTTCTCCGTGTCTGGTTCTGACTCTGGGAACTGATAAAAGACTGGATCCAGATGACCTGAGGGATCTGGAAGGTTCATACTGGGTCAGGAGGTCACTGATGTATTTTGGTCCTAAACCATTCAGAGCTTTATAGACCAGCATCAGAACTTTAAAGTCTATCCTCTGACGGACAGGCAGCCAGAAACTAAAAAAATCCAAAGCATCTTAAAAGTTACACTTTATCACAGCACAATTTGAAAAAGACTGAACAAGTATGGTTTGTTTAGAAGGGTCACCTTCTCTTCTCTTCTCTTCTCTTCTCTTCTCTTCTCTTCTCTTCTCTTCTCTTCTCTTCTCTTCTCTTCTCTTCTCTTCTCTTCTCTTGCTATGGGGCAAGTTAGCTACTAGGAAATACCAGTTGCTTCACATTTTGTCTACAAATGTGAACAGAATTACAAGTATGAATCAGTACATTTTCCAAACTTTCTATTTCTTCCTTTGCAGTAATGTTTCACTCTGTATTTCTGCATTTGTATCTCTGTAATTTTGAAGTGACCGCCTCTTTTCTGTGTTTCTTGCTGCAGCTCCCTGCACTCCAGAGATCCTGAATATGACTCAGACCAACAGTTCCACATACAGAATCCTCTTCACCACACCCAACACCCCCAACACGAATTATACCATCACTGCCACTGGACGCTATGACAGACAAAGCTGCCAGTCGACGAACAGCTCCTGTGTGCTCACGCAACTGCCCTGCGGCTCGGTCTACGAGGTTACAGCAGTGGCCACAACAGCTGTGGGGAAAAGTCTGCCAGGATTCAGTAAAACTTTGGAAACAGGTATGACAGTCTGATTGGTTACGCTGTTAAACCCCACGACAAAATGTACAATTGGTCCACCAAACAGCAACTTTAATTTGAGCCATATGCTAAAGTTGCATTGAGCTAAAGCTGATCTCTGCTTTTAAGGTTATCAACAGTTAGACATCTGCCAAAAGCTTTTGTCATTCATTAAATGAAATGAATTAGTTCTCAAGTTTATACGCAAAACACCAATGTGTATGCTTCTCATGAGGAGGCATGACATGTACTGAATCTAGGAATCTAAAAATCCTCCCATACTTAAATCTGTTCTGTATTCTTCCCTTAAGGCCCTTGCTGCCCCATGTCTGTGAACGTGACCCAGGTCACCCAGGCTATGACCAATGTGACCTGGTCACCTAGCACTGGAGCTCGCTCATTCATTACCTCCCTGACATCACCACGAGGGTATGCCAAATGCCACACTCTAGACACCCACTGCCTGATGGGGTGCATCACCTGTGGAACCAACTACAGCGTCAACCTGGAAGCAATCAGCAGCACAGGACAGAAGTCAGAGTGCAAATATCGTGGATTCTCTTCCAGTGAGGATCGATAAATACAAACACATTTGTAATATTTTTACATCCAGTGGAGGGAAAAGTAGAAATCTTCACACTGTTAAAAAAGATTTTTTTTTACAAAAGCACAACTCTACACTCACTCTTTTACAGGTGCCTGCTGTCCAACGGGCGTCAAGCTCTATCGTAGGACCAACAACACCCTGAGGGTATACTGGCGTTCGCTCGGCCCTCAGATCTATAATCACACAGTGGAGCTGTATGGCACCGGAGCAAACTACACCTGTATGGCAGCTGCAGGCAGCATGTACTGTGACATCCAGGAGGAAACATGTGGGGATGTCTACACAGTGGTGGCGGCACCTGTGGAAAAGTACGGGAGCAAAGTCACCTTCTGCCAGCCCAGGACGTACTCAGGTGGGAACAAAATTCAAGGAGTGTATTTACTCTGATTTTTAAATTTGTATAACAAGTCAATTCTAACAGCTGCTTTTACACTTTTCATTTATCCTTAGTTCCCTGCCCTGGAAGTAACGCTGGCATGGGTACGTATCATCTTATACCTAAAACAATGATAGTTACACACTGATTATATCTTTTAGTTTGTTTCTACCACTCAAAAAGAATTTCATGGGCTAAAGCCAGAAGTCTCATAGTTTAGCATTAAGGTAGAATCCAACTATGTCATTTAAAATTTTGTTTATATATTAATATATTTTGTTCATGAGGTGTTACTTCTGAATATCATTGTTAAAAACATAACCATAAAAAAACAATTTACATTTTGCTAGCTGTTTCCTCTTGTCTTAACTGTTAGTACCTGTCCATGCAACAGGATTGTTTGTGCTTTCAGCAAAAACATATTTATTTAATCACAATTAGAAATGTTAAACAAAAAATAAGAATAGCAGGTGTTGTTAAAATGCTATATATTTATATGCTTTTAACCAGCTGCTTGTACTGGTTGATCCCGTGAATAACTCAACTTTCAACTATCATAAACTAAAACTGTTACTTTCAGAAGATTTTATAGGTGCACAAATTGTATTTTTTAAAATTTATTTTCATATATGCTATAAAACAATGGTTACACCAAACAATGACATTCTTAATTTGTGGCCTCCCACAAGTAAAATAAATAACTAAAAGAAAAGAAAAGATTAATGAGCACAGTGCAAGTGCTATGTACAGAAGGGTAGAGTGTGGTCAGAATAAAATGTGCAATATGTTATGCATACTTTTACAGTGGTAAGACATTCAGACGTATGAGTGTCATGTTATACAATTGTATCATACTGTATATAAAAATAAACAAAAATAATAGTAAAACATTTAGACCATTGCTAGTTGTTTGCTAGGCAATATCTGATATAGATAAGACCCTTCAGGGCCCAACATGTGACCGTGTGCCAAGTTTGGTTGCTCAGCTCTGATGGGCGAGTTTGCAGACAAAGCAATGAATGTACAGAAAAAGAGACACTTTGAGTATTATAACAAAGACTCATTCAGATTTGTTAACTGCTGCTTCATAATAATCATAAAAACAAAAATAAAAACTGAACACATGCATTTCCCAGTGTAGCTTATTATTCCTCTTAAGCTCGTCTCTTTTTTTCCTCAGTAATTTCTCGTGCGAGAAGAAGTGTGAATTAACTGTGGTGAGTTTGTTGTTTCTCATTCAACGTTGTTCACATCACATCTTGGAAACCTGGAGATGATGACACGCCCATGTTATTGTGTCTGTTACGAGTCACTATAGCTGTAGTGTGACTTCTAGAGTATAATGTTCCACAAAGGATTCTTGTTTTTACTAAGATGAACTTCTCCTGCCTTTTTCTCCCAGTGTGAACACCCCGACCACCAACACAGCAACAAGGACAGAGGACGATGTTTACACCAGTGATAACTGTGAAGACTCCATATACCAGGATGACACTGAGTCTGATAATAATTAATATCCAATAAAATGAATATCTGTTAACTAATAAGCTTAAAAATAAATATTAAAATCAAAGATAAACGAACTTGAAAAACAGGAAAAAAAACTTATGTGAGCATTTACTGAGCGCTATTAAGATATATTATTTTAAAATTTTGCTGCATTAAAAAAAAAAGAATAAGTGTTTTACTATTGGCTCCTCGACTCCTTATGTTTCATGTGTCCTGTTTCAGTTAGAAGTTACACTGTGAAAAAAACAAGAAATTACGACTATTAAATATGGAAAAGAAACAAAGCTTGAAACATTATGCTGAGGCCCTTAAAAGTGTCATAGCAGTAACCATTCAAATTTTAAAACAGTATATTAGGACTTCTCCAAGTAGAGGACCTCCATATGGCTTCAGTTTGATGTCTCCCGGTTGTGAAGCTTGAATGTGGGGCAAAAGGGATCCGTCTCATGGAGTCTGTGGATGACTCATCTGATCATATTGCCAGAGAAATATTGAATGTCACACCTGCTTTTATTGGATTTGTTTTCTCCCAGATGACAGATGAAAAAAAAATAAAGCAAATTGTTCTGCATCACAACGCTGTGTAAAGTCAGTCTGTCAGTATTTAAATTATTTGTTTGATTTGTCTGATTGCTGGAGTTTTTCTTTGGTCTTTACCTCACAATATAAAGCACCTCGAGGCAACTGTTGTTGTGATTTGTTACGGATAAAACTGAAATTAAATTGAAATTACACCCAAGATTTTCCTGAAAATGATCACGGTAGCATCCTGAAATTGATCTTCCACTAAGATATTACTTAAAAGTTGTATATCTGTCTGTCTGTGGTCTCATTGTGACTGCATTTTAGCTGACTAAAGATCCTGCTGGGACGATATGAAATAACACAAAGGAAGAATATTCGTTTTCACTATAACACAAACACTGACAAATTTGGATTAGAACATCTTTTGTTACATCTAATATCCCCTCTTATCCTTCTGATTCTCCACCTTTCTCTAAGTCAGCATCTTTTAAATTGAAGCCATGAATGCCAAAACACAGTTAAAGTTTTGTGTTGGAAAGAAAAGAAGTAGAGAAACACAACTAGAGCAACGGAGAACTGACCAACTGGCAATAATCATATAAACAGATGTCCAGTGGTAATCTACTACATCTGGAGTGTTCTACAAACTGATTTCATTCTGAAATAAATAATCTCAAAGATGTTAATATTTGTAGTAAAACATTAAATAATTATTTTTACCAGTCACCAGGGGTGTCTCCAGATTTTCTACATAGGGGTGGCCATATGGAGGCCCTTGAATATTTGGGTGGCACACAGAAAATATAATTTCCTGTTTTATTATGCTGTTGTCGAATATAGGTTACTTGAGTTGGAGTTTAAATGTGACATGATATTTTAAATTTGTATTTGGTGGTTTCTACATGTTCACAATATACACCACATTCGTAAGACCCATGGTTTTGACTTTTTCTCAGGTTTTGATCAATAAGTCATTTAGTCAAACTTGAAGACTTGGATGGATGTACGCCAAATTTATATGAGACTATGCACAGTAAAGAAGAAACATGAGGTCAAGGCTCGCCGTGTCTCAGGCAGAGTGGGACCCAAATTGCAGCACTCGAAAGACAATGTCTAAAACTCAACAACAGTTTTATTGCTGTTGAAGTTAATATAACAAAGGCCAGGGACACCGTGAGGACTAACTAGGAACATGCAGAACAAACACACACACAGCCTGACAGACAATTCAACAAAGGACGTAGACGCAGACGATATAAACATGCCAGGCTGAAAGGGAGCAGACAAACGAAGCAAAACTAAACACAACACACAGGACAAGCGACTATCAAAATAACAAACACTAAGACCAAACTAAGACGGGAATTTTGCACAAGGACAGGAGATAAACAAACACGATTGACTGGGGAGAAAGAAAACACAAAAGAGGATAACTCAAGGTTACATATACTAATGACAAACACAGACTGCAAACAACGGAAAACTAAGAAGCACAAGGAAACAATATTATACTGAAAGGACTGGATCCAGAGCTAGAACATAAACCTCAAAATTCAAAAGAACAACTCATGAGTTGAAACTTAAAACATCCCAAAACTCAAAATGCTGGGTCGTTCACCCAGGAGCATGACACTTGATGTGTTTCTGCAGCTGTACCCATGCTCACACCAGCCCACGGCAGGTATTAGATATATCTAATACTATCATTTGTTTGGAGGATGTGTTCCCTGACCAATTAAACGCCACGTAACACACTCAGCTGTGGGCAACCACCCAAGTCGTATATGTAGCAGTGGGAAATAACTAACTCCTTTCACTATTCATTATTAAAATAAAAATTGTATTTTATCTTAAAGAAATCTGTTTCTTCTTCCTAAACATGCTCTGTAGCGATCCTGATTCAACGCATTACCCGTGAAATGAATAATGGTGCCCATAAATTAGAGACTTTCAAGAAGAGTTACTTGGCTGAAATGACACATGTGCTGAAGAATGTCTCACGTATGTGGCAAACAAAAGCTACCCGACTCTAAATCAGATACTTTTCAGCATGAGGTTTAGGATTCATCCAGCCGGGGATTTTACACACAAAAAAAACACAGGCGCTAAAACACACAACAGGCTATCACATGCATTTATATAACACAATAGACTAAACTACGCCTCCATATTATGAACAGAAAAGCCCTGTAGGGATGCACTGATGGTAACCAAGTCATGACTTCCTCATGAGGCGCAGTTATCTTTACACTGTTATCTTTGTAAAATATTTTTATTTATAAGTTCAAACTTTATTGGCTGATACAATTCAATTTCTTTAGCTTTGTTTCTATTACAGTAAGCATATTTTTGCAATCACTAGTAGGTTATATGTTTGAAAGTGAGGCTTTCACACAACTTTCTAAATGTTGGGATATGCTCAAATGTCTGTACAGCTGATATTACACAATATAATCTTAGGGGTCCCTCTGATAATTGTGACAGTAATAATGTCATTAATATTTTGTTTTAATGTTTTAATGTGGGAACATTAAAACTACTTGGATATTTCCTGTAATGTGGAATTTTGTTTTTAAATACACCAAAAACATCATAATAATTAGAATGGATGTGGAGGGCCACCAGGATTTCAAATTAAAAAATAAATTTTTTTAAAAAAGGACAAGAGAAAAGATACGCCTACTGTGAAATTGTTTGTTTTTAACAGGACATATGAAACCGTTTTTGATTCAAACTCATTATGGCCTACTATAAACTGCTGTCACTCAGCCTTTACACTTCCTTGTTGGCAATTCCAGCATATTTTCAATTTGTTTATTCAACTTTCAACCTTTTTTCAGTAGAAATCGTTTCTGATGGATGGATGGCCTGCAGTAAGCGACTGCCTTCTTTCTCTTTGACATGAAACTGTTTGTTGTGGATGTCAAAGAGAAGAACAGAGATGGAAGTGAAGTGTGACAACAGGCTGTTGAAGACATGACATTGTACATGGTTCATGGTACATTGGTACCATGAATGGTACCATCATTTAGGAATGCATGTGGTCACCAAACATGCCACCAAACTTACACAAAGGTTTCCAAAGAAAAAGCAGGCTTGTACTTTTAGATGACATAGAGACTATTACTTGAATAGAAGAGAACATCTTCGCCACAAGAGAGAAGGTGAAACACAACCTCCTCTGGCAAAAAGCATCCGAAGATTGATACAACATCTCTCCAGACGTTTTGTGAAATATTTGCCTCCTTGTTGAGGAGGACTGAACCCACTAAAACAACAACAAAAAGAAATGAACTGGTTATACAATGTATATACAATCTGTTTATTTGTTTGTCTTTGGTCACATGGAGTTCCTACTGTAGGAATGACCTGCTGTATTTTTTAAAAAGTATTTGCAGTCTAAACATTTAGTGTTTCATTTTACAAATGAGCTAAAATATTACTTTAAATCATTAATTTACATGTGACGTATATTTACACCATTTTGAATCTCTTTACATTTTAATGATGCTACACGGGGCTGTACTTCCAATTATCTTTATAATGACCTCCTTATCTGTTTACCACTTTCCTCACCAGCAGTTTGAGATCATTTTGATTAAAAAGTTTCTTTTTCATATAAAAAAGGTTGATTTTCTCTGCCACACGGGGGGAAGTTTCCCTGCTTAACCAGCAGCACTGGCTACTGTACTTTGTATCATGATGACAGGTAGCCTAGGGGCTTCACTTGTCCTCGTTTAGGATCTCCTGATTGGTTCCCATGGGGTTAATCTACAGTGTGCAGCCTGTAAAGATCTCAGAGGATGTTTGGAGGATCTTTGTACACTTCTCAGATGTAACCTACCGTAATCCTGACCTTTACTATGGATAAGATGAGGCTCCTTTATTTTTCTGTTGCCATATTGTCCCTCATGCAGGTAATTATGCAGTTTGAATTTTCTATTGTCAATTTAGGTTTTCAGGTAATTACAGAATTTTGAGTTAGCTTCTTAACAGTTTTTTCTTTTTTTTAAGATACCCCATGTTAAGGCTGCAGGTAGGTCTTCTGTCCTTTTTCCTTTGTCAAGTGGTTAATATTGATATTAATATGGATGTTTATATTTGTTGTTTTTCCCACTTCTTTTTTTCATATAACATATATGGAATCTTTCCTTGAGAATATCCCTTCAAAATCAAACTGAATATGCCAGCGGAGCAGAATGACTTCTTATGGAATGTTTTGTTGTTGTTTTGGTGATTTATGAATGACATTGAAGAAGAGGTTCTTAATGAAAATGACCTGGGGGGGGGGGGTGTTTTGTTTTGTTTGTTTGTTTGTTTTTTTTATCATTTGGCAGTATGATTGTTAATAGTCTATTATTACTTTCTTTATTGGGGGTGACCCCAAAAATGATACTGGAGATGGTCTAATATTTGGAAGGTTGGTTTTCCAACCTAAATGTCAAAGAATCCTTGGGCAAGATGCTGAACCCTGAGTTACCTCCATTAGGAGTTGACCTTGTGAATGTCATATTAAAAGTGCTTAGACATAGGAAAAACATGAGGCTTGAAGAAAGCCGTCGAAGTGTTCAAACTGAGTAACAAAAATAACTAATTAAGTATTCTTTTAAGGACTTTCCATCTGTTTTATTCTGTGCCACAAAGAAACTTAATAAATAAATGTTCTTACTTTTCTCAGGATGTAATATCCTGTCAGTAACATCTCCTTCAGCATCATCCCTTAATGTGGTATGGAGCACCTACAGCAATGCTTCAGTTTATGTGTTGGACTTGAGAGCTGTGAACTCCACTACTATTTCCCCGCTGATGGTGATGATACCACCAACCAGCACAGAGATGGTGGTACAGGGGTTAAGATCTGGATATGTCTATGACATCACCCTGAAGGTCCTTGTGTTTTTTAATCTTGTGTGCACAGACACTAAAACAGCCATGACAGGTAGGGACAAGTTTTAAACCAGCTGAATAAACAAAGCAATTTTATTTGAAGAGTAAAGTAAATAAAGTAATGCTGAACATCTTCTACATCCCCCCAGTGCCGGCTACACCTCAGATCACACTTTCTGAAGCTGTGTCAAGTACTTCCATAAGGTTTGAATGGACCACTGTGATTGGGGCAGTTAACTATACTATAATTGTGGAAGAGTTCATTAAATCTCTGGCACAGAGCTTCACTAAGACCTTCACAGATTCAAGGGGACAAATTGATGATTTGAATAACTTTACAACATACAGCTGCAAAGTTTACGCCTCCAACAGTGCTGGAAGAAGTGCCCTAAGTAACACAAAGATAATAACAACGTGTAAGTGCATACAAACAGCTGGTTTTGATGGTTTTTCAGATGATGCACATACACATAAAATATACATAATTACTTCTAAATCACTGATTAACGCCTGTATTTTCTGTTGGAAGTGGTGCAGCCACCCACTAATGTGAAAGTAGTAGCAACAGGAAAAAGTACAGCCCGAGTGACTTGGAACTCAGTGGATAAAGTCCTGCTGTACCGAGTGGCTGTGAGTGACAGTAAAAACCCCAGCAACATGCCAGTCATTAGAAACACCACCAGCACAACCTTTGATATAAGTAATCTGGAGCCCTGCACCACCTACACAGTGGGAGTATCATCATTCAACTTCTTCTTGGTGCCTGGGGAGCCTGCTAATGTTACACACACTACTTCTAGTGAGTATCTGTGCAACATCAATTATTTGTCTATTTCCCTTCTCTTCTCTTGTTTAAAAATATGAAATTAAAATCAGATAAAGCGTAGAAAAGTATTTACTACCAGAACCACTGAAGCATAGGCCTGATTCCCTGTTTTTATAGATGAGGACATATACAAACTATTACCTGCATCGTGATGATATTTGTGAATGAGCTCCGTCAGAGTGTTTTGTTTGACCTGTTAGGGATAACATGCCAACAGGAATCCGAGAATATGTTCATGTACCTACATTTACCGCTTTTGCTGACTTCTGAAACATAATTATGCCATCTGTTTACAATTTGTACATTTTTTTCTTTACTTTATTCAGCTATTAATTCGGTGACGACAGTCTCAGTGGACTACAGCTGCTCCAGTGGCAGTGTGACAGTAACTTGGGATGTGGTCTTTGGGGCCAGCTTGTACAGAGCCACAGCTGTAGATGGGACCGGCGCTTCTAGTAACTGCACATCAGCTTCCACTAGCTGCCAGATCTCCATGTTAACATGTGGTGAGAAGTATGAGGTCCGTGTTACAGCCCTCTCTGGTGCCTGCAGCAGCACCTCCAACATAACTTCAATGTTTGAGACAGGTGAGGGCAGCAGCTGTGAAAACAAATATGACCTCTCTGAGGCTCATCCCCTGTCGCCTTTATACTGCATGTTTTCAATCATACTTCCACCTCCTCTTTTTTCCTTACATTGCACAGTGCAATCTATTCAGAACAAACTGTACGCTTAGGTCAGACTTTTTAGGTTCTTTCCATGGTGTCCTTTGTTCTTTGTCACAAGTTCACGTTATCTAATAAGACCTGCCATCTAACACCAGCAATTCAAAAGGTCTTTACAGCCTATTGAAGTTAGGGAGTTTTCAAAAGTCATGTATAGGATGGGTCTGAAACATGAACAGGTGAAGGAGATACACAATCATGTACTGTACACCAAGTCTTCAAGCTGCTTTGATGGTGTGATTAATTTAAATGAAAAACAGAATTTGGTAGACTGCTTGATGTTAAAGATGAAATCGATCATTTTTTTGAAGTTGTTTAAACCAAAAAAGGATATTTATGCATAATTAATGTGTTATAACATCTCTCGACAAACTTTTACATTCTCATAAACTTTGAATGAATCCATTAAAAATGCATAATAGCAGGCACCAGTTTCTGGAAGCCGCTCAAGTGTCCTAAAAATCACACTTTCCCCATTGATAAACAGTTTGATTACATTCTCACATTGTATTAAAGTTTATGCACTAAGACGCCAACAGTGTTACATGCATTTCAACAAATGTATCACTAATGCCAACTAAGAGCAGCTAACAGAGGCTAACAGCAGCAACAACATCAGAAAACTTTAAGATATCCTCAACAACTCACTTCGGTATAGCTATCATTGGTTTTAAAAAAGTTTTCACAGAGTCAAGAGTCATGTTCCAATCTGAGTACACTCACTACAGACGAACAGTGGCCAGAGTTGAGGTGATCAGAGAAAATTGTCAACATTTTGGTCGCTTATGAAGAAGTGCACGATGTGGACTTACATTCAATACACTTTTGTTAGTGGTTGCTCTAGTGCGTAAAGAATGGTGCATAGAAAATAAATAAATTAATGTTAATGGTTCTACAAGCATTAACCTAGCTCTTCAAGGGCCGTCACTACTGGCTTTGTTGGCCACCAACACCCTTGGCCATCAGTGACCTCAGCTATGTATGCATTCCCTTGCAAATACATAGAAGTAACTGTTCATTAGCCATATTTCTTTTAACATGTCTACAAAATGTAAGCTTTTTTCTGTGTCATTTTCGATTACTAAACGATATATGGACGAGTTAGAATCACGATGAGAGTGTCATTTATGTCATGAAATTACAGTGAAAAGGGGGAAAAAATGCATTATGTAAATATGCAAAATGACTCATTGTGTCATTTCTAGAATTTGATGCCAGGATGGAAGGGATGTAGAGGTGCACTTATCTTATCCTCCCATCCTTAATTCGTTCTTTTCCCCCAGTCCCCTGTGCCCCAGCAAATCCTCAGGCTTCATACACTTGCAACAGCAATGTAGTCATCTTCAGCTGGCAGCCCATCGACAACGCCTTCTATTATGTGGCAACGTCTGTGGATAGCAATGGCATGTCAACGGAGTGTCGAACAGTAGACATCATGTGTTTCTTCACTGATGCGGAGTGCGCTCAGAACTACACGTACCGTGTGTATGCTGTCACCTTACAGTGTATCACCGACATCACTGAACCTGTGATTGTTCAAACCTGTGAGTATTTCTTACAGTCTTTGTTGTGACTTTTCTAAAATGTGATTACAGAAGCTTTTTGTGGTTGGTTGCTCTAACAACTGGTAAAGTTTAGTTATTTTTTAAACACTTTGAATTAAAGGAAAGGAACGAAATACACATTCTTCTCCATTTTCTTTCTTTAGCTCCTTGTCTTCCAACTAACTTGAGAAGGACAGCTGAGTGTGACCCTAACAAGCTGGTCATAAACTGGGATTCTGCTGCTGGAGCTCTTTCCTATTTTGTAGAAGCAAAGGGAAACACTAAAGAAAGCTACAACTGCACAACGTCCTCCAACAGCTGTGAAATTACCAATGTGCCATGTGGTGAACACCTCAGCGTGTGGATTGTTGCCTCCAATAACAAGTGCTCCTCTCCCCAAGTTTTGGGAGAGGTTGCACAGACTGGTATGTATTGAGTCGCTGTTTGAAATTTTCATAGTTCCCAAGATGTCATACTGCTAAACCAGGTGGCAGAGACTCGTAAACACAAACATCCTCTCTTTTCAGTTCCCTGCACCCCAAACAATGTCACAGTATCAGTGGACTGCAGCCAAAACTCTGCAACACTTGATTGGATGGAAAGCAGTGGCGTTATATTGTACGTCATTGTCGCCCAAGATGCACACGGCAATTCATACAGGTACATGTCAATGGACAGCCCCCGTATGATTGATGGCCTGAGATGTGGACAGAACTACACTGCCAGTGTTTTTGGCACAGATTTCATTTGCAACAGCACCACCAGTCAGGAGGTTTCTTTTATGACAGGTAGGTCAGAAGATTGATAACACTGTTGTGTCACCTATGTATATACTATACACTATATATATTATACCAAAAAAAAATTAAACCAGGGCAAAAGTGCCTTAAACTTGCAATTACTTAAAAAAAAAAATTAAATCACCAAAAATTAGTCTTAAAAATGATCAGAATTAGTCTTAAAAATGATGTAATAGTTAGTCTCCAACAATGTTTCTGTGAGATTCACCCTCATTTGTTATGTTCAGTTATCATGTGCAGATTTATGATGAAGACACTTAACACCTGTTAAGTTACTGTGAACTGAATCATCTTTCTCCTCTCCAGCACCGTGTCCTCCGACAAACATCGAAGCGTTTAGAGACTGTGATGCCAATCGTGCTGTGATAGTCTGGCAGAACCATCAGTCCACAGGCCTCTACACCGCCACTATAGCCGATCAGAGCGCTGATCAGCTAAACTGCACCAGCAACACAGGGAACAATTGTACAATAACTTCTCTGCCTTGTGGAAAGAAATACAACGTCTCGGTCACTTACAATGATGGAAACTGTCCGTCAGCCTCGAGTGTGGTCAGCATGGACTCAGGTACTACTGCTTTAAATTAAATCTGTTCATCAGAGCACCATATTTGATCCTGCAGAAGAAATGATTACAACAAATGGAAATATCCTAAATAAACCAGATGAGTTGAATAAAATGTGTTGAAACTTTAATTTAAAAAATAATAAATAATATCTAAAATATGATTTCTGCTTTTAACCTAAGGAAGTGAGTGGAGCGCCATTTCTGATATAGAAATGGTATACCATTTCTATTGATTTTAAATGGCATATGATGTTGTGTGTCTTTTTTCAGTGCCATGTGGTCCTGAAGGAGTCAGAGCCCATGTGGACTGCACAAGTGGTGAGCTGACAGTCTTCTGGAACATCTCCACTACTGCTGAGAACTACACCACTGTGATATCCAGAGGATCGGGCCAGCCTCTGTACTGTAACTCCACAGAGACACAGTGCAGTACAGGAGGACTGGAGTGTGGAAGCACCTACGCAGTGACGGTCTTTTCTATCACTGGGACGTGCAAGAGCCTGCCGAGCACAGAGGTCACAGTGGACACATGTGAGACCTGCAGATTTATCATGATCATATATGTAGATAGAGCCACAAGACTTTGTTAGATAAATCCTCCAAATTGCATTTCTTATTCATTTCCTTTCAGTGCCGTGTCCTCCCACCAACGTCACAGTGACACGCACATGTGCTCCACACCCTGTTCCTGTGTCATGGCTCCCCAGTGATGGTGCCAAATACTACACTGCTGTTGCTTTGAGCAGTGAAGGTCACAAGTCCTCGTGCACAACCAATAAAACCTCCTGTAGCCTCACTGGGCTCCACTGTGGGGAGGTTTACACAATAGGTGTTTCAGGAGTTGATGACAAGTGTACAATTCAACAGAGCAACACTGTCTCTGTGAACACAGGTAACACGACCTTGACCTAAACCACTGATGTCAGTAATGGGGGTCTTATTTGGGGAATCTGGAAGCGTTACTGATATTTTATTTCATTCCAACTCCAGAACCATGTGCTCCCTTTAATGTGTCGAGCCAGCTGATCTGTGGTGCTAGAGCTGCTCACGTGTCCTGGGACCCCAGTCCGAATGCACTGAGCTATGCAGTGGAAGCCATAAGTGATGGGCAGACCCTCACCTGCAACAGCTCCAGCCCCAACTGCACACTGAGTAACCTGCTCTGTGGCCAAGCATATGAAATTGCTGTGACTGCCACGGATGGCACCTGTGTCAGCAACTACAGTGCCCCCTTCAGGCAAGACCAAGGTACTGACTTTGACTGGCAATTACTCAGGTGAGGAGAAGCCTCTCAGTCTCAGTATATTGAGATGAATCTTCGTTTTGTTTTTTTTTACAGCAGTGATTCCTGTAATATTATATCCTATAATATTGTCACCAGTAATTTCTTAAATATGCCCCCACTGGACTTGAGATTTAATATGCAAATTTGTGTTTTTCACTGATCTCTTGCAAAAGAAACTTGACCTAACAAGACCTGCCTCTTTCCAGCCTCATCACACATTACTGGTTTAAACACTTTAGCAGTGAAGATAGAAAACTCAAACTAAACAAGGCATCATACTCGTCCTTCTTTTACATTCTTTTCAATCAAACTGATAAGCAATTCGTTTTTTTTTTAACTCTACTCAATCCCAGATCAGTTATTTTTCTTGGTTTTAATACACTATACTGGTCATGGCTTTCTTCATCGAACTCAGTACACAGTTCAGCTGACAAAAGTCTTTGTGATTAACTCCCACTGTGTTCTGTTTCTCAGTGCCATGCGCTCCAGGGAACATCAGTACAGACTTGTCCTGCAGCACCAATGACTTAACGGTCAGCTGGATCTCTTCTTCTGCATCCCTCCAATACAGTGTCGCTGCTGTGCCATTAGCTGGAAATGTAACTTCGGCCATCTGCCACACTGATGGTGCCAGCTGTGTTCTGAGCGGCCTTCAGTGTGGACAGACGTTTAACGTCTCAGTGGAAGCGTCCTCTGGCAGCTGCAATGGACCGCACAGCCCTCCACAGACTGTTCAGACAGGTAACAATGACAGTTATTGTAAATCTATAATTTCGTCTATCTGCTAACGCTGCTGATTTCCTTAATGTTTCTTTTAAGTAGATAAAGTCCAAAATCAATTGTTTTAGAATCGTAATATTTAGCAAGAAAGGAAAGAGATCATTCTATACCAACTATGACTGTGACAAAACAATCAACATAACTGTCCTGTAAATGTTAATTAGTACAGCATTTTAAATTTCATGCCCTCACATGCTGATGGAGGTGTGGTCCCACTCCTGAAATTCATATAAATTATCTCCAATAAATGAGGATTTACTTTGGGTCAGTTGGGATAGGCTGTCGCATGATTCCCTCAGTGCTGCACTTCTCCTGTCCTAATACTCAAACTCATTAATGCTCATATTAAAACAAAATGATAACACATTATTCTTGTCTTGTTTGAAAGTCAGGGAATCATGATTCGCTGCTTGTTTAATGCTGGAGCTCAATAAAACAAAACCTGAGCAACATACTGGAAGAAAAACAGAAAGGCTTTGATAAAGCAAACATGCATGATATGTTAGCTTGCACCAATAATTTGTTACTTTAAACCTTTGACATGCCAACTTTGGAAACTGCAATGTTAATTAACGAACAAGTGCAGCCTGTATTAAACCTGACAAAAGCAATATGAACTCTGAAATTGTATTCTTAAAAGGCTTACATTTAAAACACAAAATCATTTAAGATAAGTTTTTTTATATAGATACTACTTGAGCAGTTGGATTTACAGTGTGTCATATCTATTTCCAGCACCCTGCTCCCCTCAGAGCTTGGCAGCAGTGACAGACTGCAGATCAAACTCCCTGCTGGTCTCCTGGAATTCCTCTTTCGGTGCTTCCAGCTACACAGCTAAAGTTATGGGCCCACATGGCTTCTCTGAGACGTGTTCCTCATCAGATCTTAGTTGCTCTTTTTTCAACCTGCAGTGCGCCACTCAGTACAGCATCACAGTAGCATCCGAAAACAACCGCTGCACCAGTGCTCCCATTCAAACTACTATCACAACAGGTGTCATTTACATATATTTGTGCATTTCATGAGTTTCCAAATCATATTTGGACTTTTGGGACACATCATGCATCATGTAATGTATGTTCCTCCAGGACCATGTGACTCAGTTAACGTGACCAGCGTCCTGCACTGTGGCTCAGACGTGGCCACGGTGTCCTGGATTGCATCTCCCGGAGCTCTGACCCACACTGTGCTCGCTGAGGATGGCACATCTCATGATTATATTTCCTGCAGGACTAACACGGCTTCCTGTCAGCTGAAGCAGCTGCAGTGTGGGAAAGTTTACAACCTCACAGTCATCTCTGAGGACGCCACCTGTAACAGCACAGGAGCAAACCATGTTATAATGACAGGTAGGGAAACCGCACACAGCAAAAACAAAGATGTTTTACAATCTTTAGAATCAACGAACACATTTATTAAACGTGTTTCTTTTTGTCTCCTTCGCAGCTCCATGTCCTCCCACTTTCATAAATAACACTCTGATCTGTGGCACCAGTTCCTCTTTTCTGTCATGGACCCCGGTGGCTGATGCTACAGGTTACACAGTTAACTCCACAGCTTCAAACGGCCACAAATTGTCGTGTAGCTCAGCCACAGCTTCATGCACACTGACTGACCTTCAGTGTAGTGAGACCTACACAGCTACAGTGACTGCACACGGTAACGAGTGCGACAGTGCGCCTGGAACCAGCACCAGCATTACCACAGGTGAGCGTGCTTCAAATGGCACATACATGTGATCTTGCTTCATCCCCCTGCTAAACCAATGTACTGCTCTTTCTCCAGCTCCCTGTTCTCCAGTTATTATTTCTAAGCAGTATACCTGTGGCACCAACACAGCAGTGTTCAGGTGGACTGACCCTGCGGGAAGCCTCAGTTTCCTCGCTCAGGTAGAAGGAAAAGGGCATCAGGACGACTGCCACACGACAAATACCAGCTGCGTGTTTGAAAATCTCCCCTGTGGCTTGGATTTGAATGTAACACTCCAGGCTCAGGGGGCTCAGTGCAACAGCAGCCCAAGTGTCAACGAATCCTTAGAAACAGGTAAATAACAGACATTTTTTCTGTCATAGAGTAAGATGAAAAGAAATCACCACTGGACCTCATATCTGCCTCGTATAGTATTGATTTTTTAATTTCAGGTTCAATTATATAGCACCAAATCACAGTAACAGCTGCTTCAAGGTTATTGGGACTTGAATACTGAAGGTATTCTTCAGTGTTCAAGAGAAAACTCTATCAAGCAACCCGCTATGAACAAGTACTTTGTAAGAGTGGAAAGGAAAAACTCCTTTTTAACAGGAAGAAACTTCCAGCAGAGCCAGGCTCAGGAAGAGGCAGACATCTATTGCAACTGGTTTGGGAGTGAGGAAAGAACAAGAGCATAAGGAGACAGGACAGATATAGCACTGTCCAGCCTGCTAAATCAGCTTAGCACAATTAATAAAGATAAGGGGAAATAGCCAGACAGCCAACCCTCACTAACTTACCCCCAATCTATTATTAGTTTCTATTTTCTAGTGAATGTGGCTTATATTCCATCTGTTTCTACATCTTTCAAATCGTTATAAACATTAAGGGAAAATATGACAATGTCATCAATTTCCTCATGTGTATTTCCTCTAAATGTCAACCTCATACATGTCAGTTTAAACTTCATGTGTTTGTAACCTGATTGGTCGTTGAATGTTTTTCTCTTTTCTCTCCAAAGTCGCGTGCGCCCCACAGAACGTGAGCGCCACCCTGCTTTGTTTGAATCATTCAGCCCTGGTGACGTGGGTGGGAAGCCCCAGTGCTACAGGATACAATGTGACAGCAACAGCACAGGGTGGACACGCACACCACTGCCACACCAATTCTACCAGCTGTCAAGTCCATGACATCCACTGTGGTGAAACCTATAGCATTACCGTTACACCTTACTCTCAGACATGCACAGGAAATCCAAGTGCAGCCTACAGCTTTCAAGCAGGTACTTGAAGTCATATATTGTCCATGAGGAGAGTTCTCCCTACTTTGCAGAAAGACAACAGGAAACCATTTTTCTTATGTTCTCTGCAGGCCGTTGCACTCCTGGTAACATCGCCGTGTCTCCAGCTTGTGAGGGCAACAGCACAGTCTCCTGGTCTCCTGTAATGGGAGCTGATATGTACATAGCAACAGCAATGGCAGATGATGGACACACTCATACCTGCAGCTCAAACTATTTAGACTCGTGCAATTTCACTGACCTCCACTGTGGGGAAACCTACGCTGTCACTGTTGTCAGTGTAGACAGGGGCTGCTGGAGTGAACCAAGCTCAGCAGTGCAGCTCAGGACAGGTGAGAGAAAGCTGGAAGGAGCATCTCTGTGTTTTGGGGTCTGTAGGCTGATTTAGTAAAAAGTAACAATAACAATACTGAAACATTAATCCTTTTTGATTTGCTCACCTCCTGTATCTTCCTAGCTTTGTGTCCACCCACTAACTTGACGGGTCATGTCAGCTGTGATGCCAACGCACTGACCCTCACTTGGGATCCGGTGACTGGAGCTATCTATGTCTTACAGTATGAGCAGATAGGCAGCGCACTCCCTCATTCAGCCAACGTCACCTCTAACTCTTCCCATACTCTGTCTAATCTGCTGTGTGGGCAAAGGTACGCTTTCTGCATTGCAGCCCAGGATGGAAACTGCCGCAGCAGTTACAGTCCACCCATAGAAATAAGTACAGGTAATGAGTGTTTCCATAGCAACGGCAGCAAAAGTTCTTGTGGGGCATGCATAACCCAGCAGCTCTCCTTTTCTTTCAGCCCCCTGTCAGCCCACAAACTTAACGGTCCAAGTGGACTGTGGGACAAACAATGGGAATTTTTCCTGGGATGAAAGCAGCAGTGCAGGTTTCTACACTGTGCAGGTGACAGGGGAGCACGGCCACGTAGCCTCCTGCTCCTCTAATGACACCTCCTGCGCTGTGAAACTTCACTGTGGCCGCTCGTACTCTGCGACACTGGTGGCCTCCACAGAAAGCTGCAACAGCAGCAAACACACTGATATTTATTTTGACTCGGGTAAGACAAAACATTTATACTACAAGAGCAAGCCTTAGACCTGCTTAGATCTGGAAAAAGCATGTGATCTGGTGCAAAGGGAAGAACTGTGCTCCTCTGTGAGGAAGACAGGAGTGGCATTAGAGTATGTGAGAGTGGCGCAGGAAACGAATGACAGTAAGACACCGGTGGGGTGAGATCACATCAGGGATCAGCTCTGAGCCTGTTGTTTGCAATGATGAAAGTGGAAGTGGTGAAAGTCAGGCAGGGTCTGCATGGACAATGATATTTGAAGCCTAACTGTGATCTGTAGTGAGAGTAGGGATCAGAGGGCGGTGCCTGGAGAGAAGAGGTTTCAATGAGATTTTCATTGGAAGTGGGATGTTGGAGGACAGGATTGGAAATATAATAGAAGAGGAGCAGCTCAGCTTCAGCTTTTGAGACATAAAGTTGGAGAGGCAATGTTGAGATGGTTGGACATGTGCAGAGGAGGTGTGGTGGATATATTTGACCAAGGTTGTTAGGTATGGAGCTGTCAGGCATAAGTATAATTGAGTATAATTATTTATTTACTCATTCATGCTCTGCTCGGATCAGCTGGTTGTGTTTGTTGTGTTTCAAACACTTGTTGCCAACATGGATACTATGTAGTGTCCTCTGGTGGACAAAATATGCACCGTATACACTCGCAATGTGGTTGACGAATGTCTCTTCTTTTACTTTAATTTTCATTTACTGATCATTATAAATTCTGAAAATAGCTCAGATCAGTTGATAATCGTCCCACTGATAAATGAGTCGGACTCTAAACCTGACAGTGTAATTCTTTTTTTTTTCTTTATAGAAAGCTATGAGAACAAATTAAGGTGGTGATACAAGAAAATTCCATTTTTAACATTTCATTTTATTTATTTCTCAGCCTATCAAATCACCTTGGCAGCTTGTCTGTTGTATGTCGAGTATAGTATCATTATGTTTTTGACGCTCCCCTGTAGCTCCCTGCCTACCAGAAGATGTTGTGGCAGAGTTGGACTGTAACACCAACATGATGACTGTGAGCTGGTCTCAGACTCCGGGCTCAGATAACTACACCGCCTGGGCCATCAGCAGCACAGATGATCACAGAGCTTCCTGTAACTCGACATCCGACTCCTGCTCCATTCGTGATCTGCAGTGTGGAAAAGTCTACGAGGTGGTTGTCACCTCCTCTTCTGTTCACTGCAACATCATTGCTGGCTCTGACTACAAGGTTCAGTCAGGTGGGTGCAGCTCTTTTAAATCCAAGACGTTTAGCAAAACATAATTTGTTATATGT
Organism: Neolamprologus brichardi; assembly: GCF_056152115.1. Lineage (NCBI taxonomy): Eukaryota > Metazoa > Chordata > Actinopteri > Cichliformes > Cichlidae > Neolamprologus > Neolamprologus brichardi. The sequence goes on from NC_142121.1 coordinate 24,127,523, forward strand.
TGAATAAACCGGCTTCTTCCCCCCCAAACCACTTTTAGCTCCATGTAAACCTGAGAACACGACTATTGACCAAAACTGCAGCTCCAGCGTCATTACAGTAAAGTGGAACCAAGGTGACACAAAACAGAATTACACTGTTAAGGCTACTTCTGCCTCAGGTGTGAACTCCACCTGTGACTCCACCCAGAGCAGCTGTTCCTTCCTGGACCTGAGCTGTGGTCAACTCTACACTTTCACAGTGATGGGACACACAAATGTTTGTATAAGCGAGTGGAGCACTCCTATAGAGAAGCTTACAGGTACACACGCTATGTACATCTTTCAAAAATCAGTTACATTTAGGGAAATATACTTGGTCTCTTCTTAATTACACTACAATAAGAAGATATTTGTGTTTATTTTATTAATTTGAAGCTAAATGCTAACAGCACATTCATTTAGCTTGTTACTAACATCATAGACTAGCACATAGTGCAGGTGTTACTGCAAGAGACAGTCTATAAACCCATGATGTTACATTAAAGCCCTGCAGATTGTATATGGATTAAATGGCATATAAACCTGTGGTTTAATCTCAAACTATCACTTAAATTTTACCATTCATTTCCTCATTTTCTGTATCTGCTTCCAAGTTGTGCTTCTCTCTATTTCTAGGCCCATGCCCTCCTACCAATGTGTCAGCTGAGCTCAATTGTACTACCTTTAAAGCTCTGGTCACTTGGAGTAATACTGCAGCAAACACGGGATACATGGTCCAGGCCACGTCTGCTAACGGACACAGCTCCAGCTGCAGTGACTTGGGCACATCGTGTCATCTTAACAGCCTGGTTTGTGGACAGGAATACTCTGTTGTCGTGGAAGCAGTGGACCCCAGATGTCCTGGTCCTTCCAGTGTCCCCACCACCATCACAACAGGCGAGTGTACAGTAGCTTTTAACACAGAGGGAGTTTCTTACTTTTAAAAATTCTAACTTTTATAATGTTTCCTCCCTCCAGAGCCCTGTGTTCCTGTGAATGTCAGCTTTCACTATAACGTGAGTGCTGCCCAGGTGCAGTGGAGTGCAGGAAGCGGTGCAAGCTCATACTCTGTCCGAGCTGTGACACAGCAAGGCCTGAGTTTAACCTGTAACACCGTAAACACTGACTGTGTTCTGACTGGTTTACAATGCAGTCAGACCTACAGCATCACTGTGACGGCTAAAAACCAGGCCTGTGATAGTCAGATCTCTGACGCCTCCCTCCTCATGACGGGTTAGTAGTCAAATCAGGAAGGAACATGTGTACACGTATGTACATGTGTGCATTTTAATAACTAAATGTGTTTGTTTTCCCTTAATTCAGAACCCTGCCCACCCACAAACATTCAAGCCAATGCGTCTTGTGGGCAACCCACTGCAACTGTGTCCTGGCAGCAGAGTGACCTTGCTGCAGGTTATGTTGCCTACTTCGACAGCCAGCGTGGACACGACACTTTCTGTGTTGGCACAGACACAGATACAAGTTGTGTCGTCTCAGGGCTGATGTGTGGCACAGTGTACAGCGTCTGGGTCAAAGCCCTGGGACATCAGTACAACAGCTCTGACAGCATAGTGGTCCCTCTTACATCAGGTAATGAAAACCCCACACAACGTGGCATCAAACTACTCAGTACTGATCAATTCAATATTAGCTACTCTTTCTGTGTTGCCACAAGTAGTGAAGCATCTTACTAAGTGGTCTCTTAATAGCGAAGTTCCTCATTACCTATGGATTATTTTAATTTCAATATTATTAATATAGCCTCAAATCACAACAGCAGCCTTAAGGTACATGCTTTATACTGTGATGTAAAGACCCCACAATAATACAGAGCAAATAACAACAAGCAAATAAAACCCTATAAGTTTGCACTTTGGTGACAGTGGGAAGGAAAAATCCCTTTTAGTAGGAAGAAACCTCCGGCAGAACCAGGCTCATCATCGGGGGCGGCCATCTGCCACAACTTTGGGGGTGTGGGGAGGAAGACAGAACAAAGACATGCCGGGAAGAGAGCCAAAAATCAATAATAGCTATATAAACAGATAGATTCTTTATGTCTTTAGTGAATAATTATCTTGTATAAATTATTAGGGAAGCTATTAAGAAACTGCTGATGAAAATCTCATTAACTACCAGCTCATTCGTGACTCATCACTTGTTCTTTAGTAACCAAGTTTTTGTGTCCCTTGTTGTAAAGCGTTACCATACTTGATATTATTCTTGATCCCACAGGACCTTGTGAGCCAAGCAATATTGAAGTGATTTACGACTGTGGGGGCAGCTCTGCCAACATATCGTGGCAGCCCAGCGATGGAGCTGTGCGATACATTACTGTGCTCACAGCTTCTTCGGGACACACAGCCAGCTGCACCACCAACCAAACCAGCTGTCAGCCGAGGCCTCTGCGATGCGGAGAGGAATACAACGTCATTGTGATGGCTGTTGGAGAGACTTGTAACAGCAGTTCTCAGATGACAGGATACCTCACCACAGGTGCGTGTTTCAGCCAAACCTTTTGTCTCATTTATATCACAGTTCAGACCGTTTAACTTGTTCTCCCTCCAGAGCCCTGCGTTCCTACAAATGTGTCCATCCACTACAACTTGAGTACTGCCTGGGTGATGTGGAACACAGCGAGAGGTGCTGCGTCGTACTCTGTTCAGGCTGTGAGTGACCATAACTTGACAGTCACCTGTAACACCAGCAACACACACTGCTCTCTGACTGCTCTGCAGTGCAGCCACACCTACAGCATCACTGTGATGACACAAAGCCTGGCATGCAACGACACTGTGAGCTCTGCACCCTACCGCCTCGTGACAGGTTTGTCAATCCATCAGAAGTGATGCACAGGTTAGTTTCTGTGTTTCCAGAGTGAGCGTTTAAATGTGACCGTTTTCTCTTCACTCAGAGCCGTGTCCACCTACTAATGTTCAAGCCAGCATGTCATGCAGACAGCTTACTTCAACTGCGTCCTGGCAGCAGAGTGACCTCGCTTTGGGTTATGTTGCCTACTTTGACAACCAAAATGGCCACTACACCTCCTGTATGAGCACAAACACCTCCTGTGTGGTCTCAGGGCTGATGTGTGGTACAGTGTACAGTGTCTGGGTCAAGGCGTTAGGACAGCAGTACAACAGCTCTGACAGCTCAGTGGTCTCGCTTACATCAGGTAAAGAAACACTCAGCATATATATCTGATGTTTTTTTTTCCATTTGGGAGCCTTGATTTATTTATATTTTCTAACTGTGTTTCCTCAGCCCCATGCCTGCCCAGAGACATAACGGTGGAAGTCAACTGCACCTCTGACAATGCTGTCCTGGTGTCCTGGAACGGCACTTATGGCACAACTAACATTTCCCTGATGGCTGTCGTTGGTGGAAGTCTTCAAACTCTGTGCACAACTCAGCAGGAAAGCTGTAACATGACAAGTTTAAGCTGTGGGGAAACCTACAGTCTCAGCATCAACGCCAGCAACGACCAGTGCAGCCTCAGCACACAGACACTGTCTAACTTTACCACACGTGAGTGAGCTTTTGCAGGTAATGTGCATGCATGGCTGCTGCTGATTTCATTTGCTCACAATAAAACAAACATAAACATCTTCCTCAGGTCCTTGCCCTCCTCAGAGAGTAGCTGTCAATCTGCAGTGCAGCTCCCGTACTGCTGTCCTATCCTGGGAAGAGAGGCCTAATGTTGAACTGTACACAGCGAGTGCCATCAAGGCGTCAGGAGGGGAAGAGAAAACGTGTGACTCAGTGACCTCCACGTGTCAGTTCTCTGGTCTGGACTGTGGAGAGATGTATAACTTTACTGTTACAGGCCACAACAGAGGCTGCTGTAGCCAACCCAGCAGTCCCGTGTTCATCCACACAGGTACTACTGAGACCAAACTGTAAAGTACAGAAAATCCCTTGTTTCAGCTACACAACAGTGGAGATTCTCACTGAAACTGTTCCCATTAAAAATGTAAATATATGATATATTTTATTTTACATTTGAATATATATTTAAAATATAAAACAAGTAATGATCTTATAAAACAGCATGCATAGCAGACTCAATAATTTAGCAATATATAAAGTAGGAAAGAAGAAATGGGATTTCCTCCAAAAATGTCAATCTTAAGGCATCAACAGCAGTAAAACAGTCATAGAACATTTTTACGTAATAAGACTCTAAAGGGTCGATTTTGATACTTAACCTCTTAAGCCCCAACGCCCCCTGATACGGGGGCAAAAAGCAGGAGATCAGGTAGGCTTGGGGCTTAAGAGGTTAAAGTTCATTTTAGGGTTGAAGATATTTATTCCTCTAATCACGTAAAAATAAGTTCGGGAATAAAAACTGTATTTTTATATCATACAACCCTCTTTACAAAACGTTTAGAGGCTTACATGTAAAAACAGAATGCAGAGATACACAGTCCCTTTAAATCAGACGCTGAAGTTTAAAGTAAGAAATATTTATAGATTAGTCGGACATCTTTACTGGCAGAGTTATTATTTTTGCATTCGTTTTTTGTCTAATTAGTTTTTATTTTAATTTCATTTTGACCTTCAGATGAGTTTCAGTTATTTTCCAGAGTGGGTTTGCTTGTTTGAGTATTTATATCTGTGTTGATCTTTTTAAACACATGGACATTTAAATAGATTGAGGACATATGTGAGAGGCACATGTATTACAATAAAAACACAGGATGTTTTAAAGGCAGTTGACTCACAGTCTTAGGAGTCAACCAAAGTGCCAGTAAACATGTCCATCAAAGCCTCATTGGGCAAGTTGCCATAACAGCTTTTACTAAATTAACAAAGCCTAAAGCTAAGAATTTCCTCTATATTTTTAATGAGTTTTTTTTTTTATTTTGTTTTAATTAACTAAACCTAGTTTTCATCAACTATGATGTAAAAGATAAAGATCTGAACTCTTTTCTCTCTTTTTACAGAGCCATGTCCACCTACAAATGTTTCTGCTGAGGTGCTCTGTGAGTCCGATGAGGTGAAGATCTCCTGGCAAGAGGCGAGTGGTGCTGAGAGTTTCTTAGTTACAGTGAGCGGCAGCAACGGATTCGTGAAGACTTACAACACAAACCAAACGCTTCTAAGAGCCTCTTTGCCTTGTGGACAGGACTTTAATGTCACTGTTCAAGGACAGGGCAGCATGTGTAATGGCATCCCCAGCAGTCCCACCTTCTTCAAAACTGGTGGGACTTTTTCTACATCATATGCAAATTATTTTAACTTTATTTTAACGTTTATGTTTTGACTGTTTTGGGGTTTTTTTTCCTTTTTGGGACACAGTTCCATGTATACCAAGGGGTTTGGCAACTGACGCAGAGTGTGGGTTTGACGTGGGCTCCGTCAGCTGGCAGCCAACTGATGGAGCTGAAACATACATTGCTGTAGCCACTGGCCTCGACGGCCACACTCACCGCTGCAAAAGCAATACCACCTCCTGCACCTGGAGCGATCTGCACTGTGGGGAGGAGTACAGTGTTGTAGTGAGAGCAAAGAGCAACAACTGCACCAGTCTGCCGAGCAACAGCTCAATCATCCACATGGGTATGATATTGACAAATGAAAACAAAGTGAAATGAAGTCCGAATACATCATCTCATGTCTGTAATTGTTCAGCAGTTTCTACAGTTTTTCTTAGAAATTTGCACAAGTAAAAGAAACATTATCAGATCATTGTTTCTTTCCAGACCCGTGTGCTCCCCAGAATTTGTCTGCCACTGTGAACTGTGATATGAAAGTGGTGTCTCTGAGCTGGGATGCCAGCAATGGGGCAAAGATGTACACGGTTTCCGCTGAGGCGGGAAACAAGTCAGTCAGTCTCAACACTAACATGACCACAGCCAGCTTCACTGGATTTACCTGCGGACAAAACTACAGCATCAAAATCACACCTCACAGTTGGTACTGTCCTGGAAACTCGAGCGCTTCAGTCTCTGTGCAGACCTGTGCGTACTGTTCAGATACACAGTTTTGACCAACCACACATAATGGAGAAGTGAGCTCTAATCTGAGTTTATATGTTTTTATACCAGGGCCATGCAAACCCATCGGAGTCTCTGCCAGCCAGGACTGTCTTACTAGTATTGCTGTGGTAACCTGGCAGCCTAGTAATGGGTCAGATGTCTACAAAGCCACCATGCAGACTGACACCGGCGTGTCAAAAATGTGCACGTCAGACACTAATCAGTGCAGCTTCCTTGACCTGATGTGTGGACAGAACTTCTCTGTCTCAGTCACAGCTTCCAACCAGCAGTGTGACGTCACCTCCGGTCCAGCCACAAGTCTGCAATCAGGTGAGGATTGCATGGCTACTAGAGCAGGAAACGCAGGCTTTCATTGCTATATTTAAACTTCATTTCTTAATTCTGTTTTCATATTTGAAAGGATTTTTTTTTCTCTGTTAGAATTTAAAGGTGAGGAAAGTGACATGTTTTTGTGGTCACTGGGCAAACAAACTTATCTGAGACTCCCACTTTTCCTCTGCTGGTCTCCAAGCATCTAGTCAGTGCTGGGAGGCTGTCCAATCAAAGGAAGCCTGAACAAGGATAAAGTGTGACAACGTCTAGTTATGGTGTGAGGGGATGGATACAAGCTTTATTATTTCTACAGTCTGTGCTTTTAAATATGTAAAGTCAGCATAGTTAAGGTGTTGTGTAGCAGTAGTAATCATTTTGCTGTATACTGAGGTTTTTGCTCATGATGCTCTCCACACTGAGTGACTGATCCTGTTTGTTGTGTCTGCTTTATCTTCAGTACCTTGTGTTCCCACTGACGTCTCAGTGGTGATGGATTGTGCTAACAACACTGCTGTTGTGTCCTGGGCTGCCAGTCAGGGTGCTGTAAAGTACTCAGTCATGGCCCACAGTGCCCATGTTAATAATGACAGCTGTCAGACCCCTGGCCTTAGCTGTAGCCTCAACAACCTCACCTGTGGCAGCCTCTACACTGTTCACGTTGTAGCTATGGGTGACAGCTGCTCTAGCGTCCCCAGCTGGCCTCTGAAATTCAACTCAAGTAAGAGGAACAACACCCGTGACCAGAGCCTAAAGCACTTTTAAAATATGAATTTTGTGCAGGCGATCAAATGTTTGCAATTTAAAGCTTTCAGCTGTGTATTCAAGATGTTGTCATGTTTTCAGTCCCCTGCCCGCCTCAGAACGTGAGCACCCAGGTCGACTGTTCGTCAAACGATCTGACAGTTTCTTGGGACGCCATCGGAGATGCTGACCACTTCTTGGTTTCACTAGCTGCTGAGAATGGCGAAAGCGAGTTATGCAACACCACAAACACTGTATGTTTCAGCAGCAATGCCACATGTGGAAAAACCTTCACAGTCCAGGTGACCTCTGTCAGAGAACACTGCCGCAGCGTGCACAGTCAGACGCAGAGCATCCAGTCAGGTTAGACAACTTCAGTTCAATTCAGTTTTATTTCTAAAGCGCCAAATGACAAGAGTCACCTCGAGGCACTTTATATATATATAGTGGCCCCCAGCAGCTTAGGTCTAATAATTAAGGGAGGATTCAGGGCCACCTGATCCAGCCCTAACTATATGCTTTACCAGAAAGGAAAGTTTTAAGCCTAATATTAAACAAACTGTCTGTCTCCTAAATCCAAGCTAGAAGCTGGAGGCTCTGCCTCTCATTTTACTTCTAAATACTCTAGGAACCTGCAGTCTGAGAGCGAAGTGCTCTGTGGAACTATAAGGTCTTCAAAATAAGATGGGGCCTAATTATTCAAGATCTTGTATAAGAGGAGAAGGATTTTAAATTCAAGCTTCAAAGAAAAAAAACACTTGACAAACTACCCTGGCTTGCATGGATCCTTCCAACCAATCACCAAATGAACTTTATGTGTTTTAGCTCCCTGCCAGCCCCAGGGGATCAAGGGCAGCATTGACTGTGTGACCAACTCTGCCTGGATATCATGGCTTGATGCTCCCGGGGCAGACAGCTACACTGTGTCCGGTGTAGCTGTAGGTGGAAATGACTACACAGTCAACTGCACCACCTTTACCAACACGACGTGTGAGATGAAAGACCTGGCCTGTGGTGTGCTTTACAACTTCAGCGTATTGGCCAAAAACAGCGAGTGTGAGAGTCAGCCCAGTGCCCCCATCAGTTTGGAAACAGGTACTTCAGTAAGAGCTGTGTTTTGTCATTTCAATTAATTACTCGTGCCTCAGTATGAACTTATCAACATCTGCTTCATTCTCAGCCCCCTGCTCCCTCTCTGCTATCACTGCTGTCCCCCAGTGTCACAACTCCTCCATCCTTGTTATGTGGGATCTCATGGAGGGTAGTGAGAGAAACACTGTGTACACTGCTACAGCAGAAGCCAGTGATCACACGTTGTTGACCTGCAATAATACCGGCACCAGCTGCTCCCTTCAGGGAGCACAGTGTGGCCTTCAGTACACCATCAGTGTAGCTGCTTCATCGGACGCCTGCAGCAGTATGAGAAGTCCTCCCTCCAGAGTTAGCATGGGTACGTCTTCATGTTTATTTTCTGTCAAGAAGTGCATCAAGTTTGGAAGTTCTAAGTTAACAGATATGCAGCTTACCTCAGCTTAAAGACTGGAAGTAGACAAGTATTTTTTAAAATAAATTAGCAAGAAAAAAAGCCCCAACAAAGTGGTTTAGTAAAACAGTCAAAATCATAGCTTAAATACAGCAGATACAGATAATTAAAAGCTACTAAATCTAAGTAAAAACCCATCACCTGGCCTTTGTGTATTTATGTTGACTCGTCTTTTTCCACAGAGCCCTGTCCACCCACAGACGTGAGGGTGAACGCTGCCTGTGAGCATCACAGGGCGGTGGTGTCCTGGACTCTGTCTCCGGGTGCTGAAACCTACCACATTGTCGCTGAGGCTGCAGATGGACACACGCACACCTGCAACACAAGCTCCACAAACTGCAGCTTATCAGAGCTCCACTGTGATGAGCAGTACACTGTGTTTGTGACAGCTGGCCATGAGAACTGCTCCAGCAAAGCCAGTCAGAATGTAACACTGAACACAGGTATTTGTTTTCGGACTTGTATGATATTAGTACCAAAAATGACTGAAAAATATAACTAATATTAGCACTCTAAGACTTACACCATCTTAATTGCTCCTTTTACCCAGGTCCTTGCCAGCCAAGTGGACTCTCAGTTACGTACCAGTGTAGCAATCGGTCCGCGACGCTGACGTGGACTCCCAGTGGACGAGCTAAAGACTACTACGGCTGTGCTCAGGCTGGAAATGAAGACATGCTTTACTGTCACAGCACAAACCCCAGCTGTGTTATCAATGGCCTCGACTGCGGAACTGTTTACAATTTCTCTGTCCAGGCCTCAGACGGGACATGCAACAGCTCCTTCAGTGATCCTGTGCAGATTGAAGCAGGTAAAAAAGGAGCTTCATACTTGTCAAACCCTGAGTAACTTTTCACATTACTGTTACTGACTCCTCCTCTCTTAGTTCCCTGTCCACCAGCTATTGCTGAGGTGCAGCTTTTCCCAATGCAGGACGAGATCGAGGTGATGCGTTTCAGCTGGAAACAGATTACCTGTGGCGACACCGGTTACATGCTCACTTTGACAGGAAGTCTGCTGGGAGACAGCCAGGCCATGTTCGAGCTTTCTTCCTATTGGACAAATGTGACATACTTTGAGTTTCCTCTCGTCTGCAGTTCGAATTACAGCGCCACAATGAAGAGCAGGAATGCTGCAGGCATGAGCGACACATCCATGCCTGTTTATGGAACAACAGGTAGATTACACCCCAGATTTGAGCTGTTGTTCACTGCAGTTACACAGGTGCTTCATGTGTCCTCACAAAATCTGGTGTAACTAGTAATCATATGAGCTACACTGAGGTGTATCACATCACATCTTTACAGTGTACCCATCCTCTCATGCATGCTTCCAGCAGGATAATGCACCATGTCACAAAGCTCAAATCACCAACAGTGAGTTCACTGTACTCAAAAGGCCTCCTCAGTAAACAGATGTCAATCCAATAAAAATAATAATAATAATACATTTTATTTGAGGGCGCCTTTCTAAAACCCAAGGTCACCTTACAAAGAGAAAAAGACATCATTAAAAAAGTAGATTAAAATAGACTGTAATTAATTAAAATACAGAAACCAGCAAAATACAACCACAAACAACAATTTTAAAAAAAGAAACACAGCAAGTAAAATCTGTATTAAAGCGAGTAAGCCTGTTTAAACAAGTAGGTTTTGAGTTGTGACTTATATAAGGGAAGGGAATCTATATTTCTTAAGGCTGGAGGAAGAGAGTTCCAGAGCCGAGGAGCAGAGCGACTGGAAGCTCTGTGCCCCATAGTGGTAAAGAGAGCAGAAGGAACAACAAGATGAGTGGCAGATGAAGATCTGAGAGAGCGGGAAACTGTGGTGATATGAAGGAGATCACAGAGATAAGGAGGGGCAAGGGTATGAATACTCTTAAACGTGAGAACTAAGATTTTAAAGTTTATCCTGGCTTCTATGGGCAACCAGTGAAGCTGTTGAAGAATTGGGGTGATATGGTCTCTTAAGGGAGTACGAGTTATGACCCGAGCTGCAGAATTCTGAAGAAGTTGAAGTTTATGGAGCAGGTCTGGGATGTGGTGGAATGAGAGATTGTCATCATGGAGGTGTTCGCTGATAAATCTGCAGCAACTGTGTAACACTGTCATGTAATTATGGTAGAAAAATCTCTAAGGAATGTTTCTAGCACCTTGTTGAATGTTGAATCTGTGCCATGAGTTAAGGCAGCTCTGAAGGCAACAACAAGGGGTCCAATACTCCAGTCCAGTACTAGCAAGGTGTACTTAAAAAAGTGTCCATTGAGTGTGAATAAAAGTAAGCTTTCTATCTTTTTTGGAAAGAATATAATTTTTAAATTCTGATTAAAAAAAAAAAATGCCTCAATCAGGACAGAAATGGTCTGATGTGTTCGTGTATTTGTATTTTTTTTCTTTCTTTCTTTCTTTTTTAAATAAAAATGAATGAACTTCTTTAAATCCCATTTCTCTCTCTCAGCTCCTTGTCCACCATCGGGTGTGGTGTACACTGGAAACAGCTCCTTTGCCACAGTTTCGTGGAACGCCTCAGTGTTTGCCGTCAACTACACGGTGTATGACAACACCATAACTCCAAAGGTCCAGCTGTGCAGCACTGCACAGCTGTCCTGCTCGCTGTCCAACATCGCTTCCAGCGATCTCGCGATCACCGCCAGCAATGCCGCTGGAGAAAGTGAAGCGATAAATGTCACAAAAAGTACGGTTCAGTAGCTTTGTGGTGACAATTAAGACAAGTTTAAAAATGAATAAGATCTAAACTGATCTTCTGTCTTTAGTGGTGACGCACGCACGCAGGAGAAGAGATCTCCAACAACAGATGTCACTGAATGGTGAGTTTACATTCATTGGATTTTGTTCTATTTAGTTTTGATTTTAGAGCTTTATAAGAATTAACTTCCACATCTACCAGCTCATCACACTCTGAAGTTCTAAGTCCTCCGGGACTCTGTTCAGAACTTTTTTCCCTCTCTCCATCAGGAAACATCTCAGCTCCCGTGTTGGATGTCAAGCACACAACATCAACAGTCATTTCCATCACATGGTCTAAGGTGGAGGGTGCTTCTTATTACAGCCTGCTGGTTATAAAGCAAAGCAGGTCCCACGAGCACCAGCAGCTGACGGTGTACGGTGAGAGCATCATGCTCACTGATATGAGACCAAACGCCACCTACTGCATCTCTGTGCTGGCCATTTACGCAGACGCTAGTGGGCCAGAGTCTGAGCCCGTATGTGTGCGGACAGAGAGCGGGCTTCCACAGTAAATGGAAAAGGCACTTCTGAGGCCTCCACACCTCTCCTTTTAAAAATGGTTCCACTTTTAGATGCCAAATCCTTAACACACAATACACAAGCACATTAGATTGTGGGAATTAATGTGGGTTGCTCTGCTCGTGTACCATGAGATGCATTCAGCATTAGCCTCACCACTGATAATAAAGTAGTTGTCTTTAGAATAAAAGGCTCTGTCCTCCAGTTAAGATAAGATGACCTTTATTAGTCCTACAGGTGGGAAATTTGTTTGTTCATGCTTATATTAAAAACTCTTTATAAAGATGGGTTTATGTCTACTGCTGGTTGAAGTTGCATGTTCCTCCTGCTTTTTTAATTCTCATTTTGTGAATTATCATCATTGCTAAATGTGTATTTAACATGCAAATAATTTTCAGACTACATTCTAATAAAATAATGAAAATGTTTTCTTTGAGTTTCTTTATGTGTATGTGTGAGTTGTACAAACGACCCGTTGCTTTTTTTTTTTTTTAAGTGTTTTATTAGAAAACAAAATGCAACAGAGCAATAACCGAAACACAACACAAGCAGGGCCCAAGTGTGTTTTGTAAAAATTACCCTTTGCGGACCGCATTTGAGAGGATTAAAACACTCTCAGGACGTCTACACGTGATCACGGACAGAACTGTTCTGCTTTAGCTGAGCTACATGGCCTTCACGTTAAGTGTTGAACTTCAACCATTCGTGTACAGAGGCATATCAGACAAATTTTAAGAGTAAGCACATGTGGTCTTTTGCACAGGCTGAAAGTAATTACAGTCATTTTTTATGAATCGTGTAATCTACATGGCGATAGTATAGCACTGAAAGCATCCGGCCCAGCAGCAAGTCCAACTCTGCCCGTGTGCAGCGTGTAGACAGCCTTAGAAATTATGTACAAACCCCCATCTTTCTGGGACAACAAAACAAATCAAAACAAAAAATAGAAAATTAAAATGCCTTTTTTTCCACTTTCCAGAATTCAAGTGAAGACTAACGATGGTCTAACGAGGAGTGAAATAGCGGAAAAACATAAAGCAACATCAGCCATAGACAACAAATCCAAATGTCCGATGTGCAACTGTTCCTTCTTTTTAGCACAAGTGACAGAGCAGACAGCCGAATATAGAAAAAGAGGAGGAAAAACACAAGTAATATTGCTGCAAGGCAGCATTTACTCGATGCTCGGACTGCTTCTATGTCTACTATGGTCATTGCTGGACTCTCGCTGATGGTGGCTCCTCTCTTTGCTGCGACTGCGTTTGTGAGAGCGCTGTTCTCCGTCTCTCTCCCTGTCCCTCTCCCTGCTGTGGCTGCGCTCCCGTTTCCTGCTCTTCTCCTCTGCCCCACTTTTGTGTCTCCTCTCTCTGCTTCGACTCCGGCTGGACCTTTTGGCCTTCCTCTCGTCCCTGTGCCTTTCCCTATCGTCCTTGTGCCTGCGGTCGTCAGTCTCTCCCCTGCTCTTCTTATCCCTGGACCTCTCCCTCTCAGTGCCTCTGTCTTTATGGTGATCCCTGTCCTTCCTCCTGCTCCTGTCATCCCCGCCGTCCCTTTCCTTCTCCTTGCGCTCGCTCCTACGGTCCCGGCTACCGCTGCGGCTTCTCTTGCGCTCTCGGTTTCTGTCCGCGCTACGGGAGCGTCGCCTTTCCCTGTCCCCTCGGTCCCCCCTCTCCCTGTCTCGGTCCCTGCCTTCCCTCTCCTTCCTCTGCCGGTCACGCTCTCTCTCCAGCTCTCGATCAAAGCTGGGCCCGTGGCGCTCTCTCTCGCGATGGTGGCTCCTGCTCCTGGACCGCTTGGGCGACCTACGGGGGCTCGGTGTCCGCCTGGGTGTCCTGGAAACAGCGACAGAATAATCTTAGAACAATTTACTTCAAAAACAAAACCACATGCGCACAATTCCAAACTCTTACGTTTTAACATTTAACTGACACACAACTTTTTTTTTTTTTAAGAGACTGGTATTTTTAGTCATGGCAGAGTTCAGATATTTGAAACTGCGGCACAGATATACAGATTTATATGCAGAACATGTAGCCTTATTTATAGTGCAGTGTCTGTTTCCATGGGCATGTCAGCATTAGCAAAGGTTGATGTCACCGACAGTAGTGGTAAACAAAGTTATCTGAGATGGTGACATCATTATGGGGTGTCAGAGGAGACCTCCCCATTTCCCAGTGCACATATTCTGCTCGGACCCCAGAAAAATACCCTCCACATATACTTATTCTTAAGATTTGAATAATGTCACCTATTCTAACTTTATTGTGCATATCGGATTTTTTTTTTTTTTTTGGCAACATGGATTCTTTAAAAACTTCAAATGTTACTATTTGCTTTGGATTTTCTACACCAAGGTCACCAAAGGATGGATGTGAAGGATGCTGTCTAAGCTTTATCTCCATCTCCCACACAACACACACTGTTCTGGCAAGTCAGACACACACAAGGAGACACTAATGAAATCTAAATGCTCCACTAAATATCAAAGGAGCTCCTTCAGTCCTGTGGCAGTTCAGTTGCAATCCCTCTTTCTTCTAAATCCGCAATTTATTTATTTTTATTCTGATGTATTAAATTTGAGAAGCTACAAAACAAGCTATTACAAAACAACTGTTCCTCACCGCCTACATTATTATTAGAATTCTAATGATTCTCATTCAGTGCACATAAAAGAAAAAGTTTGACATCTGATGTGTCCATTCAGACTACAAATATACCATGAACATCTTTAATACCTATCCCTTGGTTTTTTATAACCTAATAATGTCCCTTTATTGTTGATTATGCACATGCATGACTTGTCTATACAAAGTTAAAGTAAGAGACTGTTCTACCTGTTTAACAGAGGTTTGCACGTTTTCTGTTACTTTTAGCCATTTAACTAACAAACGTGTGTCTCGTGTATTTTGAGCTTATATAACATTTCATGATCAAAGTCCTTGTGGAAAGCAAAAACCTCTTTTGTGAACATTACAACTTTTATATGTAGTTAATTTTGACAATTTATACTGTTAAAATGCTTTTTATTAGTAATTGGCATTAAAAAGAGAAATAATAAGATAGACCTTTTTTTTTTCTTTAGTTATAAAAAAAAAAAACAACCTAAGGGGCAGATAAATAAGTTAACATGAAAACAAGTCAACAGCTCACACCCTGCAGGACTCAAATCTGTCCCGTTTATTGCTCCATGAAAGCTATACCTGTCGAGAAGTCTACAGCTCAGTAGAAACACTCAGTTTGAATCACTGCCGTTACCTGGAGCGCCGGCGTTCTCCTTGCCTTCCCGACTCTGCAAACCCGTCCTCGTCCTCTTGCGTCTCCTTCTGAGGTACCTTCCGTGGCCTTGCCTTGATTTGCTGGTCAATAACTTTTTGCACAGGCACTGGGATACGGGGGAACAGTGTGGAAAACCACTCCAGTTTGGTCAGGAAGGAGCGCAGCATTTCTCCAATGGTCATCACACAACCACCTCCTGCTTTTACGTCGAGCTCCTAAAACCAAATGGTGGGGGGAAATAAAGCAAGAAAAAGAAAAAAAATACTCAGTTAGCACACAAATTTAGTACATTGACAAATATATATATTTTTCCAATCTTGCCTCACATCAAAAAGCAATTTGTGATGACCAAGCACTGAACCTTCACCTCTGTTCATCTAGCTTAATCTCTCATCAAAGACCACAAACCAATCAAATGTGCCTGGCCTTACTTATTAATAGTGGAAACACAGCTCTGAATATCTTAAAGGTCTGGTCTCACCTAACCTGTCTGTTATTTCCTAGTGTCTGTATTTACAGAGTGAGCTTTAATTATGCAGCAAAAGTCACTACATTTATACGACGCAATGCCCATCCTTCATATCCTTGTTTCAAACAGCATCTTCAAAAAAGTGCTAATGTTTAACTATAAACTATAACTTTAACTTAAATATGAAGGAAAGAAAGAGTGAAACATTGGGGCACACTGTCATTGTGCTAAAGGGAAAAAAGAGAAAAAAGCTTTAGCTTCCTTCTTCAATCTCCCAAAAGCATAATGAACGCTCAAAGAGAATAAAAATTGCCCACAGTGTAAGCACAGATTGGAGCAGGTAGGTAAGTGCACACCATTTGAATAGTTATCAATTTTATATGGTAGAGAACAGCCACTTTGCACTCACGCAAACCAACAGTGCTGAGAT
Organism: Neolamprologus brichardi; assembly: GCF_056152115.1. Taxonomy (NCBI): domain Eukaryota; kingdom Metazoa; phylum Chordata; class Actinopteri; order Cichliformes; family Cichlidae; genus Neolamprologus; species Neolamprologus brichardi. The sequence goes on from NC_142121.1 coordinate 24,143,576, forward strand.
ACAATATCCAATTCACCTGCTGCACAATGGGCATCTAAAGAAAAAAACAGGGGAATTAACCAGTTGGGTAGAATTTCAGAATTATTCAATTCAAATATAATGCAAAAGAACATCAGAGGAGGCCTGGTTGCACAGCCTGGGATAAAATTAGATTTCACCTAAATATGAAAATAATTAACGTAAGCAAATATTTTACATGCATTAAATAACACAGTGTTTATTTCGTGCCAGTGTTCCAATTGCGGTTTATCCCAAATGTAGTTTTGTGCAACAAGTCCTTACAAAAGCTTGTCAGAAAACAGAGGGCATGCCTTAAAATTACAGTGACTAAAAGATTTACTCGGCATCACGTGTGGTACTTACCCCGATAAAAATCAGCAGCAGAGCAGTGAGCAAAAGTAACCTAGCTACTCAGGTTTAGAGGACAAAAACTGGGGACAATTAAGCCAAATGAAGGCAAAGGTGAAAAATCAGCTATGAGCATCACAAGGGGGTGGGTGGGGGAGTACAGCTTTTTATGAGTGACGTTCATCTGTGCATTTCAAGGAGAAGGAGAAAGAAACATGAAATTATTACCCGAGGTGACATACCTCCTCATCATCCAGGAAGCCGTCATACCATTCAAACAAATCTGTTGGGGGCTGAGTGTATCTGAGACAGGAAAGGGAGCACAAGCACAGAAGTTTATCGTTTTGAGCTAATCTTTTACAGGAGCAACATGTTTTACACATTTGAGGTAATTATTTAAACAAAACATTGCCTAGTCATATTGCTTCACTAGCTTATTTTAAAATTTAATTAAGATTTTAATTACTAATGCTCATGATGGTCTAAAACAAAAACAAAACAAAACAAAAAATTTACATCACTCCATCTCAAACCATCACGGCCATTCTGCTCGACCATCTCCGATTTGCATATAAAGTAACCTTTGTTAGCTTTATTCATGTAAGCAAGCAAATCTTTATTTTTATTAATGGTCTATAAACCCACTTCCAGGATGTTTTGTGTACTTGTGAACATGTAAACCTCAAAAACTGTTATAGTTAAAAGCATTATATTTTTACAAATAAATTGTAACTACGTGGAAACATATCTGAATAATGTACAGTTTACCTATGAGAAAAATTCAAAAAGGATTGTCCATATTTCAGCAAACACTAATAAATAAATTCACACTGCAAAATACAATTTTTGAATATTATATACTTGTAGTTCACAATAATGCAAAAGAAACCTGCAGAATACTTTATAACATCAAATTCTTAAAATGTATTTTCCTTTTTAGGACTCTTATTATTACAAGTTGTACCAAAAAATTACTGGAATATTGTTATTCTAATTATAACTTAAATGTGTATAATATAGTTTTCATTTAATTATATATTTCCATATTTTGGACTATACTATTTTTAAGCAAACTGGAGATGGTCGAAGAAAACTTTTCTAAACAATATGATGATTTAAATTGCAATGATGTATCTACGGATCATTAGGGCCATGTTAAGGAAAAAAAGTTTATCAATCATTTTGAGGATATAGGCACAATTTTGAGATTAAAGACGAAATACTATTTTTGATATTAAAGTCTAATGTTGATGAGTTAGTGAAATGGTTTTAGTTACAAGGAAAATTATTATCTTTTGGCACATAAACAGTGTGTTGATAAGTTTAAGAATGCTGAGGAGAAGGTGCAGGCAACAACACACACAAACCTGGAAAAGTTGGTCAGATTTGTGCAAAGATGCAAGGATATCCATGGTTATGTTATATCGCAAGACACAATAAGACAGCTGATCAAGTTGTCTCACTAACTCATCTAAACAAAAGGCATGGGAGCTGGGGCAGTTGTTTGGCTTGAAACCACAACTGTAATGTCTACATTTCGACTTTAATCTCAAAATGAGCTCGATTTTTTATGTCGTCCTAATACTCAGTCATACTCATCTGTCCTCTGAAACAAGAAAAAACTTGTAGTGAGTTATAACACATACCTTATATACATGAAACCAAGGGCTCGGATGTACGGAGAGTCTGTGTGTGTAATCAGGCCCATGAGCTGTTTGCGAGTCAGCTTGAGAGTAAACAGTTTGTATAGAAGACAGAAAGCAGTAGAAACAATCCCACCCGTGCCTACTCCGCGTACCTAGCGAAAGAAGACAAGTTTAAATGAAAACTTTAATTTGCAACATTGCCACAAAACTATTAAACTCACCAGCGGAAGTGCAGTGAATTATAGCTTATGTAATGGTGCACAACTGATTTCACCAGTTTGCAGATCAGATTAAGTGACTTTATCAAGCTGCCATCCTTCATCCTGGCACAGAAAAAAGGGAAAGGTGGGGAGTACAAAAAGCACGTACTTCTCACTTACCCCTCCGCACATTCCAGTCTGGCCTGCAGTCTTTCTGCTTCCTTTTTCCCAGGGCTCAATGTGAGTCACCTGCAGGCACACAGACAAACACAAACCGCTTTAAAAAAACCCCACACACACCAATCAACTCCATGACGCTTCAAGGCATTATCAAAACAACGACAGAGATTTACTTTCCTAATATTTCTTTAACATATGCCCAATCAACGGGTCTCAAACTCAAGTGGAGTAGTTCTAACGTTAACGACGGAAGACAATTAAGGTCACTTTAATTGATATAATAATGTTAATGTTAATAATCTCTTTAACTAACAGTAATTTAAAGTTATACGCATACTGTGCTGTACAACACGACAACACCAGCTTCCCTCGCCTGCATTGGGAGTTATATAAACCCTGCCCTCCCCGCTGCGGTTATTACTTTACGACAGTTGTACACTGCTACAACCCCGCTAGCTAAACTGGACGTGGTTACCTAACCTAGCATGCGGGTTAGCATCAGCAGATGTTATTGTTATCGTTACCTTGAAATAGATTTCGTCCACAACTTCATGGTAGGTCTTTAGCTCATAAAGCTGTACTTTGAAATACGGCGAAGACAGCACGTTGGTAAGAATCATTGGGTTAAGGTTCATAGTCTTTTCGTTGCCCCACAGGGGCAGTACGTTTCCATGTTTTCCAGATGTAGGCTTGCTAACGGCCTGCGTTGGTAGCTGGTTTCCGACGGTAGCCATGTTAGCTGAATCCACCACCGCTATGCTTTCTTTAATTTTTGCGTTTATCCGGCTACAGATCCATCAACATTAGGTAGTGAACTGTCGACCGTTAATAAATTTGCCTGTTTAATCCTTGGTGAAATGTAGTTAAATTGATGATAATAACTTCCCGCCGTCGGTGTAGCTAAAGTACTGCGAGGTGGAACCGGAAGTGTGACGTTTGTGGTGCACTGCTGCTGTCCTGCGACGTTGATACGTCAGCGCGTTTAACTTTTAAAATAAAAGCATGCAAGCTCGCATGAATGGTTTAAGTTATATTTGACAGGTCAAACAAATACGGTTTTAAAAGATGTGGTTTTACAATTATATCCAGGTATAAATAATTAAAAACACGTAAGCTTTCTGTTGGTATTCGTGTGAATGTAGTTAGCGAATTCTTACTTTGAAAAGGCTTTCCCCAAACCGGAAGTAGCATCGTCAATTTTTATATTCTTATTTTTTTAAAACATCTATGGTTTTGGATGTACATTTAAAGAATTTAGACACAAAATCCAGTTATTCCAAACATCGAGGTTTATCTTTCAGTATTTACTTTCCTTTTTAATTATTTTGTTTAAATGTGGCTGTCTTTCATACTCTTCTGCACTAGGATTTAGAAATGAAGCACAAATACTAGATAGAAACTTTCCAGAATTAAAGTTTTTATTTAAAAACGTTGACAATAAATGCAGGAAAATGTCAACAAACTGACTGAGTGTATATACAGTTAATCTCTATAAACAGATTTGTGCATGTGATGATAACCAGCAGGTTGTCAGAATGACATACTGATACAGATGCTGTACAAAGATGTATATTTGGCAGCAAAATATACATTAAGCATTGTACATCTTTAATTTGGTAAAACAAATTTGTGACTAAAAATATATTACTAGTATTATTATTATGATGATTATGATTAACTTAACATCCACACACAATTAACTGTATTAATGTCAATATTTTCAATGCTGTAACCCTTCATCACAACCAGATGAAGAAAGGTGTTCATTCGTATTGAGCATGAATTATTAAAATAAAATCTTACTATAACCACAATAAATAACCAACCAACCAACTATAACCATTGTCAGTTTTATAATACTTAGATTTTACATAGGTAGAGGTGTGCAATTGTCTGGAATCTACATTTAGATAAAATCCTTTTCACAGATGTCAAAAGTTTACCTTTCTTGCAGAAAACACCTGTTTAAAAAATGAGAGAGAGGAAAGAAACCCTCTTTAACCCACATTCATATGCCATATTTCTTCCACAACCCTCTTTTGTTTTTGCAGCTTAAATACCAAAACCAAAACAAATCTACTGACACAGACATTTTGGCTTGTCACTTCAAGTGAATTTAAAAAAAAAAAAAAAAAAAAAAAAATCACAGCTGTACCAAAGACATCTAACGGACATGTGGAATTATTTTAAGCATTTTTAAAATGAAAACCCCAGCATGAAAATGCCACTAAGTGGGGTAAGCAGAAGACTTACAGTATGTCTTACTTTTTCCAAAGAGGACAAGAAGATCACTGCACCAATTATCTCAGTCTGCAAAACGTTTCAATAACGTGGCCTTCAGCTCCACTTCCTGAACACTAGGGGGCTGTCCTGGCTAAGCTGCACATCAGCTGGAGAGCAATTGCATAAGAGAAATTAGATCTCCCTTGGAATGAGATGGTGCAAGTTCTGATGGTAAAGCCACTGTTCAGTCCTTTGGCCTCTGCATCAGAATAATACAGCGCCCTTTGTGGGGACACGTGTTTTCCAAAGCCTAGCGCTTGATGACCACCTGCTCAAAGGCTCCAATTGCGACCCTGAAAGAGAATGCCACAGTTTGTTACAGGACACAGGAAAACACACACAATATAAGGATCACCATCTGATCTGGCAGATCTGATTTTATTATGAAAATGTGCCCCTTAAGTATAGAACATGAAGACCAGTTACACAGAGTATAAAGCAGATACATAGAGTCCTTATCAGAACCCTTATTTAGCCTTCTTCTAATTGCCCATATTTATAGTAAATGTTTGGTGTCTGGTGTCTTGCACCCCCAACCCATGGTTACATAATCAAACCCACCTCATGTGCTGGCTTCCCAAAGCTGTGCTTCCTCCAGGACCAACAAACAAGCTGAGCCCCTCCTCTGCAGCAACACAAACACAAATACACATTAGAAATAAGAAAAACGAAAATCAGCTCCTAGAGTCGGGGCTTAAAAAATGCCCCACTTGTTTTAAGGTTAAATCAACCAATAAATGAGTTTTAGGCAAGCAAGATCTTTTCAGGAACAGAGGTAGGTAGTTTATACTTGAGGATGCATTTCCACACAAAAATGTGTGCAACATTTGTCTCAATAAACAGGGAGACTCATCCTTTCTTAATCTCAACACAACAAACAACTCTTCTCTCTCTAAGACTTTGTAACAGGGTAGCTATCCAGATGTGAGTTTAAACCACACCTCATGGCATTACTGTGAGAAGTTATGCAATTCTTCATGAAAGATGAATCATCTTTGGCAAGATTGGTTTATACTCATACTCATACTCATACATACATACACTCACTTCATACTAGGGACTTGAATTCACCCCTAGAGACATTACACTGTTGCGACACCTCAAAGTAACTTGATCCCATCTGCAACATGGTGGGAAACATTCCACACCAAGATCAGGAGTACACACCCTCTGCACTGGAGTCCAAGAATCCGTGGCTGAAATCTTGGCTCTGGAGGATTTTCTCAATTATATCATCTGCATCCACTCTGGTTGCATCGACTCTTTTCAGCTGATTCTCCACAGAGTTCTGCTTGACTGGGTGTCTAACAAGGGAAGAGAAATATGGGTCAGTATTGCAAATACAGGGTTCAAACACCAAGAAAAAAAAAGTCATTTATAATTAGGAAATACTATACATTGTCATCAGGTTAAATAGAGCATGGAAATAATGTAATAGTGGTCAAAAGACCACCATCTTATCAATAGCATACTATTCCAAGGCCAGAGTAACTGTCTGTATCACCTTTGAGCCTTTAAATGTATTGCAGGGCTGTCAAACATATGATGATAAGTTGCAGGGACTGGGGGAGTAGTCTTAGTCTCCTTCTCTCCTCTCTCCACCTGCTGATCACTGTGTTCAAGGATGCTGCCGATGCCCGTAGAGGCAGAACCTCCTGACCCGCTCCGCCGATGGCTCAGATCTGTTAAACTGGAGTTGTTTGAGCTGTAACCTACAGCATGTGAAGGGGAAAAACCCATATAGTAAATAAATATGAGAACATTTCCAATGATTAAAGTGAATAAATGTGTGTCACAGTATTTCTACCTGAAATTTTCGACAGCTGACTTGCATAGCTGGGTGTTCGAGAGTGACCAAACGTTACCAGCTCCTCTGGCACTGATACAGACTTTCCTGGAGTCCCTGTTACAAAAAAGTGATGTATTCAGCAAATTATAGTAAATTGCAGTAAATTAAATAGAAATCACACATTTTTTTATAGCTTTGTTATCATAATTGAAAAATCATAACAAAACATGATAAAACGTAAATTTAGCTACTGCTATCCAGTGTCATGATTAAGGAATATTGATTTCATAGTCGACCCCATTACAGTCTCCCAAAAAATATCTGTGTTTCTGTAAGAAACTGACCAGTAAGATTAAAGGGTATTTGCCATAAGCTACATATACGTACCAGAGACTGAGTGTGATATGTGCGTGTCTCCTCCTTTCCTCCCCTCAAGTAGACCCTCTGCATTTGCCTGTGGGATCCCCAGAGTCATGGCTGTAGATGGGGGACTAAAGGGAACACAGGTTTTGGTTAACTTCATTAAAACTTATGTAAACAAAGCTTCCCTACATCAGACCTTTTGGCTTATCGTGGCATGGAAACCACAGCTGGTTACTGAATTGATAATTCACGACTAGGTGAGCTTGCCGGGTTGCTCACTGATTTAACTGTGACACCTTTTGCTACAGCTGGAACAGCTGTCGCTGGTGTTTTCACCTTGTGAGTAAGACTTCATCTATGTTTGTGCTATCATAGACACCTACTATAGCTGGAAATAACACATAAGTGGTTTCTGAATACTTTTGGTAAGCGTTTCTATGCAAGTGTGTCTGTGGTGGGTAGATATTCTGCCACAACTGTATAAAGTGCATGTTTTACGCATGTAGGTGACATTAAAATGAAGGGCAAATTCAAAAACACATGCAGCCAGAAAGCATGTTGGCTTCACAGCTGGTGTGTCCCTACTGGAATCAGCTGGTGCTTTTACTGCCAAGTCAAAATATCAACCATCCATGTAAACACACTTTCTGTGTAGCTTTGACGATAATATTCAAACACATTTACTCATAAACAACTGGCTGTTTGATCACACTGGTTAGTATTAGTTATAAGCAAGTTATGAGCAACCTCTAGTTTGGCAAACAACAAAAGGCACAGTAACGCGAGTTCCACAAAGTGTGAAAAAAGAGCATCCTTTCTCCTCCGCGTTGTAAATCCTACACACACACAATGAGTAACACTTTGTGGGTTGGGTGACTAAGCTCTAGACATCTCCAGGGCAACAGCTTGTGTGTTATTACACTAAGCATGAGCTGAAACAGGAAAGAAATATCAAGAAAGGCAGCTTACTGTTTGCACATGGTACAGTCTTTGCCAGGAGTGCGATGTTACATCACATCGTTTGCGACAAACCTGTTCTACGTAAAGCTTCTGATCACATATCAGCCATTGGTCACTCTTAAGGTTGGGCAGCTCAATGTTTTGGGTGAGGCATCATTAGCTCTCAGATAAGACAACAATAAGGCCTTACCTACAAAGTACTTTGCCATTACTTCTCTGGATCTCATTACTGATAACATATGTGAGGGTGTCACTTTAGGACAGACAGGAAGTCAAGAAAGCACTTCCTCTAAGCAGACGTTTATACCTCAGGAGCAGACTTTCGTTGCAACCACAAATACAAAGCTTTGCAGTTAGGCATGCAAACCAAATTGAGTATTTATCAAAATTAAATAAATAAATATATATATATATACTAAAAAAAGATAATTTAAGAATTTCTTAGTTGCACGTGTGAGATGTTAGGTTGAAGAAGCAATCTTACGTTTTAAAACAGGGATCTCCAGACATAAGCTGTGTGGTGATGACAACCTGTGACAGAGACAAGAGCAACAGGATTGGCAGCTTTAGAAAGGAATACAAAGGCATACAGCTTTCTGCTTTCTAGTTTGGTTTACACTGTATCTTTTAAGTGTGGTTAATATAATAAGATTTTCTGAGAATGTTGATTACATGTCTTTCTTTTTGCCCCTGGATGAACACGTATATTTTAACCTCATTCCCACAGCGCAGGTAGTTTATAAGTCACAAGCTCAGACATGTCTTGTCTCAGCTTTCAGGGCGCTCACTTTTTTCCAATGTATGTCACACATTCAGCTTCCTCAAATATACACGTGTTCTTGTCTATTGAGAAATTCACTTAGTTTTCTTAATGTGAACAGACAAACAAGAGTGAACTACTGAGCTGTGACAACACATCACCAGTGTGATAGATAGTCTTAAGGTTCCTTTCCATCTTATTTATTGTTGTTTTAAAGCTGTGTGTCTAGCATCATTGTCATACCTTGAGAATTGAGTTATCTTGTCTGGTGTTCTTTGTGTCATATCCCTCCAGGAGACAGCGTCGTACTGTGCTGCCAGACCCAGCAAACTCAGACAGGTTCAAGTCAGCAAAGCCCAGCTGTGCAGAGTAAAAAGTGACAACTCAACAAGTTTGAACTGATTAGAAGTCAGCTGACATACCTTAAATATAGGTTTTTATTTATTTATTTTTTTTACAAAGGATCACGAGATTTAAGTCCTACAAACACAGAAATTCAATGCAGGTCTAGTTATGGGAAACAATGTAACCTGCATGAGTTGGGATCTTGGAAACTTGAGAAATAAGATTGCCTAATTCTTTAACTCCTCATTGGAGTTATTGGTTAACATGTCAGTCTTTTTTTTTCCAATCAGTGACCAAAGCCGGAAACTGCAAGCTATTAAAAAAAAAAAAATTCTCAGGGCAGGTCTGGTTATCATCGTTATCTTAGAAAGGTTTGATAAGACTTGTTATTAAGCAGATTTTTTTCCACCACAACAATTCTACACACTTTAGAAGAAAAGTGTTACCTTTGCATATGTTTTTCCACCCTTCAATTCCTGAAATGACAAGAAAAGTGATATCACATCATTTGCCTGTTTATTTACTATTCCTTGCCTCTATAAGTTTTTGCAGGACAACTAAAGTCCGTGAACAACAATGAACTGCAGTGTTGAAGTTACAACAGTTCTTCTAACCTTATGTAAATAGACACTCAAGTCTCTGTTCACTTCATGAACTATGGCTATGGAACAACTCACACTGTGCATTCTCAATTGTGTCAGCAAAACAGAAACAAAGGGTTTTGTACCTTGCGCACCGACACACGGCACACACAGGGGTCTAGCACACCCGTCCCAGCGTTGGCACTCATCTTACACATGAAAGAGAATTTCTTCTTCCAGCGCACACAGTTGGCTTGGACGGGCTCCCTGTAAGACAAGTGGGTTTAATCACTAGTGGACATAGAGATATATCACAGTATCTTAATAGCTTCCAAATGTGTGGAGAAGAAAAGATTAGCACTTATTCAAGCAGTAAACAAGCTCCTTTTATGCTTCGGCAATTCTCAAACTGATGTGCTGCATATAAAGTTTATAGCTATTGCTAATTTCAAACCCTTGTCCCTCGTTGTCTATCAGATGATGTCTTGAGATATGTCATCCTCGGCAATTATTTAACTTCAATAGTCTGATATTGAGTAACAAACGTGCGTATCAATTTAGCACATTCTTTTATGTTAGGGAATGTCACAGTTTTATTTTGTATGCAGGTTTTCAGGAAGTATAATGAGATGCTTCTAAATAGTTTTTATACTGTCCTTCTAAAAGCAGCTCTCAAAACCACAAAAGCAGCCAGGCAGTTTTTTGGGCAGTAGAATAAAACAGAACACATCTTTATTGTTGTTCCACATGTGCAATGGAACTGAATGCAAATAAGTTATGGTTTGGACAAGTTATTATCAAGCAATTACATCTACAATCACTGAGACACAAAAGCTCCATGCACAGGATCACCAGGCAAAATCTGAAAAATCAGCCAAATAAATGAATGATAGATAGATACAACTTTGCTGACTTTGGGAACAAAGTTGTTTTATTGTTGTTTTTTTAAGGGAGGGAGGGAGGGAGGGATGGATAGATCTGCAGGTTATTTGCAAAGGAAGCAGGAAATAAAAAGCAGTGGTTGAGGCAGGATAAACTTAAGAATACCGTGTTTACACAATAGTTTAGGGAGAGTTACCATAGCAAAGTAATGAGGGCCAGCGCTTCCGACTCCGTTTTTCCAGAGTGACTCATTAAAGTAACGTGCAGTAAAAAAAACAGCGTCCCAGGAGACTATGACCTAGCATGAGCCTGGGGCTTCTCATTGCCATAAATTAGGGACACGTGATTACTGTAGATTTTTCTTTTTTTTAATCATTAGAAAAACAATGAATGAAAGTATAACTTTAAATAATTGTTTCAACCAGAGTCAGTGTTATATTAAATAAACAAACATCCCAATGTTAACCATTATTGTTAATATCCCAACGTCGACCGGTGGTCTCACTGTTCCACTACACAATTAACAGCAGTTGTTGCTTAGCAACTGCTTAGATAAACTTTACAAATATGGGTTAGATTAAAAAAAAAAAGTATCTGTCTCTTGAAACGACGAACGAGAGTCTCTGTGTTCGTTTTACTGCGTTAAATCACTCTGCTGGTCTGGTCTGTTGCCTCCTTACATACAGTTCGTCAACTGTCGTTGAGGTAAGTTTAAGTAGTTTAAGTTAGCGAACAGCTGGTGTTGAGTTAGCTAAACGTCAGCTACGAATACAGCGGAATGCTGTAGGCACCGAAGAAGCAACCACGACGCAATAAATGCAAACAGGTGTCAAAAATAAGCTGAATTTGGGCCTGACTGATGAAAGTTTTTGCCAAACAACTAGTGACCTGTTGCTATAAATAGCTAAATTAAATTATAAGAAAAATCTTACCGGGAGGACTCTTCAGCAAAACCTCCATCCAGTAGTCTGACTTTACAAAATAAAACTCCGTTGACAATGGGAACCGACGACAATTCCTCCAAGTCGAAGTCCACCTTAAATTTAAATCTCTTTTTCTTCATAAGAATAAACGACATGATGTGAGACCGTGCAGCCCAAGTATCCGGGTGAAGCTGTGGAGGTGGTAGACAGCCGAACACTTTCTCCGAGCTGTCTCTGCTGCTCACTCAGCTGTCGCTGCTCTGCAGACACGACTCAAAGTTCAAATCTCTTCCTTCCCACCCACTGAAACACAATATTAATGACGCCAGGGAAATTCCGCGGTGTGATTGGACAGCTAGGTTAAAGAAAAAAAGAGAAATGCCGACAGCCCGAATTTAACGTGTGTAGGTGGGTATTGGTACAGTTGTTACAGTGTGGCTGAAACTCACTGGGGCAACACGAGCAACACCTCTTGTGGGGGGTCAGCACTGACCATAAAAGACAAAACAGAAGGTGGCATGTGACAAAAGGAGGAAATGCAAAACAAGATGGTTTAAAGTTGAGTTGTCCGCAGTTAGCACTATTAAAATGTAAACGTTGTTAATAAATGCATGGAACAATGTCATCTCAGACTGTATACGGTTTAACCCGACCTGACCTGACCTGACCTTTATCTTATCTTATCTTTCTATCAGTAGTGAACAAAGTGATCATTACAGACATAATTGCTAGCTGGGGACAAAAATAATAATAAAATATGATAACATTTACTTTCACAAAAAAGGTTTGAAAAACCTGAATAAAGTTATGCGAAAAGGTTTTTTACAGATGTGGTGCTGTTCATTATGGCTATACATCCCCAATTTGTTCTCATCTGTCCAAAGGATATTAGTCCAGATATCGCGTGGTTTGTTCTGAGGCAGTTTTGCAAACCTAAACTGTGGTGTGATATTCTTCTTATTTCTTTAAGCATCACATGCTGTGGCTTTGGGCTGAATTTGCTTGGGCATCCACTCCTGGGAAGACTGAACGCTTCAAATCAGCAAACTGCCAAAATCCCTGCTTTTAAAGAGATGCTCATACCTCTGATCAATTAATAAACCTGGTTGTTACTTAATCGCGTAATTACCCTGAAATAAGGACGGATTTACTTTGTTTTTCGCATGACTAGATGCAGTCCGGTGAAATCTTTGTTTTTCACATGACTTTACATTCTATAATAAAATCAGCTAAATAAAGTAGACTACCTCAACAAGATAAAATAGAACAACGTGCAAACAGGATGTGATATGAGAGATGAAAGAATTATCTTAATAAAATTTAAATTGAATGCGTTCAGTTGCTTTACTGAAAAATAAAAATATATAAAAACAACACATGGGAAAAGTACCAGATAGCACATTATGGCTGTGAGCAGCTTTAATCTTCTAGCTTATGGTGGAGATGTTTGAATCTACTAAAAGACTGATGGATAAAAGCTTTTTTTTCTTTATCTAAAACATAGCCTCATTTGTCAGTAATGTAGACGTGCGGTCACTTTTGGGTGTCATCCATTTGAATGGCAGGAAGTATCCAACTTGTGGTTAGACGTGACTTTTATACCGTTCACAAAATAAACCAGAAGTCGCTCAAATTTAAGCAATCCTGAGCTGATGCATAACCAGTCAACAGGCTGAAATAGCAGTTATCAGCACATATAGTATAGGCTACTCTACACTCAGAAAAATAAAGGTGTCAACTGGAACCAAAAGTGGTTCTTTAGACTGATACCATAGAAGAACCTTTTTAATGCCACAAAGAACCTTTCAAGCAATGGTTCTTTGAAGAACCATTTCTTTCAGTAGTTCACTGAAGAACCTCTAAAGGTGCCCCAAAGAACCATTAAGAAATGGTTTTTCAAAGAACCTTTTTTAAAATGGTTCTTTGAAGAACATTTAAGAACTATAATTTTTCTGAGAGTGTGCGCCTTTCAGAGATATTATAGTTTTGCCTTTTTATTTACTTTTTAAAATGCTTTGGTTTTCAGTCCAATTTACTTTCAGTTATTTTCCAAAGTGGATTTGATTGTTCATATTTAAGCTTAGTTTGCCTGTCTTTTTGTTTGCTATAGTACAGAAACATTTATCAAGGGTACGATTTAAAGGTGTAGAACAAATATTACAACACAAACAACACAAAGGCTGTCATGTCAGGGACTGCTTGTTTGTTCAGTTCGTTTTTGCTTTTTTTTATAAAGTTAGGTTTTTTTGGTTTTGGTTTTTTTTTTTGGGGGGGGGGGGGGGGGGGGTAATTCAAGTTTACTGGAATCTGGTTTAGTTACCTATAATAACCTCAGTGTGCTATGCATACAGTTTAGTATTACCCCGTTGCTGTTTCTGTGCAGTGAAACGTCGCCCTCTGCTGGAGAGGAGCGGTGCTGCGCTGTACTTAAACGTCCTGTTAGATGAAGAGATTAAATGTCCTCTGTTATGCACTCTCACATGTCACATGGGGAAACGATGATTAACTTCGGGTTTAAAATCATAAGCCGGATTATGCATATGGTCCCTCCGTGAGTTTTATATTTTTTTTTCTCCACCGCTTTCATATGCTGCCATGTTTCCCGCTTTTCCGTAAAAAACACCGTGTAGTTACGTAGCCTACACTGCTCCGCCCACAGATCACTGCAGTTCCCCCGAAACGCTCCGGAGCGCACCTTTGCATAGGGCAGGCTGCAGAATAACCCGAGTAAAAGCCCGATTTGTCACTGCCGACGACGAGTTCGCATGTGGATTTTGCATTGGATTTTTGGGTGATTTTCCGTATGGATTGCTAATTTGACTCCGACTGCAGGACGGATCAGGTCTGGACCCAGTTTGCACATTAGCTCTACAATGTATCAGACGTTACGGACGTTACTGTCAAATGCCCGGTGCTGGGATACCGACAGTGAGAGGTCGTACCAGGACCTGTTTGAAAAGCTCGATACCAACAAAGATGGGAAGGTGGATGTTGCTGAATTACGAGAGGGCCTCAAGGCAATGGGCATATTCCGCCAGGGTGCTGCACAGGTAAATATCAGTCTGCTGAGGGAGAGGACTCACACAGAGATATGAGTTTCAAGTCCTGGCCTGCTCGTTTTGCATGCAACTTTACACCCTTTGTGTGTATGTGTGTGTGTGCGTGTGTGTGTGTTTTAGAGACCGAGTGAGACAGTGTGAATATAACTGAAGAGACACTTACACTATATCTCTACCTTACAGAAAATAGTGTCATCTGGTGACCAAAATAAAGACGGGTGCCTGGACTTCAACGAGTTTATCAAGTATCTGAAGGAGCACGAGAAGAAGCTGTGGCTGACGTTTAAGAGCCTGGACAAAAATGATGATGGTAGGAAGAGGAGCGAGGTTGCAAGAAATAAACGAATACTTTGCTTTAGTCACATGGCTTTCCAGTGAATGTTTACACAGTCACATACTGCAGCTTGTTTCACTGGAGTGTTTATGTGTCAGGGCGCATCGATTCCTCAGAGATCCAGCAGTCTCTTGCAGAGCTGGGCATAGATGTCAGCGGAGAGGATGCCCTAAAAATCTTACAGAGGTTTGACCTCCACTTTTTACACACTGTGACATGTGTCTGGTTACAATGTGTCTGACGAATACAATTTAAGATTATGTGAAGTATATGTGATCAGATAGTGTACTTCCATACAATAATCATACATTTCATAGGATAAAAACTTGTGTTTCCTCAGCATGGATATAGATGGAACCATGATGGTTGACTGGAACGAGTGGAGGGAACACTTCCTGTTATGCCCTGCTCACAACCTGGAAGAGATTATACGCTACTGGAAACACTCCTCAGTATGTATCATATAAAATCACTCACATATACTGTCTGTATCACAGACAAGTGCTTTTAGTAGACGTACACGCACAGAGGCAGCTGCTGTGAAGTGAATCACATGCTGTGTAGTCCTTTCGTGCTAGCTTTATAGATTTCCTCTGCAGTTCACACAAGGCAGCAGCTTTGGAAGTGGTGACCTGGGCAAGATAATTAGGTCATAGCAGCACACTCTGCCCCCCCCCCCCCCCCTCCCCCCAGCTCACTCCTCCACCTCTTGCTAGTGCTAAGAAAGACATCTTTGATTGCTCTGTTACTTGTTGAGCGCAAGATTTTAGCTCAGCCACGAGCCAAACAGTGCCTGTCCTTCACAGAGCTTGTATCTGAATTTTCAGAAGTCTTTTTCAGGCAGAACTGCATTGTCATACAGGAAACGTGCCCTACAGATGATTGCAGCAAGTCCAAGAACGCTTGCTTTTCCGCTTAGCTTTCCATTAGACTGCGAGTAGAGTGTGTTTTTAACTAATGATGTGTTCCATTTATCTCAGAAGTCAGATATCAGAGCTGGGTGTCTCTACCGAACTGAGCGTGCTCCAGTATTAAAGTAGGAAAACAGGGAAAACAGGATTTGTTGCGCTTCTTAGCAAGGTAGAGCCATGTATCCATCACTGGCAATGCTTATAAACAGTGCTGCAGGACATTCATGGATAGAGTCTGGTCAGTGCTCTGTGAGTGGCTCATTTAGGGAGCTATACAACATTGATAGTACAGGTTACAAGTTGTACAGCTTTACTGTGTTTTCGTACACTGCTGCCATGTTGGATTGTTAATTCAGGTTTGGTGGGGCTGCACTGACATCTTGAGTTGTAAGTCTAACTTGAGGCGGCGTTACAGTTGAAAATTCCCACTGGGCAATCTAAGTTTGACTTTCAGCTTCAAATAGAGCTCACAGTAGTGCTTTATGCTTTGGGCAAACGCTGCATATACTAGATAAGGGTTTATTCAGCTCAGTAGTTATTCTAGTGAAAAGACAAGAAGCTCAAATCATTCTTTGGCTCAAATGGTTTCAGCTTTTCCGCACTGCATATCCTTTTTTACAACCCTTTTAAATGATTTACACATCTAAAATAGTGGTTGTTGTTGTTTTTTCATAATGTTTTCATCTTTTGTTTGACAGCTCATGTTGAAGATTTTGTAAATGTTGCCTTCTAGTTACAATATAACTGCTTCTGCATCACTGACCTCAAAAAGGAGAAGTTGTTGTTGACCTTGTACATTTGAAACCACACAAAGAAACCCTTCAGTTAAAGATTCATTATCAAAGGCAATTAAATTCACCTTTAAGGCATTTTATAATGTGTATTACACAGAAAGAGAAATACTAATAAGAGTCTGTGTTTGTACCTACAGTATTATCCCATCTGCTCACAGACATGCAGTCAGAAGAAAAATAAGGCTTTCACAGGACTCTATGCAGTCTTGTGAAAACAATGTCATTTGGACAGATCAGACCAAACTGGAGATGTTTGGCCATAATGCACATCGATATATTTAAAGCTGTGAAAACCAAACTCAGCATATCAGCACAAACGCCTCATAACAGCTGCCAGCACAGAGGAGGAAGTACCATGCAGCCACTGAGTACGAACCCCTCTGTATAATTAAGTATTCTAGAGTCAAATAAGAGGTCACCTGTCTTGCAGAATGAACAGAATGGCTGAAAAAGAAAAGAATCAAAGTGTTGCAGTGACCCAGTCAAACTCCACACTAGAGCCTGACTGATATATGAGTAGGGCAATATATTGGTATCGGTGCTTATATAGTAAAGAAGAGATGGGAGAAATGGGCTTCTGCCTTGTTATGAATGTAGATGATGCATAGTTCGTCCCTCAGACAGCAATCAGTAACCATAAATAACTACACATATTTCCCTAACAAAGCAAAAATTAGGAAAATGTGTTTATGTTTTATATGTCTGAAAGAATGAAGATATCAGCTGATACATCAGGTTTTTAAATCACAAGATACTGGTATTGGTATCAGTCTTAAATGTCCTAACTTAGTCAGGCTCTAGTCCTAACTTCAACCTGAAATCCTGGGGTGGGACCTTAAGAGAGCTGTGCCTGCAAACCTCAATGAAGTAAAGCAATGTTTTAAATAAGAATTCATCTACATTGATGCAAAAGACTGATAAAAATGATCATACTTCACGTTATTGTTGCTAAAGATGGTTCTGGACTGCTTAGAGTCCTGTGAGAGCTTTCTTTTTCCCATGACTGTAAATCAGATGTGCCAGGGTTCATGGATTTGGTCTCGCTGAGTAAATCTGCTTATGTAATCACTAGGTTCTGGACATAGGTGACAGTCTTGCCATCCCAGATGAATTCACAGAGGAAGAGAAGAGCACAGGTGGCTGGTGGAAGCAGCTTGTTGCAGGTGCTGCGGCAGGGGCTGTTTCTCGTACTGGTACTGCCCCACTGGACCGAGTGAAAGTCTTCATGCAGGTGACAAATATGACAGAAGTGGAACAAATAGATGGATAAATAGATGTCTGTGACCGTGTTTTACTTAAAGCATATATTTGCACCGCAGGTTCATTCTTCAAAGGCCAACCGGATAAGTCTGCTAGGGGGCTTTAAGCAAATGATTGTAGAAGGAGGTGTGACTTCGCTGTGGAGGGGAAATGGAATAAATGTTTTAAAGATTGCACCCGAGACAGCGATTAAGTTCATGGCATACGAACAAGTAAGGAACCATACCGCTGAAATGTGAATTTTTTATAAAATACTTCTGTTTGCAGCTATTAAATGTAGTAACAAATATTCTGGCTTTTTACGTTTTCTGTTACAGTATAAGAGGTTGTTATCATCAGAAGGAGCGAAGATTGAGACCCACCAGAGGTTTCTGGCTGGCTCTCTGGCTGGGGCCACAGCACAGACAACAATCTACCCAATGGAGGTAACAAGATCTGTGATGCAGCCTCACTGGATGTGGTAAAACCTCCTCTCCACGCAAACCAACCGAATCTGACCTCCTTTGTATTTTTTATGCATTGCTTCTCTCTTAGGTATTAAAGACTCGGTTGACCCTTAGGAAAACTGGCCAGTATGCAGGAATGTTTGATTGTGCCAAGAAGATCCTGAGGAAGGAGGGCGTTAAAGCTTTCTACAAGGGCTACGTACCAAACTCACTGGGCATCCTTCCCTACGCTGGGATAGACCTGGCTGTTTATGAGGTATGCTGGCTTTGTGACGCATGGATATTTCACAATGGATTGCACTTTAGTTAATTAGATCATTTATATGCACACTAAACCAATCCATCGTGCAGAGTTGCATTAAATTAAATGAGAGGAATTTTTGTTGTTATGCTGATTTTGCACATTAGCTGAATTTTCCTTTCTCTTATCATAACTCTCTAGACTCTAAAGAACACTTGGTTGGCACATTACGCCACTGAGTCAGCCAACCCTGGAGTGTTGGTGTTGCTGGGCTGTGGGACCATCTCTAGTACCTGTGGCCAGCTGGCAAGCTATCCACTCGCACTTGTGCGCACTCGGATGCAAGCACAAGGTAAACACAGCCTGATATTTGAAAATAGTAATGACATAACTAGGTAGCCCCTTCGTAACATAATAATAGCACAATATTTTTCAAGGTGGGCGGGATGCATTTGACTGTGTAAAGGTTCTGTAAAAGTGATCCATGTTTTCTGTAAATATATACTTGTGTTACAGCCCACGTAATGTAAAGGGGCTCCATCTGAAAAAGGACATTCCTCTTTAATGTTGTTCACTTTGAGATGAAAGTTGTTTTTTGAGTGTAACATTTAGACAGGGTCATGGTCTCACAAACTGACAAATCAGTGTTATATGAGTAAAGAAACGAATAGACAAAAATGTTGGCTGTTATTGGCCACTTTATTAGTTACATGTTGCTATTATCAGGTTGGATTCTTCTTGGCATAGATTCAGCAAGGTGCTGGAAACATTCCCCAGAGACAATCCTTGGTTCATACTGGCATCCACAATGTGACTCTCCTCTTAGATTGAGATCTGGTGATTGTGGAGGCCATTTGAGGAACAGTGAACTCATTGTCATGTTCAAAATCTCAGTTTGAGATGGTTTGAGTTTTGTGATATGGGGTTTTATCCTGTTGGAATTAACCATCAGAAGATGGTACACTGTGGTCATAGAGGGATGGGTGTGATTAGCAACAATACTAAGGTAGGCTGCTGTGCTTGAACAATGCTCAGTTGGTACTAAGTAGGGTGCCAAATTGGTACTTTTGAAACGGTGCCGGTGCTTAAACGGTGCTTGAACCGGTGCTTAAAGAATGGAGAACACAAACTTTGTCCAAAAACCTCTTATGTTTTTATTTTCAGCAGTCTCTTTTTTCTGCAAAATGATAAGCACCGTCCAGCCCCACGCACGGGGCGATCTGCACTAACTTGCTAATGGAGATTTACCACATCCGCAGTAGATGTGCTCGGTGTGAGCTCTTGCAGCAAGCTATCAAATACGGTGCATTTCTCGGCTTTTAAAAAAATGCTATGCGTCACCAGGGGTTTCATCAGATTCGAGGAGTCACCTCCTTTGCACAGTATCACCTTAAAGCACTTGTTGCAGGCTGCTGAGTTTGCATCTTTTGCTGTGAAGTACAGTCAGACTTTTGACCGCTTCGCCTTGGGCATTTTTAATCTGTAGCTCTGCTCTAAAAGAACGTACGTACCTGGGCCCACCTACTACTACTAAGTGTATGACATCTCAGGAAAAAAAAAGCACCGAAATATGTGCTGCTTTTCGGTCTGGTTACTACTGTTTATGTCAGAAACAGAAGCCATAATGGCACCGGATATCGGTACCCATCCCTAGTACTAAGGGACCCCACATGTGCTAAAAAAAAAAAGTATCTCTTCCACCATTACACTGCCAGCAGCCTGAACTGTTTGATACAAGACATGATGGATCCATGCTTACATGTTATCTAACATCAACAAGGCATTTTCACCAAGAGAACTAGCACTCATTGGATGTTTTCTCTTTCTAACTATTCTCTATAAACCCTAGAGACGACTGTGTGGGAAAATCCCAGCAGATCAATAGTTGCTGAAATGGTCAGACCAGCCTGTCTGACAAAAACAACCATCCACAATCAAAGTCACTTAAACGATTCTCAGTTTGAACTTCAGCAGGTCGTCCTGACCATGACTACATGTCTAAATATGTTGAGTTGCTGTTATGTGACTGGCTGATTACATATTTGCATTACATCACTTGGGCAGATGTACCTAACAAAGTGGCCAGTGAGTTTATTTTTTGCTTTTTAATTGGTTCTCTAACATAGCTAATATTTCTTTGCAGCATCTCTGGAACCATCAAACCAGCCTTCTATGAGTTCTCTGATGAAGGAGATTGTAGCCAAAGATGGTGTTTTTGGACTCTACCGGGGCATCCTGCCGAACTTCATGAAAGTCATTCCTGCAGTCAGCATTAGCTACGTGGTTTATGAGTATATGAAGAGTGGCTTAGGGATCTCTAAATGATACTGCAAAAAAAAAGTTTACTTAATATGTCAGACTTGAAAATGCCTGAAATAACTCCAAAAAGACAGACGGCGATCAAGCATAGAGTGCATGTTTTAAGAGCCGTCTGCCAGTAGTAAAAGCATTAATAATTTGTGGTATGCATGCTCAAATGTTTTTTTCTAACTGTAAAACATACATACATTCATCCTGCATTTACTTGCGTTATTTACACACAAAAAGACAGTTCTGGAAAAACACTAAAACGTGTTGAGTATAATGGCTAATTTCATTTATGCCGCGGATATTCCTTTAAACTGTGATGAAACAAATACGTGACATAGCGTTGTTTCCTTTGTTTGAAAAATGACACTATGTCAGCTGAACCTTTCACATGTCTATGCACTGTATACATGATTTTGTAAACACCTGCCCTAAGTGACAGCGGTTCCAAACAAACTGTTCTCCAATCAGCAGCTGTCCACTAAAAATAACTGGCTTGGACAAACGAATACTTATTAACACTGGAACAGTGTGTGAATGAAGACACACATCTTGTGCAATGTGAAAACCACTGATCTCTCTATTTGATAACGATTTAAATGTGCCTTATGTAGGTGTAAATCTGATGATAACATCAGAAGATGTGTTTTATAACTATACATATTACTGTATATATGTTTCCAGTTATGCTTATTTATGGGATTTAACGATGAAAAATACTTGCAAGAAGCATATGTTTGTCATGTTTCAATCCTCATTTCAACCTAGTACATACGCACAACACATTCCTGCTACAGTTAACATTCATTCATTTGTTTCATACTCTATCATGCAGCCAAGTGGATGGAGTTTAGATATAGTATGCATGATAACAATCTTCTGTGTTTAGTTTGTGACATTTTCTGAGCTTGAAACTAGTCTTAATTTATTAGCTGTTGAAACTTGGTCCTTCCAGGGAGGCTTGAATGCTGATATTGCCTCCTCAGTAATGTAAGGATCACTGATTGGAAAATTGGTCTGATGTGTTGAAATCTTTGCCAAGTGGTCAATAAAGACAAAACCTGTGGATTTGTTTCCACACAGAACTTTAACTTTGTATTGGTGTCAGTAAGGAACTTCCATCCGGTTAGCATCTATGATGAAGGAGATGAAACAGAAATACAAAAACTGAGAATATTTTTGCATCAGCTTTGTATTTTTGATTGAAATTTCTGGGTGCATTTTTTTCCATAACAAATTAAATCCTCCAAAATTAGGAAGGAAGGGAAAACGTGTACAGTTGAATTTTGGATTCTTGCTAAACAGCTGCAGATTTCTAAACAATTGCAGGTCCAGATATCTTGTTCCTTGTACAACTTGTTTGGATGTGTCATCCATTTGCCAAAGTTTAGAAGAAGACCCAAATTGTCACTGTCAGATGAGAGGAAAATGGTTAGGATGTTCAGGAACCATCAAGGCTCAATCCTGCCACGAACTTAAAACTCCTGGAACACAGTCAGAACACAGTCATGTCCACACTGAAGTGAGTTTACATCACCAAGGACTGAAAGAAGCCCCTGCTCCATAATCCGTATCTTCAAGCTCAAATGAAACTGCCCACATAGACAAGTTAAATACCCCAGGATTTTTGGAAGCTGGGGCCTCAGGGGGTATAGACATACTGTACAAACCGAGGTGATTTGCACAATGCTGTATATTCACTGGGATCACGTTACTTGCTTATTACTTACTATGTTTATTTAACTATGCAGTCAGTTATTTATTTTATTTTACTGAAGTTCCTTGTGGGTGTCTCTTAACCTTCTTCATTTTGTGGCGTTTTTGTGATAGATGTTTTCTTCCTGGCGACCTTCAGCCTTTTTTCCTTTTTTTTTTTTCGGTTATTTGAACAGTTTTTGTCCTAACCGCTCTCCGTAGTCGCGGCAGCACTGAGCTCTCTGCAGTTGTTGTAGAGAGGTGGGCCCGCCCTCCGCTAAAACACAAACTAAAGTCAGTGTGCAGATAGGTGGAGAGTGTTGGTGATTTTTCCCCGTCTGCCACAACTTAATGGTGAAAAACTAGTGTCTGTTGCGGCGCAGATAAACGGAGCAGACAGCTTGGTCGTTTGCTTGTAGACAGTGACAGCTAGCAGTTAGCTAACTTGAACTCCAAACAGCGGCTAAAAATATTCTCCTGCGAAGTGACCTGAGGTGGACACAGCAGAACAGCTGGTGGGGAAACTACGGTAGGTTTCAGTCAGCAAGCTGTACGAGTACTCGTAATTATTTACTAATGGCAAAATTGCGTATGTGTTATTTTAAGTTCTGTGGTGAAAACTTGTTGATTTGGCGGTAGCTTAGCTAGTGGGCGTTAACTAACGGAGGCTTTCTTACTACGTTATGTCTGAAAGCATGATTGTGTTTACGTTAGGCGGTTTATGATTCAAGTCCAGACACACGGCCAGAAGACAGACCCTGTTTCACTTTTCTGTCTTTATCCGTCTACCGACCGGTAAGCCGGTTAGCCCCACTGCAAAGGCGTTTAGCTTTTTTGCCTGAGTCAGGCTGCTGCTCATCGTGTTAAGATGGTGTTTGTCATGCTGAACAAATAGTTTCATGTAACAGGTTCAGTTTGTATTTAAACATGTGTCACAATAGCCTTTCTGTGATGTATTTGTCTTTTGGATAAATGGAGATCGACTATGGTGTCTATTCAAGAGATCTTCATATTCATATCTTGTTTTCAATTTGTTGTCAGCAGCATCAAAAGTTTTGTACTGATGTAGATCTGTTAAATTAGAGATATATAAAAAACAGATAGTTCCACACTGAAAACCACAAAAAAATGAAAAGTTTATCAGACATTAAAGGCTGGATTAAAAAAATTAAATAAAATATTTCTCTATTGACTGATTGTAATAAAACAAAAAGGCACATAACAAATATAAAAAAAGAAATATTGACCAGCAGTAAAATGTTTAACATGGAAGAAAAATTCATTAAAAAAAATAATAATACTAAGCTAAAAATGATTTTTTTAAAAACTAGATAAAAGACAATTACATTTTTTTTTTTAGTTACATTTTTTGTTAAATTTTAAAAAGAGAAAGTAGTGTCACCTTTTAGCTGTTTGTTGAACAGCTAAAAATGAAGAACCAGAAAACCTGGGGGGGTCTTCCTGCTTCATAGACAAACTGTGTTTCATCCATATCAGATGTATACAATTTATAATGGGGGGAAAACAGGAGATTACCATGAGCTATTAAGATGTCTAGTGCTGATTTCTGCCTACAGTCTGTTTGTCTCTTCAAGTCTTTTTCTTGTTTCTGAAAGATCTTGCTTTTTGCTTAAACACATAATGGATTTTCTTTATTTCCAGTGGCACTGCAAAAAAAAAGTGAAGCACCATGGGCAACACAAGTGACAGAGTGGCTGGAGATCGGCATGGTGCCAAGGCCCATCGCTCAGACAGTGGCAGCAGTTCCAAAGACCAAGAACCCAGCAGCAAGATGGTGGACAGCACAGATGACCCCAACACCTTCAACACGCATGGACCCGAATTGAAGGTATGCAGATTATAATATTGAAACACGTTTGTCTTCCACACCACTTCCTTAGATTTGAAAGCTTTATTTTCTCAAAACAGCTTATATTTGAGATTTATATGTTTACTACTTTCAGGCATCAGGAGAGAAAGAATTCACCCCAGATTTGGATGATCTGGTTAAAACTGGTCCTCAGGCTCGCCCCACTGTGATCCGCTGGGCCGGAGGTGGGAAGGAGGTCTACATAGCTGGTTCTTTTAATAACTGGAACACAAAGATACCACTAAATAAAAGGTAAACAGGAAGTGGATAACAGTACGTTATCACATTCATTATCTTTTATAAGTAAAGCTGTAGCTTGAGAGTTTGTAGATAAACGTTTCTGATATCACACTAATACATTCTCTTACTTTCTCCTAAGCCATAATGATTTTGTGGCAATTCTGGACCTGCCCGAAGGAGAGCACCAGTACAAGTTTTTTGTAGATGGACAGTGGGTGCATGATCCATCAGAGGTACAGTAGCTTCATTTTTTTCCCCCATTAACTTATTCATGCACACTGCATTTTGGCATGGTGCAGAGACCTCTGACAGTTCAAAAAGGAAGGGACACATTCCTTTGTGGAAATTTAGGATTTAAATTTCATCCATCTTGTATTGTGTTATCCTCACAAAATGTGGACTTTGAAACCTCAGAGGGACTGTAAAGCTTTGAAAAGCCCTTCTATTCGGTGAAAGCTGCTAAATAGCTCTTTTGCCTTAGGGAAAACTGTGCAGGAAACTGCTAATTTTACACATGCTTCCTCATTTCCTCTGTGATGATTTCTCTCTCTTTTTCGGCAGCCGGTGGTAACCAGCCAGATGGGAACTATCAACAACTTGATCCATGTGAAAAAGTCTGACTTTGAGGTGTTTGACGCCCTTCAGGTCGACTCTTTGGAGTGCTCCGACACGTCAGGTCAGCCTGCTCTGTTATTGAATTATTTAGTCAACTAAAGGTAATCAGCATGTGTAAATAGTAACTGGAAAGTGCCTTGTCATATTGCAGCATGCCTTTCCTGACCTTGCACTAACAGTCCCAGCAATTTAAGTCTTAATACAGCTCCCAGGAAAGGAGTTGAATAATAAATGCCAAAATAAATACAACAATAAAGAATACAGCTTTTTTTTATTGTTGTTGTTAGTGTTTAATTGGTCAGTAGCTGTAGAGTAAAGTGTGTATGTGAAATGTCATGTAAATGTGATTGCTGTATCTTTAGACCTGTCCAGCTCTCCTCCTGGTCCGTATGGACAGGAGCAGTATGTCTTCAGACCTGAGGAGCACTTCAAAGCCCCGCCCATCCTCCCGCCTCACCTCCTTCAAGTCATTCTCAACAAGGACACCAATATATCTGTGAGTATCTACACCTTTCGCACCTTTCTCTCAGTTTACAAATCAGATATAATTTTTTAACCCTGATGTGACTCATCTTTTCGTGTTACTGTTTTCTTTGTGACTTTTCCTCCTGTCTGTTGTTAGTGTGACCCTGCCCTGCTGCCTGAACCCAACCATGTCATGCTAAATCACCTATATGCACTTTCAATAAAGGTAGGTTTACTTGCAGCAGAATGACTCAGGACTCCCATTTTCACTGAAGTTAGTAGTTGCTCCCCCACCCCCTTTTTTCTTTTTGTTAAATGTTCCAGCATGTTTACATGAACATGATTTTTAATCATATCAGTTTTATATCAGTTCTTTCAGTCCTTGTGCAGACAAAGGGAAGATGTTCTGCTTTAAAGGGGGAAGCTGGTAGGGGTTGTCAGTGGTGTGAATCGTTTCACACCAGTGACTACATTCAGAACTTACTTCTACAGTTTTCTTGCATTATTTTTATTTATTAGGTAATTGATCAGTTAGGTGGTTCAATGTGAGCCAAACCTTTGGTGAGGTTTGTGGTAAATCGCGTATTCAACAGTAATCCAATATGTACGTAGTTGGTATTTTCACAAATTGAAGCATATTGCATTGTTCTGATGCTTTGGATCCGACTTAATGACAGCCTGTTTTTTGTTTGTTTGTTTTTTCCTCTCCTGGTTAGGATGGAGTAATGGTGCTGAGTGCGACTCACAGATACAAGAAGAAATATGTCACTTCTCTGCTTTACAAGCCTATCTAAACCTCAGCTCGGGTGCCCCCCAGTACTTTTAGCAGCATGTTTATAATCTGCTGTGGGGTTTTTTTTTGTTGTTGTTGGTTTTTTGTGCGTGTGAGTCTGTGTTGGTGTATATGCGTGTGTGTGTGTGCGTGCGCGCTTGTTGTTACATTTAGCTATATCTTGCACTGAAACAAGTTTACAGACGAGCTTAGAGGCCCATGGCTGTGACTTGGGTTTTAAAGAGGCTGCACTTCTGTCTACATAGGGCTCTAAACAATAGTAGCGAAGTGTGTGTGCCAGGTGTTGGAGAAAGCAATGAGAACCATATTGTGGCTTTTTACCTTTGACCTCTACAGACGGATAAGATCACTGTGTGTATTCAAGCGTTTGCTGGTCCTTGTGATTCATAATCATGTTTTCTGGGGTGCGAATCCTTGTTACACATGACTGTTTTTCAGGTAGAGAACCTGTAAATGATATGTTACGTTGGATTTTGGGTTTTAATTCAGTTGAGTTTGAATTTAATCAGTGTTGAGTGATTGTATTCACCTTTCCACTGATTCCATTAAGCTTTTAGCTGAGTAAATGGTGAATAACAGGAAGACTTAAACTGACACGAAGTCTAGGTCAACAGGCTGATGTGAAGAGCAACACATTTAGCATTGCTTGAACTTAAAGTGCAATAAAAAGCAGAAATACTACATTTTAGCTCAACCCAGAAGTATCATGTTTATTCTTGTTTAGCAAGCAGCAGGAACATCAGCTAGTGCTCAAACGTTTGCAACAACTTGGAGCTGACCTTGTTTGTGAAAGAAAAGCAAATTTCTTTTCATTTAATGTGACATTAAATTGATTAGCAGTTAATGGTTAATTAATTTATAGCTGATTATCTTTTAGTGGTCTGTCCACATGTGTGTACAGAGGCACATGTTTTGGAAAGAGAGAGGCTTTGGCGCCGCCACAGCAACTTCCAGTTGCTAGGGAAATCTGTGCATTTCCTAACCAGCTGAAAGTGGTTGCTGGTTTTCTCAAATGTAGTGATATGCCAAAAACCACCATGTGATTACTTTGTTCATAGATTATAACAGCTTCCATAGTTTTCAAGAAAGATGCTGATTTGTCTGTGAACACTTGATAATGACTCACCGACTGTTGTCCTTCAAAGTAAAAGCTATGACTTAGTGAGTGACTGAGGCTTAGCAGTCAGTTTCACAGCGACTGCCAGCAACCACACACAACAGGTTGTGCAATACTAATTTTTCCCTAACAACCGGTGGTTGTCAGTTGGTCTCCAACTGGTGTCTAGGCCCATGTAACTGAGGCCTAACATGGTCAGTCAGCCTTTTAAAATAATGATAACTTTGTATTAGTGAATACAGTTTGCCGGTCAAACAAGAGTGAAGGTTTCTACAATAAAAGAGAAAACTGTATTTATGAAAACGTTGTGTGTTATTTGAAAGGTTTTAATTATATTAGCTGAAAAATCAAATCTGACTTTCTTTAAAAAACAAGGACATTTCTGACCCCAGTCTGTGGGTCATGGTTTGTAGTTTTAAAAAAATGCAGAACCCACAGTTGGGTTTGATGCCATTTGTCGTTCAGTGGAATCTGCCACATACATTTCAGTATATGGTAAAGTTTTGGTCACTGCGGGAGGAGTACTCACCTGTTTTAACTGGGAAACCCACTTTCCACATGATGATGGTCAAAGGTCATTTAGTTCTGCTGTTGCCTTGATGTAAGTTTTCGAGCACTACCGTTCTTTGAGCAGGAGTGTCGATGTAAGCTTTTAACTATGCAGCAGACTACAGGATCTGATTTAGTCTAATTAAGATATTTTGCTGTGCTTTGTGTGTATCTGTATGGAGTTGTATTTATCAAACAGGATTACAGGAATGTACTGTATCTGTTACATGTACTGTATAGTTTTATACAGAGGCCTGTACACGCGAACAGTTTCACCTTGCTGCTTGGTATTGATTGCCCTTATAAAGATACATGGGGTGCACATTTAGAAAGTGACTGAGCGCGCACACCTCAAACAGTAGTCAGGGGCACATCATCAGATGAATCGACATGAGCAGAACTCAAGTGTTGTACAAAGTTTGCTTACCATGTGTATTCATAAAAGCATTTGAAGCTAATCTGTTTTGGTTTTTTTTGGTATGGTGGCTTTAAACGTTGTGTGTTCCACTTTTTCCGTTTGGTGTTTATTTGTCTGCATCTTAAGTACACTATATACCAACATCTGGTAAACTCCAGACTTGTAAAAGGGGCTTTCATAAATCCTGTTGGGTGTACAAGTGTTTTGTAAAAGGTAAGGCTAGCTAGGAAGTTTTGTCCAAAGAGTTTCATATGACAAGATGACAAGGGATTGTGGCAATGCAGCCAGATTCCCAGACATGGATTAAGTCCTAAATTCAAAGAAGATCCATGTCTGGTAGACTTGGCTGTTTTAAGGTTGAAACTGAAACTTGAATTTTACAGCGGTTTCATGAATGTTTTTAAAAATGCTTTGCAGAAGCAGTGTAAGGATCAACTGTACAAGGTTTTACTTGTTTGCATATAAATCAAAATAAAGAGGGTGCACTGATCCCATTTCCTCTGTCTTCTCTTTAACTTGACTCTTTATTGTATGTGTGGGTTTGTGGTTAAACATCTGTCCTTAATACCTGTTTTATTTCAGCCACCTAATTTTAAACCACTGGAGACAAAGTTGGAGAGGGTAAGATACACATGCACAGATGAGGGATGCTGAACAAATGGGATGAAGGGTTAAATTTGGTGCTGCAGGGCAGGAGGAAAGGAGGAGGACCACAGAGAAGATTCATGGATGTAGTGAAGGTGGTGTGACAGACGATGCTAGGGATGAGGTGAGATGGAAGCAGGTGAGCCGATACCCTAAAGATGACTTTATCTCAAACCTCTCACCTTGTTGCAGTGACGAGTGCACCAGAAGGTGCTGGTTCACTCTTACATCACTCTTATTAGTGGTGTTTATCAAATCAACTTTTCCTACTGGTAATAGAAAAAACGAATTCAAATCAATTCAGTTCTATTTATATAGCGCCAAATCACAACAACTGTCACCTCAAGGTGCTTTATATTGTAAGGTACCACAGTGGGAGGGGAAATCATTGCTACTGGTGACCTGGATGTAAAACAAACAGAAGTAAAAGATTTTAAAGTGTTTTTTAAAATTTTATTGTTTCCCAAAATCTTTCAGTGGTAATACTTTTGCCAACACAACACACGGTTAACTCATCAGAGACAGGATCCTGAAGAGTCCTGCATCGGCCTTCTAGTTCATTATGCACAAACTCAGGAAAAAAAGCTGCACCAATCAGAGCACAATATACATATGCAACTCAGCACCAACAAAGTATTATTGGTTCCCTCCTCAACAAAAAGGCTTTGTTTACGCTCTTATAAGGTGCTCTGTGAATCAAACACTTCATAATCTTTCCAGTCACTGGCTTTTAATTTTATTTACAGTACACAAATCTTCAAAACTTTTTACCACTTTTTGTAAAACTTGGCAACTTTTTTCTTTTTTTTCTGAAGACTCGAGCGCAAACAAAACCTAATTTGGCAGAACTCAGGTAGACGCTTGTCGAAGGCCATTTCTACCACTGAGAGCAGACTTAAGAGGCTCTCGAGCTAAAATTTGAAGGCAAGTAAAGCAACATCAATCAGAGCTTCGTTACAGGTGGATGGCATTGTGATCAGTGTCGTAAATATCACGAAGGCATAGTTTACTTAGCAGACAGCCTATATATGACTAAGTGATTCAAAGTGACACAAACCTCTTAACGTACACTGCATGGAAATCATACATTGCAAACACACTTAGAATTCAATGATGTTTAACATCAAAATAAAACATATCAAGCTATTGCACAGCTACCCAGGTAATCAACTTTGCAAAAAAGCAAATGTTCAATGTTTCCACGCACGCACTCACACAAAACATCAGCATAAAATGGCAAATGTACAGCAAGAAAACATGCCAAACTAAATGTGAAGTAAGTGAATTATGGAACAACGACCCCACCAGCAGCCTGCCAAAGTTTGCATCATCCATATTGCCGTTGCCATGGGAATGCTAGGATGGCCTGAACCAAGAGAAATAGCAAAGACAATAGCATATGGCCACTTGGTTGAGTTTTTTCTTTTGGTCCAATAAAGGAGCTCATTTCTGTCACACAGTTCTAAATTAAATGAACACAGCTGTCTAACGGTTACCGTCTCTGTGGTTCAACAGGCCCACCCAATAACTTAACACTTGTGTAACCCCACCGACCTGAACCAACTGGGGTTTCGCCATTCGCATGGATAAGGCAAGTCAGAGTGAAGTACAGAGTTCAAAGTTCAAACTTTGGCAAGTTTTGGCGAACCCCTGTTCCATAGCCTAAATTTTCAACATTTACAATCTCTGTCATGCATAAACACTCGAGAAAAATAAGTATAATCGTAACACCGTTTGTCACCTAACATCAGTATGAGCGTGAATGATAATAATTCAGTGTTGGGCGAAGAAGTAATAACCCAGTGCAGCATAATCATTCAAGAAACTATATCGTTATTGCACATGCTCGTATGAGAACTCCTGCAGAGGAGTGAATACGCGTGTTTAGCCTGGTTCCATTTGAGTACTCGAACCTCTTTTTACAAACTATAGTCCAGCGTGGAAATCAGAATCAGCCAGCTTCACAATTCTGTGACTTGTTTAGCATTTTTCAGTTTGGAGTTGGATGCCAATAAAGCACCTCTGGGGTCTAAAAGAGGACGTTTGTGACTGAAATGGAACCTTCCTGTTCAGCTGTTTCTAAGCCTCGGCTAATGTCTGTCATACCATTCATGAGCTTCCTCCACAAACACAGATATAGCTAGTAGCAAACTAATAGCAGTGATCGACTACCTACTGTACATTCCTCCACTGTGTGTAATGATACATTGTCAGTGTCATTTTTCTTTGCATTGCATTTGCAAGGTGTCCTTTTTAATTAGAATGCCACAAGAATAAGTACTTGAGTTTCTGTGGCAGTCAAAGTTGAAGCTGTCTTGTCTTTGAGTGGGCTGGCTTCCATCACACACACACACACACACACACACACTCACACATATGTGTGTGTGTGTGTGTGTGTGTATGTGTGTGCAGAATTCCTTTCACAAGCCATTTTAAACATGCATGAACATCTCTTCCATCCACAGGCTGTCTGGCTCTCTCTCAGGGATGCCTTTAACGCAGGTAAGGCGGTGTGCATCTTTAAGCTGTCCAGTGATGTAAAATCTTTACCTGATAAATACCCAAATTCTTTCTGTGTAACCCGGCATCTAAAGGCATCCTCGACCACTTCCGTCACATCACTGAAGCCTTCATAGGCACATTTTAAACACCTTCTTCTGACACACACACTACAAGGCAAACTGCTGACTGTATCACTCAAAGACAATAATACACATGATGGTGGGGGATGTCACAAACAGTGGAGTGGGCGAGGGGAATCAGGTAAGCCTCCAGGTGCAGATTGCACTGTGTACACAGTGCCTGGAGGAGGAAAGGACTGAAGCATCTATGGCTGGATGGCGGTAAAGAGCAGGGGTTGTGAGGGGAAAGGTGGGATTGTGGGTCTTGGCTGTTTCAGCATAGAGGTCAGAGGTCGTAGCATTTAGGCTGGTTCTTTGAAAGTCTAAAGCAGGCATTGGCTGCTGCGCTTTCTCGCTGCCGTACGCTGACTGGCCCTTGTGACTCCAGAAGCACCACCGGTCTTCAGGAAACTGCGATCAGCAGGCCGCTCTCTGGCAGCACTTCCTGGCTCTTCAGCTGGATTTTTTTTTATTTTTTTTGAGGAAAAGAACAAGAAGGAAATGGGAATGTTATTAGTAAACAATCCTTACATACATAATACAGGTGAATAAAACTGACCAGAGCGGTGAGATGTTGACTGAATAGTTTGACATTTTGGGGAACACGCTACTCCCTGAGCCAGAGGTCTCTTTCTGTTAAAAGGAAGTTCTTCTTTCCCACTGTTGCCAAGTGCTTGGTCAAAGAGGATTTTCAGATTGTTGGAGTTTTCACTCTATTATTGTACAGTCTTTAGCTTACAACTTAAACCTGAACTTAAAAATGAATCTTCCAGAACTCTCAAATTCACAAATTAACATTCAGCTTGATAAAAAAAAAATGCTATCTGTGAACTGCACACTGCTACTTTCTGCAGTCTTTTCTGGCGAGTCTTTTTTTTAGACTGCTCTGTAAAATATGATGCATAAACCTCATTTTGAGAAAAGCTGTAAAAAGTCCTCAGTGTTTCCTTTAATTAAGCTTGGTTCCTTGACAGACTTATTTCTTTCAGATGGTGTTCATCTGCTGTGGATAGGTTTATAGGCCTGCCACTTTTTTTATTCTCTTATTCTGTCCGGTTTCCACACTGCACAGCATTTTGAGAAATGCTAAGAAATGCTAGCTCTGTGGGAATCACCTTGTTGGTGCAAAAATACAATTTCACACCCATAACATTGCTTTATCTTTGTGTTTTATATAGATTCAACTAAAGAAATGAAAACAAATGAAGTATTTTTGTGATAAGCTGCTAGTCACGAATTGACTGAAGATATTGTCTGTTATGTGTAGATACAACACTGATTCATCCACTGAGTTTAGGTGTCTTTTTTGGCCTTGGATGATTCATAGGTCAGTGTCGAGAGACATAACATAACAAAAAAGCAGCAAGTCCTGACCTGTAAGTACAGTCAGGTGAAATATTGGTCTGAAAATGAGTGAAAAAGTAGCCAAAAGCCTACAAAAAGCCTGGAAAACAACTTGCTGAAGACCACTTTAAAAAATCAACAATAAAGTCTGACTCCCTAAAAGGAAAATATAAGGAAATGAGAGGTATCTTAAGTACTGTAATTAATTAATCAGAATTAAAGGTATCATCACAGATGTGCTGGATACCCATGTGATGTGTATGCACCATTTTACAGATAAAACTTTTATTTCCCAAAATGTCCCACTATTCTTTTAAAAACAAAAGCAGGAGGGGATTGCTGTGTAAAATGTTAGCAGTAAGAGAAAATCCCCAACTCCTTGCAGATGGAAAGCTGAGGATGAAGAATGATACAAGAAAAAGAAATGCTGTCCTTTAAAACATCTTTCACAAAGACACACACACACACAATCTCAGCTGAGAGCTGCATGTCTGTTGGCAATAACAAAGCAATCGAAACTTCCTTAAAGTCATCACACAAGTTTGTGTGCACATCATTCAGTGACGCTCGTGCAGCATACATACAGAATGGGAGCTATGAGTATGTGCAGTTATTTTTGCACTCACACTGGAAGCTGTAAATAGACTTAGCATTAACACTAGAGGCACGCTGACGTAAAATAGCGCTCAGAACAACTCAAGAACGACTCGGGAACGACTCACGGTCTTTTAAAACTCCTCCACAACCATCATCACTTAAAAAATACATCCAATTGGCATCCAACTCCAACTTTCTCTATAGTCAACAAAGCAGTGTGTGGTCAGCTTGTTTTATACTCTGGACCAGAATCACCTCCACTATATCTCCTGTTATATTTAATGAAAAATGTAATTAAATGCTAAAAATGCAAGTCGGGATGGAGTTTGCTGTTAGACAGGATGGTAAAGCTGTGATGATTAGAAAAAGCAAAACTCCACACGCAGGTAAAAGCTGCCCCAGATTACATGATCAATGTCACTTCAGGAGGGACGAACTATGTTATCTAATAAAACATGTATCTGGGACAACGTCTACCTATTTACAAGCGCACAGGATGTCAGACAATTACCAGCATAAGGAGAGGAAGAGGAGGAACTTAGAGAGGAAAGTCTCAGCTTATTCGTCTGGGGGGGGGGGGGGGGGGTCATGGAAAGGAAGAGAGGAGACCAGGGAAGAGGAGAGAAGACACAAAGTAAGGATGAAGGAACAGGTGGGACAGAAAAGCCAGCAGTAATGAATTTACAACACACATCACAACACATAATCCTGATTAACACAATACTGTGACCTGTGGAATACAAACACAGATAAGCTAAGAATATGTAAGTGATGTAACCGAGGCTGCGCACATGGCTTACCTCTAAATTTGTCCTTGCTTTTTTCAGCACATCACGAGTCCTTGATACTGTAGAAAACAAGGACAATGTTTCTTTTTTGTTTTTATTGTATTACTTAATAATAATAATAATAATAATACATTTTATTTAAAAAATAGCACCTTTCAAAGCACCCAAGGACACTGTACAACAAATAAAAACACAAAAAACTGGAAATATACACAATAATAAGAATAACAGATAAAAGTTAAGAGCATACAGAGGTTTAAACATAAGCAATTTTAAACAGATGAGTTTTGAGGGTGGACTTAAAAAGAGAGAATGAACTAATATTTCTGAGGTCAGGGGGTAAGGAATTCCTTATGATGTTATTCCATACAGCTGTTTTTGGTGGCATCTGGACGTGGGACACGAAAGGCAGGACTGTATGTTTGTGCAAAATCTGCAGAAGCATGCATCCCAAGGGACCATGAACCACCTGCTTTATTATTTCTGAACTCTAAACAGACGACATTTCCGAGAAGGGACTAGCATTGTTGTCTGCTGAGAACCTCTCTGTATCTTAC
Organism: Neolamprologus brichardi; assembly: GCF_056152115.1. NCBI lineage: Eukaryota > Metazoa > Chordata > Actinopteri > Cichliformes > Cichlidae > Neolamprologus > Neolamprologus brichardi. Next base: position 24,178,502 of record NC_142121.1, read on the forward strand.
TTCCCTTTACTCATACCTTATTAGGCATCAGTAAAGGGATGAGTACAATTGACCTTCCCACATTCCTGTTTCTCTCTCACACACACACACACACACACACACACACACATGCACGTAAACACTCACGCTGGCTGACTATGAAGTGCTCCATGCTCTCCTTGGTGCGGCTGGTGCTCCTCAGTCTTTGTATTGTCCCCTTAAGAACTTCTTCTTGCTCAGACACTCGCAGTTTCAAGGACAAGATCTCCTCCTGCATGCACTGCTCCTGCATGCACAAATACATACAGATATACTCTGTTAACATTTATTTTAACATAAGTTGTTTGATGCTATTAAAGGCCAAATAAACAAATAAGACAATGCGTAATTTTAAAACCTTCTTAAGGTTCTGGATGGAGGGATCCGTGCTGGGAAGAGCTGCTCTCCAGAACATCTTCAGCAGAGACGTTGCCTCCTCCAAGATCTGTCTCAGAGTCTTGGTGTTAGAAAGAAGACTCCTAACACATCCGTAATCCATAATCTGCAAACACAGCTCAGTTAGTTACTCGTGCTCTATGCTCATTACTTTTTATTTTCAGTTGTCGCCGACTGCTAGGATGGTGAAAACACACCAGCTCGCTGCTCTGTTTCTGGTTTACATCCAGCATTGGTGGACCGAGGCAGGCCTGCAGGGTCATCTCCATGCGCTGGACGAGGCTCCGGCCCTCGAGAACTTGCTGCTGCAAAGCACTGAAGTCATCCACGTGACCAATGGCGTGACGACCATGACGGTTCGCGAATGATCCATCGGGCGCATCCCCCTCCAGCTCAGAGTGTGGATCAAGAGGGTCTGCTGGAGACAAAAGAGCTGGATTGTATTGTGGAAGGACTTCGAATGAAGCTGTTTTTTAATTTTTATTTTATGGAAATTAGAATTCCTTCAAACTACACAAACCAAAAGTGCAGTTATTGTTAGAAAGCAAATAAACCTTCTTCATATTAAGTCAAATTAAGTTGCGGTAACTGAAGTTAAGTCACACCATTGGCAGTGCTATGGCTGTCATCCAAGTCTGAGTATGGAGGACCAGGAGATCCACAGTTAAAGAGACCAATGTCCCTGACTGGTGGAGATGGAGCTGGGTCTGCGGAGCACACAGATAGGCAAACAGGCTTGGACACACTGCAAACTTTACCACTGCACACTGAACATCACAGGCATTTTACACTGTAGCGTGATGGAGTCACGCCCAGTCATGTCTCACCATGAAGCAGCTGACGTCTGTAGAAGTTTTCCCTCTGAGGGCTGGCAGTGAGAGCAGAGAGCGAGGGAGTCCGAGGTGAGCCCACGCCCAGCTTTTGTTCCAGCTGCTTGTGGAGCTCCAGCTGTTTGAGAGCGCTGTTCTCCTGGACACTGTTTTGCAACTGAGCCCGTAGACTCCTCACCTCTCCCAACAACTCCCCCAGCTCTACTGGTAGAACTGGTACCTCGCACAGGTAGCCTGAAGACGAAAGACGAAATGCACAAATATGAGAACGTGTTAGGCACAGCTGTGCTTAGGTGCTGCGAGGGGTTTAGAGGGTTTTATTCTTTCCTCCTTTCATATTTGTCATACATTAGAGCTTTTCTTGAGCTGCAAAGAATTCTGTGAATTGGAATTCACAGAAAAACATCCAGTGATTTGGGTTTTTTTTCTTTTTATAGCCCATTTATCTGTTTGTTCATCTACCACCAGATGGCACCAAAGTAAGGGACACTTAGATAGATAGATAGATAGATAGATAGATAGATAGATAGATAGATAGATAGAGCCACAAACATGAATCAATTTTATTGGAATTCCACGTGAAAGACCGATACAAAGTGGTGTACACGTGAGAAGTGGAACGAAAATCATACATGATTCCAAACATTTTTTACAAATAAATAACTGCAAAGTGGGGTGTGCGTAATTATTCAGTCCCCTGAGTCAATACTTTGTAGAACCACCTTTTGCTGCAATTACAGTTGCCAGTCTTTTAGGGTATGTCTCTACCAGCTTTGCACATCTAGAGACTGAAATCCTTGCCCATTCTTCTTTGCAAAACAGCTCCAGCTCAGTCAGATTAGATGGACAGCGTTTGTGAACAGCAGTTTTCAGATCTTGCCACAGATTCTCGATTGGATTTAGATCTGGACTTTGACTGGGCCATTCTAACACATGGATATGTTTTGTTTTAAACGATTCCATTGTTGCCCTGGCTTTATGTTTAGGGTTGTTGTCCTGCTGGAAGGTGAACCTCCGCCCCAGTCTCAAGTCTTTTGCAGACTCCAAGAGGTTTTCTTACAACATTGCCCTGTATTTGGCTCCATCCATCTTCCCATCAACTCTGACCAGCTTCCCTGTCCCTGCTGAAGAGAAGCAACCCCAGAGCATGATGCTGCCACCACCATATTTGACAGTGGGGATGGTGTGTTCAGAGTGATGTGCAGTGTTAGTTTTCTGCCACACATAGCGTTTTGCATTTTGGCCAAAAAGTTCCATTTTGGTCTCATCTGACCAGAGCACCTTCTTCCACATGTTTGCTGTGTCCCCCACATGACTTGTGGCAAACTGAAAACGGGACTTCTTCTGGTTTTCTGTTAACAATGGCTTTCTTCTTCTTCCATAAAGGCCAACTTTGTGCAGTGCACGACTAATAGTTGTTCTATGGTCAGATTCCCCCACCTGAGCTGTAGATCTCTGCAGCTCATCCAGAGTCACCATGGGCCTCTTGGCTGCATTTCTGATCAGCGCTCTCCTTGTTTGGCCTGTGAGTCTAGGTGGACGGCCTTGTCTTGGTAGGTTTACAGTTGTGCCATACTCCTTCCATTTCTGAATGATCGCTTGAACAGTGCTCCGTGGGATGTTCAAGGCTTGGGAAATCTTTTTTTAGCCTAAGCCTGCTTTAAATTTCTCAATAACTTTATCCCTGACCTGTCTGGTGTGTTCTTTGGACTTCATGATGTTGTTGCTCCCAATATTCTCTTAGACAACCTCTGAGGCCGTCACAGAGCAGCTGTGGAGCTGTTTTGCAAAGAAGAATGGGCAAGAATTTCAGTCTCTAGATGTGCAAAGCTGGTAGAGACATACCCTAAAAGACCGGCAGCTGTAATTCCAGTAAAAGGTGGTTCTACAAAGTATTGACTCAGGGGACTGAATAATTACGCACACCCGACTTTTCAGTTATTTATTTGTAAAAAATGTTTGTAATCATATATAATTTTCGTTCCACTTCTCACGTGTACACCACTTTGTATCGGTCTTTCACGTGGAATTCCAATAAAATTGATTCATGTTTGTGGCTGTAATGTGACACATGTGGGAAAGTTCAAGGGGGCCGAATACTTTTGCAAGCCACTGTATATATCTATGGTAGGATGTTGTGTATAGCTAATTTGATAGACTGACCTTTGTTGGCCTTTGTGCTGGAACACACTCGATCATAGACGTGTAGTTCGCTCTGCAGGGAGTGGATCAGTTCCCTGCTCTCACATAGCTGCTGCTGGAGTAGTGACACCTCATGCTGGAGCCTGTTAATGCACAGATACGGTATAGTAATAAAACAGTTAGCGATGATGTGAACACGCAGACAGACACAGCCATTATCTGCACACACCTGTTGGTTTTCTCCTGCCCCGCCTGCCGCTCCTGCCTTAATGTGTGAATCTGCTGTCCCTGCTCCTGACTGTGGGCCTGAAGCCGTCTGAGCTCCTCCTTCCACTGCTCAGCTTCCAGCTCTGATTGCTTCAGGCGAGCGCGTGCTGTAAACACCGCCTCCCTCAATTGCACCACCTCCTCACTTGTGTCTGAGAGCATAGGAGAGACTGAATGGGTTTATTTAAAAAAATAAAAAACAAAACAAACTGTCTTAAATGTCTGTTGCCTTTATACTGAAGTACCTGTGCTGGCCTGCAAGCGGGACTGCAGACCCAAGTTTTCTTCCTTCAGGACTCTGATCTCATTGGACAGCTGAGTGACTGTGTCCAGTCCCTGAATATAAATGTTGGTTGGAGCCCCTGGAAAAAACACATTGTGTCATTTTTTAGAGACAAAGATGCGCCGATGTTTGTTGTTACTCAAGTGTGGAAAGCTGCATTACCTCCATCACGTCCAGTGGTGGCCAGTTTTTCCTCAAGCTGTTGACGAAGCCTCTCATTGGTCCTAATGGACTCCTCCAGGCGTTGGCGAAGACACCTCACCTCCTGCAGGTGTTCCTCTATCAAATTTACCCCTGAAAGAAAGTCATATAATAAAAATGTTGTATTGTTCATTCAACTTCTTCATGCACGGTTCATTTAAAAAGAAGCTCTTAAGTTACATAAATATTCCAAAAATAAATTCACTGCATTTGTGTGTCACACCTGTTTGGCTGCTTCCTGGTTGGTGCGCAGATGATCCAGAATAACCTCCGACAAAGTTTTCCATGTCCCACAAAGGCCCCCCTGACATTAAACCTGAGTCAGACTTCATTAAGTGGCCTGTAGGGATGCCCCCCAGCTGGTAGGGTTGAAAGGCATGATGGGATAGCTGGCTGTAGCTTGACAGGCCATGCTGGTTGTGGTGATCAGATGAAAGGGTGAACAGAGCCTTGTCATGAGGCTCTGGGAAGCCTGTAGCCAGCCATCCAAACACATGTACACACACACACACACAAATTGTCAGAGATCAGTCAAACATTCTATACAATTCCAAGTGTGACTGTAGATTCAGACAGGTTTTGAGTATTTTCCACACATGGCACACTCTCTTTGGCCCCTCACCCCTATTCTGCTCATTCATCTGTTTGTACAGCGTGTCCAGCTCTGGGCGAACAGCCATCACAGAGAGAGCTCTGGGCCGGGGGTCAAAGATAACTTCGTGACCCCAGCCGTCAGGGCCAGAGGGGATAGAGAGGGAGGAGGAGACAGGCTCACTGAAAAGGGCTGGAGGAGAATGACAGGACACATACAGAAGACGAAAGGATGAGGAGGAAAAAAGAAAATGATCTTTGCAAGTCAACAGCCATCTGTGACTCCCCTACCTCTGGTCAAACCCACAGCGGCTGTGCAAAGCATGTTGGGACAGCTGCTTGAAGACTTGAGGAGGCCATGAAGAGGAGGAGGAGGAAGAGGTGGTGGGATAGAGGAACGGACTAAAAGAGGGGAATGGAAGGTGAAATGATAGAAAGATGCATTTCACAGAAAGAGAGATTAACATCAACGATACCTTCCGGATCTGATCCGAGTCCTGGCTGCCGGAGTCGGTGTTCCTCCTGATATTCCCTGGTGTCCAAATCAGAGCACAGCTCCAAGTCTTCATTGGTTTGGTACTCATCGGACACCAAGGAGGTCCTATCTGATTGGTCCGTAGTCTCAGAGAGGGCGTGGCAACTGGACGGGGTCTCGGGACGGTGCTGCAGCTTCGTGTGGAGTGATTCGATGATTTTATCTTTCTGCTGCAACTCCTTACTTAACCTGCACGTGGACAGAAGGTCATGATATCACAGTGAAACTGAACTCTGACCTTTGAGATATTAAACCTAATCACTTTCATTTCATTCTATTACACATTTGTGTGTTCTTTGTAGGAATTAGCCTCCGAACTCTTGAGTCATGATCAAAAAAATGTTTTTTGAGTTCAAGGTTCTGATGAAAGTCTAACTAGTTCCTCCTCGAATCGAAGTAAAGGCTTTTACATTTGCTTCTTTGCCAGTTTTTTCATTTGGATGCACAGAAAACAGAAAACTCATCAACACTGAGGGAAATAGGAAAGGAAATATTCCAGTAATATTAGACAACATAAACAACACTGTTACTGTAAAAAGAGCTCTTCTTCCCTATATGAGCACAGGATAACTCACTTTATATTAAAGCCCATTTAAAGAGCATTAACTAATAGGGTGTGAGGTGCTTATAAGTCCTAATAAGATGCCTATTAATGTGTATTTTATGTTAATAGTGCCTTCATGCCTGTCAACAACATACTATGGCTCCAGGAAGCCATGGATTACAGTAGTTTTAGGTACTTTTTATACAGTTCTAAAATCACTACTAAATCAAAGGCTTGCATAGCTACCACACTATGTTCTTGACTACTGTAAATTTATGCACTGTCATCATCCATCCTCATTGGCTGGCCAAAATTTTGAGACATCACATGATGTCCTGTTCTGTTCTTGCATCAATAATGTGTGTGATGCAACGATGTGTGGACATCTTCTGTGTAAACACCCAAAAGAATTGCAACCATAGTCGAATGAAATTAAATGAGACAAACTGACCATGCAGACACATTTATATAGAAGATGAGAAATCACTTCTAGTGAGTCACAAGTGGGTCTAGAGGCCTTAGAGACCCTCATGCTATGTATTTGTGTCTCTCTTGCTGTTTTGGGTCCCCTGGCTCTCTGACAGCATCTTTTTTTTTTTTTAAGTGTCTTTGTTTTTTTATTTCACCAGCTTTCCTGATGACCCTTAAAAATGTTGCATGCTGGAAAATATTTCAAAACAAATATTTATCAGTACAGCAGCAAGCGTCAATACAACAGAAATCCACGAATAAGTGACTTAGCATGAATCCAACAGAAACAGTGTGCCAAGCTGTGAAGGATACAGAAACACTGAGCATTTTAAAGCCTGTCTGGGTGGACACCGGGAAGCTGTCTGTTCAGCTAGAGTAACTTAAACGATCCGCGTGGTGGCCCGCGTGTGGATTAACAGCAGACCTTCTGTCTTCTCTCCAACATAAGTAGCTATGCATACAGCTCCTCACAGCGTGTCACATGACAGAGCAAACTAATCAGCGGGACAGACTTAGTGCTGCAAAGTGAGCTATTAAGTTCAGTGGGGGTCAACAGATCACAAAACTGCAGGTGACACTGCAGTTTTGATAAAGACCAAAACTGATCTTCATGCTTCTGCTTAAATTGTGGTCTGTGTCAGTTTCTGGGGACTGACTTGATTTTGGAACCAGGCTCAACTAATTATTCGAACAGTGATGGCTTCACTTTTCATCCCCAGATGTTGCTGGTTGCTTGATTTTGAGCAAAGATCGCTCCTTGGTTTAATTGCTACCACCCTAAAATAGTTTAATCTCCTACATATTCTCACATCACACATGTAGATATGAACAAGCTCACTTACCGCAAGGCGAGTAACTCGTGGCCTGTCTTGTCATCATGGCTCTCTACACGTTCTCCTGTGGAGAGAAAAGAGGAAAGATGGAGCGGTGAGATTTTAAATAACAGTAGAAACAGTTAAAAAAAAAAGTTCCTTACGTCCACTAATCTTGGTGACCACTCTTTGTGCCAGGGCAGTGCTCTGTGCCAGCTGCTCCCTGAAGCTCTGACCCATGTAGTAGTCAATATCATTGGCCCGCAGGAGCTCCTCAAAAGCCTGAAAGTTGTTGACGTTTAGTGCATCTGTGAGAATCTGCTATGAACTTTGCTAGAACTTTATTCTCTCTCCATGTTGATAAAATGTAGAAAATATCACTGAATCAGTGAGTGTGTTTGCAGCACCTTGGTGGTGTCTCCCAGGTGTTGGGTCAGGATGTGACAGACTCCTTGCCCTTCTCTCATCCGCTGCCTCAGGTGGGACAGCTCACGAGCTTGAGCCTGGATCAGAGAGTTGTACTTCCTGCACAGTGCGGAAGACAATCAGCCGCCACAGGGACAAAATGCACCGCAGTGTTAAGGGAGATTAGTCTCGCTCTTATGCGCATACATCAACTGATTCTAGATAAAAAGTAAATGTGCAACACTGCCACTTTATCGCTGCTAACCTACCCAGGCCAGGTGGCACATTTCCCTTCTTCTGCTTGGCCTTTGCCCTCCGATCTGGTAGTTTTCAACTGAGCCTCCAGCGACGCGACTCGTTCCATCAGTTCTTGGAGCTCCCTGCTGGGCTTGGACCCTGGACGAGCCCCTTGGGTATCAGATAACCAGCCTTCATCCTCATCCACACCACTCGGGGCTGGTGATCTTTCAAGCGCCCAGTTTACCTAAAGGGTGAGGATGAAAAGCAAAAAAACCCTTGTTTTTTGAATTGTTTTTTCTTTAACATTAAATAAATTTAAAGTACAGTATTTGTTGGTGAGTCAGTACCTTGCGGGGGGTGCGCTCCAAGCTGGAGGCGTAGTCGCTGGTCACAGACAAAGACCGGACACGGAGCTGCAGTCCACGGATCACTTTGTGACAGCGAGTCAGCTGTGAGCGCAGATCCTGGACCAGATGCTGGAGAGACGCCGACTCATCCCTCATTTCATAAGCGCCTCTGTTACTGCTGCAGCTTCCAGCGTACCAGCCACCACCCTCACAGTCCTGAGGATGGGACAGCGACGTGCACATCTCTAGGTCGTCAAACTCTGCAAGGAGGAGAGGTGAGACATAATTAATGAGAGTATCTTAGAGAGCATGTTTTTGGTCGAAAGTGAATCAGATCTTTGTTCATCACCTGGGCTGCTGGTGTCTTCTCTCTCTGCTTCGTTCTCACTCCGGCCACAAGTTTCATAACCCAGATCCTGAAGATCCACCTGCACCTGCTTGTTGGCCTGCTGGACAGACGTCTCGGCTGCACAGACATGAGGCAGAACTTACTTCATTTCTTTATACCAAATAATTAAATATGTTTAAATGTATTTGTCTAACTCATCCCAGCCTTCCTTTATACATGCTCCTCAGAGTGACTCACTGAGCAGATCTCTGTACTCCTTCAGCTGTTCGGCCTGAGCTTGGACCGTGGCCTCAGACACCATCAGCCTCTCTTGCAGCTCTCTGTTCTCCTGCTGGCTCAGAGTCAGATCAGCGTGCAGACGGGACGCCTGTTCACGGAGGCCATCCTCTTTATCTCGCCAGAGCGTTCTGACCTGAGAGCTGTCACCGGCGACTGCTGTCTCCTGCAAAAGCAAAGCATCTAAGCAACACTGATGTGTAATCTTCACAGGCACATCATTTAATTATTTAGTCATACAGCATCTCTTGCACTGAAATATCACATATAACAAGACATTAACTGACTGTTTCTGATTCTTTTTTAAGAGCTACGTTTATATGTAAAGCATGACAAATAATATGATTACATTTAAACTTGTTAGTACAACTATTTAGAACACCTGGATTACTGACGATCCAATTATAAGCAGTATCAGGCTAACTTTCTAAATTAAACTTTACTAGTGACACTTTATTGCCCTTCAAATGTTTCTAACATATTTTCCCATCTAAACTGTATATGTTACATTTAATGATCTGAGTACTTTTTCTGGTATTAAATTGTCTGGTCATTTTATTCTCTCTAACACTAAAGAGAATCACACTAAATCTGTAATAATGATCAGATAATGAGGACATAATGTGTTACCGCTTCAGGTTGGTGTGTGAGATGGTGAGATGTCAGTGTGCCCAGGTTCAGAGAGCATGGCCTCATGCAGTGCCTCTTCCCTGGCTCGCTGCTCAGACTAACACATGGAGGACCTCGCTTCCCCGCCGGCACCGGAGATGTTTCCAGTTCATCTTCTTCCTCAGTATCCTCTTCCTCCTCCTCCTCCTCTTCTTCTTCTTCCTCCTCCTCCTCTTCTTCTTCTTCCTCCTCCTCTTCTTCTTCTTCTTCCTGTTCTTCTTCTGGGCTCAGACTCTTCTCTGTGTTTGTCCCCACCACTCCAGCTCGTACTTGGTTTTCTTTCAGGGCCTGGTTCTCCCTTTGCAGCTTCTGCAGGGCACTCCTAGCAAAAGTCGAACAGAAGGACGAATAAGCATAATGGTGCCATCAAACACAGCACGATCAGGTAAACAGTAAGTCATTTAAAGCAAATTACACACCTCATCTGAGCTACAGAGGTGTATCCATCCCTCTCCAGCTGTGACTTTATTTCTTCAAGCTCGAACTCGAGTGTCTTCTTTGCTTCATCGAGCTGCTTTACATCAGCTGTCTGGGACTGTGCCCCCCTCACCAGCCCTCGGGTCACACACTCAGGTCCTTGAGCCTTAACAGAAGCCTACAGAGTTAGAAATAATACTTCTTAGTTCTTACCCTTTAAGTCATGGGAGTAGGTGAGATGCTCTTAATGGTCACAGTGAAGTGTTAGTAAAAGCACTTTACCTGACCGGAGGTCAAACTTCTGGCATTCACGCTATCGTCATCCTCCTCTATGCTGTCTGTGAACTCCTCACTGCTGCCGTCTTCATCGTCTCCCTCTTCCTCCTCTGTGCTGAGCTCTGGAAACAAAATGACCATTTAGGGAAAGTATCCACTTGCTTTGGTTCTTTTCTTTAAATCTCAAACCCCCTGGTTTTCTTCTCAGTCTTGTAGTTTTTAAGCCTCTCCCTCCCTGGCATCCACTCTATCCCATTCTTTCCACAGTCCTCTCTCTCTCTCCACTGAATCACCACTTTGGAAGTCATGGGACTTAAGGGAAATGTTATGTCATAAGTTGCAAGCCAGCCAAAAAACCGGTGCACTCAGTAACAGTGTGTGTGTGAGGGCCACTTTAAACACCTAAAAATGACACAACTGTAGCAGATTAAGGGTAACGACTGTTTGCAGGGATTAAAGGAGGTTGTTGTGACCGAGTACTGCATGCTCTCTTCTCTGTTCTGTTTTTAATATTGTATACACACTCACAGAGAGAGCAGGAACATCAGGAAAGTGACTGAAAAGAATTTCTAAGGGAAACTGTTTTACATAATAGGCCTTCGCACGCACTGCACAGAGCTACATGTGAATCATAGGTGTGGGTTTGTGTCTAGAGTTGCTCACTGCATTGTGGGGACATATTAAAGGATTGTTTCATAGTCAGAGCAAGTTTAACGGGTGTTAATTATCAGAATGTGTCCACCTTTAATGAAGCATACAGCACTAAATGTCTCTGTGTTGTTAGCGAGAGGGCAGGAAACTCAGCAAAACTGCTGAGGCAATACGGATTGAGTAATGTGTCCCTTCAGGCTTAACTGGTGTAATGTGGCACCCTGTTTACACATTGTGACACTACATAATGTCACCACATATGAGGAAGGTGTAGGAAGAGGGACTTGAATTGTATTTTTATTCAAGCTAGATCGTGAGGACACTGAGTGACTGGTCACACGGGCTTTGTGTTTATGAATATCTCATTGGGCATTACAGTGGAAGCCATGCAAACATGAAAACCATGCCACACTATCATGCATGAGGGAGAAAGGACATGAAGGAACATTAATTGGGACCGAGTTTGTTTTAAGAATACATGTTGCTGTTTGTTGCCTTTGTATTTATACATTAAAAGTTCTAGCACGTGTTCATATGGGTTTAAATTTACACTTTAGGACAAAAAAAGGCAAAGTTGAGAGGCTGAGGAGGCCGGGTAAATAATATTTCTACTCTGGGTAAAGGTTCAGAGAGATGATATATACTGTGGGTTGCTCTGAGGGGAAAGACGGAAGGTATGTCAAGGAATAAGTGGAGGATTTCAGGTTTCCTAATTAAACACAATAAAGAGAAATCCATACCAGAAGTGCTTTTGACAAAAAGCCAGCACATGTTTATTTTTGATGCATTTAAAACACAAAAAAAGAAGAAGAAGTAGAAGGAGCTTTGACGGTGATTCCATCTGTGAGGCTAGATGAAAAGATCGGGGGCACAAAATCCCTAGAAAATGTACTCTACCTCATATAAATAATTCATATGCAAGGTTTATTTCTGGTGTTCACATCTCCTGTCATTAATAGAGAGCACTGTCTAGACTGTAGATTATCCTATCTCTGTACAAAGCTGGATCTAGAAGCAGAGCTGCTAAAAATATGCATATCATATCAAATTACTACAACATAAAGCATCTGCCAGCTTATATCTAAAATGACTAGCCTACTCTATCATATCATATCAATCAGAGCTAACACAGAACTAAAGGAAAGTACGAGGCCATCTTTTTTGGATTTGTTTCCTGGGCCTTTGCTAAGCGTGCACAATCCTGCTGACAAACAGATGATATAAAACAAATGATGGATGGTGAGACGTTTCACTGTAAGGCATGAGCTTGAATTTCTCCACAAGACGTGACTTCACTGTGACAGTAAGGCTGGAAGAGCGACACCGGTGAGAGACAGTACACAGAAATGGCAATAGAGAACAATCGAGCTACAAAGCAATATGCAGGCAATCCTCAAAAAAACAATATAAAAAAACCCAACAGATTCACACCACACTCACAAAATATATTAATAAATTAAACTCTGAGTTGCACATTTTCACTTCATACCATTAAGAGGGGTGTTTGTGTTATTTGGACAAAGCTGCCTGCACACTGAGGGTCAGATTTTGGCTTTTTTTTTTTTTTAATATAGATCTCTTTCTCTTACTTCAGGAACGCAATGTTTCATAAACCTGACCGTCAGTGGTTGGAGACAGCTCCATCTCACATTTAGAGTGTCACTGAGTGGTGCTGTGGTCACACAGAGCATCAGGTGACAATGGTGCTTGCAGCCTTGGAGGCTGGACCCTGCCCGTTCCCACCTCCAAAGTCAGGCTGCCTTTTAGCTGCCCTGTCCAGTAGCAGGGCCGTGTTACGGGTCCGAGACAGGACCTCCTCCAGCTGTCTGCGGAGTGCCTGAACTGAATCCAACTCCATGTGGAGGGCCTGGATCTTCTCTGAGCTGCTGCAAAATCAAAAAGACCAGAACAAAATGGTGTTTTTGAAAAAAAAAAAGAAGAAAGGACAAAAAAAAAAGCTTTGCAGGAATCCAGAGTGTCACAAGACCTGCGTGGAATTTTCCTACCTGTCACTCTTATGAATGTGAGTGAGATTTTGGTATAACCTCTTCTCTGCCCTCAAGGCGTCATTCAGCTTGCTGTACTCTGATACCAGCTGCTCCAGCACATGCTGAATCACAGTGGCGGGGAGGGTTAAAAAGGAGTAAAGTGGTTATTTCCTAAGGAATATAAATGTCTAAACACTGTCTAAGCGACTCGAAATGAAGCAATAATCATACTTTGTGATCAGTGTTGTCTTTTGTGGCATCTCCTTCTGACTGCTGGTGAGCTAAAGACGAACGTAGAGCAGAGATCTCCTTCTGCAGAAAAAGAACCAAAAGATGTCACTAAAAGATTAAAAAACATGAAATTTTAGTGCATCACTGATTCACTGATCAGCTTCACTGATACCTGAGCCTCTGCCTCCTTTTTCAGCACCAGCTGCATGTCTTCCTTCAGAGCCTTAATCTCTGCCTCGCTCTCCTTGGAAAACGGCTGCATGGCCTCTTCCTGGGCCTTCATCAGCTCCTGACAGTGTGATAAAGTAGCCTGTGAACACCAGGTGTACAGGATCTATAGAAAGACAAACAGCCAAGGCAAAATGTCGGAGCAAGTACCTTGATAAAAGCCTCCTTCTCTTTAAGGAGACTCTGCAGATGCTCCGTCTCTCCTCCCGTGTCTCTCTCCTTGTCCCATCTCAGTTCATGCAGCTCCTGCTCTCTTTCTGACAGCTGCTTGCGAAGCTCCTGTAGCTGGCCAGTCCGCTCACTGATCACTAAGGAAAGCCTGTAGGAGTAGTCCTGAGAGAGAGAAAGATCAGGTTACACTTTATCTTCCTGAACCGCCTTTTTGTACGGCCCAAACCTGTAATCTACCAGCTGCACTTCGATGCCACGATGTCGCCCACCTGCAGATACTGGTCTTTGGAGCTGAGAGTGCTGAGCAGATCCTGGATCTGTGCTTGGTGTTCCTTAGACTGCCGGCTGCGGTCTCCCAGAAGCTCCTGGAAGAGTTTCTCTTTCAGAGCCAACCGAGCCTTCAGCTCCTCCACAACCTCAGTGGGACCGGCCTGAACTCTGGCGACGAGGGCAGCTGTGAGATCCTGCACACGCACAACACAACAAACAGAGCAATTAGTAAGAAACTGGTGAGACAGGTTTGTCAACATGGGGTGGTTTTTCAAAGCTTTGAACATTTACATCGCAAACAACTGAGAATAATTGAAACAGAAACCTGTTGTAAATGTCAGTGTGTACCTGAGCCTCCTGGCTGCGTGTCTGTAGTGCTGCTTGCAGCTGGGTTATGATGGTGTCTTTCTCTCTCAGGGAGTTTCTCTCCTTCTCGTCGCTCTGCTGCTTCAACCACTGGAGGTTCCTGTAGGCCTCTGCTGCCTGCTCCAGCTCCAGCTCTTTACCCCGCACCAAACCGTCAAGACTCTGGTGGTCACGATCACCAAAAATATATCAGTGCATAACTTTAGATACTGAGTAATATGTTTAATGCTATAAAACCTGAAAAACCTGATCATATTAAATATGATGCACTTGGCTTATTGGTTTGTTGGTTCAAGCTTGTTTTAAACTGTGAGCTTTAATCTGCATAATACGTATGTTCTAGTGTTTCCACACCAAACAGTTCGGACATGATGATGCTGCGTGTCGCGAGCGTACCGTGATGGTCTCCTCGTTGTTGGACAGAATGCAGCGGAGTCTCTCCAGGTCTCGCTCCTTCTCTCTCACAGCCAGCTGCAGCCTCCTCACCTGGCCCTCACGCTCCTCCACACAGTGGAACTTGTCATCGATAGATTGCTGCAGGCAGCGATGGAAAAGCATCCTCAACCTTCACCGTGTTCTTTGCACTTCATAGTTTTGTAGTTTACTACATAAAATGTTTAGCTATGCAGTAGCTAACACCGAGAGATTTAACACATGCTTTTCATCGTCACCTTTTTAATTCATATATTTCTTCCCACTGCACTAAAACATTACTGCACACTGACCTTTTGGTTTGTGAGTCTGTATTGCTGTGTGCCCATGACTCTTGACTGACACTCTTTTGTGACTAAAAGCCTTTCCACTGTCCCGACAATGAATGCACATCAGTTTGTTCATGAATCACATGGTGTATTTGGGGCGAATGTAGCCGTGGCTAAAATGAGTTGTTTTCAGTATCTGCCACAAGTTTCAATCCCTGCTGTGAATCTGTGTGCTTGTTTACCTCCAGAGCTCTGTCTCTTTCTTTAATGCGCTCCCTCAGTTTCTCCAGCAGGGCGTCTCTTGGATTTGGTTTGGAGCTTCCCGTTGATTCCACCATCTCTGAGTACTCCTACAGATTAATATATTTTTAGATGGGCTAAAAAAGAAGTGTGTGTGTGCCTAATATATATATATATCTATACTGTATGAATATACACAGTATATATATTATGTAAGCAGACTGGGATTGTGCACGTCACCTGCAACTGTTGCTCCTTGTCCTGCAGAGCGCTTTTGAGCTGTGCGACGCTCCGGTCTTTCTCCTGCGTCAGAGCGTGTTTCTCTGCTTCGCTCTCCTTTAAAGCTGCTTCTTTGGCCTGAAGCTCAGTGCGAAGTTTGTGAAGGGCGCAGCGCAGGTCCTGCAGTAGAAAGAAAGTATGTTAAACGTGCTGTGTAACATGTTTGGTTTACTCACACTGTCACAACCAGACTGACCTGATTGTGTTTTTCGGTGACCTCTCTGTGCTGCAGTGCCTCCTGTAGATCTGAGTTTAGTCTCTCCTTGAACCTCATCAGGTCATCGGCTTGCCTCTGGCTCTGTCTCAGACTCCTCTGGCTGGCCTCCAGCTCCAGTCCAAGAGAGAACAGGGAGCTCTGCACCCCGACCAGCTCGCCCTGCAGCTGAGCGAGCGCCAAGGACTCGCTAACTCCTGCCGGAGCCTGAAGAAAGGAACGACCACAGACCAAGGTCAAAAAGACAAAAAGACAAAAAGACAACATGTTTTCACACTGAGGACAACATTTACATTTTTTGATTAAAAAACAGGTCAAAATCTTCACCTTGCTTTGAGCAAGCTGGCTGTGATGGGCTATTTCCTGCAGCTTGCAAAGTGTGGTGTTCTGCCCTTCAATCAGCTGGTACAGCTCCTGGGCCTTAGAGCAGAATCAGCAAATTTACAACAGGTTTACAAATCACGTCACAGCGATCCTTGTTTAGGTACAAACAGACACACACCTCGCTGTCTTTGGTGCTGAGAGACTCTGTGAGGCCCTGAATGGTTCTTTCCTGACTCTGAGAGGCCTGGCGAAGCGAACGTAGCTCGCACTCCATCTCACTCAGCTTCTCCTGCAGCTTCTACAGACGGAGGCAGAAAGGTTAGGTTAGGCTGCCATCAGCCCGATGCACAATAAAAGAACATATCCAGCTGCTGTTATGTGTTTTAATGAGGATCACCATGTTGTTGGCCTCGCTCTCCTGGATTTTGGCCTGCAGGGATTGGACCTGGAGCTGGGCCTTCTGCAGCTCGCTGACACACTGACCGGCCGCACACTCATACTGGTTGAGCTGGCTCTGCTGCTCTTCAACAAGACTCTGGAAAAGGTTAAGACGTCAGAGTTTAACCTTATAAAATCTATTCACAATATCTTTTAGCTGAATTATTTTTAGAAAACACATTTTTCTCAAATTCATAAAAAATAGAAAGCCTTCATAACCACCACAGCATATTACGTAATACTTTTTGTGCACAAGATACATAAACTCTGTTCATTCGTGTGTGTGTGTGCTATGACAAGGAAAGAACCACTCGAGTGGTTCATGAGCATCTGCATGCATGAGTGAGTTTACCCAAAGTGCTCTGTGCTCCTGCTACATACATACATACATAACCAGCATATAAATGATTTTAACTTTCACTACAGGAAGAATATCACTATGTGTTTGTCGTTTGGGTGATGCAGTTCAGAGTTTTCACATTAAGATAGAAGGTGGTATTATGATGAAATAGTGTGACTTTAGTAGCCAACCAGTATTGAGATGACAGAGTGGTCTGACATCGCGTGGATCACTTTGCCTCAAGGGCTCTGAGTGAAAATAGGGCAGTAGTGGAGTCACTTTGTCTTAACGTCTCCCCATATCTAACCTAATTCACTGAGCACTCCCCGCTCGGCGATCACATGCTCATAGTAAGGGAAAAACACAGGCTTCAGACAAATCCATACCCCCTACAAGGTATTACAAATGAGTAAGAGAAATTAGACTTTTTTTAACTACAGCACACACAAAAACTCATCCACACACATTTATCTTTACATATTGGAGCGGAAAATCTTGTTTTGCAAGGCTGGAAAAACTGCAAGACTCATCTGTCTAAAGGCTGTGTTCATGTATCATCACTGCAAACACTCGGCTTTATCATAAAGACTAAATTAGATAAGGAGTAACAAATTAAAGGCTGGAAGAACACAGATATTAATACTAAAATACGCTAATGTGCCATGCTTTGCTTCGTCATTAGTTCTTTATGTGTGCACACTCACGCACACAGACTAGCTAATTAGGCCATGCTACCCACACCTGACTGCTTGTGTAATGTATAGTGTTACCACACAACTAAACATGGCTGCACGCTACTGAAGCTCAGGTCCTTTGGGGTGAGAGCTAACTGCAGAGGCTGTGTGTAGCTGGGTTATGTGGATAGTTAAGCTAAAATGTGGTGATAATGGTTTTGTGGGCAGGCCGCGGTGTCAAACATCAAAGCCTGTCAGGCTGGTTCAGGCAGATTACTGCAGATGTAGCAAGTTTGCTCATCAAAGGCCAACTTCATTACTGTACCAAGCGCCGTCACTCTGCACTAACGAAATTCGTCTTTTCGCCGACATCCCCATTCCGATCAAGGTTTTGTACCTGGTGGGGAGGAGGAGGAGGATACTCTTTGTACAAATCTTCAAACAATTTCTCCAAGTCTGCCAGGTTCAGATCCTGATCCAGTCCAGTGTCCACTCTGATCAGAGGGGTATCCAGCTCAGGTGTTGGCGTGTGATTGTATCTCTCTCCGTTTGGGCTTCCATAAGGCATTCCCATAACGGGATCGGTAAAGGACAACCTTGTGCCCCCGTTGCTGGAACTTCGTCTGAGAAAGACTGGGAGCTTGCTCCCTTTTGTGCTCCGGACTGGCCGGTAGACAGCACAGCTTTGCAGCAAAGAGAGGGCTAGAGAGAAAGTGCGTCTAGGAGAGGCTTGGCCAAGTGGAGCTCCCATGTGCTCCTCAGAGAGGGAGTCAGATATCTGGTCTTCTATTGCATCCACTGGGGAGCCCAGGGATCCATCTGTTATGGCTCCAGGCTGAATATATTCCTCAGCTGCCTCCAAGGATGCTATAGAGGGGCTTGAGCTGGCTCGCCCAGCTAAAGTGCGATCACTATCTGAGGTCCTCGAGGGGTCCTGAGATCCAGGAACTAGAGTCTGAGAGGAGGTGATGTCTTCTGAATCTTCCACATTTTTCCTCTCTCCTTCTCCACCTGCACCACCTCCAGTCACACTTCCCCCAACCACACTGGCTGAATATCTGGTTGATGGCCCACAAGAAATACTCCGGGCCAACTTTCTGGGCACCTTACAGACAGCTTCATAATCAGAGTCTGCCACCCGCCAATAAGAACATCCCCGGCACCTTCTGGGAGTGCTGGGCGTACACCGTTGTGAGCCTTCAACTGCAACCTCTGACCCTTTAGCAGCAGGACATTGAGGATGGTGGTGATGTTGGCAGTCCAGGCTGTCATCTGCCCAGGACTCATACAAAGAGTAGACTAAATCCTCCTGGAGCAGGGCGCAATACTTTGCATGAGTTAGCCCTGAAATATCCACCATCCCATCCCCTGGTCTGTCATCACTTCCACTTAATGTTACAGCCCCTTCATCTGAATTGGTTTTCCGATAGAGCCCGCTGATGCACTGCCTCAGTCGATGCTTCTCCTGCAGAAGCCGCTGCAACCTCTCGATGGACAGGGCCTCCACACGAGCGATGACTGTGTCGAAGCGGTACATGCGGTCCAGCATGAAGGTGCACTTGGAGCAGACAAACTCTCCTCTGCCATCCCGGGTCAGCTCCCGCCCCACAGCATAAGAGAGCAGCACGTGCAGGTTGAGTTTGGCAGCAGGATGGAAGATCCATTTTCGCTGGTTACCACAGAGCTCCCTTCCACAAATACGACACACCTCCTTCATCTTGAGATCAAACATTACACAGTATTATAGTTATCAGGGAGGAGCAGAACATCTTATTTACTCTAACATGAGGATGTGAGGATACATGGATCCTCAGAATGACTGTGCTGCTTTATAAACAGCAAGAAGAGCACCATGTCCAGCTTCAGAGCAAGCACTGATGTCAATAACATAAACAAGACAGTGTAATGCTCCTCATTCCCCGAGTCCATGCGATGACTTTTAAGTCCATGATAAATTAAAGGAGGTAGACAAAAAAAGAGCTTGTAAGATCAGTTTATACTGTAGCTGTGATCCAAAGACATCCAGGATCCCCGTTCATCTGATGGAGGGGCAGGTGAATCGCAATGGCGCACACTGGTCAGGTAATGTCTCGTGAATCAGACGCAGTATTTATCTTTAAAGTGTCCTCACGCTGTCAAAAAAACAATCATCGTATCTCGCATTTCCCAACACAGCCGCACGTGCCTCTGCACCATCACGGAGGCGCGAGCCGCTCCGAACGACGACAGGTTCATCGTGACCGGGAAGCGACGGGATCTACTGCCCAGTACGCGGACACCGAGCAGTAACAGCCGTCCGAGGACGATCCTCTGACTCTTCCGGAGGCGTCTGTGTCCCAAACAAAGGCTGTCTGTTCATCTCAGAGCTGTTACAGCAGCTACAGGCAGAGATACGACACACCGGACTCCAGTCGGATGTCCTCCAGTCAGATAACGAAGCGCCTGCCCGAACCAGACCTGCAGCGTCGGAGCGCACCATTCAGGGAAAACGAGGGGGAGTTGAGAAGCCCGGTTAAGATGTTCAGGGATGCTCGCAGTTTAACTCCCGCTGAGATACCGGTTCAAAACATAGACACTTTCGTTTTAAAACGCATATTTAAATTCATCCCTAAATAACATCTCCTCTATTTTGGGTTTATTTGTAAACAGGAAAGAGAGTCGCTCCCCCGGGTGTCTGCTACTTCCTCCTACCCGGTTTGCTAAGCTCCGTCCGCCTGACTGAACAGGTGAAAAGCCTAGTAGCATGACGCTAATCTATAAAATTAAACGTCTCCAAGTTATATTTGTTTTATACAATTCACATTAGCTGTATTAGCATGGTCGCATGCTAACCCTTAAAGTGGGCTTTTATTGAGGATGAATGAAAAAGAACAACAGTGCACACATTTATATTAAACAGCTGCATTTTATAAAATAAAATGTAATATTATCTAATAACCAGTTGAATTATCAGCGAAGGCAAGTCAACCTGGGGACTCAAATCACTCCACACATTCATAAATATTATGACACAGCCCATCTCTCTCTCTCTCTCTCTCTCTCTCTCTCTCTCTTTCTCTCTCTCTCTCACACACACACGGGCGCGCGTAAAACTATTGTAGCCTACATTTCTTTAAGCATTAATAATTTAGAATTAACAAGACCACTACACGCAATTATAAACTACAGAAAAGACCTCCGAGGTTAATAAATGTATGCTCTGTTTCTTCCAGAGTCCCCTTCCTGACCTTTATTCCTTCAGTCGTCAGGCAGATGCTTTGCAGAGTAAAAATAGAAGATATCACATACTAATCAATAAATACAGTTAACAAAAAAACACCTGTGTTGCAATGAGCCAGCGAGGCTGCATATGAAAATAAACTCTTAATAGAGTTTCTTGTCAGAAATCAAATTGTTTGTCATTAACTAAATTAATAATTTATTAATTAATAATAAAATAATAATAATAATAATAGATACACTGACACACTTAAAAACACAATTAACTGCCGTGCTATTAACAAAGGTATCAAACATCATTATATGATTATAACACGATTGACATGGTGGCTTTAGTCTGTAAATAGTGTCCTGTTAGACCAGCACAATATTATTACAATTATTTTCTGTTGCCATGGTGCTGATATTTTAACAATGGTTGGACTGTAATGACCAAACAACCAGAGCTTTATCCCGCATTTGACTGTGTAAGTTCAGCTCTGCAGCGGCTATGATTTTTGTTTGCCCGAGGGTGCACAAACAGATGGTCACACTGTGAGTTCCAAGCAGATATATGCAGTGTGAAGCCTGCCGTGTACCATTTTTCTCTCTGAAAGCAGCCGTACTGCATCAGAGCAGAGAATGAGACTGGAAATCCTCACTAATGTGTGCTTCAAAGTCTTTGATTGCTGATTTTGTGAAGACTAAGTGCTGAACCTGAGTCATTTTCTCTAAAATTAGGTTTAGCTGCAGAGAGCCATATGTGGGAAGGATGCAACCGAAGATTTTTTTCTTTCAGATTTAATGAGAACTCGAATGCTCATAACTACCATGAAACGTCTCGCTTTTTAACTGCTTCAGAGGTCTACACTGATGCATGTTATTCCAGACAAAGAGATCCTGGAAATAAATATGTTTCAAGGTTTCAGATTATATTCATGTCCAGCCTGCTCTTCTCTGCAGACAATTATTGGCTAAGTGCCTGTGGTGGCTGGGGAGCTAATTATGAGCTCTTATGGCGGGTGTCTGTCTGAAACAACACAACCTGATATCAGTGTCGGGGGTCACCGAGCACTCAAAGGTCAATCTGACCTATCGATAGTTTGGCTGAAACCAGAACTGCTAAACTGCTAACCAGTGAGACGCCTGCATGCACACACGCACGTGAAGGATGACTCCTCATGGAAACGTGCGCACACACAAACCCAGTTAAATTCATTCTGACATGCTCTCTTCTGATGTTTGTGAGGACATGTAAACAAAGCTGTGGTAAGAACACACAACAACAGTTTCTTCCACTGATTTAGAAACCAATTCAGCAATACGGAAGAGGCATATAATATATATAGAATGTATTATATACAGTTGCACATATATACTGTACTTATACTTCAAAAACAATCATCTTCTTCTGATTTTACAAAGTCAAACAGCCTCATGAAAATTTGAATATCAGCTTTTAAACACATGAGCAGTCTGAATCCAGCCAACAATTTTCATATGTACCACGTGCCACACTCAGAGGGTTGCTGATCATATGCAAATTCCACTGTTACCCTAGTAACTAAATGCTGTGCCGTAGCGCAGCTGCCATTGCTGCCTCAGCTTTTTTCCCCCTTTCACTGCACACTGACCGAGGCACACACTCACTCATACACACATGCTTTTACCCATACGTGTGTCCCGTCTGAAATCTGAACAGAGAGCCTGCCTAACAAGTACATTTGCATCCTTCATTCAGAAATGATTTACAAGTTAAAACGCCTGCACAGCCTCCCTGAAAACAAAACTCGCCTGACAACAAATATATTTGCAGCAAATGCTGACACATTCAAATACAGAGAAGCACCGCTGCACAGGTTCAATAAGCTAAACGCACACTGTGTTCTTAAGTATTAATCCCTACAAGATCTCTACTCAACAGGGTAGAGATTCTGTCCAGGTTACAGTGAGTTGCTGTTCAAGTAATAGTC
This sequence comes from Neolamprologus brichardi, assembly GCF_056152115.1. NCBI lineage: Eukaryota > Metazoa > Chordata > Actinopteri > Cichliformes > Cichlidae > Neolamprologus > Neolamprologus brichardi. The sequence continues at coordinate 24,200,857 of NC_142121.1, forward strand.
CCTCTCCATTTGTAGTTTCATCATGCATCAGGAGAGAATTGTGCCCTTGAGGATGTCACTGCAGCTGAAGCCTGTAAATGTAATGAGATTCTGGCACTTCTCGTGATGAGATAAGCCCTCAGTAAGATGGCTCTCGCTACCATTAGAATCCTTAAGCAATACACTATACATTACAGCCTCAAAAAGCAAAGTAGTTTTCTTTTTTCTGCCTCATGGTCCCTTTCTTCTACACATATGTAGTTTCAGCTTAGTTTCAGAGTATTTTACTTATTTTTACTCATGATATTGTTAAGAGCTCGCTCTTTGAGCTTGGTTATGAGGATGTCTTGCTGCTATTTTACCTTTTTCAGTGATAAAAATCGGGTAAAATGTGGTCCTATACCACAAACACACCCACACTGTACGCACTGTAAAAATTCTTAAATACTATAGATCATTTCTTATTGCCTACAAATAATTTAGCTGTGTGTCTGTGCTAGTCATATCAATGCAATGTGTCACTTGTCCATAAGGAGGCAGAGTCTATCAAAATATTCTTCACTCAGTCTGCTGTGTGAAACTGCTCTCACACTTTGGATAGAACATAACAGCTGAAAGCTAATGATCCAGCACTGTTTTAAATACTAAAATCCACATACCTGCATCTCCTGCTCTATGCGCAGCCTCTCTTGACCAAGTTCCTCCTGATAGAACTGTGTAAAAGAAAAGAGAGGTTAAAATTATCTAGAGAAAAAACTAATAGCTCCAGCCAATTCAGGAATACACATACAAAAAAAAGGAAGGAGAATTTTGCATCTAATATATTTCTATATTATATTCTTTTGTATTTGTGATGCTGTTTTAATCATATCCATGTGTTTAAGTGTTATTTGGTGCATGCAGCAGCTCTTGCGACCACACGAATAGCTGGTAAAATATGGCTGAGGCATGAACACATGCTGCTTTAAGGATGTCTTTCTAGAACAGAAGTCTGGCCAGAGGAGACATGGTGGTCCAGAGGAATGCAGTAACATTAGACGGCTTATATAAAGTATCCATGGTTTTGCATTTCACACATGCACCTCAGGGTCCATTATAATATAAAATATAATATACTGCTCCAAAAATACTTAAAAAATGTAATAAAATAAAGGAACACATTTTAATCAGCATAAATCATCAACTCAGTTAAGCTTCTAGGATATTGATGTGGTCATTTAAGTAACAGAGGGGCTGTTAAGCAGTTTCAATTCCTTTGGTCTTAATGGAATTAACCATAATTGAACTAGAGGGACAACAATGAGACACCCGCCCCCAAAAGATTTTACAGGTGGAGGCTACTGACATCATCTTTTCTGACGTTTATCACTAGTCTTGCATTGGCTAAAGTCAGTAACATAAGGTGATACCTGGACACCTCCAGGATGGAAAGTTTGCTGTGTCTCTCAGCACAGTCTCAGGAGCATGCAGGAGATATACAGTTATTCTAGGAGAGCTGCACAGGGCTGTAGAAGGTCTTTAACCAATCAGCAGGACTGGTATCTGCTCCTTTGTTCAAGGAGAAATGGGATGAGCACTGTCAGAGCTAGAAAAAGACTTCTAGCAGGCCACTAGTGTGGCCTCTACAGGGTAGGCAACGGCCCCCTGACTGCCATTAGGTATTGATGAAATCCTTGTACCCATTGTCAGGCCCTACGCTGGTGCAGTGGGTCTTGGGTTCTTACAATGCCCTGCCTCATATAGTGAGGGTATGCAGGCAGTTCTTGGAAGATGAAGGAATTGATACGCTTGACTGGCCCTCACACTCACGTGATCTAAATACAGTAGACCACCTCTGGGACATTATGCTTTGGTCCATATGATGCTGCCAGGTTGCACTTCAGACTGCCCAGGAGCTCAGTGATGCCTTCTGATCTGGGGTCGAGATGCCCCACAGACACCACCTGCCATCTCATTAAGAGCATGTCCTGATGTTGTCAGGCATGCATACAACCATTTGGGGGTCAAACAAACTACTGAGTACCACTTTGAGTTGTCGTAATGAAATTTGGCAAAATTTCGAGGATGAACCTGTCACATAATTTTTGCACTTTTTCACTGTGTCTTTGAAATTAGACCTCTGCAGGTTGATAACTTTCACTTCTATCATCTTTTCCATCATGGCATATTTTCATTCTTAAAACATTACCCAGTCCAGGTCATGATAGATGTCCAGCATGTTTTTTTCCATCTGAGACGTGTCTTCAAAGTGTTCCTTTAATTTCAGTAAGAAATTTAAGACCTGGCTTCAGAGGAGTTTTTTTTATGTAAAATTTAACTCATATGTACCTCAACATCCTTGTCCTTCTGCAGCAGGGAATTAGATAGCTCATGAACTTGTCCCTCCAGCTCTTCCACCCTGAGTGTGAGTGTTGTCTTCTCTCCACACAGCTCAGTGATGCAGACCTCCTTAGTGCGAAGCTCTTTAGTTAGCTCCTCTATCAACCTGAAAGCAGAAAGAGGACCAGTCAGTGACATAGAAAGATGGATTTCTTCTCATGTTCTCAAGAACTGAGTAGTTTCTTACCTGTCTTTGTTGTTAGATGGTGACAGGATATTTGGAGGCCTTTCATCCTCTGGGATTTCCTCCATCGCGGCATCTAAGGAGAGGAGGGAAGCATGGGATTGTGATCCAGCCAGCGAGGCCATTCGCTCGGCCTCGCTGCGAGCCAGCTGGGCCTCCTGAAAGAAACATGCACCAAAGCAGTTAAGATTTGGGAAGATTGGGCACTATCACCGAGTATCCCCAAGTGTCAGTATTACAGCAGCAGACCAACCTCCTGCAGGAGCTGAATCTTTGCCTCAAGCACCTGCTGCATGTGGTCAATTTCCTGCTGTCTCTCTTGACACCGTCTCTGTAGCTCTGCCTCATTGTGATTGGTCAGGCTCTCTGCTGTTGTGCTGAAGAAGAAAAGGACATCACAGTCTAATCACAAAATCAATCAGATAGCAGATAGCCCACTGTATATGAGGTTTGGACTCCAATAACCAGGTCATTTGGATCTGGTCAAAATAAATTGAATAAACTGTCATAGTCTAAAATGCAGGGTACATCCAAGTCATCCCTCTCCTGCAATGCTAACACAGTCAGACAATCAGGCTTACAACACATATTATAAATGTTATTATGCAAAAACATGTAGGCCTAATAAAATATCTAATCTTACACTTTGAATTGAGTAGCAGCTTATTTAATAAGGGATTTAAAACCCCAGCAGCAGTTTACACACAGATCTAAATGTTGTCTGGGGGGTGTCATTTTTAGAGCATGAGGGAAATATTAGTGAGAGCCAAGACATAATATGATGTCATAGGTTTTCTGTCTGCTACAGTGCTCATGGGATTTCCTTAGCCCCTTCCACTAATAGCAGAGATTAAGTAGCACACCACCTGTGGTGTTTATTGTCATAGAAGGGATGATCTCATAATATAAAAGGGTTGATATTTGTAGGGTTGTGCATGAAAAGCAGAATTGTATCCCTTTTATTAGTAGCCTGGACTTTCACCGTTAACTAGAGGCTTGTATCGTAAGGATGTCAATTTGCTGTACCTGCTGTTACCTGCAGATGTGTGCGATAAAATACTTAGCTGACACACTGAGCTGAAGGTAAACGTCCACCAAACGTGAACAATTTAAACTTTAATCTGAAATTTCTCACACATGCCCTGATACTTTATATTTCTGTGCCAGCACATTTGGTGTGTCATGCAACGTTTGACTCCTTTGGACTCCAGCTGTGCAAGCATCTCTCTATATCACTTAGTGAGTCAACAGCGGTATCCCAGAATTCCTGCTCCCAGAATGGCACACGCCACCCTGACGCCACGAGTCCTCTTCTGGACCCTGTCTACATACATTTTTAACTTTATCCACCACATGCAGCAGCTCAGATAACTGGGATATTCTGAACCCATCTGAGCAACGTAAGTGTCTCATGGACAAGTGTTCTTTATGTCAAGTGGACATTCAGGCTGTTCAGACAGCCCACACATCTCTTTTATAATCTTGGTGGGTCATCAATGTAAACTATTTAAACTACCATATTCTGTTGCAACATATGCTGTACAACCAGACATAATAATGATTTAAAAATACACAAGTATGCCTCAGTTTTTCTACATGATAATAAAAAACTTCTACTGCAGTAAATTAAAGAAATCTGCCAGCGTGAGAAAAAGAATGCACACGCTGCAGAACTCCAGAGTCCTTATTTACTGAGCGCACCTGTTCTTCATCAGACAATGAAACACCAAACAGCACCCTCGTAAATCACCTGTGAATGGTCACATGACCAATTACATCCAATCAAAAATCAGTTATTTTGTAGGACAAACAACACTATGGTTGGTGTTTCATGTCTGATGAAGAGCAGCTGGGCTCGAAAAGCTGTTCCATGCAATAAATTAGGACTCTGGAGTTCTGCACTCTGTTTTACCTTAGTCCCATTTTTTGGGCTCTGCACCTGACCCATAGGATGAGGAGGATGTGAATGGATTGTTTTTTGTTCTCTCTAAGAAAGAAATGTGTATCCTAATCCTATAATAGATACTGAAAAAACAGAAACTTTTCTGGCATTGAATTGTTCATCTGATCCTTAATTACTATCTATAAAAGGCCATTTGAGAAATCTTTACCAAGAGCAAAAGCTGTAAAACCTATTGAAGTGCAGTTGAAATTCCAAAATGTATGCTTTCTTTCACACTGGATTTGTCAGGTGCTGGGTCTGTGACCCAGCATTTTGTGTTATTTTATACTGTTGACTTCTTATGTTAATATTCATGTGCTATTCTTAAGTTGAGGTAGAGTTTTAGTATTATTACTGATTTGTCTTGGTTGAGTTTTAGTCTGGTTTATGTTTTTTCTATTCTTCCTCGTCTATGTAGCTTCCCCTTGTGTCTCTCTCCTCTGTGTCCCTCTCTCGCTCCCTCTTTCTCTTGTGTCAAGTTTGCGTGTCCCAATTCATGTCTTTCCATACTTCCTGTTTTATTCTGAAAGTCTTGTTTCTATGTTCAGTGTGCTCAGTTTTACTTTTCCCTGTTGGGTCATAATCATTGGTGTCAGCTGTGTCTCCCCAGGTGTTTCCACTTCCCTCTTTTCCCTCCTGTGTATTTAAGTCCTCTGTCTCTCTCTGTCAGCGTATCTGTTTTCCTTTCCTTATGTCATGTTGGATCCCAGGTACCTTATGATTCTGGTCAGGTTATGTTCATGTTCACAGTTTTTCTTGTCATAGTTACTCTCATACACCTGCTTAGAATCATGTTTTCCTTGTCATAGTTTTGTACAGCCTAGCTTTTCCCAGTTTAGGTTTTAGTTTTGCCCTGGTTCATTTTTGCCTTGTTTTGTATTCATGTTTTTGGCCAAATAAAAAGCTTGTTTTTTGTTAAGATTCAGTTCCATCTCCTTCTATGTCTGCACTTGGGTCCACTCCACTAACACAATGGCTGCTCAGCCGTGACAGGATTGGGCTCTTTGTCATGCTGATGGTCCCTGAGCCCAATGTTTGACACCCATGCTTTAAATGTTACTCTTACACCACTATTTAATCTCAACATATCCCAGCAAAATCCCAACCTTCAGTTCTTTAATTGTTTAAGATAAAAGATAAATAAAGTGGTCACAAATGGAGAACACAGATTTAAAGGTTAATGATCTACACTTTGGCTTACTGTGTGTGTGTGTGCGTGTGTGTGTCTAACAGAAGCTGCATGGCATATGAGCTTTTAGTCATATGAAGTGTTACCATAGTTAAAACAGGACCATGTAGAGCATTACAGTTAATATCGAGCAAGAACACACTCCAAAAGAAAAACACCACTTCATGAAAGCCAAATCAGAAAAGAAAGTTAACCAAGTGCTGTGGTAACATGTACATCAGTGAAAGAAAAGAGAAAAGACCACAGAAGAAGAAATGCAATATAGATTATTAATAATCACAGAACATGTCTGAAGAATATTTAAACTTGATTGTTATTGATCTTTAGTTTCCAATTGGCATTTCATCTGTCTAATTGTTATAATCTGTTAGTAGTATTTACCTTATTGTACTTTAACAACTAATTCTGATGAATATTTGTGGACTTACAGGGCTTTGTCCAAAAGGTCCTGTTTCTCCTGAAGCTCCTGCTTCAAGCTCTCTACTTCCACCTTCAGCTCGATGTTCTGCAACAGATGAAGAGCATCAAGATAATCAGTTAACACATCGTGTTATCTTAAAACAAGCTCACTCCTCGGTGCACCATCTCCTCTGCATTATCTTAAAAACAAAACATGTGAGGCATAAAGAATAAAAACTATATCATGTGAAATCTTTCATCAGTAATAAAAATTGATTTGAGCTTCATTATTGTTAATCTACTAATACAATAAATAAATAAATAAAACCCTCCTCATGTGGCCTCAGTTGCTAAGTAACCGTGGTACCTACAGGAAAACATGTGATATTTTTTAGATTCTTATTTACGACGTGGTGAAAACAAAAAACAGTTGTGGTTCCTTGACTAATATTCACCCTTTTATGGCTTCTAAGCCGCTTTAACTGTCTTAAGTCTGTAAAATTATGTGTATTACCCAAGCTTGCTAGCTTTAGCACACTCTGTTCCAAAGATGGTCACTTTAGGATCCAAAGAAAATGGCTACAGCCAAAATGCAAAACTTTATGAGTTCACAAACGACAGGTGGTTAGACAATAAATTAGGTAATAAATATTGCTGATCCTTTTGTGCAGAATGGATATATATATATATATATATATATATATATATATATATATATATATATATATATATATATGATAAAATGTGGAAAAGCTTTTAAGTTTTCATCACTCTCTCTGCATTTGATTTGCTGTTTGTGTAAATCTCTGTCACATATTTAGCACTCATTTGTCTTGGTCCTTGTTCAGTGTCCTTAACCACTACATCTCAGGCTGTAATTGCCCCGTCTCTGCTGAGTGAATCAAGGCTTCATGGGTGTTGTGTGTCATCAGTGCGGAGTATCTGACCGAGCTGTCACGACTGGTATATTTAGAGCTGGAGAATTCAGAGCAGCTCAGATACTCGCTCGCTGTGGCCAAAAGCTGAACTCCACAGTTTGTTTACCTGCTGAGGTCCACAGGGGACATTTTAGGTGCCAATCGGAGCTCTCACACGGAGTTAGAGGACTGACAATTTAATCGTGGGGATCGTTCTTTCCATTCTGACCTCAGCAAAGCCAGAGAGGACGGATTATCTGTCTGTCTCTGTCTGTCCACTGCAGGCTGAACAAATGCAGCTCTCAGTGGTCGGTACTGAGCAATTTAAATGTTCAGTTTTATTCCCCCTTCAAGCATGTGTGTTGACCTTTTCCTCTTTGCTGTTAGAGAGCTCTCCTGTTAAGAGTATCCAGAAATACTCACAAAATCAATCACCCTGAAACTAACCAATATTCATGAACTATGAGTGCTTAAATCCGCAGGGCTCTGCAGCTGTAGAGCTGCAAGTATTAGTTGACTATCAAATTACTGATCAAAAGAAAACTGATTGAATATCTAAAATAACAATTATTACCTCGGTCCTGGACGTCATGTGTGGGGTAATTCTGTCTGTAAACAGCTCAAAAATATTTCAATGAATTGATCAAACTTTGTATTCAAACCTTGTAGTGGTGTAGAGTCAGATCATGTTAACAATTCGTGAAAATTTGGGTTACATCAAAGTCTTCAAGGTCAACTCAATGAAATGTTGGTCGAAAATTGACAAAAAGCCTTAAGAGGGCTTCCAGGCCATTGGAAGTCTTTGGGAAAACAGGTTTCTGAGCTGACTTCTGTAAAACACTTTACTCATGAGTTCATGGACTCAGTCACTGGTTTTGGGTCATTTTAAATACAAAATTAAGTCAATCAATCCCCATTGAATCCAGTTTTTTGAAACCAAGTTGGCAACAGCGGAAACGCTCATCTTAAAACTTCAGAAACCAGTAGATGTTTTGCCGTTGTTCAGCGTAATGTCTTATGATAAACAATCCTTTTCAACTTGTGTTACTAAGTCATGCAACAGCAGCTGTAACATATGCAATAAATATGTGATAAATGGGTTCCAGATTCCTGATGATATGAAGCCTGTCTAAAGACTCTGATAATAGCAAACATGTATTCCCGTGTGTGTGCATGTTTGTGTTTGTGTGTGCGTGTGCATGAGACAACAACATGGTTTACAGGAACTGTCTCGCAAACAGCTCTATATATAGTCACCCATCACCGTGCACCTGCTACTTTGGCCTCTCCTGGCCTGACGGCCCTCAGCAACACATCCACTTTTAACTAAGGGTAGGGGGATGGCTGCACTTCGAACCTTGACAGGCTCACCACACAGAAATTGAACACACCTGTATCATGGGGAGTGATCAACTAATAGTGATGTGCTATCACATATCATCACTCAGCTTCAATTCTTGGAGTTATTATCCTGCTCATCCTGTTTTAACTGATACCAAAGATTTACATGGTTTGGTAGTATCGATACCATTAATTATACTGACAACAGCTTTTTAGATGAGTAATTTCTTTAGAAATCCATAATTTCAATGTAGATGTACAATGACAATAAAGGGGTAGTCTATTTTATGCTATTGTATTCTATTCTAATTTTAAGGTCCTTCAATAACTTCCCCAAGTTCCACACTTTTCCAGACTAAAGACTCTGGACATCTTTGTGGATTTTAAGAACATACTTGACATCACAGTGCAAAAAGCTTGATGAAAACTATAGAAATAAATGTTTTAAAATCCAAATTTTAACATGTACCTTATAAACCCACCTACATTTTTACCACCCAGTAAATTTGTGAATCTCTGTAAAATATAAATAAAAACAAAATACAACGATATCTAAATTTTTAAGCCCATATTTTCTTTACAATAGAAGATAAAAAAAAAAATGTAACATGTTTAAAGTGCAATATTTTACTATGAAAAATATCAGATAACTGAGTTTGACAGCAGCAACATTTTTCAAAAAAGTTGGGACACGGACAACAAAAGGTCAGAAAAGTATGTGGTGGTATAGAAGACTGAGTTTCTCAGAAGTAAAGATGGACAGAGGTTCATCAATCTGTGAAAAATATATAATCAAACAATTCTGAGAATCTGGAGAAATCTCTGTGCGCAAAGGACAAGGTCAAAAAAACAGTACTGGATACCTGTGATTTTGGGCCTTCAGTCAGGACATGCATTAAAAACACAAATGATTCTGCCATGGAAGTCACTGCATAGACTCAGGAACACTTTCCAAAATCAGTTTCTGTGAACACAGTTCACTGTGTCATCCACAGTGCTGGTTAAAGCTCTATCATGCAAAGAAGAAGCCACATGTCAACATGATCCAGAAATGTTCTCATCAAGGCAGTTTATATTTTAAAGTAGAGATCCTTTAATAACACCAAGAAAACCCCAACAATCAAACGACCCCCTTTGAGCAAGCACTGGCAACAGTAGGAAAGAAAATCTCCCTTCTAACAGGAAGAAACCAGGGATGGGCAGCCATCTGCTAATGGGAGGAAAACTGTTCTGTTTCCCAAAAATTCTGTTTTGAAAAAAAATGGATGCTGCATCCTCTGGACTGAAGAGGAGAGGGACCGTCTGGCTTGGTGTCAATGCTCAATTCAAAAGCGTGCATCTTTATAAAGGTTTAGATCGCATGAACTCCCATCCAGACAAAGTCTTTTTCGGGAAGGCCTTGCATATTTCAGCAAGACAAACTGGATACTACATCTATTACAACAGCATGGCTTCAAAGGAGAAGATTCCAGGTGCTGAACTGACTTTCCTGCAGTCCAGTTGAGAAACTAGAATCCTATATCAGACTATCACAGGACAATGTTCCTATCTATACGTCTGACAGCTGGTCTTCTCAGTTCCCAGACGGATTACAGACTGGTGTTAAAAGAAGAGAGGATGACACAGTCCCAACTCAAACGAGCAAAATTTTTCATAAAGATGCTAAATTTTTCACTTTACGCATACAATTTGTTTGGGGTTTTTTTTTTTTTTTTACATCCTATTGCACATAAAATATGAGTTTATGAGATTTGAAAAAAGTTGCATTTTGTTTTTATTTAGTTTTTTCAGAAAATACTTTTTTTGGAATTAGGTTTGTAGATCCTGGCTGCTTGTGATATTATACTATGAAATGCTGTGTATATTTGTAGTATATTGCCGTGTTTTCCTACTAATTATTGTAATCCTGTACCCATCATGTACTTGGGACAGTTACACGGTGCTAAGCTATTTTACAGGCTATGATGTACAGGTGTATAGGTACCTCTGTGTGGGAATGCTGTGCTGCTGTTAACAGAGCTGACCTGGCTCTCTCAAACAATGGTAGATATTTAGGGTTTTCTGGCTGCTTTAAACTCATCCATTCTTGGTTCACTTAACTTTAAGCACAAAACACTTTTTTTCTTAACTTTACCATATAAAATTACATATTTAAACCACACTATGTTTCTCAAATATGTTTAAGATGTGACTGAAAGTGAAACATACAAGCACGTGTTACGATGACACATGTGATAAATAAATCAGTGCACTGAAGCCGGCTCTATAAATAGAGATTCTTGGGCTCTCAGAGAGATCACTATGTACCCAGGACTAACACGCCAGCCTGTACTGTATTACACAGAGATGCTTCGGAGGAAAGATGGGAACATTATCACTCTGTCATGATATTCAACACGAGCAGCTCAGGTCAGATAGCATCCACAGAACAAAGATTTAGTCTCCAAATAAAAAGTGCTTTGACTGATTAGCCTTTAGTCACACAGAGTGGGGCCTGTGAGGCACATGGATTAAACTCCAGCTGCATGTCTGTACATGGGATCGAGTTTACCCAATCACTGCTGGTATGCAGTAATAGTGGAGGATAAGAGGACCAACGCTCAGGTCTTGTTTGGCTGGATTAAGCAGCCATTAATTTCTCATATCAAAGAGTCGGTGGTGATCAAAAAGGAATTAGAACCAGGGGAGAACGAAAGTGATGAAGAGACGCCGGCTGGCTTTTGTAAACAGACAACAGCTGAACTGGGTCACCTTACTGTAGGTGCACACTTTGCATGCAGAGATGGACGCAGAAAACACTTTTAGAAGCAGAGCAAAGCAGCATGTTCACAGAAACAGCATCCTCATAGAGACTCTATGAGAAAGACTATTGTTTTTAGATCTGCAACTAATTATTACTTACATCTGTGAGTTTCTTGCTTTGCTCAGATAAGCAGAAGATTCTCACTGTCAATGAATGAATCTATTTAAAAATCTAATATTTTAATATATTCTCTATATTTTGTTGATCTTAAAATTAATTATTGATTATAGCACTGATTTAAAGTCAAGCATTCATTACTCCAACTATGACACTGTAACAGGTGATCTGCAGAACCACTTTTCTGATACTATATTTAGCTTTATGATTCTAGCTACACTTGTGTCTGTCTGTTTGTCAAGATTAAACTAAAACTACATGTAAATACATTTAAAAGGTGGAGCACGATCTTTAAAACTGCACAACTGGTTATGGGTTTTTGGTGGAGGATGTGCTGTCTGGATCACTTCCTACTATATATATTTTAACTAGTTGTGGATTGTATCTTTTATTTTGTGCTCTCACAGTTTCACTCTGTATAAAAAATGTTTTGGTTGGGACAAAACCAACGTTAAAACCATTTCCAGAGATGTTCTCCCCTTAAAGCAGCACCGAATCCTAACAGACTTCAATAACCTAGTCTGTTGGAGTATTACATAACACTGGTGCTGTCGTGTTAATATTTTATTAATCAAGCCAGGGATCATGAAAATACAGTCAAAGCAATCTTCCTTTTATTTTTTAACATAGTCCATATTTCGAGAATATCTGAAGATATGGTGTTGGCTGATTTTTTTTAATTTAATTTAATTGATTTGTTTGGGGGGTTGTGCTCCTATTAAAATCAGCTAGATCCTTGCAAAATTCAGGCTCTTGCATAAAACTATGGCTATGCAATCTACGCAATCACTGCAAATGTAAATCAAAATTGACATTTTCAAGTTTTGAATCAATTCACGTATCCAAAATACTGATTCCAGGACAGAAGCTTTACCACGTTTCTAAATAAATGCTACTCTGTTCCAAGCACCAATTATTTTAATTAATGTATAAGGCATATTGTTTTGCTTCACTTCAAATCAGTTCAGAGCAAATAAATATGAGATGCAATATGAGCATCCAAATGGAAGGCAAATAAAAAAAAATTAAGCATGTGTTTTACATCTTATACTCTGATTTAGAGCAGGGCGATATGCCCAAAAATATTTATCACGATATACATTTGAAAATTTGCGATAACGATATAACTGACGATATAATTGACACTAGACAAAATACTTTACAACTCCATAACTTTATTAGTGCACAAAACCCCAAAGATCAATGTATTTTCACTTAAACAAGCAGCTGTTTTTTTTATGTGCATTAAAGTTATATAAAAAATTAACAGTGCAAATTCCTTGCTGACAGTTTAACCAAAAGGCATTACCAGTGGAAATTGGCCGACATATCCTCAGCATAACCATGTATAATATCCACAAAACTTAAAAAGAGGTTACCCATATGGAAAAGATATATATAAATCTTATAAAGTTTGTATCTGTCTTGTGTGAAACTTGTATGAAAAGCATACAAGAGTAAAAACAGATATAAGATCCCTTGAAAAATTATATAATGAAACTTGTATGTTTTGGATACTTACTAAAACAATATATGAAAGTAATGAGAAAGTGGCCACTTTCATGAGTAAATCATGTAAGCCTTATATGATTTACTCATGAAAGTGGCCACTTTCATGAGTTAAGTCATATAAGTTTTTACTATTTCTTTTCCATATGGGTATACACACACAATACGGTAATATTTTGTTGAAGCACAGTACGTATCACTCCGCGAGGTTCCTGCCTACGATAGCCGTAATGCTCCGACAATCCATCAAGCGTGCGGCTTCGTAGCTTAGCAAAGTCGTACTAAAACATTTGACAGATTTTCGAGCGCCGTGTACGACATAAAATCGTTTCGAGGTCAGTAAACACAACCAGAATTCATACATAAGGCACACGGGATTATAAGGGGCACTGTCGATTTTCAGAAAAATCAAAGGATTGATTTTAAGTGTGCCGTATTTTCCAAAAAAATAACGACGGCCCGCTAGCATGCACTACCAAAAATAGTGCTTTGTTGTGTTTTACCCATATTCTATCACGATATTTCATTTTCTTATCATTGCCCAACATTATACCGGTATTACCGTGAAAGGTATGATATGGCCCAGCCCTACTCGGATTTAAACATGAATGCCATTACAAGCAATGTAATTACAAGAATTAACTATAGATAAAATACACATTTTTTATAAAATAATGTTAATTGTGTTACTTACATAACTAAATTACAGTATAAGACAAATCTTATAAGATCTACAATGTATCTTATATATAAACCTTTACAGTATCTACAAATGCAAATGTATTTGCGAAATAAAATAAGGTATCCAGATTCAGGTTGTCATGAAAACCGCTGTATAAAACAAGTTATTGTTAGTATTATTACTGACACAACTAGAGCTTCAATGCCAATTTAATATCTTTTTTGATAACGTTTGTGCTACTCTTTCATTTTGAGTTGCAATAAAAAGTAATAAGGTTCAACATTTTACTTACAGCTCACACACATCCAATAAATATTTTTTCATGACAGGAGTCATTTGATTTTTATTATAAGCTATTTTCTGACATTGTGGTGTTGTTCTACATGTTTATGCAGCCTTGGATGTCTCTGAGTTTTTCTGTGCTGTGAATCAACCAATGGGCACAAAACCCCAAATGCCAGTATGAAGCACCCTGGATAGGAAAAGAGAAGCCAGCCAAACCAGCCAGAAACATGTACTGCATTAAAAATACTACAAAAAGAGGTAGTTGGAGGTTAGTGTTTCGCTGAGCAGCCAATTTCTTGTAACACGCACTTGGTAAAGTCCCATCACCTCAACCAAACCAGTGCGACAGCTGGATCAACAAACATGTCTCAGTAAAGCAATGGTTTATGACAGTCACCACATGGGACTGATAAATGAATAAATTAATTTAATTAACTGTAAACACATAATCAGCTATCACCAAAAGTCAAGTAGTTTGCCACTACTTTCCTAATAATTAGAGAGCTGTCCCACTCACCGTGCGGTAGACATCTTCACTGCTCTCCTCATACTTCTGCTGGATCCTCTCCTCCAGGAAGTAGATGCGGAGCTTGAGGCTGAAGTTCTCCTTCTTCAGGTCATTCAGGTGCTGTGATAAAGTACGGTAACCGTTAGACATGACTGTCAAAGCGCATCCACACTGCTTGACATGATGTCCATCATAGATCAGAAATGAATAGCTGTCCTCGACTTCTCCATGTCATGGAGAAAAGGAGTCCATTTCAAAGGACAGCAGCTCTTAAGCATGCCCTTTTGTTAGAGTCCAGGAACTGACAGATATGCCTTCCTCAAAAAAAAAAAGAAGAATATTTACAAAGTGTCATTCTTGCATCTAACAGGCCATAAGGACACAAGCTACAAAATCACTCACACATACTAAATCTAACACACTCACACACACATGCACACACACACACACACGCTGAGGTTTTCAGGGGCGTTTGCAGTGCAGAGGGCTACTCTGCAGCCCGGCGGTCAGAGATGCAGCCGTGCGAGCTCCATGGTGTGTTGTGGTCTGCACAGGAAGGGGACAGGAGCTTATCTTACTGGGGGGAGACATGTCTGGAATCCCAGACTGCCACGGGAGATGGGAGGAAAGGGAGAGGAGGGGAGGAGGGAGTCAAAAAGACTCACAGTTACTTGTGATATGAAAGGAAATCTCACACCTCTGTAAAAAAAAAAAAAAAAAAAAAAGGAGGGGAGGGGAGGGGAGGGGATGAGATGTGAGGCACTTTCTGATCTTTTCTTTTTGTCTGCATTGTTTTTCAGTATGGATTCAAACAACTGTCAAAATCAGTCGCTGCTTAACTTGGGATATAACAATTTCTCTATAACACCTGCTTTATTTTTTATTTAGCTTTGCTATAGTTTAAGTAGCTAAACTTTCACAACCAAATTTGTACCTGTCATATCCCATTCTGGGGGTTTTCTGAAGCTCCTTTTCTTAAAAATAGAATATAAATATTGTCTTCAATATCTTACTCAGGGTACAGATTGTCTTAACCTAAACATTAACGGTGAGTTAAATAAATGTAGAAGCCAGTAGGGAAAATTAGCAGTAGCATTAGCTATTTTAGCCTCTTGCATTATTAGAAAATGTATTTTTTATTTATGGTTTTGACAGAAATGTCAGTTTGTGGCAGAAGCAGGAGACATTTCAGATAAAGAAAACAACAACAGAAAAATCTATTCTTCCTTTCAGCACTAAAGTGCAAACAAAGTTAGCAAACAGCTAAAGCCACTTAACAATAATTAGCTAAATAGCTCTTTGTAAAGAGTGAGCTACAGGAAAAGCAAATATGGGACATATGGCTGACTGGAAGCAATATGAGTATATGTCGATGCTAATGTTGTTTCGCATCTTTTGGAACATGCTGTCATTTTTTTTCTCCTCTTACACTAATAATGATGTTGAAGATGGATTTTACCATAGCCTGTGATAGCTACACAATCAGCTCTGGGAATGAAGAAGAGACACTGGTGGGAGTGAAACAGGCAGGTGAGTGGAAAGAAGTTAAAGAAATAGGAAACCTGGGAGCAGTGAGCCACAGTGCTATTAATAGGTAGCTGTCCTCAATCTTACTGTGGAGAATCCCTGAATGTCCCTCAGAGAAACTAGCAAACTGAAAGAATTGAACTCAAGAGTGAAAAAGGAAAAACGGGTTCTACATATCCTAACAATACAAGCCTAAGCTGAAACCAAGTGTGAAAAGATTGGATAATAAGGAGACACAGACAGGACAATTAGATCATTTTTAGTTCATGATGCTTTCAGTGAGTGTGTCCATTATAGTGTCAGGTTACATGCTGTTGCTAAATAATTCAGAGCAAAGATAGGCTGGGCGCCAAGCAGAGTCTCCACGTGACATCAGGGATGACATCATCTACCTCTACATTTAAACTCTGCACACAATATAGTCGCATCCTCATAAATAAACACATGTGTCCACTCTTCATCAAAGAGAAATAAATTGGATTTATGGTGTGTATGTATAAGTCTGCACTGTGTTGTTTGAAGTGCTGTTTGGTGTAAGTGTGCCAGCCACACTCTCTCAGAAATTACCTCAGCTCTCGTGACTGTTTGGTCCCTGATCCCATTTTAACTGGGCTTATCAGCTCCTCCAGCAGGTTTTATTCTTATAAAGTGCATGTCCAAAAACACACATTTTTAGAGACAAGAACGGAGATGTCATATACTGTGGAGAACCTGGGGATCAGTTTATTGGTCTATAACAGTCTCTTTAATTGAATATAGTAGTAGAAGAATTTAGGTTGCTGATGTTATTATTGGGTACATTGCAAATGAGCGATATACTGTATTATTTGCACTGGCACCCCAAATAAAAAGTAAAAAAGAGCAAATGATTGCTCTAACATGCAGTTCAGAAACAGTCACAAGGTTTAATGAAATAATTTGTGTTGCTGGACATGAATTTTCTCCCATTTCTTTTAAATACCGATGATTTTTCTCTGATTTTTCCTTCACTGAATTGATATCATTTCATATTTTCTGTGAGACCAGGTATGCACTAACAGTTAAACATTATGGGTTCCCTGTGCTGATTTGTTATCTTCTAGGGCAAGACTTTGCAGTAGCATGCATATGGAGGCATGTACAGTGCTGTGTATTTCCCCCCTTTCCCCCCCTTTCTGCTTTCATAGTTTTTGGCATATTTGTCACACTATCCAAGCTATCCAAGCGTACCCAAGGTGTCCTATCCAAAAGTAATCGCTCCCCAACCCTAATAAACTAGTTGTGCAACAACAATTGCAATCAAGTGTTTGTGATACCTGACAATGAGTCTTTCACAATACTGTGGAGGAATTTTAGCCCCACTCTTACTTGCAGAATTCTTTTAATTCAGCCACAATAGAGGGTTTTCCAGCATGAACAGTCTGTTTAAGGTCATGCCAAAGGATCTCAATCTTATTTAAGTCAAGACTTTTACTAGGTCCCTTCAAAAACTTCATTTGATTATTTCCAAGCCATTTAGAGGTGGACTGGCTGGTGTGTTGCAGATCATTGTCCTGCTGCATAACCCAGGTGTGCTTGAGCTTCAGGGCATGACCTGGTGGCCCATACAGTCTCCTTTAGGATTTTCTGGTAGAGAGGCGATTCATAGTTGCATCAATTACAGCAAGTCAACCAGGTCCTGAAGCAGCAAAGCAGCCCCCAACCATCACACTGACACATCCATGTTTGAATGCTGGTATGATTTTCTTTCTGTGAAATGCTCTTTAGTTTTATGCAGCTTTAACGGGACTCAAAACTTCCAAAAAGTTCAACTTTTGTCTCGTCAGTCCAAAGAATATTTTTCCAAAAGTTTTGGGGATCATCAAGATGATTTCTGATGTTGACGTGCTCTTGGAGTAATTTTTGTAGGCCGACTATTCCTGGGAAGGTGGTCGACCAAGTTTTCTCTATTTGTGGACAATATCTCTCACTGTAGTTCAACGGAGTCCCAAAGCTTTAGAAATGGTTTTGTAACCCTTTCCACACCGATAGATGTCAGTGACTTTGTTTCTCAGCTGTTTTCTTAGATCGTGGTGTGATTTGCTGCTTTTTGAGATCTTTTAACCTACTAAACGGGTTAAATTTAATTGATGTTTTGCTTCAACAGTTCTGACAGTAATGTGGCCTGGATAGGTTTTTTAGTTTCAGGTTGTTGTTGTTGTTTGTTTTGTTTTTTTTAATGAAATCCCTGTAGGAACGTAAGCATGGCAAAACTGTCCATCTATCTCATTAAAATGGGGGCGATTTTTCTGTGCTTGTGTAAAGTGACAGAAAAACATATACTGCAATTCATCCCCTCTTTATTATCAGTTTTCACTTTAGTAATGCATCGGCAAAAATAAATGAGTTCTACATGTACAATTAGGGCCATAATTTGTTGGAAAAGAAACATGTTTTGTAGTTTTGCCTCTGTACCCCACCACAGTGCTTTTTAAATCAATTTTAAATCAGTATGTAACAACTCTTTAGGAAATGCTACCATTTTTATACACAACTGCCCATTTTCAGAGGCTCAAAACTAATTGGACACTGGACTCACAAGCAGTTTCATGGCCACTTCCCTTGTTAATTCATGACAAATGAATCGACCTTAATATCTGAAATTGATTCAGTGCTGAATTTGTATTTTATAGCTTTTCACTGTAATTTTATATATGAGCCCCTAAAGGACATCAGATTAGACTCTCTGCTCAGATTTAGACAAATGCTGCAACACTGATCAAACAGTGCTTCATAGTTCAAAAGGGTAATGACCCAAAGCAACACAGATTCTCAAGGCACAGAAATGGGATATTTATCTATGGATAAGCCAGTGACCTGATCTCAACTGTGCAGAGCATGCTTTTATGGCTATTCAGTACAAGCCGAAGGCAGAAAGACCCACAAGCAAGCAGCAACTGACAATGGCAGCGGTAAAGATCCAGCAGAGCATCTCCAGGGAAAAAATACAACATATGGTGATGTCCATGGGTTTTAGACTTCAGACAGTCATTGACTGCATCCAAGTATTAAAAACAATCCATATCTATTTTCTTCTGCTTATCCATGTCAGTACAGAGGGAAAAGTACAAAAAAAATGCAGTTTATGAACCTAACTGTGTAGGCAAGGGAACATTCATTTGCAAATAACATTTTATTTGTAATGTCTTTTTTAAAAAAAAAAAAAAAAACTGCAGAAAACATTAAAATGCTAATTATGACTTTGGCTTGGAGTTTGCGTCAGTGATATTCTGAGTGCTCTGAACAGCACCCTGCCAGACATTAAAAGGAATACTTAATATACTCTCTTCTAATGTGACTGCTACAATGCCCAGCAATAGTGCAGCAGACACTGGAAACCTAAAGTGGGCCATGCAGTAGCCAGAGGCAGATTTTTAAAATACCAGGAGAGTTCTGGGTGTTTTCCATCCACATTTCTCCACTCGCAGGTGCTCTCCTTTTCAGTACGGTATTTTTAAAACATCCTCTCCAGATGGTTGGAGTATGTGCGTCCTGGGTTAGACTATCCTTATTTCCTCAATACTGATCTCTGACTTTATCTTTTTTTTTTTTCTGTGAGTCCATGAAGCCACTAGATGGCAGCATGAAGCATGTATTCATCTGGCACATAATTAATTCAAATGTAGCATGATGGGGATGAAGAAGTGTCCCTCACATAAAACTCCATGATATCTAAAAATAAAAGCTCTCACCTGTTCGAACTGCTTGAGCGTGTGAAGCTGGAGAGGGGGAGAGTTGTCTGTTTCATCACTGCACAAATCTAAACAAGAGGAAAAGGTGCGTTCAAAAAACCTGAAAACTCATATGGAAATATTAAGTTATGTATGTGTGTGTGTGTGGGGGGGGGGGATACACACCTGTCATGTGACCTGTGATCTTAGATGAAGGATCTTGAGTACTGTGAAAGAAATGGCAAAAAAGTGAAGTCAGCTCTGAATGAATATAAACAGACAAGACAAGAGTGAGTGAAAACCTGCACAAGTAGATCCATTCCAACACAAAACAGCCAAGTAACGGTCTCTCCGTTTTACTGCGTGCCCTTAAAAACAAAGAGCTCTTCCTGAGATTTAAAAGCCACTAAAAGCCCTTTCAGTATAACAGCATGATGTCATTTGCACCTTTGTATTGGAGTCTCAGCAGGGGAGAGAAGAGATAAGAGAGGAGCCACGGGGTCAAAGTTCAACTGAGTTTCACTACCAACGGAGGGGGTGTTTGCCTTTACAGTCACCCCTAATCAGTTTAGAAATAACGGCAGTAAGATGCAGACAGTCTGGGTCAACACCCAAACAGTATACAGACAAATATGCCCAACATTAGGCCAACTGCTACTGCCCCATCAGTGCTCCCCCACTTCATGGGGAATGCCCCTGACAGCTGCTGGGTCAGTAAATGTAAAGACAGCTGTATGCATGCCAAAGGGTTTTAAAAGTTCACCAGGTGGACAAATGGTATACATGCTGTAGTATTTTGGTAAACAGCGCATCCAAATCACAACTGTCTTACACAACTGTTCCCTTAATGCAGATATAGGTCAGATGGTGTGGTCACCATGGAGAATTTGAGCTATGTGATGAGTGGTTATCAAAAACCATCCCTTATTAATGAAAGTCAAGCTTTCATCTCTTAAGCACTTGGTGGGCGTACATGAAGGAATTCAGCCTTAGTTATCACTTCTAGGACAGCTGCATTGAGCGCCTCCAGGGCCCTACTGCCCACCTGCACCGATGAGCCCTTTAAGCAGCCTAGTTGGTGCATGCAGTTTATGTTTATTCCTGCAAAGTAGGTCAGAACCACCGCGTCTTTAATTGCATCTTCCATCAGAAACCCTTTTACAAATGTAGCTCGTGTAAGGACAAATGCACACACATGCGCAATCACAGAGAGACATTTGCATCGCCCCCGATAGCTTTATTCTCCGATCCGCGGCTACTGTGTGTGATAGAGTAGCCCTGTGAGGAGAGAAAAACGGCCTTTTATCCAGGATGGATGATGGGTGAACATCAAGTGAGAGAAAATAACTGAAATGGCCTGATTGTAGCAGCAGTCAGTGCTCTGATTGAAACCGCGGTTTGTATCGCCGGAGTCGTGTTTTTGTTAAAAATGCCAAATAAGCATCCGTCTTCCGCTGCGGTGTCCCCCCGCACACAATCAGCCACCTCACCTCTCTGACTCTCCCCAGACTTGCTCCGGCGACGATGAGCTCCACTCCATAAAGGCTATTCCGTTATTTAACGGGCATCCATGCCGGAAAGCATCGCTGCGTTCAAATCAGCCGTACATCACTCATTTTTGTTTGGAGTACATGAGCCACATCCACACAGGAGCACGCTATCCGCAGCGGCCGAGGCATCGCGCACCGCTCAGATTTGGAGGGGGTGTGTGTGCGTGTGTGTGTGTGAGAGAGAGGATGCGCGCCCTGAAAATGAAAAGCAAAGGATGCTACGAGCCCACACAAGAGAGTGCCACTAATGTTGATTCAGCCCTCCAGGAGAGCAGCTGCGGGCAGGAATATACCCACTCTTTTAAAGATATAGACACCACAGGGTTGGGTTGCCTTCTTTACCAGTAATGTGTAGCCTACATTACTGATTTAATTGGAAATTGCAGGTTTCCCTGTTTTCAAAGCAAAACTGTTGCCCAGTAGTTGTGTTAAATATTAATTATGCTATAGTCCTGCTCTTTGTCATGCAGTCATACGAATAATAAACTCTGGAGAACAATGGTGAAAACAGTAGATATTTGACACTATAAATAGCAATAAAACAGCTTTTTTGGTTCTGATGTGAAGTCGTTTTGGAACAGTAAGTGATGATATGATTTCTTATTACTGATGGGCTGGAAGCGAGTTTACTTTCACTCACTTATCTGATGTAATATATCAGATTTAACAGCGCAGGCCTTTTCCATCTCAAATGTATTTTCCAGGAACGCATGAAATAAATGTTAGAGATTCAAATGATTTCCAGATCAGAATCCTAAATTATAGACTAACCATACTGTAACCTTCAGATTATATTAATCCCAGAACCAATAATCTCATCAGTGACTCAGTTATTTTCAGTAAAGTGATTTCAGGATGCTTTCAAGTCTGCTGGGACTGATTATAGCTCTGTTTTTACGGCTTATTATAAGATTGTTGGGTTTTTGTTTTTTGTTTTTGTTTTTTTAATTCAACCTGAGTGACAAAGCAAATTTAGACTTTGTGTGTTCCACACAGCTGCAGAGACTGGCCACACTTTTATCTGTTTAAGGAGAATGGTGGTGGAGGGGCGCTCTGAAAGGGTGAAGGGATTAGGGGGGACAGAGTTAATGAGATTGTGGCATTGTTTGCGAGTGGATGTGAGGAGCGGATGTAGCTTTGGTAATCTTGTTAGGAGTCACGGAACTAATGTGGAGCTAATTTGCTCTCAAAAATGATCAGGACAGAAAGAGATGGAGACAGCTCCAGGCTGAAGGACAAATGCTCTCTAATTTCAGCTGATAGGGGAACAAAAATGAGAGTAAAGATGTTTATTGTTTACTGCCTCATCAGGAGCCTCTGTCCATGTCACTTAGAAGAACACCCCACCTCTATCAGCCATCAAGTTCCACGTGGCAGCACGCAGTTTACAGGGCTGTTTCTACCACAGCGCCCTCTCCTGGACTGAGGTTGGGCTTTAGTGCTCGGTGGATCTTTGTGTGCACTGACGCATTAAAACTGGTTGTGACCTACAACAGTGCAGCCAAGCTTCAAATTGATCATTGATCCCTATAGCAGGGAACCGAGAGTCTCATAAAAGAGGAACACAGAGAGTTTACAGACAACGGGAAAAGCTTTTATTTATTTATTTACTGATTGATTTTGCATTGAAATCTACGACTGATCTTTAGACTTATGAGAAATTAAATAGTCTATGAAATGTAGAATACGATTGTGAAAACGTCTGAAAACTCTAAAGCGTGTGGAGTGAGTTTAGAGCTTTCTCAAATAAATAAATAAATACATGAAAGTAAAGGAGAAATGTAGAACCACCTTTTTAAGATATAAAATATTAATTGTTGAAATCGAAGATTCTGAAGATCATCTTCATATTTTCTCATTTTTTAAAAATGAGTTACCTTATTTCCAGAGGTTTTCCAGTTTGAAATAATATTCAGCTGCAATGACTACAGCAGACACTAGATGTCCTTATAGGACCGCTGAAGCCTTCAGCCATTATACACAAAAAGAGTTGCAAAGTTACAAAAGGCAGTTACATTCACATTTAAATGAAGAAACTTAATGAGAAACTGCAAGTTTGGAATAACATAAGACCACGTCACTGTCTCAGCATGCAGTGCCATGCATCTCACAGGAGGTGCTTTTCTCGTCTACCATTGCATTTCAAATGCAAGTGGGGTGGTCCTGTTTACTGTGCAGCATTATATTCTGTTCATAAATGTCTGCTGCCAAATTAGCTGCCTTGTCCTTTTTGCGAGGTGTACATTTCTATACAGTAGTTACAAAGTTACACCTTATCCAAACGTGAAATTGAAAATAAATAATCAATAAATAAATTCAGCAGCAGACCGACTGAGGCTACCTAAAAATAATAATAATGATAATTATTGTTAACAGAAAAATCATCATTATTATTGAGAAGAATGTAATTGTACCATTACTTTCATGGCCTGACTTTTCAGAACTACTATTTTCACAAGATACTTGTTTACTACTCCACATGATAGATCAGTGCTACATGCACATGTTCCACAAAACATTTATATTTTAAAAAAATCCACACAAAGGCTTATGCTAAAATCTTTAATCTTACTTTTTAATCTTATTTTGCATAATATTGAAATTAAATCTAATAATCTATTTTGAGCCTCACACAGAAATGGTTCTTTACCTTCATCATCCATCTAGATATTTATACATTCACATCACATAAAGAAGGTCTGTAACGACAGCAAGTCTCTGATGGGTTCAAGTCCTTTTCCCAAAGACCACGCGGGGTCCTGTTTTTGTCCCTCGTGGTTCTGTAGAGATGATCCAGATGGCAGGAGATTTCATAAAGTCTCTGTCAATCACCTTGTTCTCCTCTTCCCGGGCCATTGCCTCTACTTCAGGGCTGGTTTGTGGGGACCAGTCTGCCATGAACTTATCCTTGGCCTCACAGTAGTTCACCACCACTTCTGCAGGCTGCTCCCCAAACAGCCAGTCTTGAGTACAGAAAGAGAGGGTAGGAGACAGATGTCAGACAGAAGCGTTGCCAGTAGCTTGTGGTTTGATTATTCTGGTCTTTAAAAAGCTAGCGGTACAGTAACAAACCTGCACAGTCATGGATGAGGTCTTTGATGAGGTGGCCCGTGATGGCGTAGAGAACCGAAAACACGATGAAGACGGCTATGAGCAGGTAGAGGACGTAGGTGGGCAGGTGGATAGCATCCCGAGAAGGAGGGATATATGACTCAAATAACACTGTGCCATCTTCCTCTTTGTGACGAACGTTTACGCTGTCCATTGCTGTCTGGCTGCCTCTGCTGTCAGCCTGCGAGTCCAGTTAATATCTGTGGGTCATCGCTGTATTAAGAAGCCGGCACAAAGATTTAATCGCACAGAACGTTCTGTGCAAAATACAAAGAGATCAGGAGGAAATATCACACTCTCCAATGTCAGCTTTGTAACAACAGCAAACTTACTCAAAATTCAGGAAATCGTGAATGAAACTCTTTGCATGAATCAAGGAAGCTGTGAAGATCCTCTAATTCACAGCTGTTCAGCCTTATGACTAATGACTGCTAAAGTAAGATTTAAAATAAATGCAAAGCTGTATCTCATGTGAACAAACTTCCTGTTTGTCTCTATCTATCTATCTATCTATCTATCTATCTATCTATCTATCTATCTATCTATCTATCTATCTATCTATCTATCTATCTATCTATCTATCTATCTATCTATCTATCTATCTATCTATCTATCTATCTATTTATCTTACATCACTCAGCTGTATTTAATATGCTCAAGTGCAATAATCCTCTGCATTTATAAACAAGGTCATCACCCTGGACACAAGCAGGTATTATGAGAAGGTAAGATGGATTAATGAAAGCAGACAAGACAGGAGGAACGAGCGTGTATTATCGAGTTGTTTATTGGGGAGAAGCTTAGTCCAACACCAGGAGAAGTGATGTACGTTTTCTTCAGAAACACATTACAAGCACATGTAACATGACAGGTCTTTTTGATTTTGCAATTTCACAACACTTTCTGTCTAGCCTTGTGGACGAACTGGACACAGTGTGTTTCCAATGAACATTTTTAGATGTAAAGTTAAGTTATTAACATATCTGATATTTTTACTTGAAACTTAATTTGTTTACAGTTTTTACCACGAGCAATTGGACAGCGACTTTCAGCATGGTGCAGTAGAAACAGACTGACAGTATGGATCGTGCTCACTAACAACATTTTCCTGTACATTTTTTGCGCGCTAACTATAACACCAGCATAAAACAAAAGTGCTTCAGCCTCTGCATCACTACAGCGAGGACATCACTGATCACTGCACTGTGATTAAGACGTAATAAAAACTGCTGAGATGAAAAAACTCAAAGGGAAGTGACGTAAGGGGCCACGGGGCAGGCGAAGGTCACACTATGTGTGGAAATCCTTTTTTCTCCAGGGTATGACGAAGCAATGGCGCTTCTCAGCGGAGGGGTGGATGGACGACAGCGGCCTGCGTCTCCCTGGTGGAAACCAGGCAGCTGGCCTTCTTTTTCTTCCTCCATTCTGATCTCATCTTTCTCCACCAGCTTGCTGGAAACGCTGAGTCGCCTCTCTTCCTCTATTTCTGCATCCCCTCCCTCTGAATCATCCTCCACTGGTTTGGGGCCAAATATCCAGTCTGTAAGAGGAAACATGTTGGAAATGAATTAAAATGATTTATTTTTATGTCTTCTCTGTGTATCCTTTAAAGGGGCATTGCACCAGGTTTAGATTCACTTCAGTTGTCATGTCATGCACGACAAACTGCAGCATAGAGGATGCTGTTTCTTTTGGGGGGTTATTAAATAGCCAAAGCAGGAACTTTGTGGAATTGCACAAATTGAACATTGACCGCCCCTTTAAGATGGCTTTTTTTTAGCACCCATTTGATCAGCTATTGACATTCACCTTAAAGGAATAACAGACACCACTGGGAAGGTTATCCTATCCACAAACCAGAGGGTGAACATGAAGGAAACTGTCATCAAAACAAGGAAAAGATCAAATGTTGATTCACGAGAGCTCAGGGACAGAAAGGACACCACAAACACAGATGCCAGAGTGGACACGGTGGCATCAGTTCAGGATGTGTCCACCTGGGGTTACCTGCCAGGTCATGGAACAGGTCATCAATGAGGTGTCCCACTATGGCGTAGGTGGCCACTATGATCACCACCACCCCAACTATTACATAGACTACATTGGGTGGGAGAGTTATAGCATCTCTTGCAGGGGGGATGTAGTCCACAAAATACACCTCCTGCTCCTCCTCCTCCTTCCTTCTAGACAGCTGGAGGAGTTGCCGGAGCTCAAACGCAGACTGTGTGAAGTTTGAAAGCAGAGCTCCTCCTGAGGCGTTCAGGGACACATTTGGTTGCCGGTTCATGTTTTGTCTTGGCCGGTTTTTGAAACTCTTTTTATGGTTTTGTCAGCTCACAGAAAGCGTTGAAGCTTCGGGGCTGTTTCTTTGGGTGATGACAGATTTATTGTCTTGTTGCAGATCTGCGCTCCTTCACTCCTGCACTGTGAATGTTTGGAGAACAGGTGATACAGGTGCACCGGGGAGGAGGAGGAGGAAGAGGAGGCGGAGGAGGGAAACAAACTAAGCATTAGAACATTTTCAACATCTTCTGGGTGTCGGAAGGATGAGTGACAGGTGGAAATGTGCGGATGGTTTGAAACTGAGAGTACTGTTTCTCAGCAGTGACAGCTCCCTGTCACAAAATGGGTCTACAGAAATGTAGTTCAGCTGACAAGTAAAGCCTGATACTACCCATGTGCCAATTCTTCTAATCTTTGGTCTAGACTTGAATCCCAGAATTCCTCCTTCTCATCTTTTGCACAGAGGGTCTTCGGTCCAGGAGAGCGAGACAGAGGAGAAGTGAATGTAGGACAGACGGAGTTAATAGGATTGAGTCTGTCATAGAGCAATATCAGCTTTCCATCTGTGGGGATTAGAGATATGAGCGAGGAGAGGTGGACAGTAATATGCCAAAGAGGCTTATGGTCCCCCTTGCATAAAGATATGATATGTATATTACAGTGAACCCACTTTCACTCAGATCCAGACTGGCATCACTTTATAGATACTTTCAAATGATCTTATACACAATTTGGCACTTGTGACATGTCACATAATTCACTAACATGAAACAATGCTTTCATGAATGAGTTCTTGCTCCCTAACAGAGCACGATATCATTGCAGGTAGAGAAGGTGCACATCTTAACGTATTTTTCTTTATAAATGACTCTTGTAAAAATGATAAAGAGCCAGAGAGCAGCTCCATTCATATGACAAAAGATGAGAAAATGGTACAGATGACATGGAAGACAGCACTGCATTGGAGTGTCACAGGGAAACAAAATGAACTTGCCTGCAGCAAGGACTTGAGACGATTCCTCTGGTTTTTCGTTTTTGAATTCTGGGGTGAACTGTACAGAAGCAGCTCTGGAAATAACCACAAAAACACAGCATAAGGTTAGCGTTGCATAGTGGCTGCCCTTTGATAACAAGCCTAAAGCTACACAATCTTGTTGTTCTGTACATGTGGGCAGGTAAACAGGTGATATATATATATATATCTATATGTCTATATAGATATAGATATAGATATATATAGATATGTACAGATATATGGAGAGAGATATTTTTATCCTCACAAATATTCTCAGTGCAGCATCAGGATGTGGATGTGGTTTCCGCCAGGATTTTAGGCATTGGCTTGTTGTTCTTCCTTTTTCCAGTTAAGTTTGTAAAACTGACTGACAAGAAACTTCCATTCAATGACCGTTACGGCTATATTGGCGAAAAGAATGAACCACGAGACTGGGTGCATACCCCAGTAGAAGACGTGCGACATGTTGTGGAGAGATGTAAAAAATAAAATAAAATAGAGAGAAAAAGGAAAAGGAGGAAGAGTGAAAAATAAGCTTTCAGGAGAGATGCAAACGAGAGATGAGACGAGGGTTTCTGAATGTGTCTCAGGATGAAGCTGTTACGAAAGTAACACCAACTGTGCCAGTTTAGAGGTGGTGTTTAGTAGTTTAGTAATCCTAACAGGATTTGCTTGACTCATGCCAGTGTCACCACCAAGACCTTTTCACCGAGTCAGCAGAAAGCTTAAACGGTTCATTTAGTGTCACCTGAAGGACCTGTTGCCTGCGGATGGTGTGTGAAGAGTGTGTGTTGATTCACACTGCAAGCAACAAATGTAGCTAACACACAATAAAATGATGCAAAATAAATATTAAGATAAATTGACACTTTACCTGTAAGAATGATTCTTCTCATCAACTTGCAGATTGCTTTAGGTTATTTTTTCAATTCAAAACAGGAATCCAAGGCTTTTTCAGTTACAAAAATAAATAAATCAATACATAAAAAAAGAAGCAGAAATTCACTGTAAGCACTACTAGCTGAGCAGAGTATTCCTAAGCAAATAACATCCAGTCACTCATTCAGGTAGATCCATACTGGCTCCCTCAAGCTGGGGCGACCACCTTCTTGGGCTTGTCTTCTGGCTCCATCAGCCACTTGTAGTAAGCATCGCCCAGGATGAAGGCCCAGTAGAAGACAGTTAGAGAGGTGTTCACTGTCATGATGCCGATAATCAAAGGGTGCCACATGGTGGCAGGTTTTAGAAAAAATCTGTGTCAGCCTTAAAAAAAAAAAGAAAGAAAAAAAAAAGCTGGTGCTGTGTGTGTGTGTGAAGGGTTGTAGCAGTAGTATCGCCTGCCTGTCTGTTTCTACTCTCTGCGTGGACTCCCCACCCCTATCTGTGCTCTCTTTCCACTGGTGACTAAGTTTCTGAGGCAACAGCAGCATAATCCTCTTCAGCAGCTTTGTTACAGAAGATAAGGGTGCGCTGGATGTAGACCTGCTTTACCCACCCTTGTTCATCCATGAGATGGTGTTGTGTAACGCAGGTGTAGACATTGTTCACAATGAGCTTTATGAGGCAGTGCTTTACAAAGAAACAGAAGCTATGTAAAAATGTCACACTGATTGTGAGTTTTAAACAGTGACCTGACCTAAAAGACATAATCTTTGTTCTGAACTTTATGTTCTCTGTAAGATATCAAATCTAATCCACAATCTAATCGAGACTGGAGACATCAGCTGGAGGAGTTAATCTTACACCAAACAGCACAGATGGCTCCTTAAATGAACCCCATGTGCAAGCGGACCCTAAAGACCACACTTGCCCTGACATCACGTGACTTGAATAGCTGGGTTGTACAGACTCATCTGGTGCAGGGTATCTACAAACATCTACAAACAGCATGATTAGAAAGCAAAAAGACAGAAAACTGAACTTAAAAGGACTTCAAGGGGAGGAAACACTGACATGGGAATCATCCTCCACCAGGTGGCAGTCTGTACAAAGACTGAGTCAATGTTTTAAAAGACGCATTTAATGACAGATCAGAGAATTTAATAAAAAACGTGAAGGAAAAGAGCGATATTTGCGCATGATGGGCGATTCAGCGGTCCGTTATCTGAACTTTGCATTACTCTCCCTTTAAATGTTCTCTCATTAGAGGTGCCTCCTGCCCGAGGTGAACTTTGACACCTGCAGGACAGCAGCAGGCTTATTGGAGCTGAAGGTTTCATCACAGATCAAAAGGCAACGTGACGCTGCTTTAAATCATCTCCTGCGTTCAGCGGCAGCGCAGAGGGCGCTGCTTTAACATGACTCGGTGCACAGCTCTGAAACGTGCTTAGGAGGGACAGATTTCTTTTTTATGTGGAACATTTTTAAAGTTCACCTTAGAGGCCAAACAACACGTTTACAAGAATGAGGCCACCGACGGAAATCAGCGTTTTTCTCCTTTCTCTTCTGGCACCTGGAGTTTTATACACAATGAACAACATCCCAGCGCTTCAAGAGTAAGTGTGTGTGTAGTCGGATCATTTCAATCTAATCTCGGCCTGTTGTGTGGAGGCATGGTAAAGCCGCCGATATTAATAGGCTTATGAAGCGGCCCACAGTCTGAAGGGAAAAGGCCGTGTTTACCCAGAGGAGAAAGGGAAGATTCACCAAGGCTGGAAAATCGAATGCTGTGAACTTAAGAGATCCGTTACAAAGTCTTAAAACGTAGGCCTAAATCTAAATTAACGGAGTGTAAGGCTATATCGCCCACGATAATGAGCGTTAATCAATCAGTGTTACATCCCCACACTGCTCCGAGCTTTTGAATTTCACCAAAGAGAAACTGGCAATTAAAGAGCCGAGAAAGCTTTGAAAATAATCGAGTAACAGAAATGTTAATCTTTTTGAACCCTCTATCTAAACGTCCTCCTTTTGTGGCGAAAGCTGCGATATTTCGCAAAATTAGATCATTTTAAAGTCTCGTCGATCGTCACTGATCTTAAGTTAATTTTTATAAAGCACAAAATGAAGTTTAAGTTTTACTCAAAGACTTGTCGTTTTATAATAAAGCAGCTTAGAGAGAATTAATTAGCTACATCGATCCTGATTTACTGGTTAATGTTCTCCAGAATAACTTGGTTGTGTCTGAACTCGTCCTCAGACCTCTGGTTATCTTGGGGATGGGAGCGGTCATACTGGGGTCTGTGCTTCTCCTCCTCTTCCTCACTGTGCGGCACAAGGCCAAAGTGGACCCTTTGTTCTATGGTACAGTCACACAAACATACATGCTTTCATATAAATGAGTAAAGTCCAGGTGGACGGTTGTTATTTCTCTTTCCTTCTCTGTATGTTTGCAGTGTTCGCAGAGTTTTCCTTCACCTGCCTGGTGGGTCTGACCAATGCTTTAGAGCAGGATGGGTTCATCTCTGGCTTCATGGGCTTCTACATAAAAATGGTAACCTCTTGCTTTTCTCTCCAAGACTGATCAGTTTGTTGTTGTTTTTTTACTTCATAAGTTTAAATGTTAAAGTTTGGATGTTTGTTTCCCTTCAGGGTGAGCCTCATCTAACCACTGCCTATGCACTGATGATGTCTTACTGGGAGGGCATCGTTCACTTCATCCTCTTCCTCGTTATCATCCACCGCATGTTCTCTGGGTAGGTTTTGCCGCTGCCGTCACAGTCTCTCGTGTTTGTGCTTTAGTGAGACCTCTGACTTTCTGTCGTGCAGGAAGTCGTATCGTAGCCTGGGCCTGCTGTGGGCAGGCTCCTCCATCGCTCATCAGATCGTTCACATCCCAGGAGTGGTCATTGGTGAGAGCAGCACGAACACAGTCTGGTCAGATCGGCACAGTTGTTTGTGACCACGTGTATTGATGAAGTTCTCATTTGTTCAGGCAAGTATGGGTCCAACATTCGACCGGCGTTTTGGAGGAATATCCCCTTCTTTTTGGCACCTTTCTGGGCAGCCTCGCTGCTCTTTAGCAGACCCAGAGAGATGCAAATCATCACAGCAGATAAGGTAAAAAAGTTCTCGCTTTTAGGATGTGTTCATTATACACTATATACTCCGAGAGTAGTCTAGCCAGAATCTGGTTACAGCTTACATATCTACATACATCTACATACATATATATTGTAGTGCATTAAACTTTAAAGTTCTGTAGCCAGCTTTCTAATTAGGAGTCATGCTCAAGGTTGGAGACTAACTCAGCTGTCATAGGGCAAAAGGCAGGGTACACCGGGACACAGGGCTAGCACAGAGACAGACTATTCCCACTCATGGTCACACCCAACTGAGACTCATCAGTTAAGCTGATATGCACCTTTGTGGACCGTGTGAGGTCATCTGATTGTTGGGGTTTTCTTTCTGTTATGGTTCATGGGTTTCTAGGGTCTTTACCTCACAATATAAAGCACCTTGAGCTGAGTGTTGTTGCTACATAAATGGCAGTTGGATTGATTTAAATTTGAATAGAACAGGATCCAAGGATCCAAATGACATTAAATTATACATTTAAAAAAAAGTGTGTGTATGTATATGTATGTAAGTTGGGAGAAGAAAATTGTTGTTTTTGCATATGAACTCCAGATGGTGTAAGAAAAATCATTTGGGGACATTTCTTCACAGTTGGCCTTTTTAATTTGTACCCACAATAATATTTATTCCACCTGAAATGCATTTTTAGTACTTGGAAAAACTCTGTTAGGTTCAGGAGGTGCTGGAGGATACGTAATACCCTCTTGCTTGCTGTGAATTTTCCACACAGTTACCTTATTTATTCCCACATGAGCTCAGTGGGACATCACACAGGCTTCCCACTGGGGAGCAGGCAGTTTGAGAGCTGTTTTAATATCCAGTTTGACTGTGTTAGACATTTGTCTTCTCACAGGCAGCTCCGCTGGGTAATCTCCAGACACGTTCAGTTTTCCGGTGCCCGTGTGAAAATAACCTGTACGGTGTTAAATAAACAGCACCACCATCAACTGTGAACATTTCTGTGTCGAGCAGATCGCTGCAGAGCAGAAGAAAAGTCTGCTGTTTCGACCCTTTGACCTGCTTCTCTCACTGCTGTTACTGGGATCCATGGCCTTCTCCGTGTTTAGAGGCTTTGTAAGTGAAACATCACAAGACCTTTTCTGCGTGTCGGTACTTGCGCTTCTGTTCGCGCTCCAGTCTTAACTCTCTTCGTGTTGTGCTGCAGGTAGTGCTGGACTGTTCTCTGGACACCTGTTTCACCTACATCTATCAGTATGAGCCGTACCTCAAAGACCCAGTTGGCTTTCCCAGGGTTATGGTGAGTCTGGAGACCGAAGACTCAGAAACTGAGTTAACTCTAATATAATATGTAGTTTATTGTTTAACTGTTTGGTGCACAATTCCTTTAGATGCTGGTGTACTTATTCTACGCACTGCCATTGCTAACGGTCTTCATTTACGGTCTGAAAACACCTGGATGTAGCTGGATGTTGGACTGGACCATCTTCTTTGCTGGCGCCATGGCTCAGGTAATTTTAGTTTTCTCATCTTGTGCTGTGATTAATATTCGTTTAAACAAAAGGAAAAATGGAAAGCTTCATGTTGACTTCCCTCCCCCTCACTCGCTGTTCCCTCCAGACCCAGTGGTGCCATATCGGAGCATCTCTGCATTCCCGCACTCCCTTCACGTACCGAGTCCCAGCAGACAAACGGTTGCCTGTTATCGCTCTCAATGCGCTGCTGGCTGCTGTACCGGCGCTGCTGGCCCTGCGCTGCCACACAAACCCCGCTTATTTTATGAAACCTGTTCCTGCGGGACAATCCAACAGCAAGAAAAAGGAAAACTAGACCACACGCAAGCCACGGACTGGTGAGGAATGCTTACTGGGGCACGAACTGAATTAAATGCACACATTTTTCATCCCTAAAACCCAGAGGAAATCTAAAAAACATTGCTCTCTCTGAGTCAACTGTTAGAAAAAAATCAGTCACCTCACCCAGCACTTCCTGTATGGACTTCTGGACCCTAATAAGGAGGCTGTTGATGGAGGTGAGGACCGTGATCAGATCGCACAGCGTTCAGGTGACTCATGCAGACACCCAGCAGCAGCACCGGAGAATGATTCAGTCCCTTTTTTTTTTTCTATACAGAAATCTAAACCAAAGCTACAAAATTTGAAGATTCATTTTTTTGATCTTGAATATTGCAACTTTCACCCACCTGTGATTTTTAGCACCCCCCACGCTAACTGTATATTAAATGTTGAATATCAGCTGAATCCTCTGTAGGCTGAATAACTTAAGAGTTGCTGATAAGAGAGATGACTCACTCGAGCTGACAGCTTGGAGAAGAAAAAATCCACCTGGTGATCGACGTTGTGGTCTAGCCTTCGTGTGACTGGAGCGTATAAAGAAATCAGACAGATACTAATCGCTGTTCCAGTCCACTCCAAGTCCAGACTGTCATTTTCAAGTTAAATATTCAGTTTACAGTCATGTGAAACGGGGAAAGGGAGCACACAGAATTTGTTTTTGCTTAATAAACGACTTAAATGCTCAAACCACACTCATTCTTTCTATCTACAGTTTGAGAACTGGAGCGCTGAACTGTGGCTATTTTTGCATTATAAAAATGGGACACAGATTTCTTGCAGCTAGCTGTGCATGTCAGTGTTTGATTAAATTACGTTCTCATTAACCTTTTCCTTCGCTAAATATTGAGAATATTTATGACTCGCATATCACGTCTGAGCTTCTAAACTTAAACGCACTTCTCCCTGAACCAAGTGGTTTACGGGTTCAGCAGTCACGTCTCCGCAGCTGTCAGTGTTTTCTCCAGCTGGTGATGTCATTGTGCCCTACTGCACTGCTCAAGTTATCAGACTGATAAGAGGTGAACCCTGGATTTAGGTGAGCTGTCAGACACAGCGGCCACACAGATTACTGCAGGAAACGGCTCAAAAAGCAAAAAAATACATGTTTTGGCTGCTAAAGTGTCATTTGACTTGGTAAATAGAACATTTCCCTTTTTTGTGTACATACAATAGGATATGCAGGACACAGAGCTGAATGTAAGATGCAGTACAAGAAGTTTGATCACTGAATTTGTGACTCAGATTAAGTTTGTATTTTATAACCCACTTACACACTTTAGAAAGCACAGTGCAAATAAACGCAACCCTAACCCTCTAGGCTTTATCTTATTGCAACATGAGTGTCCATTAAAAACAGTTTAGTGTGGTATAAAGTGTTGGACCCACCAACTGACTCTCAGTCATTAGGGTAGAGCCATACCGTCCGGCTCTGTAAATAAAGCAGTGGGTCGTTTTTAAAAAGCTTGGTACTGTAATAGGAAGAAACTGACATTCCAGTGTAAGTGATGATACTGCAAAGCAGAAATGTTTGGGAAACGCAGCAAATCAGCCAAATATAGTGGCAGACAATATAAAGTTTACAAGCCGAGTCCTGAGGCACATATGTAAAAGTCTTCATGCTCTGCTGAATCAATAACTGCACAGCTCCAAACCTCCTATAGCATCAACATCACGCCAAAAACTTCCCGCTGGGCACTTCATAGTATGTGTTTCAAAATGCTAAATTGCTCCTGAATGTGTACTTTAATCAAGGCCACCTTTGCAAAGAAGATATTTTGCCGCTTCAGGTGAGTAGAGCATCAACAAAAGCACTGTACAGAAGAGAACAGGCACTTTAAGTCAGATGTAGCATGACAGGGAGCTGTTGTGAAGGTGGGTTGCAAAGTAGCTTGCAGTATTCTGTAACTTTACCCAGGCTAAAGTATTTTAAAGTGAAAAACTTATGATCATTTTCAACTCAATAGCATGCATAATTCACTTGAAATGATCTGTATTCATCTTATGCTGAGTCCTGATGTTGCTTCTCAGTTCATCTATTGCCTAAATTAACCATTAAGCATAACTTCTTATTGACAAAATCCAGACGCTACAGTCAGATGATCCCTTGCCGCAAGGGGTCACCACAGCGAGTAGCTCCAAAGTTTTACACCAGATGCTCTTCTTAGTTTAACCCCACAGGGCATTTTTGTCTCTAGCTGGAACCGAGGTTTAGCTCGCACTACACTATGGAGCTAAAACAAAATAGAGAGATAATAGTAGGGGGAAAACCCCTGACTCAGATTAACTGATCTGGTCAGGTTCTGGGTCGAGCATGACCTCGTGGCAAAACTACGCTGAGTTTGAAAGTGAAATACAGCTGATGGCATGAATGAAAAGCAGAACTTTTGTCCATTTTGTTCGCTTTATTAAGAATGGAGTACAACAGCAGGACAAAAAGTCATAACACCAAAAAAAGTGGATAACAGATCAAATATCAAAGAGACAAGAGACGAAAAAAGAGTGACATTCTACCCATCGTGTAAATATGGCCGTGCAAATTAGGTACAATCGAGCGGTTATCTCAAATTATTCTGTAATCCCACCCACACAAACTATGTCAATGGGACGTATACATTAGCTGAGAGTGCTTAAGGGGATTGGGGAGTCTATCGGATTGGACAAGGTCCAGCTATTGATCAGGTTTGAGCCAATAACACACATCACAATATTTACAGTACAGAGATTAGAGGCAATCAAATGATTAATTTTGTTATCGACTGATTGCTGGACTTACATATTGGTATAGAAAAATGGTGTTACGTCAGCTTTCTAAAGGATAAGTAAGAAAAAGAGCATGTTCACTAGCAAATGATTCATAATAAATAGTAACATTACACAAACAGATATTAGAAAAAAAGCACGTCAGTCGAATAAAAGAGACCAGCTATTCAGGTGCTCTATGGAAAAGTAACAGCTACAGTACACGTACAAAAAGCTGGGATACCAGGACTATCTTGCATCAATTACATCTGTGCTTTGTAAACAGAATACTAAAATGAGTTACTTTTTTCATGTAGAACAAGCAAACCTTTCCAAAAAAAGTGACTTGGCACTCCTCTAAGTTTCTGTCTTACATGCATACGTTCACACACTGCTGTCAGGCTGACAGATCAAAAGAAGGTTATAGTTTGTAGACGAGTGGAGGAGTTACTGTTTGGGAGGGCGGATGTTAGGGCGGTGCTAAAGTCAGTGTTCGCATGGACCTCAGTTAAAGAAAGCAGAGAGAAAATAAAAAGAAGCATCAAAAAGCATGGAAGTTAGATTATGGGGATAATCTTATTCACTGGGGGAGTAAAGCTAAGCAGAGAGCACGGTTAGTGGTTAGAAGCGGGAAGGGCAAATGGAAATTGCTGTGATCTACTGTCTTTCCTTATGGGCCATGGTTAGCACCTAGGCATTGTGGATGTTGTATTATTTGGTTCAGTAGTAGCTGTGTGCGTCTTCTCTGGCCTTGTGTCCCTCTCCTCCGTGTCTCCTGTGGCCGTGGCGGTCGTGGCGCTGGTTGCGGTGATGGCGTCGGTACCGGTGCAGTCGTCGAGCTGCAGAGGGGAGGAAATGGTGACACGTTGTATATGAGCTGCAGTAGATGAACAACACACTTGTCACTGTGCACAATTACTGCACTGTACACAAAAACCCCATATTCACTGCCTAAATCTCTGCATATATTTTCTTACTCTTAAATGATCTGCTCTGAAAGAACCTTAAGTGTGTAGTTGAACCATAAATACTCGAATACTCAAAATATATTTCCTTGCTGAAGGTTCCTATCGCTAATCAGCTGACTCTTCAATGCTACACAAAAGCCTAATATGAGCTGATACATTATTTATTAGTGAGTCACCTTTGTTAAGATGGGAAAGAGTTAATAAATGATACTTAACAGACTTAAAGCTCTGAGGTTGGTTGATGCTAATTATCGGGTTTGATGAAATCGTCAAGGAGCTGCTTGGATTGCAATTTCACTGATTTTAATGAATCATATCTTACTGCGTTGTTATGTGTGTGTGTGTGAGGTCATATTTACATCCAAGATTTTTACAGTTGCTTTGACTTAGTGTCCTTGTGCACAACAGAAAGAGAACATTTCTTTTCAGACTTTAACAATGAATCTTCTGTCTCTGCCTCACAACTATGAATTTCACTCTCCAAAGTCTGTTTCAATGATTTCACTGTGCAAGTCATCATTTACGGGCTCTACTTGCCAAAATACGATCACAGGCATTATGAGTATTGTCACACACATTTATAGCGTTTATAAAGTGCCACAGACATGATTTGTGAGCATGGAGCACTCTGCTCAGACACAAATAAGGGCGGAAGCGTTCCGCTCGGAGGGGAGTAAGGATGTGTAGCGGGAGAAAAATGATGCGATATAGGAAAACGTAAAAGTGCAGAGGACAGTCAAGACACACAGAGATATGCATTCAACAAGAAACTGTGACCAAACAGACGTGTGTGAGAAGATGTTTCATTACTGTGATATACTGATGTATATGGAAAAAAGCTTTGATAAGGAGTCCACTGTGAATCTAACCACTGGGTTTTGCTCACCATCGAATGGGCTTGCCTTTGTAGTTACACTAATGTGTCTGACACAATGACCTCATTTTGACACCTGCATTAAAGGTTTTCAATGTGTTAAACTCATTTGTGTGTCTGCTTTAACATTTCGCTGCATATATGCATATAAATCAATCTGAACTACAAAATTGATTCATGAAATTTGCCCAACCAGTTCATAAACTAATGACAACTCAATAAAACAACAACCTGGCAGAACCGTCTGAATTTGTAAGTGAGGAGTAAGGCGTGAAAATAATCAATAAAAACTTGTATTGGTGGCACAGTCACTATTATAGAGCTCCAAAGTCACTACAATGCTGCAATGTTATGGTATAATAAAAAAGTAAAAAGGAGTTTCACATCTCAACTTCTACTCAGTCTATAGGGATTTTTTTTCTCCTCATACATGATGCTTTCAGTTTAAAGCGACCACTCACACTTTGTGCAGATGATCCTGGGTCGCTCCCAGCTCCCATCGGCCCGGCAGCGTGCGGTGGGGATGTGGCGCTGGTAGAAGCCTTCAGAGCACTGGTAGCGCACCACTGAATGGATATCATAATGTGATCTCCTCCGACCTATCAAATGGGCATTCTCCACCGCAGGTGGGGTCCCGCATAACACTACAAACAAACAGAGAAGCCTCATATCACTCATACAAAAAAGGCTGAATTCCTGAAGAGACATCCAGAGTTTATTTGTTATTAATTAGAACAGACACACTAATAATTACCCATTATAGCAGTCATCGCATATTTTTTTATGTAAGTGCTAATGTATAGTAAATGAATGCATCGCACAATATGCACAACAATAACTCATGAAGGTCGTCATTTGCAGGAGTGCGCTGCCTCTAGATGGCAGCCTTGTTGCTGTATCTGCTGACAGAAAGAGCTGTTTTAAGGGGCTAGTCTCTGCAGTAGACAGGGACTACAGCCAAACCACAGAGCCATGAGACCACAGCCAGACAAGTAAACACTCTCAAATGACTTAATCCCTCTCCCCCTGTCCTCCTTTATCCTTCCCCGTCCTTTTCTAAGGCCTCTTGATGGTCTTCCATGTCTTCTTTCTTTTTTTCCCCCAAGTCTATGTGATCTCATTGCTTTCACATTTAGGTTGACTGAATCCCAGAGGAAAGGCTTGGGTACAGTAAATATCAAGAAAACCTGACAAAAAACAGCTTGTAGGAATTTCACATGGCGTTTGAGAACAGGACAATAACTGCAGTTTCAGTTCTTCTGCCTGAACAAGTGTAAGTGGGGCCAGGGGAAAAAGAGCTGCCAATGAGAGGAAGATTTAGATTGATATTCCTCTCAAAAATCAATACAGGTTTTAGCCTGAATCTCAGCTTTCACTCGTGCATTTTGTCAATTTTTGGAGTGTCTGCAGCGATGACCTTTTATAGAGCAAAAAAGCAACTTGTGAAGTGTAGCCAACTACTGATTTTCTGCATGAGAACTGGTGACCAGCTGGTAAGTACACAGAAAACCCAATCATGTAAAGACAGGAGAATCTTTGATAGGGAGCGTCCTTCCCTGTTCGACAATCTGAAAAGACCTTTTTCAGTTTTGTTAGCGAGCTGAGCATTGTTACAGTACCTGTGCCTTTCTTGCAGATGTAGGGCAGGTTGTAGTTGCAGGGCACGTCGTTCCACTTGCCGTCCTCATGGGCAATGGTCACCACGCAGTCCTCGCCACCTGCAAAGAAGTTATCGGGCTGGCTCTCCCTCCAGTTCTCGTAAACCTGCACGGCAGCAAACACCAGATTTCAGATGGATTTGAGTTCATCTGTAATTGTAGTCAGGCTGGGATTCTTGTCATATTTTTAAGTGAAAAGAAAAAAAAACGTGGTATTTTTACACAAATGTGATTTTGTGAGCTTTAAATGTGTGTTTCCTATTGAGCTGGTTTATTATGATGACTTTTCACAGTCTGAAAACAGGAAGTGTAAAAAGCGATCACTGACCAAATCGTTGGTGTCGGTCCACTGAAAGTCCTCTTCCACTGTGCGATCGTTCAGACCGATCCAGGCGTTGTCGTGACCGAGACCTGGAACGAACAGTACATGGCTTCCTTTCATTTAACTGCTTCTGTAAGAACTTTATTTATGTATCTGATAGCATCGCACCGCCACCTTCTCCCTCTTTTCCGTTTAATCGAATTTGTGAATCATGTTTTTTGTGACTTGCTGCTTTCTCTTGTTTTTTTTTCACACTCTACCTTTTATTGTTTTTATCCCTCAAGCTTCGATTTCATGCCCCTTGTTTGTGATGTATGATATTAATACTTTGTTCTGCTTTAATATTTTTTTCCTAAGAGTGTTGGGTTTAATTTGTGCCATTTGTCTTGATTGTCTCCTTCTTTTTCTTTTAAAAGATTATGACTGAATAAATCAAAATCACCCGTCAGACATACCGTTGATGAACTCCTGCTCGGCAGCAGAGACGACACTACTGAGGTGGGCGCTGTGCTCTCTGCAGTCTTTCTCTGCATCCTCCCAGGTGTGTCTGTGGGTGAAGTACCTGTGGGACGACACGGTGAAAGCAGATTTGATTCACATGTTATGCTTCCCAAAAGATTTAAATGATGTTCAACTTTAAAACGAGACATCTGATCTCCCGTGTTCAGTCTCTACTTTAACTCGTTAGCACGTTGGAGGAGATTTCCTCGCTAATGATCCACGCGCTCCAAGTTAATCTGCCTACCTATTGTGCTCATTTCCAGCACAATATTTTCTGCCAGAGTAGCATTGCATAATTCACAGTTCAAAATAACAATCCTTGTTTGTCTTATACTTGACTCCTCTGCTCATTGTTTACCTGAAACAAGTTGTTTTAGAGTTGTTTTAGCTGTCACTGCCAGAAAGAAGTTTTGCTGTATGCCTGAGATCAACATATTAAGGTTATCTGCTCTCAGTGACACCATTAACAGCCAAGAGTGGAGAAAAGTGTCAGAAGGTGACCAAAACCTGTCCTTTTAACTCATCGGGCTCTAACCTCATTATATGAAACTTTGAGGATGCTCAAAATGTGCAACCAGCGCTGTGGAGTGGAGCACTGTCACCAAGAAGGCTTCTGTTTTTAATGCTAATAGAGGTTTGCATGTTCTCTTTTCCAGCTGTGTCCTCCACGTTCTCTGGATTATCCCAAAGTCCAAAGACATGCAGGTTAACTGGTGATTCTAAACTGGTCATGGATGTCGAATTGTCTGGGGTGCAGAATGAAGTATTATATTAATGTATGGTTAAAGTATTACTTGGCTAAAAATGGCTGCCCCTCCCTGAGCCTGCTTCTGCCAGCAGTTTCTTCCTGTTAAAAGGGAGTTTTTCCTCCCCACTTTCACCAAGTGCTTGCTTACAGGCGGTCATCTGATTTTTGGGTTTTCTTTCTACTATCTTACAATATAAAGCACATTGAGGCAACTATTGTTATCATTTGATACAAATTGATTTGAATCTCCCCTCCAGCTCATCCATGTTATCTAGGGCATCTCACTCTGGTCCATCACCAGCAGCATCGAGACTCTGTCAGGATCCAGTCATTCCTACAACTTCTCTCTGCTAATTTTCTCAGTCTTTCCTGAGTAAACTGGCACAGAGCAGTAAAGTAAGCTGGTTACGTTTTCCATGATTCTTACCTGTAGCAGTGGCCGTGGAACTTCCTCCAGCCGTGCTCACAACCTTCAACATCTGTAAAGAGGAAGGGAAGTTAAAATCATTTCTTCTTTAAACATAGTCAAATACAGCAAGCTATGTGAGATGCTATAGTCTATATAAGGAAGCAGAAATTCATTTTTTTCCCTTCCATTTAGCAAATAAAGACTAAAACATATGACTCGGGCATCTTCAGAAGTAAAATACATAAACTGTAATTATACACAGGCTTCTTTTCCATTCTCGGCACACGTGGCTCTTTCTCTGCACTATTGGTATTCATTAATAACACCAAGGCCCGTAGAATCATTTATAACTGCAAAGGTTAGAAATTCATTAATCCTCATTACAACTAGTGCACGACATTCACACACGAACACAGGCAAACACACACACATACACACACACACATACACACACACACACACACAAGGAGGACGGATCTGTAGCTGGAGGTGTCCGAGACCAGTGCAGAGATGAATCAGCGCTGTGTGTGTGTGTGTGTGTGTGTGTGTGTGTGTGTGAGTTTGAGAGAGTTGTATGTGGGTGATTAGCACCATGTACCACACAAACACTAAGATTTTTTCCCAATGTTTCATGATGCACATGCTCATGAAATTATTAACTGAAGCTTAGAAAATCGCGCGTGTGTGTGTCTGTGTGTGTGTGCTCACTCAGTATCTGCCACCCTGCACAAGGCTGCAACACAAATTTTGGAAACAAGGAGAACCTCTGGACTGAACAAGCTGTTCCATTTCCTTTGACTTTTTATTTAAGAATTGAAAAACATTTTGTCAGCTGTCCACTTTATTCTTTTTACTTTTATACTGTATATCATCTTCTCAGTCTCCTTTATCTTTTTTGTTCCCACATTCATTTTTTCAAGCACTTTGAACTTATGCTTCAAAGGTGTTTTATAAATAAGGTTTTCTTGCGTGCATCCAGATCAGCAATCTTTTTTTCTGAGGTAACAACAACTCTTCCTGGGGTCATTAAAAA
Organism: Neolamprologus brichardi; assembly: GCF_056152115.1. Lineage (NCBI taxonomy): Eukaryota > Metazoa > Chordata > Actinopteri > Cichliformes > Cichlidae > Neolamprologus > Neolamprologus brichardi. The sequence continues at coordinate 24,243,349 of NC_142121.1, forward strand.
CGGGCTATTATCTACAAAAGTACTTTAGTAGCTACACATCTTCATCTGCTTGTTAAGGCTGGCATGTCTCATGTCTCATGTCAACAACTCAATACATTTAAGCATGTAGTCGTGCTCAACACAACCCGCTGAAGTTTAAACTGAGCCTCAGAATGGGGACGAAAGCTGATTTGGCGTGGTTGTTGGTGCAGGTCTGAGTATTTGAGAAACTGCTGATGTGCTAGAGTTTTCACACACAACAACTTTACAGTTTATGGCATAAACAGCATGAAAGCATGGATCCATTCTGCTTTGGATCAACAGTTCAGGCTGCTGGATAATGGTGTAAATGGAGTGGGAGATATTTTCTTAGCACACTTTGGGCTCCTTGTTACCAACTGAGTATCATTTAAACACTACAGCCAACCTGAGTATTGTTGCTGGGTGTGCTCATCCCTTTATGACCACAGTGTACCTGTTTTTTAACGACTTCTTCCAGCTGGATAACACTGGTTGTTAGCTCAAATCATCAGGAACTGTTTGGGTTTCTTTTTAACATAACATGGCAAGGTGTAACTATTAAAGTACCAGGAAATGGTATTCCTCTCCCCAGATTATTATTAATGTATTCATAATTATGAATAATATACTGTATATGATTTTATAATGTGTAATAGAAGGACTTTTGCTTTAGACATTTTTTGATGCTAACACATTTGTACTTTACGTGAAGAAGATTTTTGAATGATGCTTGTAACTTGTGCATATTTTACACAGTTGTATTGCTAATTTCAGTGTAAAGCATCTAAATATTTCTGCAAAAATATTGCAAGACAGTTATCCACTGAGTTGTCTTGTGCAATTATTGTAGGGTCTACCTTACAATATAATGTGCCATGAGGCGACTATTGTTGTGATTTGGCGCTATATAAATAAAATTGAATTGAATTGAATATCTTCTGTAGTAAGGCACAGATGATATCCACCAAGAGAGATCAAAAATGCCAGTTTCCCATTTTAAATGTTGCATTTATGCAAACATACATAAAACAATTACTGCATTTATGACAATTACTAGTCATAAATGATCAATCAACATTAGTTTCACGTCACACACAGTAGAAGAAGGTTTTTTGATTCTTATCACCTGCTACACAAACCTGTGGAAGTGTGGATGTGTGGTGCTGACGAAAAACGGTGGAAATATTAACTGACGCTTTGAAAATAGTCTGTGGATTTACGTGCATGGCCAAATTCAGTCAGTATCTGTCACCCTGCAGCCCTGTGATGCTCAGATACATTGTCTGATATCTGCAAAGCGACGCACCCTTGTGATATTGTGGTATGACACACGGCAGTAACAGATGCTGCACACTGATCAGGATTATTTCCACCAGCACAGTTAGCAACAAACCTTTCAGCGCAAGCGTCACAACGGTGAAAAGGCCAGTACACAACAATGTGCCGAATTACAGTTCAGCACCGTTTCAAACACAGACTGCAAAATAATTCCTTTCGCACAGCTCGGAGTAATCTGTTATTTAATCATGTATGTGTTTTTGTGTGCGTGCACCAGCCTCTCACCTTTCTCACACATGTCTCCTCCGTAGCTGGGCAGGCAAAGGCAGAGGAAGGAATCAATCTTGTCGATGCAAGTGCCTCCATTTGCACAAGGCTCGGACTGGCAGTCGTCAACGTCTGCGGTGAAGGGAAAAAGCAGTGAGAACAGATGGGTTGCAGATCTCATTAGGGTTCAAATTAATAGGACATATTCAGCTGAAGTGATGCTGTTCAGAACCAAAAAAAATAAAACAGCGTGGGCGTCTGCTGCCACTCAAGCTCTGACACAAGATGAGCTGGTTATTAGTCCTGCTTTAAACACTGAAATGTGTCCATGTTGCTGAGTACATTATCATAATTCAGACGGGGTGTGAGGAGAATACAGACAGTCTAATCTCCTCTTACATTCCTTATTTATCCTCATTCTCTCACAGAGGAAGGCACTCTAAAAGCCTTTCTAGTGTTATTACATTCTTTTTATGCATTTACCGAATCCAAGGTTGACTTCATGTGTCTATTCTCTTCTTTTCTCTCTCTGCATTGTCTCCATTTACAAACAACTGCACGAGCGAGAAGTAGTAGGGTACACAGTGGAATGCTTTTCTTTAAATGCAGTTAAAGAACAGGCGTAAATTTGATGGATAACCCAGCAGAAAGGCAGAGTCTGACCAAAAGATCTAGGTTCAAGCTCTTGTTTTAGCAAATCCTGCCCCCAACCTTAAGAGGCCTTAAGCAACAATAGAAACCCTTCCAGCTCTCTGCAGCTGCTTATGCTCTCTAACCTCTCTGGGGTTTTTTTTTAAATCAGACAAAGAGAACGTTTCTCTGCAGAGATCAATAAAATATCACTTTATCATTATAAATGGAGGGCATGTAATCTTCCTTCACCAGTGTGGGGTTTTATTTGACACAGAATAACAGATACTCCCCAGGACTGCAGAAATCTATTAAAACTCACAGCAAGAGTGTAGAAAGAAGGCGACTTTCAAGTTCAACCTAACTTCAAAGTATTTCCTCTCAGCTTAATGACTGCTTAGTTCCAGTGAAAAGCAGTGAAAAGGCCAGTGGCTGTGAAGAGCTAAATCTGAGCGACAGATCAGCCCAGAATGACCTTTAGCCTCATGCGAGACTTTCACACTTCAGCCTGAGTGTGATGTTGCAAAAGGATTAATTTTTAATCTGGGCTAACCTGCGGTTGTGTGTGTTTCAGGATGCACTGTGAGCTTGTTTCTGGGTCTTTTTTTTCCTTTTATGACTTCAGTTTAAGGTCGTTTATCTGTTTATAAAAATGTGCAGCTCGTTTAAGAAGAATGAAATAAAATTAGGCTGTTTTTTGAGGATGGATTTAATGACTGATATCAAGAGTTTTATGCTAATGTGTTTTCTTGGAAGAGTTCCCACTCTTCTGTGTGGAAACTTTTAATCAACCAAACAATGTTGTTTGTCCCTAAAATCAAATATCAACTCAAGAGAGCACAAATTCCTAAAGTTTATCAAAATTCACATGTTGTATTGAGAAGAAAAAACTACCTTAAAGGCACAATGTGCAGGGTTTGGCTTCTGTGGCACCAAACTGACATTATTTTTTTTAATTGGAACTCAAATTAAATGATGTACTGAATGTTGAACTCAGTCTTACATGATTCAAATCATCAAAATCACAGGCACCTGTTCCTAAATATAACAAATGCATGCGAACCCCCCGGTCTCGTTATGTGTAGCCTGACTTTGAATGACCTCGGGATCAGTGGGAGCACTGTTAACCACACACAGTTCAACACGCACCACTAACTCTCTCATTCCCCCATTAAAATCAGTGCAGCTCTTTGTTGTTCAATATAAAAAGTCTGATCCGATTGTCCCGCTCATCCATTATGCAGAGGGGATGCTGCTCCTCAGAGACATAATACTGCAAATTCTGCAAATCCACAACAAAGCCTTGCATCATGCCCACGCATCGGCTGCTGGCTGTCAGTTTGATTGTCTGCCTGTCCATCCGTCCATTTTTACGTGACTGAACGCACAAAAAGTAAGAACAGGGTGCTACTGTGCATGCAATTGTGTGTGTGCGGTTTGTTTTGTTGACTCGCTTCCTTGATTGACTTGCTGTTTAATAAGCAGAGCATGTGTTAAGTAACAAATCTGGACCCTCAAGGCAGATTTATATCTCGGTTTCAAAGGGTCACAGTCCCGAAGCAAAAGTGCTGCTGGTGTCTGCTTTGGGACGTGCAGAGACAGAATGAGGCTTGTAAGCACTTCTTCTGAAATATTACTATGCTAGGGAGCCAGTCAAGTTAATGTGTACAGTATGTTGGGATGTTATCAGTATTCACAGCATTGATACAGTTCCTGAAAACGTTTCATATGCATACATTTTTCAGGAAACACCTTATATTCTGGTGTAATGATACTGTGACGCTGACACTAACAGATGCATTAACAGAGAACGTGACTTCGGCTTTGTTTTAGACTTTCCTGCACACACATGATGCAGCAAGGGAACAGCAGCTTCAGATATTTAGTGCATGAGTATACACCTATAAACGGTTAAAGAGTGTTTCTATGGTAACCTGACCTCATTTTGAGAGAACCGAGTAACAAATTAAAAAGAAAATATGCCAGAAAGCTGTATTTAAATACCTTAACACCTAAATTGCAGAGTTATGGGCCTCAGCTGACTTGAACACCAGCTGGCAGTGGCTGTTATGTGTGTCATGAATGCATTGCATTGTGGGATATTTTTGCTGGTGTTATTGCTTGCATACTCTAAAACTCCTGGACAACCTATGCACTTGGCACAGTACTGGATATGCTGCAACACTTTGAAAATGCTACAAAAAAAATCCAACACATCATTTTAGTGTGAAAATCGGATCGTTAGCAATGGTGTGTTGGACACATTTGTATTTGGGGTTCATATTGGCAGTTTTAAATATTGTTTTTCTATGAAGACACATGCAATCCATAGTTGAATCTACACAGATGTGTGTTTTTGTATCAAAACACAATCTGATTTCCTGATACCACCAGTGGTGCTGATCCGATACCATGTAAATACAGGGCCAGTATTGTCAATACCAGTAGTGATCCTTTTAACCTGTAGATGGAGTTTATGTAGGGGAGAGCTGTGTGTCATGATTTATGAGATGAATCATGGAAAATCTGAACAGGTTTTAATGACTTTCCACAATAATTAGACAATACACACAACAAAGCACAACCCTGAGCTTTTCATGTAAACTGGGGTTTTTTTTTAGACCTGGGATGTAAATGTGCCTGTCTCTAAAGGACTTTGGGTCAACATCTGTTGTTTTTAATGTGCTCTAGGCTATAAATAAAATAGACGTGACAGTCAACACAAAAAGATTCAGACATTTTTCATTCAGCATGTTTGTGGTATACTATTCTTTTCCAAAAAAAGCTTTTATTTAACATAATTCAGTGGGCTACATACTGCACTTAGAGGAGAGAAACAAAGTATCGAGCGTATTGCACTAGTATTCTATATCCAGTATCCAATACCAGCGCTGGTATCAATACAATCTATATTTAGATCTCATCTTTTAAGCTGAAATAATAAGTAGCTCAAAGTCAGGGACTGATTTACATGCTGAGAAATAAATGGTGAAACCGACACCTTCTCTGTCTTATAGTTTTTTTCGCGTCACCGTCAGTAGGTTTTGTAAAACACGGCAGCCGGTTGGGCCTTCTGACCTTGCTCTTTCTATCTGTAGCATCACTGACTGCAAAGTCACAAATAACAGAGAACAGCAGCTTTCAACTCTATTTATACCTCTGCAAAGTAGATTAGCTTTGCTCTGCTTTTCGTTTCTGTCCATCAGCAGCACAGAAATCTATTCAATGAAAAGATTCATCAATCAAGTTTAAGGCACATGAAGCCATTCGGGTGGGAAACAAATCATTCATTTGTTGTGCTAATTTGAGTCAGTGAGTTCTGATATTATTAGTGGGGTGTTTTGTTTTGTTTTTTAACTCCTGGTAAAACTAAGCGGCCTTGACATGACTCCAGAACCTTAATCTTTTTCTTCAAGGGACAAGAAATCAATTCAGCTTACAAAATTCAAGAGGCTGTAATGATGGAAGTCTGTTTCATTGGCAGAGATTTGTCATTTCTGTCCTGGAGCATTTTTCTTTTCTTTCCTTCACATTTTTTTTTAGTTAAAATAAAAGTTCTTTATGCAAATGCTGACTTAATTTGACCTTGAGGGACTGTAACCATCAGCCTGACAGTGTGAACTTAACCTTTGACCTCTGGCTCCCATTGGCCTTATCTCCCACAGTGATGGACAGCTTGACCTTTGACCCTTCTAAAGGGCTGTTAGAGAGCCCTACTTTGTTAAATACAGACAGACACGGGGATGACTTCATTATATCACTGTGTATGTTTGTGTGTGTTGTGCATGTGTGACCGTGACCCACCAATCTCACAGTTTTCCCCAGTGTATCCTTGTGGGCAGTAGCAGGTGTAGCCCGTTCCCTGAGGAAGGCACTTCCCTCCGTGCAGACATGGGTTTGTCATGCAGGGCTCCACCTCAGCTAAAACAGACAGACGGATGGAGGGAGGTGAAGGGAGGAAAAATGGAACCGTTAATTGGCAACATTGTAAAAGAGAATGTTTTTTGTGTTTGTAGATATCATTTATTTTTCCAAGAAAAAGCAGGTGCATCTAATCTCGCAGGCGGTGAAAAGATTTCTGTGTTAATCCTCTTAAAATGGACGGATTAAACATAATTTCCTCAATAAAATCAATGTATGATTCTGAGAAAAGAAAAAAGAAGCAAAAAGACACGGCGCTCTAAATTTTCCATCAGCGCAGCTCAGTCATAACCAGCGGTTACAACAGATGCATATCCATTTCACACTCCGTCTCTTTTCAAAGGGATCAGAAGCCGAAGAGCCTCAACCTCGCCATCCACTCACAGCCACAGTTGTCATGGTTACCATATGGAAAGCGAGCCTGCGCTCACTCCATTGAGCATAGTGGGCAGCGTGAGAACTTGAGACATTAGCCATCCTCAACAGAAATGAGGGGACCTCCCGCTGAGCGCCTCGTCCCTGCCATTCACCCCCTAAACGTGTGCGTGTGTGTGGTCCATTTCCACAATTAAAAATTTCCATATCAATTGACACACTACCACGTGTTTCTCCCCTGAGCTGCTCGTTATAGCAAGTTAAGGTCTTTGAAAACCACCACTCGTTCATCCTGGCTACAAAAGCTCGGCTGTGGGAGTCTTTGTTCTGCCAGCTCTCTCCCTGACACCGAAGGCTGCTTAGGTGGGGGTGGTGTGTGTTTGTGAGGTTGACGGTGAATGTCTTGGTGTGTGGCTTTGTGTATTTACATGGTACGATGAGTTAAAATCAATACTCTGGCTATGATTAGCCCTCAGGGTGAGATTCTTCAATAACTGATCAGAAGCACACATCCTCTGAATGATCCTAACGCTGCCAGCTAAAGGTTAAAGGACAAAAGAGCATTGAAAGCTTTCAACCACAAGGACCCGAACGCAGAGAAAGAACTGTCAATAGCTTCAGCTCTGTGATGAATTTTGCGAGCTACTCCTCTCGCATCACGCTTTGAATTCCGCTGAAGTCAGGTGCTAAACCCAGCCATGCATTTCATTTAATGTACATCAGTGTGGGCTAACGTGCACTTGCACCCTCTGCATCAGTCAAGGTCACGGCACATCTTGACAAATATCAACTGCTTTGACAAGCAGATTTACGCCTCGTGTGTGTGTGTGTGTGTGTGTGTGTGGATAGATATATGTATGTGTGAAAGATAAACCTTGTGCGATTGCTCGTTCATTAAAGCGAGTGGTGCAGAAAAATCAATAGCCCGTAGTGGGAGCTGACAGAGTGGACTGCCCCTTCGTTCTGCACAGAGGCTGACAGCTCGGGTACCAACATCAACAATAAACTGGCAAAAGCAAAACTGTACTCATGTAAATATGTCTACAGAGATAGGACAGTTAATCCACAGATTATGCATTGCATCTAGTAATCATAGCCAAGGGCACAGCAACAGTACGGGTTATCTTGAAAATATGATTTGTGCATAAGCACTCGCAAATAGAAAGGTGGAAACAAGACAGCTGGCTGCAATTTAAATGGCACAGAAAGATACGAATCTGCCTAAAAAGATCAGACGTGCGTGTTTGTGCACTGAATGTGGAGCCACATGTGTGTTTGTTCACCTCTGAGGAACAATGCGCTTTTACTAAAGGTCCTTAAAGCAAACCTGAGGCTATTTCCTCCTCTCTCTCATTGATTCAGCTGACTGATGAAGTGCTCTGTGATCCAGTCAGGAGAGCAAATAATGACCACCAGCATGAAACCCAACCACAAGGGACCGAGCCCGAGCAGAGGTGTGTACACGAGAAAGACGTGTGAAGCTGAACGCTATTATTCGGGTCCAATCGGCTGCGAGTGACTTCATCCACTCTACTGTTTGTATAGCAAAAAAATATAACTGTGTGTTTATGGCCTTCTGCCTGCATGACTCTAGGGTCTCTCACTCAATCAATCAACCCTCATACTGCGCACCAGCGGCCCAGATGGTTGCCCTCGGCTTCTTGTCAATACAGTTTACAGCTGTTTTCCATCCGCAGACTCCTCACCATGCCTGCCACAGACAAGAGCAGCTTTCACAGAGCAAAAATAAATCACCATAGAAATGTGTGATAGCATGATGCCCAGGGGGTTTTGAAATGCTCAGCGATAGGACGCTTTCTGTGTGCGCTCTCATTATCAAGCACAAAATAAGAAGTAAGCCAGGTGGCCAGCCAGCAGCTTCACTGCGCTGCGGACTTAATCATGAGTTGTGCATGGTGGGCTCATCTTCTGTTGCCAGGAAAAACAAACCGCATCTTTTGAATAAATAAGCCAGAGGCAAGGTCAGAGGGAAAGTAATGAAAAGGTAGCCTTGAAAGATAATTCCCTCTTTTTTTTTTGTAATCCAACAACTCACGTCTTACTTTTCAGTTTTCTCTGGGACAACAGCTTACACAGGAACGCCTCAGACTTTACTCCAAGGAACAGGACATAACACAGGCGTGTACTTACTTGAAGGATGAAGTTGCTTCTATATTTCTCAATGGATAGACGGTGTATTATCTTGCTTTGCAAATGACCCTGAAGACAATTTAATTAGTATCGATGCATTACTTAACTTTCTTATGCTGCCCAGCCAGTTGGAGCTACCATTAAAGCAGATATGATATTTACTACAACAATGCAATGTGAAGCATGCCATTCATGGTGATTATCATACAAAAGATTACCTTTAACTCATAGCATCATTGTTTGGATTTCCAGACAGCTGCTTTCAACACCCATAAAAAAAGATTTCTAATGTCCACGTCTACTTTTCACGTCTTTTTAAGAAGACAGCGACCAACTGATGAACATAGAATAGGATTTAGCTGCTAAAGAGCCTCATATTTACCTCAGGAGTTAGCGTAAGCCCCCAAAAAGTGAATGAATGATCATAAAGACAACTCAAGCACTAGTTTCATGGTACAGATTAGAGTAGATGATAAAGCAGGGTGAGCCTTAGGGGTATTGGCCACCTTGTGATTGAGTTGCTACCATACGATATTCTCAGAACCACTGCTCGACTGTTACGTCTGGTTTCAAAAGGTACACAGACAACTGGCTGATTTATGTGTTTCTTTTATATACAGACTATGGTCATGGCAGGTTTAAAGAACAGATCTTCCTGGTCCCATTTCTAAAGTGAATCTTTGAGCTTCCTACCGAGGTTTTTTATGTGGGTGGGAAAAAAGACATTTGCAAACTGCCAACATCCTCAGTAATAAGTCACCGAACACAAAAAGTGCTTGTAATGGTGAGAACAAAAGGTCAAAGATGAAAGAGAACATAAACTGTGATGAACAGCTATCTCAGAAAGTTGGGTTCATCCTTTTAAAGCCTGCCTTTGTTTTCCCTTCCAGATACAGTAACTTTCATTGATATGTGTCTGTCTGACTGTTTGTGTTTTCTTTGCCCCATTTTCCTTCTTTTAATTTTAAATCACATACAAGAAAAATAGTTGTGGATTACTAACAAAAGTTGCATGAGCAAGCACGAAAGGTAAAGGCAACCAAAGGCATAACAAAATATCTGAAAACAGACATAAGATGCTTACATGTCGGACTGAGCGCTGTGGTGCTGATGTTGATTCCTCCTCCTGTGCTGCTGCTTTCTTCCTCCATAGTGACGGGTAACAGGGCCCCTGAGCCCACAGAATGAGACCAGGCAGGCTCCTCCTCATCTGGGGGTCCCGACAGGGACAGAGGGTTATCCAGAGAGCCGTTCACCACCACCTTCTCCACTGGGACTAAGTGAAGTGGCGTTAGGGCGTCAGTGGAGCTTTCCTGATTTTTTGAATGAGGTGACGTAGCTTTGTCTCCCAATTCAACAGTTTGAGTCTCTGATGGGATGTTAGAAGGGACTGAAGGTGAAAAAGATGGGGTTTGGGGATGGAGTGGAGGTGAGGAAGGTGTTCGGGTTGGAGAGAAGGAAGAGGGGATAGATGAGGGGAGAAAATGAGACTCAGCTTCAGATTGGGATGGCTCGAAGAAAGATATGGATGGCATGGTGGATGGGGGTGCAGATGGAGATGAAGATAGTGTCTGATATGGGGCATCTGAGACTGACAGGGATGACTTTTCTGCTTCTGGTAAAGCAGGGGAGGATTTGGAAGTAGGAAAGTCACTTTGTGTACCAGATGTGGTCATGTCTGTTGGCTCATGAGGTCTGTCAGTGGTGATGGTGGTGGTTGTGCTAATGTCAGCTATGGCTGCGGTTGTGTCAGCTATGGTTGTGATCATGTCATCTGTAGTTGTGGTCGTGTCATCTGTGGTTGAGGCCGTGTCAGTTGTAGTTGTGGTTGTGGTAGTCGTGGAGTGTCCTCTCCTGTGACCTCTCTCTCTGGATCTTTCTCTGGATCTTTCTCTTGGCTTGCTTGTTCCGACTGGCCGGCGTGAGACCTGTATTTCTCCTTTTGCTTCTGCCCCGGTGATTTCTCCACTCCCCTCCTCCTCTGCTTTCCCTCTCTCCTCTCCTCTCCCCTTCTCTTCTCCCCTGCTCCTGTCCTCCCCTCTGTTCTTCTTCCCTCTTCCTCGTCCTCTCCCACTGGCTCTGGAGGTCACCGTCTCCCCCCTCTTGTCTACAGGCTGAGTCGTGGTCTCGGCATCGACACGGATCCAGGCGTCTCCGCTGGAAGAGGGGATTTCAGGTGCAGGCCTGGAGGTTGTGGACGTAGGTGTCTCCGAGTTCTCCCAGCTCTTGTTGCTCTCTGTAGTCATAGATATACTGGAGGCAGCCAAAGTAGATGCCAGATGAGTGGGTGAATCTTCACTCACTGGTGTGGTGCTCTCTCCTGGGGGACTGCTGAACCATGGCGTTCCCAAAGAAAGCAAACCTGTGCCGGGCATAAGGCAAAGAAAAAGAGAAGCAAAATAAAAGTCAGCAGTGCAATTACTCCAGACAGGGAGTTACAAAGTGAAATTCATCTTATGGATTCTCTCAGCTTTGCCAAGGGTGATAAAACAAACACTTCTAAGCTGTGTGAGCTTTACATCAGCTGTTTTCCTCCATAACTGTAGCTGCACTCCCTACACTTCAATATTAACAACACTATCTAGCAGGAGACCGAGAGAAGCCATTAAAAAAGAAGCCTCAATAGTGCTTGCCTCTATCTGTCAAACATTGGATGTCATAAGAAGAAGTAAGAAGTCTGGGTAGAATTACTCAAACTTGATGCAGTTCATTTGTCTGAGTCTAGAGTGAAGCTTCAGAATATTAAGCGGTGTTTGTGTCTTTTTGACTTTTAAATGTCAACAAGACATAATCATGAAAAGAATAAACCAAGATTTTTCTATGGGAAAAATATCTGAGCTGGTGCTGAACAATATCGAACTTGTCACGGTCTGTGGGTTTTGTTATGGGATTTTTGGGTTATATTCTGGACGTTTGTGTTTACTGATGTTATTAGGAGTCTTCTGTTTTCAGTGTTATTGTTTGGCTTTGGTGTCACGGTTATCTCGTGTTTTGAATCTTCAGTTTTGGTTATAGTCTAATAATGTTGGTAACATTCTCCTCAGTGTTTCCTTTGCCCTCTTCCTGTCTTTTCCTTTTCCAGTTATTATTTACGTCCTGTTTTATTTTGGTAGTTCATTTGCTCCTGTGTTACTGTGTTTAGTTTTACTTCCTTTGTCTCATTGTCATTAGTTTCAGCTTTTTCTTATTACTCTATCCTGTCCACTTCACTTGAATACCTCATGTGTATAAATAGTGTTATCTAGGGGTGGGTTTTGATTATCGATTTATCGATTAAAATCGATTCTTGCTTGGATAACGTGATATCGATTCATTAAAATCTTGAATCTTTGCAAAATTGCAAAACGCTGTGTCTCTAATAAAACCTCTGTAACTTTGCTCTGCTTCACTTCAGCAGCATCAGGTATTGTTCAGATGTTCATTAATGGTTTTCTTTCGTTTTTGATCTACTGCAGAATATTTTTATAAAATCTCAGGCCAGGATAATCACCTTCATGTTTTTCTGTGTTTTATCCTCAGCTACTTTGACACAAAGGCATCTGCTGTGATGCTTACACCTTTGATTATGTCTCGCAAGTGTCAGCTTTCTTTAAATATAGAAATGTACTGTTGCATGATCTGAATTATAATATTTCTGACTGTCTGAGGCAAAATTTCCCCGATTCAAATTGAATCGAATCCAATCTAATCCAATCAAATCGAATCGGAATCAAATCAATTCTAGAAATGAGTGATGATACCCAGCCCTAGTGTTATCTTCCCCTCAGTTCTTGTTTCAGTGTCTGTTTCCTACGTGCAGTTTTCCTCCCCTTATGTTCCTTGCCAGTAGTGATATTCTGTTTTTGTCTTTCCTATGTATGTTTGATTTGGAGGCTTTGTGGCAGCCTGAAATAAAAGTTTCCTTTTCAGTTTACTTCCACCTCCCCTCTGAGTCTTCATTTGGGCCCCATTACCTCTGCGTCATGGCAAAAATACTCAAAAAATAAACAACTATAATTAAAATCTTCAAAACAAAGATGAATCCACTATGGAAATTTTGGACAAATACATTTACAGTACTGTGCAAACATGGATTTTGAACAAGAGTCTCGGGGCTTCCTTTCAAAGTTTTTCTTTGGTCATTGGCTGCTTTTTCACTTGTTTTCAGCTTTTTAACCTGAGAGAAGCATCTGGCCCTTCAGTTGATCCACCTACTGTTCATTAAAGCCTCACCAGAAATGGTCTCAGTGGAAGGACGGCAGTCAAGAAGCCATACTTAAGAAACGGAAACAGGGAGGAAAGGATGAGGTATGCCAAATTACACAAGAACTGGACTGGAAGTCAGTGACCACAGGCCTGATGGAGTGATGAACCTAAATTTGAGATTTCTGATATAAATCTTTGTCAATATTTACAGAAGAGGTGAGGACAGGGGTACAGCAGTGAGTGTCTGCAGCCATCTGTAAAACACAGTGTAGGCTCTGTGCTGTTTTGGGGGCTGCATTTCAGCCAGTAGTGTTGGGGACCTTGCCAAAATAAATGGAATTATGAATTCAGAAAAGTACCATCAGATGGAAAGGGTCTGATTGACAGTGACATTGACTATTGGCATGACATGGACTGGCCTCCCTAGAGCCCAGACTTGAACATTACTGAAGCAGTATAGGATTGACAGAACAGAACAAAAGGCAGATTACATCCAAAGAAGAGCTTTGAATGTCCTTCAAGAACTCTGGAGAACTATTCCTGAAGATTACTTAAAGAAATGAGTAGTCTCTTAGAAAAGAAAGCTTGTCTAAGAGAGTTCAATTGTGCAAACTATGTTTTTGTTTCTTATATATTGTATTTCCATGTATGTTTGTACACGTTTCACTAAATCATTGCACTTTACTTAGAACTTTAAATAGATGCCTGTGTCATTACCTCAAAAACAGTCGCTGTTAGCTAAAATAGACACCAGACACACAAAGATTCAGTCAATCCAAACAGAATCAAACTGAAAAGCTCTGGACAAAAAGCCTCAAAATTAAATCAGTAACTCCAACATAGTTTAAACACACACTGAACAGAGATGCCTGCTGTTTCAAAACCACTTTCATCCACTGTGGACACAGACAGACCTGTGAACCTGCTGAACACTGACATGTTGGAAATGGAAAAAGATGACTTCCATTTCAGTCCTTTTCTGTTGTCTGCTCACATTCGCAACCAAACTTGGTTCCCATGTCTAAGGTGCAAATCCCTGTTCCACTGATACACTGGTAGAGATGTGCTAATAGAGCAGCATCACACAGGAAATGGTTCAGAGTATAGTACAGCAGCACAGTGGTCACAAATACAAGTGAGTGTCTGCTTGTCTTTGTTACTCTGTAGCTAATGTAAAACCACCAAACATTAAAGAAACACTAATGAGTCGCCCAATCAAGCATAGGTATAAAAAATAATAAATTCTTATTTCTTATTTTCCTCCAGCTGCACACTAAAGGTCTGTGTTTCTTTTTACATTTGTGTTTATCACATCTTTTCTCTTTCCTGTTTTGACTATTTTTTTCCTTTGTTTAAGTGTAAGTTTTTTGTTTTGTTTTGTTTTGTTTTGGTTTTTTTTTTTTTTGGGGGGGGGGGGCGGTTGTTGTGAGTTCCAGTCCTACTTTGATGATTAGTACTCTCGTGTGTCTTTGTCTTTGTGTCTTTGTGTCCTGTTTAACCATCAGTGAGTGTGTGTACACTGGAGCAATTCTTGGTTTTAATGAGCTATTTTCAGCTTAAATTCTGAGTCACGAAATTAGTTCTGTTTTTACCTGGCTCTTAAGTATCAAACATAAGAACATGTTATGTGGGCACACACTACCTTTTCTGGTGTGATACCCATTATCTCTGACTGGAGCTTTAAGTTTTTTCAAGCCAACTAATGCAAGGATAGCCCAGCTATGCTGAACTTGCTTGTAGCGCGATGACCTGGATGACTGAGAACCTTCACAGACACCTCTCTGTTTTAGTATTTATATTTGTGGTGTTGCTTCAGTCTGCTGATGTTTGCTCAGTGCCTTGTTCTACTGTCTCCAGCCTTCAATCGTTTCTGCCCTTTGCTTTTCCAGACTGACTTTTTGTTTCAACTATATCCTTGCATTTCAGAATTAAAGCTCACATTTTGTTTTTGAGCTCGGGTGTCTTGAAATTGGATCCTTTACTCTGCAAACCATTACATTCAACCCATATGGTACCCAGTATGTACATAACAAAAGCTGTCATGTCAAAGGGTCCCCCAGAAGAGTTAGCTGAAAAGTATAATACATTTATTCGTATAATAATGTCCATATGTATAGATGTGCTACAGAGGTGCCGTTCCTGTATCATGATAATAATGTTTTCCATTATAAAACTCTCTTCTGGAACAAATGGTCTGCATGTGTAGTGTTTTCTTTAGTAACTTATAATATATAATAAATACATTATCAAGTGAGGTTTACTATTAGCCAAATTTAGGCTACTCATGCTGGTTTGCTAGTGACAGTTTTTAAAGTATTAGCTAACTTGTTGGCTAATGGATGGCATCATTAATCAGTTGCAATGTTGATTCATTGTTATGATGACATGTTGGCCAATAGAATACCTGATGTCACTGGGAGACACTGCATCGCTTTACAAGTTGAAGTTGAAACTAGTTTCAGTGGCAGTCTAGGTGTCATGGAGCCCAGTTTACAGTTACTTAGAGTGAAAATGGTGGCCAGCATAAGCTTTATCACCTATCATTGCCATTTTTTTCCAAAGGAAAATCTGAGTGACAAAAATGAGAAACAATTCAGTGACCCTACTGACCGCAGAAAGTTTGAGAACCTCTGCTACAGACTGTATCCCAGTGTGAAGAAAGCCGCCGCTTAAAGCTAGAACTCGTCAGCTGTCACACTTTGTATCAACCACAGCTTGAAAGCAGTCCTGCGGGAGTGGCAGCTGAGCTACTGTATGACAGTGTGACTTTAATTTCTCTCCAGACTTCAGAGTTTGCTTTTCTTTCAGGAGTTCTGCTCTCCTCAGTAAAGGCGTCTGCTTCCCCCCAATGTCACTGTTTCTTAATAAACTTTGTTCCAGGAGCTTAATGCATCATCTTGTTGAGTTGCTCATCCCTAACATCACACACTGTGCGAGTTACTGAACAAATATTCTCCAAATACATGCTCATAAATATACACTGGCATTAAGCCCTGTCAGTGTTTCATAACACAGATGCTGCGGTTCTGAAGAAAAAAGGAAAAATCTAAATAAGATGTCTCCTTATGGCCTATTTCATCCTATTCCTCTTCCCATTTCTCCCACACAGACCTGAGCTCGATTTAACATCTTTTGATCAGATTTTGACAATTTTCTCACAGTTCTAAAATGTGTCTCCTAAGAAATGGCCTTCCTCCTGTCTCAGCTAGATCCCAATTTAGAATCTGAAATACTCAATTTCTCACAGTTTTGATCTTTATTTGTCTAAAAAAATATATATACTTTTAATGTAATAGTAAAATTCAATAGAAAACCTGATCGCAAATTAGTCTTCTCGACAGACTCAATGACCATGTGTGCATTCAGGTCTATAATTTGAGTATTTGTGTCCTTTCTTTCTTCTCTTGTTATGTTTTTTTTGAAGTATTTGGTGGCATTTTAGCTTTTATTATGATACGAGGACAATTGAGGGTAGACAAATAAGCTGTGAGAGAGTGCAGGGAGAAGAAACCCAACCCTGTGCAATAGACTTATGCCATATAGAGCCTGTAGAGCTATAGCATGTCCCCTTTGTCCTGTTATTCTTAAACTATACAGAATAATAGAAATCTCCAAGTAAGACATACATCAAGATCTGTTTACACATTTTGAGGAGTTGATTCAGTAATAAAACCATTTTAATGTAGTAAATCCCACTTCACTGGCTAATCTTAATTCACTGGTTTTAAACAGGACACATCCATTCACCTGATGGTGCTGTAATGGATTCCTGTGAACCCTCGTCGACCTTTTTCGTCACAATCTTCTCTTCCTCTCCACTCGGTGATTGGGTTCCCTCCTCATCTTCAGTCCCCACCAGATAGTTCCAAGGTTTCCAAATGGACTTGACGATTTTGGAAATAACCTAAAATTAAAGTTTTTTTTTCAATACAAAGTCCCTGTTTCAGTGTTTAAAGTGTCCCAACAGAATTTTAAAACCAACCTTCTTCTCAGGAGGAGTTGAATGGACTGGGGGCAGGAGAAACTCCTCAGAGTCGGGTCCAGGCTCCAGTGACTCTCCCCAGTCAAAGGAGTTCTGTCCCGGGATTAACTGAAGGGTTACATATGTTGTCGAGGACTCTGAGGACCAGGGGTCTGAGGCTTGAGACAATGATGTGAATGTTCATTTGTGCTGTCTTTGCCCATCAAACCCAGTTTTCTTTCTTACGGGAGTCAGTATTAGCATTTGTACTTACAGGCATCAGCACTGTGAAAGGAGTCCTCCTCTTCTAGGTCAACCAATCCTGTCCAGTTGGAAGGTGAAAGCTCGCTGTCATCTGGTGACTCTGTGCAAAGAAAAATACACTTTTAATTCTTCTATGTTACATTAATTCTCACTGTCTACATCGACTGATTGGATGAGCAAATTTTCTGGTTAACCAGATGGTTGGCGTGACTGGTTCATGTGCCTACTGCAGATAAATGTAACACCTCTGATCGTGGTGGTTTGTTGTGAAGTCACGTCGGGACTAGCTGTCCCTGTAGAGTCAGCATCGCTCGAGCCTGCAAGGTAGCTCCAGGGCTTCCACAGGGAGGTGTAGATCTGAGAGATGGAGCCTGTGTTCTTCACTTTACCTAGGAAACAGGGCAAAGAGATTTGCTGTTTGTATGACATTCACTGAAGGTTTTTGCCTCTAAAAGCTTTACCGAGTTTTAATTTTGACGATATTAGTCAGCACAAAAGCCTGAACTGACAGCTGAGCATCCAGATATTAAACTTAAGCATACGCCGTCTTTTCCCTCTCTCTCTTTCTCTCTTTCTCTCCCACAGCTTCTGTCAATCCAACAGTTTCTCAGATATGAATCAGAAACAAGTGTTGCCATAGCTACAACATTGGCAGTGACATTTATTGTCATTGTTCCTGCATTAATAACACTCAAGGCTTTGTTTGGGAATGATATGTTAGTCACATCTGTGTATGTAATCATGCCTGTAGTCATTATTAATTCCTGTATGGGAAATAAAACAATATTCTATGTTACATAACCTTATCATACTATAAATTCACTGTATTGATGTTTTCTGCTGTGTTAATACTTAATTAACAAACATCATTTGACCCCCTAGGCCACCATACCTCTGTAGCAGTAGGCATCATATAGTGCTGTAGTGTTGTCAGCGGTGTCATTGGGCGTGACCGTGCGGACTCCTGGCTCTGTCCCTCCACAGTCAGCACGAGGCCAGGTCACTGGGTAGCGGACGCTGCCATCAGACAACCAGCCTGGGGCACAGCTGTCCAGGCCGGCCCTCCAGGCCAAGTACAGCTGCCCCACTGTGGCCAGCTGGCCCCCAAGGGACACACAGCGGTCGGAGGCAGAAGAAAGTGACAGTCTGCCTGGGACCGAGGAGTGAAACACCTCGCCTGGAGCAGGGAAACAAAAGAGACAGCAGATGATGCCTGTCAAATTTCTAATAGGTTAAATAACTGAAATGCCACATAATGTTATATAATAGTGCTCGAGGTAAAATAATGAGGCTGGTGGTATTCTAAAGTAAAGTACACCCTATGATTTAACAGTTTGTAGAACCACCGTTAGCAGCAATAACTCAATAACGTTATCTGTATGACTTTTTCAGTCTCTAACATTATTATGGAGGAATTTCAGCCCACTCATCCATAAAATGTTGCTTCGTTTCATGGAGGTTTGCAGGCATTCATTCATGCACAGCTCTCTTGATGTCCCACCAGAGCATTTCAATGAAGTTGAGGTCTGACCTTTGATTGTTTTCTTAATTTCTCATTGTACTGTCACATGACCCAACTTTAGCTATTGGACAGACAAATTCATTTGACTCTATAATCTAAAGCATTTTGGTATAAAGATGAGTTCATGTTCAACTCAGTAACTGCAGGTGTCCAGGTCCTGTTTTTGAGATGTTTGAGCTAATAAGCTGCGTTTGAATTTTGTTTATTGTGGCCAAACATGTCCACTTTGGTCTCGTCTGTACAACAGACATTGTTCAAGAAGTCACGTGGTTTGTTCACAAACAAGTTGCTCAGTCTTTTTTCTAATTGTACTATCGCAAACATTTAACATGCTAACTGAGGCTTGCAGATTCTGAGACATGAGTCTTGGGTTTTTGCAGTTTCTCCGAGTGTTGCACGGTCTGACTTTGGGCTGAATTTGCGGGGACCTTCACTCCTGAGAAGATAGAGGCATTGTGAGAACACACCTGAAGAAAACCTATGCGTTTATACACTTCAGATCAGTTAATCAAGTTGGTTTGATTAGCTGCACCTGTCTGTACCTTACCATTTTAATTCCCATGAAAACAGTAAGGTGCACTTAGTTTTTCACAAGACTGTATATATCTTACAGAGGAGGTGGAGGAGAAGAAAGTGGATAAGGAAGACTGGCACATGCACAGTAATATATATATATATGTGTGTGTGTGTGTGTGTGTGTGTTTTGTTTTGTTTAATTTTTTTTTTTTTTACTCCTTTGAGGGCAGTATTTAGTTTTTCACAGGACTCTTTGTAGATCTGTAAAATCATTTTACGTTGTTGTTTCTTTTTAAGTTTCTGCAGCACGCGTGGCTTAAAGGCCAAAATTCCTACTGAAAGTATTGAAAATGTGAATATTTTCATATAAAAAAACGCAAATAATAAAAAATAGGGAGCCATGATTTTGTAGCACATGAACTTTAATGGTGTTTTTTTATTGTTATTTTGGATTGCTGACTTTCTTTCACATGTGTACATGTGGGTTTGGTCTGTGTCTTTTCACTTGATTTGGTGAGAACAGTAAAAACACTTAAATAAAAGTCCTGACTTATCCCTTTAATGTTGTAGCAGAATATGATGCAAACCAGCCAAAAGCTGTGAGAGCTCTTGATGCTGTTTTATATCTTCTCTTGTGTGTGTTTGTGTGTGCATAAATGTGAGTGTGTGTTTGTGTACCATCCAATTCTTTTGCAAAACAGTACACATCAAACAGCTCTTTTGGGTCCCTCTTCCCATAATTCCTCACTCCAGCAGAGTACTCCTTATGTCCGTAGCAGCCAAGCTCTGGAACCTGGACAGCATATCTGTGGAGAAAACCATTTGGGAGTGATGTAAGAAACTTTTTGCTTTTGTTTCAAAATAATAATAACTTGGACATTTTACTGCGTGACAAATGTGTTAGATCATATATCAAAGTGTTTCTTTTCATTAAGACTTTAAATATCAGTAAAGAATAAATTCCTATTTGCATTCTCTTTTAAAGGGTAGGGGATTAGAATAAATTAGAATAAAATTAATAGCAAAGAAACAGCAACAGAAAAGAACACGATCTTAAAGTAGATGAAGCGGCAAAAAGAACTGAGGAATATTAATAGAGAAAGCAGATGATCCAAGAAGAGAGGAAGCAAACAGGATAGTCATTAGTTTCAGTCCTTCAAAGCGCCACAGTGTTGCAGAAAGTGCAAGCAGCGAGCAAGAGAAGAGAACTTATTGATCGTCTCCTCACCGAACAGTCTGATCATCCAACCAGCCAGCAGCACAGCTGCCGAAGTTGTCATGGTACGCTGCCCACAGCTGGGCCGGAGTGGCGATCTGAGCCGAGTTTTCCTGACAGGCTCGCTGGGCGTCACTAAACGAGAGGGCGTAACGAGCGCTGGGAGACCGGTAGTGAAACACCACACCTACACAGACAGACCCAGAGACAGGTGGCAAACTGTTTTAATTCCTTTTAATTTGACAGATATACCAACACAGTCAGAATCAATACATTGGGGGAATGTAATCAGCGAACATGTTATTAGGGGCCACAAACAGATCAAGCAAAGGTACTCTAGTTTCGCCTGAAATTTCACACATGAGCACACAGAAAAAGAAAAAAAGAGACACGAGAGAAACCGGTTTTGGTATTCAGTGCAAACACTTTAATTAAACGAATAACACAATTGTTCAAGCGGAAAACAAGATAACAAAAACAAAACAAGCACAGAAAGCATGACGCTACATTAATTAAAGCAGTCATTATAATATCGATAGAGTGAATCAATGTTATTAATGCTTAATTAAATAAAAAAGCAAAAAAAAGTGGTTTGCGGGCATGAGGTGCTTCTGTTTTAAAAGCCACCATTATCTGTTTTACATTAGCACAACAAGGCTTGGCTGCAATAAAACACCAAAATCAATTAAGCTGGAAGAGGAATTTTAAAGCCCTTCGAGTTAATGCACTTCTACCTCTGTGCATCACTTGTGCTTAGCCTATATGTTTCCTTCGGGGCCCTAAACTTTCCTCACACAGAAATGTCTCGGCGGCGGCTGCTGCACTTACCGGACACCACCAGGGGAACAGTGTCCTTCTCATAGTCGTTGCCCATGACAACCTGACAGTGGTAAGTGCCTGAGTCGTTGGTACGGAGGCTGGAGATCTCCATGGTAGCATTCAGAGGGTTGGCAGCGTATCCTGGCAGCATGATGCGACCACTGAAAGCCTTATTCACCTTGATTACATCGCCTTGGGCACAGAAAGAGAGGTTTCATCATTAAAGAGATTTTAGAGGTAGAAAATAAACTTTGCTACATGTTTGCGACCCACTAACACCTAACTGTCCAACAAAGTTAGAACAGTTACCCCCCTGACATGGTTTTTGGTTTTTAGTCTTTTCTCACCAGTTGTTTGAGAAAGTCACTGTTTGCTGCAGAGATCTGACATTTAGACAGATCCACAATCTTAAAGGAAGTATGTTTTGTCCTTGATTTCTCTGCTTCCTGTTTTGTTTTGGGAGTTATGTCTCTAATTTCAGGTCCTCCACTTCCTGCCTTTGTTTATTTCCTGCCTGTATGCACCTGTGCCCCTGTTCTGCCCTGGGCAAATGTAGTCTTTGCCTCCCTCCTAGTATTTGCATACTTCTTGTTGAGCGTTGCAGCACTTAGTTAACCCCGTGAGTCTCAAAATTATAAACTGCACAACATGTTAGCAAACAGTTTCACGTTTGCATATCAAACACATACGGAACAACATTAGCATTAATTTTGTGTTATATTTCTTTCTCCACCTGATCTCTGCACATTTCTGAGGTAAATGTGACTTTTTTGCTGCTGAATGCTTTATGCTATGTGCTAGCAATTTTCTACAGTGCGTTGTAAGAGCTCTTTCACTGAAAACAGCTGGCAGCTGTGCCCGATAAAATGTTAAGTTGTCTGCTGTATGGTACCCTGTGGATGGATTTAATCAGCACTGCTCAAGCAGATCTGGACATTTAGAAGCGCAGGTTTATTTCACTTTTATTCCAGGAGCTGTTACCATCAGCTTGTTAAGATATTTTCCCCTTTTTTCTTTTGTGGCCTTAAGATAAATTCTATAAATACTGCAGCCTGGCCAGCTGAGTCAGCTAATATCTGTGAACAACACCTCACACATACACATTTGATCTGTTGTTGATACAAAACTATTGATTAGTGTAGCTTTAAGTCTCACTGGGTATTCTGACTGAATAAAGTCAGAATACTGCTGACTCAGTGAAACAGGAACATTAGGTTGTTGTTTTACCTTTAGCAGAAAGCACAGTCTGCTCCGAAGGAGCACCTTGTCCTCCCCCTGCTAGCCTAGTACGAGTCCACAGGAGGTGAGGAGGCCCAGTGGAGGTGCTGGTCTGGAGGGTGAAGACACAAGGCAGAGTGGCTTTGCCTGCCAACATTTGTTGCACTGTAGGATGAGTGATCCTACGCATGTTCACAATGGAGGAGGTTGCACCTGGAGAGGATGAACAAGAGAACAAACATGATTATGCAATGTGTTCAAGGAAATTTAGCTTAGAAGAAATGAAAACAATGGAAAGAATATATCTATATCTATATCTAGATAGATAGATTGGCAACTGGCAAAATTAAAAAACAAAACAAAAAGGATTTCTAAAAAAAATCTTCAACTGAATTTAAAAGATAGATAGATAGATAGATAGATAGATAGATAGATAGATAGATAGATAGATAGATAGATAGATAGATAGATAGATAGATAGATAGATAGATAGTCTCAGTGGAAGGCTGGCTGTCAAGAAGCCATTCTTAATTAAGGGAAACAGAGAGAAAAGGCTGAGGAATGCCAAATGCCATGTGCCATGTTCTGAAAAATTAGCAACAGGTCAGCAGGTCTTATGGAGTGATTTGAATTTTTGGTCACCTACAGAGGAAGTTGGGAGAGAGGTTTTGTGGAGGGAATCCAAATTTGAACATTTTGGTATAAATCTTTGCCAACAATGAAATTAACAGAAAGCTGTCTAAGAGAGTTCAGGCTGTGCTGAAGAATAAAGGTGTTCTTACCAATTACTGACTTTGATGCTCATTAGAATTGCGAAAACTCTGTTTTTGCCTCATATACTGTATTTCCATGTATGTCTGCACATGTTTCAATAAACCACTCCATCTAGTTCCCATGTTTCCAGCAAAATATAAAGAGATGATGGTTGGCTCAAGACTTTTGCACACTACTGTACATACATGAATGATGTCTTCTGGTAGATTTTGGTCATTATACGCATAAAAAGTTGCACGTACACAGGAGGTTTAGGCTGTATTGAAATTTATAAAACCAAACTGACTAACGCGATATGGCATTAGTTGTTTCACACTCACATGTTTTATTGTTCCAGCAAAGTTACAGGATGGAATTAAGATAAATCAATAAGTATTAGTTATTACAATAATATTATTTTTATGAGCCTATCCTTCACTCAAACTCCTTTAATCAGAATTCAAAAAATGATTTCTGGAGAAGAAGCAATGCCACTTTCTGTGCACAAAATAGAGTTCTGCAGATTGATATCAGCAACTAACTCAGTCTGGTTGCCATGACATACAGGTTTAATGTAACCATGACAACACCATCACCTGTACAGATATGACTATTTCCTACATTCGTCTGACATTTTTTGCCACACTATGCACCTTACTGTAACATCCCAGACTTCTGTTATTGTATTATATCTATATATTTATAGAGGGTTGAACCTATGTAGATAAATTATAATGATAGCCAACACTTGCCTTGATGACTGAGCATTGTCCATCCACTACTAGTGAAGATTTTAGGATACATCTAAAGTCTCCAGAAGGACCCTCAGTTCATTCATTTATTTATTTTTGGTATATTTTAATATAGTTAAAAAAAAATAAACTGCTGCTTACCTATTTGTATTTCATTGTTTGTTCATAAGCCTTTTCTGTTCGCTCACCATTAAAATTTTCACAGTTAGTCAAGTACAATAGAAAATAATCAGGGGCATAAAAAGAGCACATGTATGAAAAAGAAAAAAACTGCTTTATTTGGAATAGTGCACACAGAGGAACAGAATCCCAGAAAGATATTTCTATCTGCATTTAGATTGGACGGCTTTCACAGACTGAACCCCCTGAGAGAAACTCCGCGCAGAGGACGCCCCCGCTGCCTTCCCCCCAATCAGATGTAATCACAGAATCACAAATACGAGGGAAAAGAATGAGAGCTCAAACAAGAGGCAGAGCAGGAATGAGAGAGGGATGAAGGAAAATAGTTAATCCAACAAACTGAATGGAGGAAGTGTACCTCGTAGCCTGGAGGTGATGGGAGGGGAGAAAAGAAAACCCCAGGCAAAGAGCTGGAAGTGACATGAAAGGATGCTCTCTGTCATGAACAGACCCATCTATAGTTCCAAAAATAAATTTTTCTTCTTGGTCAATATTGTTCCAACTATTATGGACTTTAAAGCTCTAAGTGTAAAGTGTAATTTAAAATTATTTATGTTGCTGTCATTTACCACTTAAGAGTCACATGTGTGTAGGATACCAATCAGAGCACATTCCAGCTGCAGCAGATCACCAGG
This sequence comes from Neolamprologus brichardi, assembly GCF_056152115.1. Taxonomy (NCBI): domain Eukaryota; kingdom Metazoa; phylum Chordata; class Actinopteri; order Cichliformes; family Cichlidae; genus Neolamprologus; species Neolamprologus brichardi. The sequence continues at coordinate 24,267,992 of NC_142121.1, forward strand.
TACTGTACATCTATCTGTGCATTAAAACCACAGACAGGAGTTAATTGAACTCCTCATCTTGTTACACTGCAATGCTCCAGAGGCCTTAGGTCGTGACATCCATGTGGATGTTACTTTGACAGGCACATTATTTTAGTTAAGCTGATTCTTCCCATCAGTGGCACTCCCCAATGGCACCAGCCTCTACTGCGGGCCAGTGAGCCACACCGCACCACAGAGAAGAGCCCGAGGTCCAAGGTCGAGCAAAATCCCCACTGGACTCACTCTGTAACCTGCAGGATCTAAAGGTTCAGCTGCCAACATTTGAGAATCAACATGGGTGCTGTCAGCTGTCTTGACAGCCCTCCAGAGGTCCCATGTACATTTCCCACCAGGTCAGAGCTGATCTGTCAGCACCAGGGATGCTTTCTAAAAATAAAAAAACTCCCACAAATACACTTAAATCTGAAAAGGGCAGTCCCAGAAATGTAACTGCTAATCCATCAATTAAAAAATGAGTGCTCAGCTTCCAAAGATTTAATTTTTAGTAATTTCAAGCAAACCCTTCATTATGTAGACAAAACAGCATAAAATCACACCTGAAATGTTGCATGCTACAAATGAAAGATTGTATTTCATGCTAATCAGTTGTACAAAAACACAATCTGGCCAACAGCCTAAGTCTGAGCCTATCACAGCAGAATCAACGAGATTAAAGTAATGCATGCTCACTGTATTGTATTTTATTTTTTCCTCACTCTGTTTTACTGGAATAGCTCAAATGGAAATGCTATGAGCCAAAATTTAAACCTAGTGTGCCCAATACGCTGAGGTCAGTTGGGAAATGTCTGGGTTTAGCGCCTTGATATTGTTCACAAATTATGTGAACTTTTCTTGGAGTATTTAATTGCCAAATATCATAAAAGTTTGTCATATTGTACTTGAATTTAGTTTCACCAGCCCCATCATCTTTCACATGTCTGCACAGTGTGAAGCTACAGGTTAACTTCAAAGATTGGAAACTGCAGGAAACAGCAAGCTGTGCTAAGTCCATGTATAACAAAACAAAAGTTTTTTTCTGTATCAACACAAAATCTTTAAAATGTGTTCAACATCAGGGGGAAAGTTCCATCCTGGCGTGCTTTGTTTTCAGCCTTCACACTAAGCCAAACCACGCTGTTATCTAATGCTCCAACAACATGATGCTTTCCCCAAAGTGTGCAACTATTCCTTTATAGAGAAATCCATCATTAGGCTGGTATATAATAATCCCAGGCTGTTCCAGTGTTATGCAAGCAGTTAAACCTTGCAGAGGTGCGTTGAGGAAATCTGTATTTAACAAAGCACTTTGCACTAGCCAAAGGTAGTTTTTTGGCATTTGCTTGTGATTTTCATCAACTCATAATGTGATCATGTGTATCTGTTGCAGATCTGCTGAAATAAAACATTACTACTGAGGTGAAGTTTTTACTCTAAACTCTGTACACTGTTTACCATTTTTTTTTCAGTTCATACAGTTTATATAACCTTAATATAGCTCTCTCTGTTTCCCAGTTTTAAATCTTGTTTAGCCCACACTCTGTTATATGCACAAGGATGACTTTATGGTGATGAACTCAGAGATGATTATCTGCTCCCTTCAATTCTGAAAAAAATCACAGGCTCAAATCCTGTTGTTTCTTTTTAACACTTGGAATATCTTTCAGGTTTATTTTTAACTCTTCGTTGTGCAACAAAAACAGACAAAACACTATTGAATGTGGCGAGATAAAACGGTATGTTGTCTGAGCGCAGTGACTAGTAAAGTAGTGCTCTGATTCTGGAAATGTGCAATGCAGGTTTTCGTTTTAATGAAAATCCAGGCTGACCACTGCCGTGCATGCCAATTGCAGTGAAAGTAATTAAAGAGAGAAACTTATCTTTAGTACGGGCAGTCAGCTGGCTGCGTGTGGGACCTGAAACCTGTGATACTATCCAATAGAGAGCTGCAGCTCGGGGATGATTTCTCTTTTGTTCTGTAATTGTGAATTTTATGCATAGTTGTAATGAAACAGATGGTCGGCTAAACTTGCATAAATGGGCTTGGAGCGGTTCCAGCTCAGTCCCTCTGAGCATATCTGCAAACATCCCCAACATGTCAGGTCTCACTTAAAACAGTCAAATTATTACAGACCTGTCTAGGTCAAGGTCTATATACATATGTGTGTGTGTGTGTGTGTGTGTGTGTGTGTGTGTGTGTGTGTGTGTGTGTGTGTGTGCGTGTGTGTGTGTGTGTTGTTGGCTCTTTTCTATTCTGCTACGATTACTCCACCTCCCTTTGTTCTTTCCTGTTATCTCTGGTATCTCTATCCCCAACTGTATGTTGACTTTGTCTGTTGTTATTGTTATTATTATTTGTGTTGTTGCGATGATTCGTTTCTGCAGAGCAGAATGTGCAGGAAGGAGACAGAGAACTCACCCAAGCTTAAAGAGAGCAGCAGCATCAGAGGAAAGAGGATCTGCCGCCCAGCTGCACACAGAGCGAGCCCCATCCTAGACCTGCTGAGAGAGGAGGAGGAGGGAAAGTAGTGAGAGAGAGCGATGATATGGGAGTGAAGATCACTCTGAATCGGAGGTAAAAATGTTTTGAAAGTTAGTGTGTTTGTACAACTGAAACTTCAGGTTTTATCCTTGGTGCAAAAGTCTTTTAGTTGCTCCGTTTCACTTTAGCCACAGATTTTTGACACAACTATTAGAGTCTCCTCATTATTTGACTCCAATATGATTTTGATCATAAAAAAATGACAGAGTTGTGCATATATCTGCGTCCAGTATTTTCTTTATGTATACAAAAGCAAAGACAAAGCTGGTCGAGTCAGACATTACATCTTTCCCTGATGCTGTACATGACATTTAATTTCTAGAAACTCATATTTGCATATTAATATGTTTGCAGAATGTTCCTGTATTATGGATACAGGAAACTTTTTGGATTCCACTTGTAGTTTAAGTGCTATTAACCAATCACCTCTGAGCAGACTTTGACACCATCCTAGTAAGCCATTTGAGTAGCGCATTAAAGAGGGAAAGCATTTGCCAAATTAACCCATTAGCTTTTAAATAACTATTTGCATACATAGGCAATGATTAGTGGACAGAAGAGGAAGTCTCAGCCTCAGGCAACACCTCTGACAACACCAGAAATACACTAGGAAATATCCCCCCATCTCCAGAAACAAAGCCATCAAGCAATAAACAGCGGGTTCCCAGACTGCTGGCATTAAAATGTAATTCTGATCAAAACCACCAAAGGAAATTTTCACGTGCCACCTTTTTTATAGTTGAAATTGTGCTGAATTAGATCTTATTAGAGCTCTCTATCATCTTGAAACTCTAAAGCTCTAATGCTTTCAGAGCCTGTGGTCAATAGAATGAAGAAAGATATTTATATACTAGAGAAAAGCAAAAGTAAGCTGGTTAAAATTTGATTTCTCAACCCCTTCAGGCTGTAGAAAAATAACAGCCCTGAAGGGGTCCAATTTACTGCTGCACTCAACCACAAATTGTGCCCAGCGGTAATGCCTTGTATGGCAGGTTGCTGCTACCAGCATGTAAGTGTGAGTGTGTGAAGCAGGAAATGAGGCCAATTTTAAAGCACTTTGAATAAAAGTCCTAAAATATTAGAATATGATTTTTATGAGGTGAAAGACTTTGGTCATTTTCATTGTTTGAGGAAGTGAAGGTTTGCGTTTCCTTTTGTGTGCCTGATAAAAACCAGGTGACGGTGTTTATAAAACCTTCTTCAAATCTAAGCAGACCAAGTGAAATTAGTAATACTGTGGCAAAAGAGGGCTGCATATCTAGTATGTAAAATCTAAAGCTTTTGTGCCATTTCAACACAGCAAAAAGGAAATTACTCGCAGCATCCTGTTCATTCACTCTCCAATACAAGTACAGTACTGTGCAAATGTCTTGAGGCATCCCTCATTTATTTTGCTAGAAAACAGGAAATGAGTGCAGTGGAAATAGAAACATGTGTGTCAAAAACAGAGTAACAAGCTGTTATTAAATATTTGGTCTAACTGTCTTTATTCTTCAACACAGGCTCAACTCTTCCAGGCAAGCTTTCTTCTAATGTCTCTAAGTTTTCTTCAGGAAGAGTTCTCCAGGCGTCTTGAAGGACATTCCACTGAGTCCATTTCTCATGAGGCTTCAGTGAATAGTAGATCCATCTCTCAGGTCCTGTGTCAGGTCTCTGCTGGATTTTTGTCCCCTGTTCCGTAAGGACATGACTTTCAGATATGTTCATGTGCTGTAGGTAGCTTTTTAAAGCATATCACTTCATCTATTGTTCACCCATTGTCCCGTTTCTTCAAAACACCTAGTTGGTGTGAACATATTTTTATGTCTGTCAAACTGTGTTATCTTTGATATTTTTCATAGATTCGACTACATAAATGAGAAAAAATCATGAATTAGGTGCTTTTATATGCTTGAAAGATCATAAAACAAACAAATAAAACCCCATTCCTTTGGAAATGGTCAGGTACAAGGACCGGACTAAGTCAGAAAGGCAATGTCCAAAAAAGATTTTTCTAGACCTTCAGAATGCCTGGTGTGCTTTTGCTCAAAAGAATGTTAAAAAACTAGAAGTCTGACTCTTTGGAAGCAAAATATAAAGAAAGATTTTCAGATTTTCATTTTTTTCTTTAAGATTTTTGCACAGTATTGTACATACATCCATAAGTTAAGGTAACCAAACCTGTGGAGCCCCGACAAGGAGCAGCATCAAATAGTACGGCCAGAAAAATTAATGCTGACCTTCACAATGTTTCTGAATGTACAAATTTCTGATCCTTTATTCACTCCTTTGCATTTCCAGCTTACCAGTGGCAACGTAAAAAAAACTTCAGCCACTGAATCGCTGAAAACAAAACCTTAGGTGATCGATTTTATTTATAACAAAAAAGCAATACTGCATTACAAACACACTTCACTAGAGCTTGCATCCACGTGTTGTCTAGACAATGACCTAAGAAACGCTATTGTGTGTGAGAGCCTGTAAACTGCTTTCAATCGATGAGACAAGGAGACCTTTGAACCCTTCCTTTCCTAGAAATGGTAGGAGGCACTATGGATGCATTATTTGATACCTTCACTAAATGCTTTTGCCAACAGCAACTTACATTTTTTGCCCAGGAGCTTCTCTTCCACCTGAGCGTCAACTTCCTGTTTGACACATACAAACAGATTTGATGCAACAGCTAAGGCTTTGTGAGTCTGGTTTGATGTACCAGACGCAGTAAGAGAGAAATCTAATGTAGAAAACTGGACTGAATTCTCTGACAACCCAATGGCATCGCTCCAAAAGCTGCTGTTAGACTGGGTGAACATTTACTACTGCAGTAAAAAGGCGATTGTGGTGCAGTCCTACTGCACAACATTCAGGAAATCCTACCACACATCGGAAAAGAGCTGCTGACTTTGCCAGAGGATTTGGCTTGGTGCCCGAGGCTTCTCAGCTCAATGGTGAGATGTCTGAGATGGACCTATGTGGTATGAAATGGAGATGAAGAGAAGTGCGTGCAGTTTGAAGAAAACACAGCAACTCTGTGTTTTTAAAATATATACATATTTTATGACGGGTTAAACAGCACGGGTAAATCTAAATTATTAATTCACTTGTGGACAAAGCTGTCTCTTTAAACATTCTTGACTACACCAACACCTTTAACTGAGGTTTCCTAGCAGACTCTTTGAAGAAAGTGAAATTGTTTTGAGAAATTTGTCCAACACATCTTGATTTCAGTTAAAGTAAATTATTTATCCAAGAAATCAAAAGGCTTTTTTTGCATTTACCACGGTAACAGCAACCCATGCCAACAGCATCCCTCATGCTTAGAAAGAAGATTGTGTAACACCAGTTCGGGCCTTAATAAATTACAGGAATAATGGCTGCGCTGTGTCCTGACCATGAGAAAAGCTGAGTGAAACCTTCAAATGTATAAAACCGGAGCGTGTAGGTCTTGGAAAGAAAACCTTCCTCTTGGACTCAGTGACACCTGCCAAACTAAGCTGTCATTAAACAACTATTGAGTGTGCAATTTTTTAATAGTGGGCAACCATTTCCATTTTGGACGACTGAAAAGAAGCACAGACCCCGCAGCGCCACACACTTTGAGGCATCCCATCTCTAAAGGTGGGTTAGGCCCTCGTGACGGGCTGTGACAGATTGGGGTCGAGCCGTTGGGCTCTCTGCATGTTTAAGGCCTGAACCATTGGTTGAGCTGGCTGGGTGGGTGACAAGAGATTTCTAAAGGCTTGGAGAGGGTCGTGACACTGAGGAGATTGCCCAGACTTGAAAACGGAGAGCATTGGAGAGCGCTGTATCTGAGGGCCTGGGACTGGCAGGGGCCCAACAGTCACTACCCACACCAGCAGAATACAGAGCTCAGTCTGTATGGGTGCTACATGACACACAACACTGTATGCCTATAGACAGCAGCCATTCAAAGTGTTACCAGAGGGGATTTACAACATACAGTGAACCGGTCATCCAATCACAGCAGTGAATGCTAACCAGTACCACCTTTTGTTAAGGATGAGACATCAGATGTTGTGAGCGCCTCCCTCTAAATTGCCCCTTTTTTCTTTAACAGGCACAGTTGTGTCTTGAGGAGAAAAGAGCCAGAAGACTCTAAAATGCTTCAGTGGATTTCAATGTGGATGTCCAGCTGACACATTTTCCCGATGTTGTCTGAATAGGATGCATTCTCAGAGCATTGTAAGAGCCAGCGAGGGGAGTGACAGAGATGCAAAGGGAGCTAACAGGCGAGCCTGGCAGACCTACATCATGTGAGTCTGCTGACTGCACTCATGATCATCATGATGCAGGCAGGAAGGGCCCCTTCCCCCCGTCCCAAATCTCCTTCAGGTTTTCAGTTGGTAGGACACTTGGTTGTTAAAAAAGCAGGAAAATATCAGCTCCTGCTGCAGTTACATATAAATGTTTGCAAGCGCAACGTGGCAACTTTACGCCTGCCGCACCTCCTTCATGCTACATGCTGCATATGCTCCAAAGGTTTACTTAATCAGGCCAGGTTGGGACCAGCGTGACGGTCATGAACATGTGCGCCACATCACGAATTGCACAAAGTGCAGTACTTTGCAAAAAAGTCTTGAGCAAGCACTTATTTTTTTATATTATGATTCCAGGCAGCCAGAGTGTCTGTCATATCTGAGCAAAAGTTCTCCGTGCTTTCTAAAAAGGTCTTTCACTCATTTTCAGTCCAGTCCTTGTACCCGACCATTTTCAGAGGAATTTATTTGTTTGTTTTCTTTCTTTGTTAAACTACTTAATACTGACTTATTTGTGCATAAAGAAGATATTATCTCAATGAACTTTTAGTTAAATCTGCAAAAAAAAGTCTTAAGATAGATGATGCAGTTTGATAAAAAGGATAAAAAAGAGTGATTCTCAAAGAGCCATTAATCAAAAACTTAACAACTGTGGGACAAAAGAAAACTGGAATTTTTAACTAAGGGTTATAACTTTTAAAAATAGGACAAAAGCCAGCAAAGACCTGAACAGGACCTGACAGAAGTATCTCGGCCTTCAGTTGATCTACCTTTCACTGAAGCCTCATGACAAATGCTCTCAGTGGAGGATTGGCTATCATGGGTTCCTTCATTAGGAAAGGAAACAGGGAGAAAATGACAAATTACATATGAACTGGTCTGAAATTCAGTGGCAACAGGACTGAAGAATTAAAAACTGAAGGTTTTGATATAATCTTTTGTCAATATGTGCAGGAGAGAAGAGGACAGAGGTCCACCAGTATGTGTCTACAGCCATCTGTACCACATGGTGGAGGCTCTGTCTTGGTTTCGGGCTGTATTTCAGCCAGTGGTTGTTGGGACTCTTGCCAAACTTGATGGAATTAGAAAAGTATGTTCAGATTTTGATCCCACCGTGCAGTACCATCTGCAAAGTGTCTGAATGGCAACGTCTTAATTTGTCAGCTTGACAATGATCCCAAACACACTGCCAAAGCAGGAAAAGCAGAGCTGGATAGAAAAACACACAGTGAAAAACTATCAGTCATGGATTAGCCTCCCCAGAGCCCAGACATCAACATTATTACAGCAGTGTGGGATCATCTTGACAGAGAATGGAAAAACAAAGTCATTTTATCGAGTGATGTAACAGATAGTTGGACTATAATCACTGAACACTGAGTTCGGTGAAATTATGTCTCCAGAAGACTTTCTCATGTTTCCAGCTCACTTTTTTTAAAACTGTAAAACTCCAAAATATGTCTGATGGCAACATCATGTACTTTACTATAATAATAGCCATCATTTAGCATGCGAAAATAAGGGTACCGTACAAAAAGTCTGCCTTCTGTTTCACGAGCAAATAATAAATGTAACATGTTCCATGAAATAACTCTGTTTGATTTCTGATTATAGTAACGTAAAGATAAGTTTCATAGCTTTGTATATTTTTAACAATCTATCTTCACATTGATGAGACCGAGTTGATAGAATTTAAGACTGGAGAAGTATGAACATGTCTCACTAACTCCAGAACAAAACAGAAGTATTGTTCTTCCACTGCAGCAGGGTGAGAGCTAGCTGCATGCAGCTTGTCAATAATACACCGTATAACCAATTAATGCAATTGATTTCTGTGTTTGTGTTATGAAAAATTTGAAGTTCATATTTGTTTTCACAGTAAAAAAATCACTTCATGCTTAACATTTGACTGAACCTTCAGGGTTTGAGCTCTTCTTTCACTTTCTGAGTGATGTAAAATCCAGGCGTCAATATTATTTCCTTTTTTTTTACAGCAATCTGCAAAATCTTGAGATGACAAGAGGAAGCAGCACAATCAATGTCTAGCAACGTAACATAGTTTAAGAATTGGTCCGAGGACAGAAACTGAAGCAGTTTTACAGAAACGAGTCAAACTGTCTGCCGCGTGTCTCCTACTGCGAACCGACAGCAAAAGGTGATTCCTGTTCTCCCCTTCTTCTTTAATCATATCTCACAAAACCATTACCTCCAGAGAGCAGCCGAGTGAGGAGCGGAATAACAGCTCCGGATGAGTGACAGACAAAGTGGTGAGAGGAAAAAGACGAAGGAGAGAAGAGCGAAAGAGGAAGGTCATTTTATCAGCATTATGACAATAACACACTGCCACGGTGGAAGGTCTAAAAACTGCCTCAGTAACTCTGTAAGTCTTTTTCATTTAATGTTTGTGCAAAAAAACAACAAAAAAACACTGAGGCCAGTCTATCCTGGAGACTCTGCACACTTGAATCCAACTTTTCCTAAGTAACTGCAGAGAAAAGAGTAAAAAATCCAAATTGCATTGTTGATGTCGGACCATAAAAGAGGCAATAAAACCAGAGAGCATGAACATTAATTACTCAAGAATTTAAAACAACGACAAGGAAGAAAAAGAAAATCTGGATCAAGTATTCAGAAGCCTTCACACTCAGTGTGCCTGTGTGGTCACTGATTATACTCAGAGCAGCTAATGACTCACAGCTCTGGCCTGGGCTTCAGCTGCAGAGAGGACACTGGAAAGCTGCTGGTCCCTCCGATTCAAGATTACACACTCCATCCTCTCACACTGACACCATTGATCTCACTGGGTGCCGGGACGGGGGTTATTTAAAACAGCTCGATAACACGCTCAGGAGAGGCCGAGGTAAAATCTGACTAGATGTGTATCCAGTAAAGTGGGAAAAGGCAATTTAGATCAATCTGAAGGATCCTTGACGCACAAGTCCAGTGAGATAGACACAGAGAAGTGTAATGACTTAGGTCAGGGCTCGGCTTTGCACAAGTGTAAGTAGGTTACAAGCTGTAACAACTTTACTCTTTCTGTATGTGTGAATTATTCAGTGAGACAACATGCAGCAGGTACCAAAGAGGAAATTTACTGTCGTGATGTTTAATGTATGTGTCGCCAGTGATTTGTAGGTACCTGAGAGAGATTGACAGCTCTTATACCATCCATCTGTTTCCTACCTTCCTGTAGTGTTATTAAGCTGCTGTGGAGCTGCACTCGACAGACCTGCAGCAGATGATCTCAGATATGCTCATTTTCTCTCTCCACCTCTTCATTCTCAGCCTCTTTCTGTCACTGCCATATGTGTGTTGGTGTGTGTGTGAGAGAGAGAGAGAGAGAGAGAGAGAGAGATTTGGTCAGCCAGCTGCGAGTTGGACAAAAAAGTCCATTTAAATGCATTTGATTAACATACGAGGGAGACGCATTATTTATAAGTGTGTGAGAGTGGAGCATTGTAAGGTAGCTTCCAGAGGAAAATAAAGACCAGCAAACAGCAGATTCTGTGTAGAGTCAATCACTGCTCTGAAGCAAATGCATCAAAATATATCAACATCAGAGGAGAAATATTGTGACTGTAAAGTCTGTAAATAATGGAGAAGAATTTGCTTGTGGATTCCAGAAGACTTCAGGCCAAATGATGAAACAATGAATAAAAATCCTGAGATTGAGACTCAAGATTTGTAGGTACAAATCTCACTGTCTCACTATCTAGGTGAAATATTTCATAGTTTTCTCTGGCTACAGTACTGTGCAAAAGTCTGGAGTCGCCTCTTATTTCTTTATGTTTTGTTAGAAAAAGGGGGAATATTTGTGCTGATTTATTAAAACGTGCAAATCTACAGCATAGAAGACAAAAACAGAGTTTGTATAATTGTAACAAGCCTGAAGTAAATACTTGGTCTGACTACTTTTATTCTTCGACACAGATTTGTCTGTAGTTTTCAGGAGTAGTTCTCCAGGATTCTTGAAGGATGTTATATTGAGACCATTGCTGATGAGGCTTCAGTGAACAGAAAACAAATCAACTGAAGAGCCAGATGCATCTCTCAGGTTCTGTGTCAGGTCTTTGTTGGAAATACTGTTCATCTGCTATGGCGGAGTTTTCATATTTTTTTAAGGGCACGTTGCACACAGTGCCAAGTTTTCAGCTAATAACTCTTTGGAAATCACTTTGTTGTTCCAAAAAGTACCGTGTCAAGCCTGTGTTATCTTTTGTAGATTGAACTTAAGAAACGTTAACAAATTACATGTTTGGTGACAGGCTTCTAGTAAAAATAGTCCCTAAAGATACAATCTTAAATTGGTTTGTTGCTAAGTTGTCTGTCTATATCTATGTGTAAGAGCAACAGTGATTCATCCCTTGAGTCAGGTGCCTTTTTTATGCTTGACTCCTCTGAAAATGGTCACGTACAAAGACTGAAAAGGAGTGAAAAAGCAGCCAAAGAATAACTGAATGAATGACCTTCAGAAAGCCTGCAGAACTATTGCTCAAGAGCACTTTATACAACTACGAGAAAGTCTAAATGCTTGGAAGCAAAATGCACAGAAATGAGGGGTGGTTCAAGGCTTTGTACAGTTAAGTAAGTAAGTTTAAATAATTACATTTTGCTGTACTTGGTACTAATTAGATACTTGCTGTACCAAATAAAACTTACTGAATCATAGTTTCAGCTTGAAATCTTATCATTTTTTGCTATTTGTAACATTTGCTAGTGCGCTAACTTGATACTTTTTACTTTTTCCTCATGTTTCTGATATTCAGTCTCTGTCCATCTCTGTCCATTATCAGGCTAATCCTCCATTAATAACACCATCTCTCTGCTGCTTGTTGCTGAGATTAAAGCAAAATAAAAACACAGGCACAAAACCAAAACAATGAGCTAAAATAGGCTGCAAACAGCACCTTTCACGTTACAGTCCTTTATTCCGTTTTATCATAAAGAAAGAAGCACCTTTACACACGGAAATGTTTTGTAAGTCAAATGTGTAATGATTTAAAGGTCAAAGGTCAAATATAAGCATCGAAAGGCTGTTAGCATGCTGAAGCCTGCTGTGTCTGAAGGAGAGCACAGGTCAAAGGTGAAGCCTCTGAGGTTGGCTCTGAGTAACAATGCTAACAAAGGATCAGGTGCTACCTTCTGTAGTATATTGAACCTCCACACATTCACGCCCTCTGTGTGCGCCTTGCATCATCGGATCGTATGATGTAAACAGACCGCCGTGTATGACCACAGTTCAGTTCTGCAGCCAGAGGTGGTCAGAAAAGTGAGTAGCTATGAAATGAAATGGAATAATAGACCCACACGCTGGTGGGACATCATCCAAGAAGATTCCTCGTCTTTAATGATGTGCTGAGTCTGTGGAATATCAACTAGGCGAGGAAAGAAGAAGGGAAGAGTATTGTCCTCCAAGTGTTTGTCACCAGTGCCAAATGCCTGGAGAGTCTGGAGCCATCAGCTTATTCTCACATCAGCACTTAACAATAACAGCAAAGAATTGCTGAATGGACATATTTCAAACAGGGGGGACATTACACATCACAACATAACTGCATTAACCAGCGAACGTGTGGAAAATATTCTAATCTCTGTGTTGCAGGGCTGTTAAAACTTCCGTGCTGCCTTCAAGACCTTCTCCTCATCCATCTGTGAAACCAAACATTTGTCTTCCAGCAGACCTTCGAGGAGAGCCCCTGGCCAAAGACAAAGAGAGGGCCCTTCTCTTTGTGTGGGTGAGCTGTTCAGCTGTGGTCCCATCTAGGCTTGTAATGATTGGTTTCGTGGGTTGCTTTAGTCCCTCCCAGTCTATAGACTGAATTTGATTGATGGATTGGCTTGCCCAATCCCCCTTGGGGTTTTGGCTGCTGGGTGCACAGGCTGCGAGAGGGTTTCAATATTCCGCAGAGTGACGGAGTTTGACAATATCCCAATCCAAGGACCTCAAAACACTGAGTATTCATTTCTCTTGCACTATTTCTCAAGTGTTTGCAGTTAGGTCCCTGAGCTCTGCGATTTGGGAGCTGTCCAGTGCTGAAAACACAGACAGTTTTTACAACATTCACTGTAAAGTCATTGTTAGTCCACAAACCTATTCCCCTCCTGGCTCCACACGGACCACAAAGCCCAAAGAGATCGTTAAAGCTCCCATTTTGGTTCACAGCTTAGATCACAGATGAGCCCGTTGCTTATAAAATCCAGTTTAAAAAACATCAAAAAGAGGTTTAAAACACTGCCCATCACATTCTGAGCCAAACAAAATCAGAACCTTTTAATAGATGCACAATCATACAGCAACAAGCCCGTGGCTCTCTCCAAGTTAAGCTTATTTTGATCATACCTAAGCCGCTATAAGCGCAAAGCTGGTGCTCATTTGCATTTATATAGTCCCATTCTGTTAGCTATTAACACTGTATTAGTGGGGAACAGAACCCATAATCACCTAAGTGACATATTAGAGTTGGCACTTTCTAACCATAGAGAATAAAATCAAACCTTGACTGAGAATTACCTTTGGCTTTCACTGACAAATATGCCAGCAGCAAGGCTCTTGAAACAAATTCACATGAGCTGAGACCAGCGTGGCTTTTACTAATGATTATTTTCATCAGAAAATAACACACAAAAAAAGAAACACAGCAGTTTCATTGATTGCCCACTGAAACCTGAAGATATTGACTCTGCAGTTCTATAACATCTGGAAAAACAGTGACGTTTGTCACTCAGCTACAAATAACTTAGTGATTGTTTCAATAATTCATTTTTGTCTCCACAGAAACTGCAGAAAAACATTGAAATGCTTCTGCAGATTGTTTATTTTCTCCAGCCAAACTACAGAAACTCAGCTCATGTTCATACACAAGACAAAAAAAGCAGAAAAATGCTCACATAAAGCTGGAACTAGTTTTATGCAATGATTAATCACACTCTAGCATCTCTAAAAGCATTGCATACGAGCCTCTTTTTTTCCATCTTCCACTGATGCAAAGTGGCTCCTTAAATTGCAGACTGCTCACAGAGAGATGCACGATAAACAATACAGAGGCTGAATGAGTGCAAAGTGTGCAGCAAATAGACAGCGAGGCAGCTGAACTGAGCTCGTACTCTATTTTAGAATCAGACCCCTTTCTTCCTCACAACACCGCTCTCTGATCCCTCTGCTCGTATGAGTGCACTCATCTACATACACACTTCAACACGCAAACATACACGCAACTACTGCATGCGTGCCGGGGCTCATGGATGACCCACACACACATACACCATCTCTCAAGCACACACACACACACAGATCCGGACAGGATGAAAAATGCATGCTGTAAACTTTCAGCTGAGCCTCTTTGCCTCATTCCTCACTTTTCTCTTCTCGCCCTGTAAGCACCACTTCTCTGCCTCTCTGTAGCCTCTTGCAAACATTTTCCTGAGCTCCTCTATAACGTGTCGTTGCCTAGTTAACCTCGTCCTGCTTTATGGCACTGACACACAGCTGGTGGTGGGCGCACTAACAAGGCAAAAGAAGAAAAGACTTGGACTCCTCCAGGCTGAGGCGGTGAATGGAAACAGAATGGGCTTTATTGGGCTGCAGGGGCTCTCATATTCTCAGACAATACAGCTCATTCGTCAAGGTGACTTAAACTGTTCTCCTCCTTCACTGTGATTTGTACATGCCAGTGTTTGTTTACAGAGTGGGCACTCATCAATATAAAACCTTCTAAGATCTGTTCACCTACTTGGCACCAGGCAATCCATCTTTTTACCGACATTTTTTTTTTTTTGTTGCTTCATTTTTCTTCTCACATATTTTCAGCAAAGCAAAGTTGGCACAGGGTACTTCAGTGTAAAGATAACATACTGACAAGCAGACCCTGTGATCATTAGTAACTCAGATTCCACGGAGGATCTTTGATGTCAGGCGCAGGTGACAGCTCTGGAGATGGACCACGAGATCTGATTTTGGCAGTCACTCAGCACATGTTGTTTGCTCACCAAAAGCCTCTGATTTACATAATAGATTTCACAAACACCTGTTCAAGAGCTCGGATGCGCTTCTACAATTGCATCACCGGCAGAAGGCGTCTTCACCTTCTGGTTTCCTTTCTTTCTGACATCTGTAGATTAAGATTTAAGAAGGTTTTTTGCGCCCGTGTAAACCAGTTCTCGTGATATGAAGACAAGCTCTCCTGAGATGAAACCATGTAATGGGCACGCTAACGAGGTTACTCGCTGAGTTGATGATTTATGCATGAACATACATGGGTTGTAAATATAGACCAATATTAAAAGCTTTGACCTGTAAATAATTAAAGATATCCCAAACGGGTGCGATTTGAGCGCCTCTCAGAAGCTGACGGTGTGATCGAACAGGAAGGCATTGATTGGTCCACAAGAAAAAAATACTTTAATACTTTCTGGTATTGCATTTGCATATAATTAGAGCAATGTGAGAAAAATGTACCCATGTTTTTTTTCGGTTTTTTTCTTCTAGCTGCTCTAAAAGTGCGTTTTTAAGCCAAGAAACGCACACTTCAAAGCATCTTCCAGCAGCAGAGCGGTCTCAGCCGCCTCCGGCTACCCGGCGACTTGAGACATGACACACTGACCAAATGACTGATTTCATAAAGCATGCAAGCGAAAAACATTGTATTCTTGCCTTCTCTCTCTCTCTCTCTCTCTTACCGTGTCTACCGAACCAAGGTTCGCCTCAGTGGTGCAGTCCTAGGGAAAGCAAAGCTTTGCGCCTCAGATCAGGTGCTCTCCAAAGCTCCCCGAGGGGTGCAGAGACGGCGAACGACGGAACAAGGGTGAAACAGCACTTTGCAGAGGCAGAACAGAGACCAGGGCGAGTGTCTGCACGAGCGCTCCGGATCTTACTTTTCACTCCTTCAACATTATCCTCTCCTCACTGAGCAGCAGCCTATGCGCCGGTCATCCCGTCAGACGCCGATTTGTGCCAGATCGGAGCAGGAGCACTCACACAGAAAGAGAAAACGCGAGAGAGAGAGCGAGAGAGAGACAGCAAGGTGCTCCCTCCGTCCCCCCTCCTCGCCAGCAGCAACGCCGAGGGAGAGAAGCGGAATCGGTCTAAACAAAGAGGCAAGCAGTGACGGGCAGACGGTTCCAGCGCCCCCCATTCAAAGAGTGGGGATAGGGTGGTGGTGTGGGTGGGTGGGAGGGATTGAGGAGAGAGTGGGGGGTGAAAAGAGGAGAGAGGAGAAGGGATGTAGTTTATGTGACCATAATCCGATTCCTATATAAACCTCCGAGGTTGATCCGGGGTCTGCGAATTAAATTTACCCGTGAGCTCACAGTGACAGTCTGACCATCAGTTAACCCCCACCCACCCCAACACCCTCGTGTCACCTCGTGTTTCCACACATTTAATGGAAGAACTTGTGTGCTTACGCGTATAACCCCCAGGCCACCTATTATAGACAAGCTGGGGCTCTTGTCCGTTTAATTAACGTTTGCAGGGTTTGACCTTAATGCTGAGCAATGTTAACTGTTAACCGGCTGCATCAGACGCATCTCCCAACCTGGCAACATCTCACTGCTGCAACGGGGTGAGCACAAACCCAGCAGCAGTCGGCGGTTTGTTGCTGATTTCAGCTCTTGGCCATTGGGGCTGTCTGACCACAGGTCCAGCTCCTACACTGATTCCTGACAGTGATCAAGTGAGAAGAGCAGTTCACTCCTCTTTGTTATTCATCATACTGTAGGGCTGCAGTCTGTTGCTCCGTGCTCAAGATGGTTTTGAATTATGCATCTTCCCTTGTGTAATACAGGCAGGAGTTGGTTTTCGAATCTTAATCGAGCCACTAATCACGATAATCACGATGACTGCGAAAAAATTCTGTATGTACTCTGTTTGATTTCATTCATTTATTCTTATAATAAGATTTGGAGAACTGAGGGGATTTACGGAGCTGGCGTGCGCACAAAAACTTCATATTTCAGATTTATCTGCGTAGAATTGAGGCCTTAAATTAGAGCATTAAGCAAGTAATAAAGAATATGAGTTAATTTTTACCTTCATATAATAAAGCTGGCTCACCTGTTGGCCACTAGATAGTGTTGAAGTTTGCTCAGACCTGTTCAAATTCCTATTAAAGTGGAGATACGACAATGCATTTTTGGGATTGTGTAAAACAGCGTGTTTCAGTTTGACCGTGCAGAAATAACGACTGTTTTGATTTTTGAGTTTAAATATTTCACCTGTGAGTTTGTGCTACCTGCTTAAAACTACTTAAAATAAATCAAATTTTGTTCTGGCATCTTGGGGATAGCAAACGCCAGTAAACACACCATGAATGTATTGTAATATTAGATTATTGCAATAATAAGTAAACATGCAAAGCCAGCAGACATGGAGCAGCATCAGCATTCATGTAGAGTCCAGCAACCACATAATGAATGCAAGTTTAATATTTGTGGTTTGGGCTCCACCCGTTCCTGAAGAATATATCTGACTCTGTAACTGATAAATACTTAACAACAGCCGTTTTTAGCCTTGGGCTAAGTTTGATGTGATAGCAAACAAACACAAGTAAATGTGAAAATGATTTTTTTTTTTCAAATGTTGCATTATTTGTTTGGGGGTAGTTTTAAGAAAAGAAAAGAAAAGAAAAGAAAAGGAAAGGAAAGGAAAAATCACAAAAGAAGAAAAAGAAAAATGAAGCCAACTCAAAGTCCCAAGAACTGCAGTTCATGAGAGTTACACTTGGGCCCGTCTCCAAACTAAGTCAAACCCACAGTTCCTCACCCCACAGTGTAAAACTGCCAGATTTCACAGCAGAAATAGACATTTTTAAAATCTTGTCCAAGTAGCAGTTTTATTTACTTGGTCTGTCTTTTAAATTTCAAGACTACTGTACGGGGAATGAAATTAAATTAAATATTAGATAAAGATAACAACTTTTCATTTCTAAATGAAGGTTTTTATTATTAAGGGGGAAATAATAAAAGGCTCGAGGTTAAGCATAAGTAAGGGGTTGGCAGGAGTGACAGGTGCCCAGTGTGCTACACTCACACTGGGTAAAACTGACTGGAGGCTACAGCATAACCAAAACTGTTGAAATCTTGCTGCCTCTAGAATGGTTGCTTCACAGATGAAGACCAAGTCTGCAACCACTAACAGTCAGCCGCCATCTTCAAAGTGACTTTAGTGCATCAAGACAGCAATAAATAAGACAGAATCAGTCTGCCATCAGTCTGCGACAAATGAGGTCATTTTGGCAATTACATGCAATCTGTTTGTGATGATTAATTGTGATCAGTTGGTAAAAATCAGAAATGGCATAAACCTGATTACATTCAAAGTCCAACCAGAACCTCATAGATGTGAAGCAGAAATTCAGAAACTCCGCAAATTGTGACGTAGTTGCTGCAGGTCAGAAAAATGTAACAAATGCCACAGAAGCTCAGCAGGTTTACTTTCATAAGAATATAAACAGAATAAAACCAGTTGGCAACCAGCGGAGTCGAGCCCCCTGCAACGAGACGTATGACAGATGAGTTGCGCTCATCTGATTCAGATTGATTGCAACCTGCTGAAAATCTGTCTGCGTTTATAAATTAGACCTCAAAGTATTTTTAGTTTCAAAGTTTCAAAGTTTATTGTCATATGTGCAGTAATTAATCACGTTTCTCTGTGCAGTCAAACTTTTTCTTTGCTGTCCACAATAGATGCCAAAAAGAAAACAATTCACATATAAAATAGAAAAATGAATGATAATTAAAAACAATTTAAACAGCAATTATAAAAAAGGGCGTATGAGAAATACAACAGTCATATAAAAGATTTAAAAAAGAAAACTATACAGATAAAATAAAAGAATCTGAGCTGTGATAAGCGGTTCAAATACATTAACGCAGTTTCGTTTGTCAGTCTGTTTCAGAGTGGTTGCAGTCAGACCACAATTGTGTTGTTGTTGGTCACTGCAAGCGCAATCGGTCACCGAATGTGAAATCAGGAGGCTGCCCCCCCCTCCCAGAAGAAGAAGGAGGACAAGAAGAAGAAGTTCGAAGGACTCATTTTTAATTTCTTTGGTTTAAGCCAAAAAAAAAAGCATTGTGTTTAATAACACAATGAATTATGGAAGCTCTAGCTTTAGCTGATAATGCCTCATTTTCACTGTCGCACATAAATGCAAAGCCCAATGTTTCAAAGTTGTTTTCCATTAATGGTTGACATCATAGTGATGTCTATCTTTAATGTTAAGTCTGTGGGCATGAGCAACGGCTGCGGCCTGTGAAGTTTTGGCTTTAGGAGCTTGTTATGCCTTAATGAATTAGCTACTGGAGTGTAATGTACCTGTCATTAGGAACTGTCCTCTGATTACAGTCCCAGACTCTGAGATAAACTTCTCTAACCTTATTTAACACTCAACATCCTCCGGTTCCTCTGACGGAGGATCTAAAAATGAATCTAACTGATGTCTACAAAGAAGGGACGCGCTATAAAAAGATATCAAAGTGTCGTTTGAAATGTCACTGAGAAATGTCGGTTAAAGGGAACTGTGAAGTCAAAACCGAGATCTGGAAGCCTGAGAAAACTTTCAGAGAAAACTGGATGTATGCTGGGCAGGAAGACAAAACAAAGCATGCCTCCAAAGGAGATGAACGTTTGGCTGGCTCACTGTACCAAACAAACAGAACCCACACCGAGGAGTCATCAGAAGGACACGTTACCTGCGACCTCATCAGAAGAGTTGGAGAAGAAGAGGGAAGAGCGGGTGAAAGCCCCTAAATCTAGAATGGAAGCACTCTGCTGGCAATGAAAGCGGCGATATACAGTAATGCCAAATCACGGTTACTAAGTAATCACTTGGCGAGGTGGTTAGATGAATGGGTCAGATGGCTTTTATGTGTCTTTCGCCTCGGGGGCCGTATTTATATCATTTTAGGTATTTTTATCATTTACAGAAACAACAGCCGTCTACCACCGCTTCTGAAAATGACACTGATCAGAGGTTTGGGAATGACAGAGTAAACCAAAACAGTGAGCTGAAAGATGCTAAAAACTCCACGGTGCTCGGGGGGACTGCAGATTCAAGTACACAAAGACTTTTCATCTATTGTTCCTATCAAATTTTAATTGGAGCACCTTCAAAGGGAAATAGGGATAAATTTGGATGTCAAGGGATTAAACATCCATAAAATGTGTTGAAAGCGGTGCTTCCTAACATCAGATGGTAAGGTAGTGATGCATAAACACGAGTCATTTGAAATATAATGCGGTGCTTTTGCAATGAACTTCACACCTGCGTAGAGATGACTCTACAGTTTATGCCTCCGTGTGTTTCCACTTATACTTCCAACACTGAGGAATTCAGAGCTGCCTGAGCTGTAAACAAGGTGTATGAGCGTACAAGGAGAGATGTGTGTGTCAGCCCCAAATTGATCGTCTGGAACAGGAGCCGACTTTAGATCTACACAGTACGGCTGTACCACAGAGGCAAGGGAGCTCCAAATAACATGAAATTATTGCTTTTGTTGAACAGTGTAGTCTTAAAACGCAGGGGCACTTTCTGCATCTCCTTCCCGGACTGATGCAAAAGGTTTTCCTTTTTGTTGTCAACACAGAACTCTACAGCAGAAGCGCTGCACGTGACAACAAGCCCTGCAAATGTGAGTTCATTCAGCCAATCGAATACCTCGTCATGCTCTCTTGATGCCCACGCGTTTGTTTTTGTTTGTTTGTTTCACGAGGAGGGCACAAAATACAAAATAAAATTCCAAAATCTCCACAAAAAAGCCGTGTTACAGTCAGATTTAATCTGGTTTAGAGTGTACACGTGGCTGCATTCGTGTTAGTTCCTGGCTTTACTCATGGTGGCTTTCAAACACAATGCTGTGTTTTGTAAAAGATTTATGAGACAGAAGGAGAAAGTGCATGGAAATTTCAGTCAGACTCACACGCATACACAAACACACTTACACACATCCAGTAAAATAAAATAAACTCCTGATCCAGTTGGTGTGTTTATTTTACAAGCGGACACATTTATAGACGAGTCTTTCGACGTTCTCATCAGCGCTTCGAGACTGATGGAAAAATAGAGACGGGCTAAACTGTGGGGGATTCATCAAGCTCTCAGGGCATCTCAGATTCCCTCAAAACATGACAGGAGGAGGAGCAGAGAGCCGCAGAAGCACCGCTCTGAGAGTTTTTACTGCAGATGCCTTTGGGAACTGCTACAGGGAGCTCTGAACATGTGTAAGATCATCCCACCAGAACTAACATTGCAGGATTAAACTGTTTGCCCTGTGCTGTTTTTTGATTGGTTCGTAGCCACTCTGCTGCAGGAGAGGAGATGCAATAAAGACCAAATATATCAAATTATATTTATTCATAGTCGGAATCAAAACTAGACATCTGAGTCTGGCTCTGCTTAAAGTTTACAGTCATAGAGAACAGATATGCTGTGGTGGTGGACACAGGCGGCAATTCATGCACACGCAAGCCCGAAGAAGGCTCATCCTTAATGTGAGCTGTGACTTTTAGAAATGTCAGGCGCCTCACCAAACAGACAAACAATGTCAATCACTCTCCAGCAAGGGGGCAGCCATCCGCGCACAGTGGAGTACACACAACACACAAGGGAGGTCGGATGAGGATGCTGAGACAAAAAAGACTTCTGGAAAGCTATTACAGCATCTTCACTGGAGCAAAATGCCACTTCCAAGTAACGCAGGCTGCCCTCAGTAGGAAGGCAGCCTGCGTAATGAAGCTTTCTGTAGCATCATGGCTTCTCCACGCTGGTTGAGACTCACATGTTTGCCTATTATTTGCTGGCCTTGCTGATAATGAGAGGAGATCAAAGAAAACCACACAAAAAGATGGAAAACAGGATACCTCCTAGTCAGGAGAAATATAAACTGAGCTAGATTTTACAAACTCCAGTCTCTGTGCTGATGGGGCAGTTGTTCAGGCTTGATTTAGCCACCCTGCTAAGTTTAAATGTTTCCGAGCCCAGCAGGCCCATCTGGGCGGCAGCAGGGCAGTCATGGAGGAAGTGCAGGAGACGAGGTTGGCAGCGGAGCTAACCACATGTAATACCCCCATACCGTCTAACCACAGGGCCCTTGGTTTATGTTTGCTTTGGCCTAATTTTCCCTTCGTTCATATTTTATGTTTTCTCCGGAGGCTTCACTGAAGAACTTTTCCTTTAAAGGCTTGAGGCTGAGTTTCTAGAAAAGCAGACATGCATGGACTGGGTTATAATTTGAAGCACTGAGAGAAAGGTTTACAAGAGTTTTTTTTTTCTTTCTTTCTTTTTTTGTCTTTCTTTTACAAGAAACATTTTATGGGAAAAATGTAGAAAGAGAGCAGATATGACATAAACAAAATGTCCCCAATATCACAACAAAATAGACATGCCGGTGCACCGTGTCCATTTCACGCTTTGCATCTCCATGCATGCAAAAGATGCTTTACTAGCAGGGGGAGATAATATATTAAAAGCCACAAAGTCGGTAGTGAGCAAAAAACATATGAAGTACATTCCCCGTCCCTTAATTCCCAGGAACGATTAAGCTAGGCAGCTAATGTGTATTTACATGTAAATGTATTAGTAATTTCTGTTTAAAGGCTTTCCTGAGATTATTTTGTGCTTCAAATAAAATATCTCCCTCTACTGTTACTGCAAATTACTTCTGCATGCGTGTACATTTCACATTTTGGAGTGGAGCGGCGTGTCTATCACATGGTTTGCCGTGATATCGGGTTCCCCCAAAACAAACAGCTGTGTGTCTTTAAATCATAATGAGAAACTACCCAAATATTTTATTATTACCTCATTCAAGATCAATGACAGCTTGAAGTCTTTTGTGGTAGTTGTGGATGAGGCACTTTATCTTCTCAGATGGTAAAGCTGCTCATTCGTCTTGCCAAAATGCCTCCAGTTCCTAACTCAAAGTGGTTCAATGACATTGAGGTCAGGAGACTGAGATGGCCACTCGAGAACTTTTTTCTTCTGTAGCCAATGAAAGGTCGACTTGGCCTTGTGTTTTGGATCATTGTCATGTTGGAACACCCAAATACGTCCTATGCGCAGCTTCCAGGCTGATGAGTGTAAATTATCCTCCAGTATTTTCGGATAACACTCTCCATTTATCTTGCCATCAGTTTTAACCAAGTTCCCTGTGTAGCTAACAAATCCCTAAACTGTCAGTGATCCACCTTCAAGTTTCATAGCAGGGATGGTGTGCTTTTCATCACACCAAACCTTGACTCTTCTCCAAACGTAGTTTTTAAGGTTGTGGCTAAAAACTTTTTTTCTCTCATTATTTTGTCTCATTACTCCAAATAAATTTGCTCCATAAGTTTTGTCAGCTCAAGTTATTTATGGGTTTCCCTTACATCCAGAACGATGCCTAACTGAATGACCTACTTGTTTAAAAGTTATCTAATGCCTAAGATTAGGGCTTTCTTTGTAATATAGTCCATTCAGTCTCAGTGATTTATATTCTAGTATTTTATTACACTGTTACTAAATACCATACCATGTCTCATACAGGATGAGGCTTGCTAGCTAGGATTCCTAGTTCAATTCAGTTCAATTTAACGATAACAGGCACCACAAAGTGCTTTAGATTGTAGATTCTACAACAAAGTACAGAAAACCCCAAACTGGCGACAGTGAGAAGGAAAAACTCCCTTTTAACAAGAAGAAACCTTATGCAGACAGCCATCTGCTGTGACCGACCAGTTGAGGGTGAGGGGAGGGAGACAGGACACAAAACACACTGTGTGAGAGAGCTACCATTAACTGACAACTTAGCACTCCACTTTTTCATCCAAATATGGTCATGTCTGGCTCTAAAACACTAACATGGCCTTCAAATAATGTTGAAACTTCAAAATTAATAGCCCAGAATCAGTGGGTGTTGTCATGGTGCTGCATCCATCTCTTATACTGTCTATGGTACAACCTCATAGCAGTTAATCTGGCTACATAATCTTATTCCTTGTAACTTCAGGCCTTTCAACTAACTAAGTCAGACCTCTTGATGCTACTCATCCTGTTTGCTGTGTAAATATAAAATCTGTTCCCTTCTGCCAGCTGTTTTTATTTTATTATCAGAGGGATGTGATCTCACTTCCATCTCTTCTGACCTTATGTTTTAGCAAAATCAGTTGCTCAATGCAACCCAGTGATCATCTTCACCTGTGCCTCTCCACACAGATATGTGTGACATAGACATTTGTGTGTTTGCCTATGGGCTGAGAAAACGTTTTTTAGTAGCAAGGACCCCAACCACAAATGTGAATGGAAAACATTTGTTGATAATAAAGCAACAAGCTGTGCCAGAGGATGTGGTTTGGGGAACGCCGCATCAAGGATCAGCAGCAGCTCGTGGGACTGGTGGATCCCCCAAAGCTGGAAAAAGGAGCGACATCTTTGTAGAGTTTAATATTGTTGTTAAATACTGACTGTTGACCCTAAAAGAAGATGCTTTTTAAGATGGCAAAGGTTCTTGCTGGAGGCATATTTTTGATTTAGGCAGGCTGTTAAAGGTAATTGTGCTGATAAGCAATGGTGAGGATGATGCAGCGAGAGGGCGTAACGCTGAACTAACATCTCAGAAAAATGATGGACAGAGCCAAGGTCAAGTGCCACAAGAGGAAGCACACTTGTGCAGGACAGGTTAAGACAAGGTTTTGTGAGGAGAAAGATGCCATCAAGTTTCTCTGTGGGCAACAATCTGATGTTTAAATGCTATGAAGAAGTCAAAGGATGTCAAGACCCCATAAAACACTTTGTTAACATAGATATAGAGCTTATAGAGCCATATGGGAGTTTATAGATTACAGAAGGTTTTGGGGCTGCTGTATTAAAAGGTGGGATCTCTGATAGAAAGGTGAATTGACCCTCAAGGATGTCGCAACCAATTCTAGGACCTGCAATGTAGTCAGATGATAAAAATGAAACAAGCGGTATGTGCATCTGGCAACTTGAGGCAGACTGAACTGTTAACTCATCACTCGCTGAGGGTTGCTGATGTGTGAAAGCCAAATAATGAGACTGAATAATGAGTGCCAAAGAGAAAGAAGAGTGGCATCCCAGTGCTAAGGACCAGGAATCTGCAGCTAAGATCCTATTTCTCTGTGGTTTCTGTCTGGAATGGCACGATGAAATGCTTGAATAACATTTCCTGAATCTAAATAAGTGTAATCTGAAGTAAAGGAGAAAGATCTCTTGGTGTGAAGAACCCCTCTAATTTCCACTTGTGGTCAGAGTAGCACTGATCAAACATGTTTGACCATTCAAGGTGTTGCATGTAACAACGCACATTAAGATCTAAGAATGCAATGTTGAAACCTGTTGAAATTTATGATGGTTTAGCTTCTATAATTTATTTAGCTTTCCAACCAAAAGACGGAAGAGAAAGTTGCAACCTGTTAATACAATGGCCTCGCCCAAAGTCTAAAAGCTAAATACTGGGTGTAGAAATCTAGAAGTCTTTTTTAAACCAGAGATGAACCAAGATCATTTTAGGGCACTTTTATATGCAACAATTTCCTGCATTTTCCAGACTGAATGAAAAGATTTGCTGCAGACCCACATTCTCAGCTCCTGTCACAACTGTACCTCAGTCAGGAATAATGTAACTTGCCATATCAAAAGATAGTGCACACCATGATGGGCCTTAATCCAATCTGCAGCAACAATTTGGTTGCTATGTTTTATCCGGCTAAATGCAGCCCCTCACCTGTGGGGTGGAGAAATATTTGGCAACCAATTCCCAGAGTGGGAGCAAGCAAATATAACAAGTAGGAGAGAGAAAGTGAATCTGGCTATCTGCTGCCTGAAATGGGAACTGAAGTATGCTGAAAAAGTAGGTTGCAGAGAAACATCTCTGGTAACTCAGGGCCAGAAATGGGAACTGAAGAATCTTTAAAAGTAGGATAGAGAAGAGATTATCTGGCAACCTGCTGCCTGAAATGGGAGCTGAAGTATGCTGAAAAAGTAGGATTTTGAAACTGGCATCCCGGTGCCAGAAATTAAAGTAATTGCCATTACTTAACAGATGAAGGAAATTAGCCTCTGGTGCTATAATACAGTAGACGACCGAGGAAGTGGGGAAAGGATGGTGCTTAAAGGGCAACACAGTGCCGCATGCGTCTTTAGCAGAACTTCTGGAAAGTGGACACTCTTTGCTGCTCACAGCTGAGCTTTGATAAAGGTGGGCCAGATCACATGTCACCACAGAAGAAGAATGTTTTCATTTCCTGGTTTTGTAAACTTTGGGAGACTAAATCATTTTTTGAGGGTTAGCTGTACTTTTTGAGAATCGCCCCTGTCTCTGTACAGACTGACAACAGCAACTGTGGAGGTTAAAACGGAGAGCATGTGAATGTGAATGACAGCATGGAAACAACAGTAAATGTGTGTGTGGTTCAGGTAAGTAGATATTTATAGACATGTAATCAGAAGGAGAGTGTTTGGGGTGTGTCTGGCTTCTGAAATTCAAAGAAACTATTTCTCTTGCCCTATGATAGCTGGGATAGGCTCCAGTCCCCTGTAACCCTGATAAGGATAAGCAGAAGAAAATGGATGGATGAATGTTTCCAATGTCTTAAAGTGCCAAAGGTGTGCGCTTTCAATTCCTTTATCGATGTCAGACTGTGCTCCATCTCCCTGATGGAGACACACTCTCAGCCTCAGGGGGTCACACGTGTACATTTGCTGGTCCCAAGCCTGGAGAAATGGGTGGGTTTTGTCAGGAAGGGCATCTGGTGGAGAATCTGTGCCAAATCCAACATGCAGATCCATCCACTGTGGCAACCCCTTGAGCATAAGTGAGAAACCAAAAGTACCACGGCTTTTTTTTTTTAATGAAAGGTCAAAATCTGGTCTCTAAACAATACTCACAAATATGTGGACAACCTTATTCTTCACACTTCAACCACTGACAGTGTCAGGGATGGGATTGTGTAATCCCTTAAAATTACTGTAAATCACACACAGAGCTAGGCAAAACATCCAGTGCAAGATGCCATGCTTCATTAAAAACTAGTTATAATCAAATATGACCACAAGTTATGATCTCATTCATTTTTCATATACAGAGAGAACAATTTTCTCAATTCATAAAGCAGAGTTCCTCCAATAGTTTATGACACATATCCAAAATCATTTTACATTCATGTAAAAAGAAAATAATCTTCTTTCAGTTTTACAGTTTCAGGCCACAATTTTAAAAAAAATTTTAAAAAAATCATCTGCTCCTTAACTGGTCTTAAAGTTAGGTAAATACAAGCTGGGAAAAATCACAATAGCACTTAAAAAAAAAAACTCTATTACACAAAAATTAAGCAACCCTCTCTGCTTCCCCAGGAATTAAGAGGGTACAAAACAGCCAGATGTTGATAATGAAATGCACTTAATTAACTGCTCATCAGGAAGTGAGCACCTCTTCAAAAGCAGACGTTCTGACAGTTTGAAGGTCTTGAGCATCCAGGTTTGTTTTTACACAGTGCCATGGAGCAGAGACACTAAACACCTCATACTGACTGTCAAGCCGGTGGTGGGATGATGATTTGAGATTGTTTTGCAGCCACAGGACCCAAGCACCTTCAAGTCCTCCGTGTATCAAAGTATTCTCGAATATGGTAAATGGACTGATTCTTATATATTTATTTTCTACTCTCCTCGAGCACTCAAAGCACTTTATACAACATACCTCATTCACCCATTCACACAAGCACCAATTCTATACAGAAGGGCTTTCTATCTAACATTTGCACACATGTATGTGTGCCAAGTATTTGGCATGCAGACTGGAGCAGCCAGTCAGCGATTGCAGGGATATTTGGCACTGGCCAACAACCTTCCGATTAGCAGACGACCAGCTCTACCTCCTGTTCTACAGCTACCTCGGACAGATAAAGCTTCGACCAAACTCGATCAGGTAACAGGATAATGATCCCAAGCACAGCAGAAAAGCTAAACACAATGGCAGGAAAAAAAAGAATCAAAGTTGCACTGGCCCAGTCAAAGTCCAAACCTCAATCGCATTGAAATGCTGTGTGAAGACGTTAAGAGAATACATTTATGTCCTACTACATAAAACTTCAATACTGTAAGTCTACTTTCTCTGTATCTGGACATAGAGATATGACAGTACAATAGGTAAGGGGCTTAGACCACAGTGTGACATGCCTTAATGATTTAATTTCTTATACTCTGTGTGTATTTAATGTGTACTTTTGTTAAATAAGGTCCTTAATTTTCTGATTCTGTGCAGTAGTTTACACAGGGAAGCATCTCCTCCTTTGTGAGATGGTTTGGTTTCGAGTCAGCTCTTCAAACTTGGCAGAAGCGAGAGAGGAAATCACAGTACCTGTCATCCATCTCATTTATCTGTCTGCTCTTTCTTGCTTGTAAGTAATAACGTCGTACATGTGGTCCATATAATTGGAATAACGAGTACCGGTAAATCTTTGCCAGTAGTTTGTCTTGTTAGGATTGGTGTCTGTTGTGCGCTATGAAACTTAACACAGTAAGACAGAGAAGCTAGCTTAGCTCGGCCCACATGCCATAGCTGCGGGTGACTGGTTGGTTGGTTTTCTAAACTTAAGGGCTCCTTTTTTGTAACATCCTGTCGTCCATCTCATCATTTACCTGTTCTTTTCTGGACAAAATCCAGTCCACTGGCAGCCTTCACACCAGGGGCCTGCTGCAAAAGCAAAGTAATTAACCTTGCCTTTGGTGTGAAGGGTGCTGAGATGGGTTGGAGTCTGTCACTAATTCGCGATTTTAAGTTTGACAAGAAAAATGTTTGTCAGAAACTGTCAGTGTCGAAGAATGATGAGAAACTGTAATGAAAAGCTAAACAGCAGCTGAGAGACAATAATCAAACGAGAGAACAGAGAGTTTGGAGGAGGAGAGAACGAAGGAGGCGCACATTCCTAAATCAAAAGTAGTTCAGCGGTGATGTTTGAGAGCTATGTGCTTCTTAGACAGTGGAACTAAATTTAGTGATGCTTTTCTTTGGATTTAAAAAAAAAAAATCTTTTATCTGCATTGTTCAGTTTCAGGGCTGATTTGTTTGTGTGTGCAATTGTTCTTTTCTTACGGTTTAGCTGATGTGGGAGGGCTTTTAACGCTGACTGTATGACAGCTTTAACACCAACAACACATATACACACACACACATAAACATTCAGACTTTCCGAAATAAAAGAAAAAAGAAAAGAAAAGCAGAAGAAAGAGAGAAAACCTTTTACATGCTCAATTAAGCACTGATCTACCTTGGCAGTTAAAATTCAGGTCACGTGTGAAAGAGCAGCTGTGGGTGCGAGACAGTGTGTGTCTGCTGCGCACGTGTCTTTGTGTGTAACTGTGTACATTCTCAGTGATTCAGGTGTGTAAGTATGATTGTGCGTGTGTGTGTGTGTGTGTGTGTGTGTGTGACATGTCTCTAATGAGCTCTCCTGTGCAGCATCTGTGGTCCGTGTCACACTCAGCCTTCGTCCTTCTCCTCCTCCTGCTTTCATCCAGTGTCTGTGGAAGCCGATGTATTCATAGCACACCGATTTGAAAACAGAAAGCTCTCCTCCTTAACACACATACGGTATATGAAGAGAGAAATACACACACACAGGGACAAGTGCATACTGTAGGCACGGTCCTGAATAGATCCTGTCATAGAAGAGGAAGACAAGATCATTCGTACTGGGGCAACAGTAAATTCTGCTATTTCTTTTCGTTTTCTTCATCACTTTGCTCTCGTGTGCTCTGCTTCATGTGACTACTCCATGTTCTGCTGCTGCTCAGCTCTAAACTCTGGTCTCCTCTTTCTACCAGTGGGAAAATGCTGCATCTTTGCTTTAAATAGATCCAGCATGTTGGCATGAGTATGGGTCAAAAATATTTAGGAAAGAGAAAAAAGGTGAATGGACAAAAAAAACCAAAAAAACGCCCTTTTTTTATTTTAAAAAACCCAAACTGTAAATTTCCATCACAAGTAGGAGACTAACTATTTTATTCACTGAAGTCTAAAGTTGGATCTCATGTGGGGGGAAAAACATAGTTCTATCTAAAACCTTTCTGATGACCTGACAATGCGTGCCTTTTTTTCTTTTTTTTTGCATTTTTAGAAATGTTGCAACTTTTTCACATGTTAACAGTTTCTTTGAGTAGTGCACTGGATACAACAACAAAACCTGAGTTGTAATAAACTGTAATTTTCTCTTTAATATTGTTTAATTCATCAATTATTTTATTTCACAAATAATGGAGAGCTTATAAATGGATAGCTTCTACAGAAAATGCTAAATAATTCTACTCTCCTTATCTTGATCCATATTTTAATCAGTTATTTAATTATTCTAATAGCATCTAAGAGCTGCTCTGCTTTGGAAAGGCTATTTTAACTCCATGTTTAGGTTGCTTTAAGAATGAAGTAACAAAGGAACTAACACTGATATGACAAATTGACAGACCCTGATAAAGACTTAGAGTCGACACACAGTGATCACAGTGACCTACTGAACTTCTCCAGGAATAAAATGTTTCACCTGATTTTATCCTAAACAGAGTTCCTCAGAAACTCCTTTTTCGGATTGCGCATCTCACCAATAAGCCTTTAGAGCCACGTAACACTTTTTGTTGTTTTGTATTTACAATTTGACTATAAATGTCACTGTAGCGCCCCAACTTTAACAAAATGTTCAAGTTGGTCAATACTTCAAATATGAACCCTTCTAATAAATTATTTTTTATCTTTTTTTTCTATGTTATCTTAATTGCTCTACACTAAAGACAGATTTACCACCAAACAATGCCACAACACATGAGATGTCAGTGTTTCATAAAAGTCTTGCTTTCTGTCTCCTCCAGGTCTCAAACTAGGAGTCTTTTGCACTGAATATGTAAACCACTACACTAAGGAGCCTCAGACTGTTAGCCTCATCCTTCTGGTCCCTCAGGATGGGAGGTTGAAAAGCGCAACCAAAGCAAGATACCGCTGATCCAGTCTTCAGAGTACCACATTTAAATTTTTGATTGTTATGGAACCATGCACCCGTGTTGCATCAAGAGACTGTCTGTTCCCTGAACACGACCTTGCAGGGCATTTGTGCAAGGAGTTTTACAAATAAGCAGTAGTGTGAAGAAGTCTTTGCAAAGGTGTCATCACTTTTAGCTGGAACAGAGCTCTGTACCCTGGCAACAGGTTTTTCAAACCTGTGTGAAGGAGTGTATTTTAACAATCACTGATCTTTCACTCTTTTACTATAGAAAGACTGCTATATGAAATTTAATGAATGCTTACGTCACATGATCAATATGTATGTATCTAGTTGGAGGACTGGTTTGAATTCACTGATGCCATCAAAATAGGGACTAAAGCATGTGATTTGAGCCACAGTGTCCTTCCAAACACAACAGAATATGTGGAGCCTGACCAGCTTATCAGCTGGCAAGTATTGTCAGCCGATAACGTGACGATCTATCAGTAACGGCCAATAAATGTCCGAGAGGAAAAATATCAGCTGATGTATCAGAATATCAGATTTTCAAATCACTAACTATCGAGATCAGTCTTAAAAATCCTGCAGCCTCTCCTCTACACATCATTACTGTGTCCCTCAGTCCTGTAACTCACCTATTTTATACCTATTTTATCACAACTTTACACAGTAATGAGTAGAAGAAACAAGTAGGTCTTTATTTCTTTATCGCTGCAGGTGAGTCTTGCCCTAGTTGGCCCGATAATAGAGCGTGTTTCATTCAGATTGCCTCATACGGCCTCCCCGACTGTGAGACAAATCTGACTAAATGATCTACTAGATCTACAGACTCCTTAACCCACTTTACTCCAGTTTTAACCTGGTTTCGTCACCCAGGTCTTCTGGCTTTTTTTATTTCCAGCCTCATTCTTTTCTTGTCTCTCTGCGCCGACCAGCGATGCTTCACATGTTCAAGGGCTGTTTCTTCATAGCAGTGTAAACACCCCTCGTGGAGCTTTGCATAATGTCATGTCTGTCTGTTTGCAGCCCTCCCCTCTCTTCTGCGTGCTATTGAAATGGAAAACATGGAGCCATTTCCAATCACTGCAAACAAAGCATGCTTTGCACATAAATGCATTTAATTTATTCTCTAGCTTTAGCACGCAAGCAAAAAAAAAAAAGGCAAATCAACAGACTGGTGACGAAACCTCTTGAATAAAATGCAGTGAAATAACTCAAATGTTCAACAGAGAAGCTTTTGGGGTTTTTGTTGGTGACGCTCATTAGACTTTTTCTCACCAAACCTACAATTCTGAAAACTCGAGTTCCCCCACGTTCTTCTTCTCCTTTCTCTCTCGCACACACACACACACCCACATTTAACGCCTCTAATGAAAATGCCCATCTGTTTGTTTTTCCTAATTACAACACATTTGGCTTGTCAGAACATTAACACAGCGTGAATCCAACATATTTTTTAAAGCACACAACTCCACTGGAGATACTGTGCATCTCAAAGATACATGGCTGTTATAGGCGTGCTAATTATCTCTACCCCTGCCTACAGTCTCATACGAACACATGGTAATCTTGATACGAAAGGATAATCAATATCATTAAACCCGCCACAAGTGATGGTTTTGGCTTGCTGAGGCGTGGCTGTCATAGCAGCAAGACAGGGAAGACTAGAAAACATTGACTGACACTATAGGAATGCATAAAACCAAATTGCAGTGATTTCAAAGGATCTGTGTTTTTTTTCACTGTTTTTTGGAAGAATCTCAAAGATTTCCATTTCTAATTACAAATACTGTTGTGGGTGATGATGTGTGAGAGATTCTGGAAAGCAAACGCTCTCATTTTTCAGAAAGACGAGTAAAAGAAATGCTGGAAGAACAATTGCATCGAGCTACAAATGCTGGTCGGCATGTGGTGTCAGGACTTTGCACTTTGCATTATATCAATTATAATAATTAGTGATTGATAGAAGTGCTGTGAGCTGGATTTTGAGGCTGGGTCAGAGCCAGGTTAGCTGCCTCCCTGTATTTACATCTTCATAATTACAGCACAGTCTCCTTGTGGAAGTCTCCTTTAGAAAGCAAAATTAAGGGTCTTTCCCCAAAATGTCAAACTATTATTTTAAGTGAAGCCTAAATGTCCATTAGCTCTGAAATCTGCCCTTCATAGCTCATTGTGATTCTGAGCAACCTGTTCGTCCTTCGTTTGTCCACCGAACATCTTTCTCCTCCGTGCCTGTTGAGTTCTTGTTGCTGTCTGGCTGGTTAGGTAAAGGAGGGGGTGGGAGGTGTTGTGAGTGGATTATGCAGACAGACCTGTAAATCCTTCAGTAGCAGAAATGTCTGTGCTTCACACTGCAGTACTGGCACACTATGTCTTAAAGCACAGGACATTCATTTATTTTTAACACTACATTTTAGGTATGTGTATAAACATGTATACACCCAAACACCACATCGACACATACCTGAGCAGCAGGCTAACAATCCCATTGATCACTGCACAAGGATTGGTTTTTAACCTCGTGGGTAGAAAGGGCAGACTAATTGAAACCTCGACAGCCTCAGGAGAGCTGAACTGTGACATTCACAGAGTCCTGATAGCAGGTCACCTCCTTTTGCCCTCTGTCTCGTCCCTTTCATACCACTAATGGTCTCATCACTGCAAAGCAAGCATTGTTTCTCACACCCACTGCTCACTGTCTCGCTCCCTGCTGCCACTTCTGCGCTAATAAACGCTCGGAGCAACTTTCTTGAAGGACACCGAGATGTTGCCGCCTGTCCTCGGTGCTCCGGTAAATTACACGTCAGACTCAGATTGACTCCGCTGAAGGACGCTTCAAACGTCACGGAAGACTTCTCAGTAACACCAGTGGGACTGAAGCGAGTGAGTGAAAAGTTTATGTGATGAAAACCTTGACTGAGCAAAATTGGATTCTTTACATGAGATTCATTATGGATTCACAAAAGGGAACAAGGAGACACCAAGTGACTGAGGGGGAGCATTCACTGTGGTGTTTTAGGGCCATCTAGTGGGTACAATTGGTGTCACATGACAAGTGACTATTTTTTTCTACTTTTTTTTTTTCTTTCTTGGAAATCCAACATTTGCGAAAGCAGAAGCCACACATCATTTTACAGGAAGGAGAGAGCAAAGTTATAAAATCGGGTTGAAATCAATACATCAGAGGGAAAACTGTTAATATATGTGAACTTTGTAAATAAAGCCTGGACTGCACAGGAATATTATTGAGTGTGACATTAATACCTTCACTTACAGTAGTTAAATGACTCAAATTCTCCCCCTTGTTCCCCTGTTTGACTCACTTTATTAGGAACACCTTTCCTATGCAATCCCAACAACTCTGCCATAAATTCTGCTTCTCAAAGATTCTGCATTTTTACTTTGTGTTCACAATGTGAAAAATGTGTTAATTTTACTTGTATGTTTATTCTTAATTACAGGTTTGTAAGCTGGAAGTGAGTGAGACCTGCTGTGACTGGCGGCCGAGCTGGAGGTGGTAGAGTTAAAGATGGTAAGATTTTCACTGGCAGTGATGAGGAAAGATATGAGAAGGTAGAAGAAGAGACGAAGAAGTTAGAGAGGCAAGGCTGAGACAGTTTGGACATGTGCAAAGGAAGGATAGAGGACATACTGGACAATAGATGTTGAATATGGAGCTGCCAGGTGGGAGGAAAATGAGGAAGACCACAGAGAAGATTCATTGATTTAGTGAAGGAGGACATGCAGAGGGATGGTGTGGCAGAGGAGGACAATAGGGACAGATAGATGTATCAGTAATCTGCTGTGGCAAATCCTAAAAGGACAAAGAAGAAGAAAAAGAAGACTGAATCACACTTATTGGTTTTTCATTATCAGGGAATATTTGAGGAACAGCTTTTTATTGGACTACATTTGATTTGATGGGTTTTCTTAATAAAACAGTCTATGTGGGTGTAAAATGTTAACAACACCTAATAAATCAGCAACACAATGCTTTTACACGATATATTAATAGACAATAATGTGCAACTAACATTTCTCCTCTTACTTCAGGAGTTGGGATGACTATGTGTCCTTCTTTATGTCAGACTGCACAGTGTTTTTATCTCGTACCCTACATCTTTAATGGCTCTAATTTACAAAAGTCAATATATGTGAGTACATAAAACACATAAAAATATGTGTTAAGATCTATTTAAAACCAGAGATGAGACAGATAAGCAAATTAAATAAAAGAAAGAGTGTAATTATAACATTTTTAACAGTTATGGGGTCAGAAAGAAATAAAATACAGCAGTGTTTGAATCTCTGTGGGGAGCTAAAAAAAATGACCCTCAGATATAAAACAGCTATATTTGACCTCCCATGATCATTGTGTTTGAAGGTAGATATAGGTTATAAATGTTTCATACTACCTTTCAGCATTAATCCCGCATTATCCCACACAAATATGCTCTTTGCTCCACATTTAGTCTGCTGGGATCTCGTCATCACATTCAGAAGAATTGTTCCTCCACTGTGTATACTTATTTCACAAATAAGAGTGCAGCATGCAGCTGTTATTTTACACAACCAAACATGGAGACAAAGCAGTTATTCTAAGCTTCCTGTGAGACTCAGATTTCCATTCAGGTCATGAGGATCAGAGTTTTCTCAGAAAATTCACATCTTGTCCAGCAGGGGTCACCTACAGCCTCTGTAGCTGGCAATTAATGGGGGTCTCTCCCCCTGAAATGGAGCTACAGCCCACCTCCCATTCGTCAGTCTGCTTTTATTCACAGTGACAAAAGAGACATCAAATAGGGGGGTGTGGGAAAACACAACAATGCATTCAGAACACAGACACTGGCTAATGTATGCAAAGTGGGAATAAAGGGTGTTCATGCAGAGGGTGTGTGTGTGTGTGTGTGTGTGTGTGTGTGTGTGTGTGTGTGTGTGTGTGTGTGTGTGTGTGTGTGTGTGTGTGTCCAGGTATCACTCATACAGTGGGGACTTAAATCTTTTTATGCAATCACATTATGAGGATGAGAATAAAGTTTTCATAACACGAAGCATAAAGAGATGACTTTGGTTTGATGTAAGCTCAGGTTGGGGTTCAGACTGAACCCCAGTTGTAGCTATGTGTGGTGAGGTTTAGATGAATGTAAGTCAGTGCGGTGTCATGGAGGATAGTCTGAAGAATGCTGTGTAAGTGTTGGGTATTTCTAATTTGTTTGCACGTATGTTTTCTGTGTCTGTACTACCATATTACAGTTTAACCACTCAGTATTAATGTGGAAATCATTTAGGAAAGCAGGGACAACACTCTCACTGCTACAATATTCCTGCACTGAAACTAAAAGTGTTTCTGCTCCTCTCAGGAGGTGCACCCATGGTCCCCAAAATGAAGCTGGAAAGATCTCTCTCTCTCCTGGCTGGCTGCTCCCTGTTCCCACCCAAATCAAAAGGGGTGAGTTGTGGGGGGTCATGTCTGGCCACCCCTCAAGAGAATAAGGGGGTCTCTGTCTGCCCCCCAAAACCACCAACGGTTCTTCACCGTCCCTATGGCAACAGCCAAGGACCCTAGAAGACCCCCAGACTGGGGCGTCCGAACAGATGCCCATAATTAACGTTGCTATACAGAGGTGTCACTCCTGCCAGTCTGCCTTACATGGAGGCAGACCCTCTCCCAGACCTGTCAGAGGCCCACAGGGCTGATTGAAAAATGACTGCCCTGCTGTGTGTATGTATGTGCGGTGGGCTGGGGGTATGAAATCATTGCCCACCAGACTGACCATCATTGCACTGGCAAAATTAAAAAACAAAACAAAAAGGATTTCTTTTAACTGTTGACAAGGAAGAATAGAAAAGAAAAAAAATCTTTTACGTACATCAAACCTTTGGGCATTAATCACTTTTCTAAAATAGATAGATAGA
This sequence comes from Neolamprologus brichardi, assembly GCF_056152115.1. NCBI lineage: Eukaryota > Metazoa > Chordata > Actinopteri > Cichliformes > Cichlidae > Neolamprologus > Neolamprologus brichardi. The sequence goes on from NC_142121.1 coordinate 24,304,704, forward strand.
TAGATAGATAGATAGATAGATAGATAGATAGATAGATAGATAGATAGATAGATAGATAGATAGATAGATAGATAGATAGATAGATAGATAGATAGATAGATAGATAGATAGATAGATAGATAGATAGATAGATAGAAAAGAGACCAGGGAATTTGTGTAAATATACAGAAAGCGAGACAATTAAAATTACTTTAAACCACTGAAAGTTAAAACACATAAAAGTTAAGGTTATTGATTTAGTTTTCAATACACTGCTAGATACTTTTAAATTCCTATTTTTAATTCCAATGAAATTTTGCCACCTTTCTCTTTGAAATAACTTTGAATAAACTAATAATTAATGACTGACTACATAACATACCTTCATCAGTCTAAAGCTGGTATTTTAATGTTGTACTAATTTATATTTATATCTCGTCAACCTCAGAGAGAGTAAACAAACCCCATCTGTTTATGAAGGTCACTGGAAGAGGATGAAAGCTTTGGCAAACTTTAAAAGTTAAGATTCATTTTTCTCTTGAAAAACTGGTGTCTGCTGGAGTTTTGAACATATTTACAAACAGACGCATAAAACTCTGTAACACTAGCTATTTTTCTAGCTATTTTCTGTGTGTAATCATATATTACTTTGTTAAATTATAAAATACAGAAAAATTATACAATTAATAAGCTGTAAATAAGTAATAACTAATAAAAACTTCATTAGCTTCTCTTATTGTCAACAATAATGAATGAATAATGTTGTGAAAGCTGGACTGTGGAGATTAAAAGCTTGTGTTTCCGTGTTTTGGGGGGGGTTTAGATAATATTAAAGAAAAACAGTTTTTCTTCCAATCCAGCTTTGATCTAAGCTCAGGTAACTCGCTGGCTTCTCCTTCACAGGTCAACTAATCAGTGCTAATTAAGTTAAAGACACATCCGTCTGCTGTCCGGCAGCTGACACCAAAGGTCACCAAATGCACTGTCCACAGGTCCACGACTTCATCAACAGCCCCGTGGTCAGCGGCACACTCCGCAGCTCAGCCGGGGTCAGGGGTTCATCTCACATCTGACCTGGCCAGCCCTCTCTGTCGTCATTACATAATAAGACGTTTCCCTCCACACTGATCAATCTGTTTCTGTTAGCAGGACCACAGAGAGTTGAACGTAAAATGCCTTTATGAGGTTGTCGGGCTTTTAAACTCCAGCTGAGGAGGTCGGTGTAAAAGAGGCCAGTGAAATGGTATACTGGCTTGTAAATACTAAACAATAGCAGAGCTACATGATGGGTGAAACCCATGTTTTGGTGTTGTTTGTTTTGTTGGTAGCTAAAGGCTAGCAAAAGCCAATAATTTGCTGACTTTAATTTCAGATATGAATATTAATCATAGCTTTACATAGATGACAGTCACAGTGACATGTCAGACGAAGTGAATTTTGAAAGAATATGAAAATAGAAATAGATGCTATAAAGCTTTAAGAACTTTGTGACATTTCAAACTCTCGACTTTACAATTGCAGACAGAGCCGGAAAATCCAAATCATGAGTGAGGGATTTATTCCCCCAGGGGTCGTGGGATCAGCGAGCCAGACACTGTTTTATGGGACCTCAAATACACGAACATGGGGAGGTGGGACAGAGCTGTCTGAGACTGAGCCAGCCAATTATACTCTGACTAGACACATCACACTTACACGCCCGCCATACGCGTGGGAATGATCTGCGTTTGAAACTACTCACACTGATGTCATCCTCGTGCATACAAGCATGTAGTCTGGTTTTAAGCCTTCATCGTACGAATTCAAAAAGCATTATTTAAACTGTGAAAGATCTGCAAATCATCCAAAATATAAAGTTTAGCCTAAGCCACAGTTGAAGCACACTGTTTATTGTGTTCTATTCGTATACACTGTATCCAACAATAAGTTGATTGGATGTGGGAATAATAATATTAATAATATGAAGAAAAAGTCTTTTTCCTTCGAAAATGTCTAAACTATTGTAGACTGAAAATGCAAGCTGTGAAAGTATAGAAGAGAAGAAAGGTTTAAATGAAAGCGTGTTTCTGATAAATGTGAACATAAACTTCTGTTTTAGTAAATCTGCCCTTCAGAAATGTTTGATATCCACTGACACGTCACTGTTACACAATCACAATTTCTGCACCAACATTTCTGTCTCATTTAGATTTCCTCAGATTGTGTTTCTGTAGATTACTATTTTTTTCATATATATAAATATAAACTGCCCCCAAAGATAACAAAAATATACATTTTAACTCATAATCTGATAAACTGATGCTTCTCTTTGTATTTTTTTATTGTTAGTTGGGGGGGGTGGGGGGTGGGGGGTAGTAATGTTGATGCTGATCTGTGATCACGTGTAGACGCTGAATCATTTCTTTTTCATTTGTGAATTTCAGTTAAATGTTGATGCTACCTGGGGGGTTTTTTTTTTTTACACTTTTGTTTTTTACCACACTTATAGTCTAATAAAATACACCAGCTGTTAGGCTTTAGAGATTTTGATAAGCCATTTGATGACTATTTTTTCCATTTGGGCTCACTCAGATCACTGAACCTGAAAGTTTCTCAACAGAAAATGGAGTGTATAAAAAATAAAAATGAAAAAAAAATAGTAAATCTTCAAACTGAGATATTTTTAAAGGACACTTACATCATTATAATTATTGAAAGTAAGTTGTATTCCTTTTTTGTTTGTTTTGTTTAACTGCAGGATATTTGGAGATTGAGTTTGTGTGCTTTTTGTTTATTTATTAAAGCTTTTGGTGAAAGTAAAGCCAGCAGAAGCCCCGTTGGTGTGTTTCAGAGTGTAGCCCACAACCTCTCAGTGGGCCTATCCGTCTATCTGCTGCTGCATTTGAATACAAGGTGACGAACTCTCCCACGGCGAGCAGTGCGCGCCTTTTTGGAATTAGCCACGCGGCACGCCTCGCATAGTAATGGTGGCTCGCGCTTTGAGCTTGAACTTGACCGCAGGAATGCGGCTCGTGGGAACGCAGGCTCGAGGGTGCCCTCCTCTATTCATGGCGCGCAGGTCGGTGTCAGCGCTGATTATCATAAAACCCAGCCTGCTTCAAATTAAGGCACGAGGGCTCAGGCTGGCGGTCCCTCTTTCACGCCAGGCAGAGGAGGAATTAACAGGTCTCTGCAGGAGCCTGCTGAGGTAAGAACTTTATTACTGGTTTATACACACGTTTACACAGCCTGCGCTAAGCCTTTACATCCACGGCTCTCTCGTATTAATGAAAACTGCGACAGAGGCCGGAGTATATTTTCACTGCGAGCAGTTTTAACGCATTTGAAGCTAAATTTAGACTTCTTTAACGTCCTACATAAACTGCTGTAAGTGGCGCATATTTCCGCTGCTTGCGGGCTTGCGGAAGATGGGCAACTTTTTAGCCCCCTGTAAAAGTGTGATTGTGTCTCAGCTTTGTTTAAACGTTATTAATAGCTTGACTGCGTTTTCGAGAGAAGATATGAAAGAAGCTTGGACTGTTAAAATAAACAAATATGAACTATTTTTCTCTAATAGCTTTTTTTATCATGTGAATAAACTGTCTCTGACATATTCATATGATAAAGGTCTCTTTAGTTATTAAACAGGATCTTTAATAACTGTAGTTTCCTATTGGCTGGTCTTCTTATGGAAAAAGGCGTATTTACAGCACAACTGACAATACATTGATTTTTATATTTAAAGGAGTTTTAATCTATTTTCTTAATGTATTACGTCATATTGTCATTTCACAACGAATAATTGATTGATTTGTGTGTTATAGATTATATTGTTTTAATTTATTTAAAATGCATTTCATTTACTTTTGCCCTTTTTTTTTTTACTTAATTTGCAATAATGGATTTGATGTCTTGTGTCTGAAAGCACATCTTAACCTCAAAATGCACTAATAACACTGCTGTTTTGTTATCATTGCATTTTATTGTTCTATAATCCACTCCCTAACAAATGCACAAATAGGACATTATATTAAAAAAAAGACACAAAAAGAAAAAAAAAAAAACATTTGCTGATTTTTTCTAAATAAGGTTTATCTATTAAATTCAAACATGAAATCTTCCCCTACAGGGCCTGCTGCATCACTGAGTTGAGTCTTTTGATGGGTACTTGGTTCAGTCTAATATGAGGCCTGTGAGCAATAGCATGCAACACTAACACCAACACAGCTCACACAGGCTTTACAGAAGAGGCATAAACCCAAATAACACAAAGAAATGAAACTTTTTTTAATGTATTCGCACCATCAATCATTGCTGTTTGTATTCAGACATTAAATTCAAAACGCAACAAAGTGGAAAACATGTAATCTACAAAAATACCATTGAGATAATAATTCTTATTATTTATTTAATGAAATTCATATGCTATTATGGTTAATTGCAGTTTAAAATAAATCCTGTACTGACCTCACAAAAAATGAAAATGCATAAGAAATAAATAATTTCTGCGTGTTTTACTTCAAAGTTACAGCCATAACATACAAATCAAAAACTATTTTAGAATCTGTGGATCTGCTCTGAATAATTCTGCATCTTCATAAATGTGCAGAAAACTTTAAGAGTTTTGTAAAAAATTAGTTCAGGATTTTGGTGTAAACAAACATGGAGAGGTACACATGTCGCACACTGAGAGACACTCTTTGATTTTGTACTAAAAAAAATTTAATTATTGCTCTGTTAAATAACATTATCAGAAACAAAGTGTATAACAAGGTGTAATAGCAAAGCAAGAACAGCACACATGCATGGTGGCCATTTATACCAGAAACACATGCCACTGAGCCCAAACATGTTTTTTAACACAACTAAACAATTCAAACACACGTAATTAAAATCATTTAGAGACTTTTTATGAATTCATGTGCGAACTGACAAAAATACTGTTAATTTTTAACTACACACTTTATACCCACAACACTTTATGTGGGTGTTATGTCAAATTAGTTTAATGTGTTTTTGTTGTTTGCTTTTGGGGGGCAGGGGGTTGTTTTTTGTTTTTTCATTGCCTAATCTCAAAATATGGCATAAAGGAAAGCTTCCATGCATGTTGGCACTGATGGCCCAACATTCAGTAACAAATGTTGATCTTTAGAAGCTGACAGGTGAATGTTGGCATTTATCTTTAATAAATGTGAACTTCAGTGATGATAGCTTCAAAATTTAAAAAGAACTGCTGAAGCAGTTTCAGTTCAATAATCTGAAATAGTTTACATCATTGAATTCAAACACACACTGTTTTCTGTAAATAATCCCATAAAGAATCAATATAAATATTTACACTTACTATATAACTGTATGACGAATAAAAGAGAAATAAATACATATTAACAATAAAAATAATAATAATAATAATAACAATAATAACAATAGTAGTAGTAGAAGAAGTGGAACATTTACAGTGTGAGACACTTTAACCCTTTAACTTTAACTTAGCATTTCAACATTTTTCACTTTGACTTTCATCACGTTTACTTATCTGAAAAGGTAAAATTAAGATTATTAAGCATTCTTTAATGCTACTATATGAAATTACATCTAGTAAAATTATTTGTTGTAACTCCAGTTTACAAAGGAAATATTATGCAAGGAGAGTTTTTAGCTGTATTTTTTATTTCCTACAAGCGTTGTTTTCACCACGTCAGCAGTCTGCAACTTTTTCTACAATTAAATATTCATTTTTTAAAATTCAAAATGTAGATTATTAGCAATTAAATTCAATCAGAATATATTTTTGTCTTCTTTTCATTTGAATATGTAGGTTCAGTCTTCAGCTAAAAAAAACAAGCTTTATTTTTCTCTCTTGCTTTCCCTTTTATTTATTTCTATGTTTCAAGAAGCGCACACGGACATGCTTCACACATTCGATCAATATTCTAATAAAACCCAACAAAAACTGTTCGTGGACTGTGGACACATTTTCACGAGGCGATCGTCTCGTTTCTCGCCAAAGTGTGTCGCTGTTTCGTCCTGCAGTCTTTGCGTTTTCACTTTAAGCTGCTTTACTGTACACAGGTGCCTTCTAAACACGAGCCTGCAGCATGTCGTTCGCATTTTAAGATCCAGAAGGTTAAAATTCACAAGCTACAGTCAGTTAGAGTTGGTGAGCAGCAGCTAATAAAAATTCATTATTCCAAAGGAGAGCGCATCCGTGGCTGTTATAGCTCCATCATAAACAGGCTGGAAACACCTGAATACCCAGAATGCATTTTTGTAAAGATTAACTACATCATACAGTGCTTTGGATTTATTTTCCTGCTTTAACCTTATCGCTGGATACAATCTGTTTCAGTCATTTACCACTATAAAACAAAGAGACAACAATGGTCCTTTATGTTTTTAAGAGGTTTTGCATAACCATCCACTCTTTCACGGTATAATATTGTAAATGCACATTATGGAGAGACTAAAATTTAGATTTTAGACTCAGCCCAGTCACCTTTTTCAGGCGTATACAACAAAAATCTAACCGTTAGAACAAGGAGAGGGAAAACACACACAAATATATATATATATATATATATATATATATATATATATATATATATATATATATATATATATATATATATATATATAGATAGATAGATAGATAGATATATCATCTATGCAGGAAAATACGTTCAGCCCAGCTTCTAAACCGGTGGTTGTTTAGCCACACTGATGTGTACCGATGCTTTACATCACCCTGCTTATTCAAAACATCCTCATCATCACACTTTTAATTGTAGTTATTTTCTGGATGTGATCCTGATTTCTATTTCAAGATAAATCAATCAGTAACCTGATTTGGAGCGCTTTTATTTTCTCGTTTATTCCCCCCCACCAATAATAAATTAATATATAGATATATATTATAGGCCTCTGTTTGACAAATTTGATAGGCTCTGGGCCGGCTGTATTCCCTCCTCCTCCTCTTCCTCATTATCACCCTCCCTCCTTTCGCCTCTCTCGCTGTCTGCAGCCGCAGCTCTTACTCTCGTGTCTGACCCGCGTTATCCGGTAAGATAGGATTTTTTTTTCTGCATAACATGTCAGGAAGTCATCCGTTTATGTAGCAGCTAAAAGACATAAGATTTGCAGGAGGAGAGCAGTTTGTAGTTATGGTGCTGGCAGAAAGTGGGCGATATATTTATACATGTATGTATGTAAATGTGGAGCCCAGATTATTTGAATGAGTGCATTTCTGCGGCGAATTATTGCTCCCGAAAAGGTTTTTTCTTTTCTTTTTTTTTAAATGCAGACGATCTATGTGGATGTAAGTGTTGGATTGCGTTCAAGTGATTTGTAAGTAGCCTTTTATATTTTGACAGTGATGCAGGTGCAGCGTGGTGGACGTTATTTTGTGTTTCACTGGAAATGTCTTTAATTCTCCTCTTCAGTGTGTTGCTTTCACTTCCACAAGAAAAATACATATCTCTGTGTGTGTGTGTGTGTGTGTGTGTGTGTGTGTGTGTGTGTGTGTGTGTGTGTGTGTGTGTGTGTGTGTGTGTGTGTTACCAGATATTTTTTATTTCAAAAGCACCGAGTTACATATTATTCTATTTTTCTCTTTATCCGCCTAAAATATATTTTTGCTTAATTATCTAAATATATAAGAGAACCGTGATTGAGATTTTATATTAGCATCAACTGACTTATATAGTGCAAAAATACTAATAATGCACAATAAGGCCTCCCGATCACCTAATATTTACTGTAAATTAATCTTTAAAGATTGGACATTTTGCTCCCATCGTGCAGGGATGAACCTCAGCTCGCTCGCTTCAAAGTTAACGCAAACTCCGGAATATTTAATGAGGGTCTCCGCTGCCATGTGCTCATGTAAGAAGTATTCATGTGGTAGTAGGGAGGGAGGAGGAGGTTGGGGAGGAGGTGGAGGCCCCAGGCAGCGCTGCAGTGCAGAGTTCAGCAGGGAGATATTGTTGTGAGCCTGGGAAAGTGTAGCGGGGCTGACGCCAGACTCTGTTGTGCGGGGTTGGAGGGAGAGGGGGAGACTTGGAGGATCCCAGACCTGATTGTCATGTAAATTTCTCTCCGGCACGTTGTTGAACTTGATGTTGACTTCTTTTTCTCTCTTTTTTTTCTTTCTTTTTTTTTCTTTTTTGAGATGGGAGGTGGGGGGCGGGGGGAGTGGGGGCAAATTTTCCCTGTCACTTGTTTGTGGGAAAATCTTTCCAGGCACACACACACACACACACACACCTTTCAACATATTGTTCAAATGTTCAGAGCAGGAATTGTGACCGTGGGTGACGTTTGTGAACATTAAAACTAGAATGTAAAAAAATGTTTCTTTTTAACCAAAAACATTTTAAATTATTTGGCAGCTGTTTTAAGTAGATCCGTCACCATAAAAAGGTTTTGATACTATTATTATTATTATTTATTTAACCGTGGAAAACAAACAGGTGATATCAAGACCTACATATTCTGATATTTTTCTTATATTTTTAACAGTTTTTGACATTAGTGATTGTGTGATCGAGTGTGCTTCTTTCCAACACACACGCGTTATCTCATATTTTTCTTTATGGGTGCCAGAAGTGGAGGTTACATATTTTACAAGCAGGTGCAAGCGATGTTGGGAAGCACGTGTCCTCCAGGACTTGGTCACGCATGCTCAGGTGCAATGATGACCGTGCAATGAAAATGAAAATCTAGCTCATGCTAATGTTGAAAGAATATTTGTAAATGTGCTTTGTATGCAGGCTTTCTCGTGTTTTGATTTTTGTTTTTAACCGCGCCAATGCACTATGTGCTGCACAAGCTCGGATGCATTATAACGGAGGCCACGATTAGATCTATTTATAAATGATGCAGAGTAGAATAGGATTCATACAGTAAAGTCCGACCTGTGCTGCAGCCTGACAGCAGAGCTGCACCTCCATGATACTAACAGATTGCCCATGCGCAATAATCAGATAGGCCTGTGTAACTGCTATCTGATGCAAGCTTCGTTTGAAAACCTGGACTGTAGCTCCCTGCTCTTTTATTGGTTTACACACACACACACACACACACACACACACACACACACACACACACACACACCCTTATATCCATGTCTTCAGAGGACATTACAATGACTTGCATTAACTTTTTAACTAGCCTCACCTACTACATGCGTAACCCTGACCTTCACTTTAACCTTAAAACACGGGTTCACCTTATTTGCGTCATGGGGACTTGATTTTTGTCCTATAAGAACGACAAGTCTTTATGATTTGGGTCCCCACAACACAAGCAATGCATGTCTCTCTCTCTCACACACACACACACACAGACAGACACACACACACAGACACACACTGGGGAGCTTTTTAAATATCCTTTCAAACTTTGGGTTATATTACAAGTTGCTATCCGGGTCTTGTCTCAGCCATTGGCTTCTTCTTTCAAAGGGCGTGATTCTTATCGTTCTCGCTATCTCATCTCCACAGCCCGGGTATCACTCACATCATAATACATCGCACTCGATAAGCCTGAATACTATCAGGATTTAGCTCGGCGTGAACCCTTTTTCTTTCTGCAGCCAGTACAAAAAAACCCCCAGAATTCCTCTGCTCGGTGCCTCAACAGCGAGCTTCTATAGTCTTGAAATAAAACAAGAGATTGTACTGTAACATTTTCTTAACTCTGTGGAGTCTCGTTTAAATCCTCTAACATGTTACTGTTGGTGTGCGCACTGACCGAACTGTGTCATAATAACGTAATAAAAATGTTTGCGCTCGTCATCAGGTCACATGATACAGTAACGAGACTGTAAGAAGACTAATTGGGTTTACTTCCCAATTGCAGCCATACAATAAAATGTATAATCACGTGTGTGGTGTGCTATTTAATGCGCACAGCCTAACTGGACACACAACTAGCATTTGGATTAACACCTTGCATCTCACTGACTGACATTCCCTGACACCAAATCACCGCAGTTGTGTTTTTGCGAGTTATCTTTTGTTCCTGACTGATTATATGAATGAACAGCTCAAATCAAGCTTTAAACCTTCCAGAATAGTCGTAAGGAGTAAATGAATTTAGGAAGTTTGTGCTCCCATTACGCTCCCCGAACCGAATTATAAAGCTCAAAAGAAAAGGGGAGGGCGGGGAGCAGTCCTCTCCCTTTCTCCCTTTTTTCTCCACACATTAAATTATGAATACAGGGAAGTTTTAAACATCTATAATTGAGTTCTCAAAAATACAGCCTGTGAAAGGTCAGGTTTGACCCATGCAGCTCAATCTGCATCTTGCTCTTAGAAATAATTGATGCGTTCGTCTCTCTATTTTACGCCCATGGATAATGAGTATAATTGGAGGAATCAGCTCCTGATTGACACGCACCAGCATTCATTTCTAATTTGGCTTTAATAATTTCGGATTCGCGCCCTCTCTCCCTCTCTCTCTCTCTCTCTCTCTCTCCCTCTCTCGCTCTTTCTCTCTGAGGCGGAGTTTATCCCCTCTGCACACCGTGGGCTCTCCGCACTTGTCAGTCGCAGCCTGCACGTGTGAGGGAGAGGACATCGTGTCGGTCCTTTGCAAAATCCACAAAGAGACAGGGAGAGGAGGAGGGTGGACACTCTGTAGTCTCGAGTATCCGAGCTTTTGCGCTATTTCCTCTCGGATGCGATTAAACCTAGACGCACAGGTGAATTAAAACCCCAGGGTGGAATTTGAAATATTTGGAGGATATGGACTGGTGGAGTGGAGTTAGCCTGATGTGCAAGTAAGTAGGATGCTGTCTTTGTGACTGGTGTAACTGATTATAACTTGAGGTGCCGTGTGTGTTTGCGTTTTTAACTTGCTTCTGTGTGCCTTCATCTATCGCACTGATTCTGACACTGTGAGCGTGTTTGCAGAAATATAAACTGAAGCTGTGACACTACAATAGAAAACCGTTTGTTAAGGTTTACGTTAAAGGGCCCATGCGTGTGACAGTGTGCACAACAAAGGTGCTCAAACTCATTAAAAAAATACATTGCTTGGTAAATGGGAGTGGATGAAGAAATAAGCTGTGTGCATATCACTGCTGCACGGACTTAAGATGCTGTGCGAAACAAAACGCTGGTTGAGCATCTAACCAACTTGTGATACTTGACTGTGGGCATAGTTAAGGTTAAAGATCTATCAGGCCTACAGCCTGCTAAGCTGTCAGTCACCGTATGTGTGTAGAAGTGAGCGTTTGTGTTAAAGTCGTGTTTTAACCGTGTTTCTCCTCTAAATCCTAATAAATAAATTTATGAATATTCCTGATATGTTGAGCATCTTCCTTTCTCTCTCTCTCTCACTCAGAGTGTGAGTGTGTGTGAGGATCTCTCAGTCCAATGAGACCACAAGCAGGCTCTCTCTCTCTCTCTCTCTCTCTCTCTCTCTCTCTCTCTGCCCCCCCTCTCTCTCTTTCTGCCCTCTGTTTTCTCCCGTGTGTGTCGGAGAGGCGGCCCCTTTAAGAGACGACGGGTTAGTTTGTGTCTTTGGTTATCTAGCTGTATGAGTTTTAATTTCATAAAGCTAGAGAACCGAAAGTACGAACTGACGCCGAGCACTTCGGAGCCGCGGGGTCCTCTCGCTCGGCATGGAGGAGGAGGAGGAGGAGGAAACGATGCCGGGGCGGGCAACAGCAGGAGGAAGCGGGAGGGACGGATGCTGAGGGAGGCTGACCGCCGCGGCTGCCGCCGCTGAGGAGGAGTGGTGGAAGGGGCGGGTGGAAAACAGCACCTGCGTGATTGTAGCTGTGGCAGTCCACCTCTTGTGCAGAGCTGCTGGCTCTCTGGAGCTTGCGAGGGCGTGAATGTTGCTTCTGTATTTTTTTTAGGGGGGGTCGTGGCGTGGGTATCGCGGTGATGCAGGGGCCTGTTGGGCATCAATATATCAGCGTTTCGTTCAACTTTGGGGCACGAGGGAGACACGCATGTGGAGAAGTCGTTCTCCAAATCCACACCGCATGCTAGTGTGTAGTTGTCACAACTGTGTGGGTGTTAAAACAGTAATATCTTGAGGGGTGAGACAGAAATAGTTAAAGGCTTCACATGATTGGCCAATCCAGAGCTCACGTGACGGTGTTGGCAGCACCAGCAGCATCAGATCGCTTTCTGAGATCTCACATGTTAGTTATGGCAATGTGTTGTAGGCCCAGAAGTTGCTGTAGCCTGCATTTCAAGGCATAATTACACAGTGTGAATTTATCCTGCAGAGCTGCATCCTGCAGACTCTCTGACTCCTCTAATACTCCAAGTGTATTTCCTGTATGAGCAGTGTAGCCTAAGTGATGTCCCCTGGCTGTAATTAACTTGACATTAGGAGTGTGATGTATAATTGGATGTACATGCACACCACTCGGTGTGCAAGATGAAGCCCAGCTACTGGAGTACTTGGGAGAAAGTGCAGGACTGAACTGCTGTGTGCTACCTGCTATCGGTGTTTTTCCATCACATAACTGTGGGTTGTTTGGTTCTTTGCTACCCAACCAGAACCTGCAGGTGCAACACATCAACATCCCGCCGCATCAGTCATTCAGAGTAAAAGAGACTGGGCTGTACCCGGCCCTCTTCAGTGTATTTTGAACAGGCTTTCGACTCAAATCCAAGTTAGACGAGGCAGATATGTTTGAATCTGTGTTTCACAGGGTGGATTATTTTTGTGTTCGCCTGTTAGATAAGAACTAAATAGGACATCGGCTCAGAGTTTGATCTATTCTTAGAGCAGAATCAGCGAGCCTCAGAGATGACTGAATATCCCTGAAGTCCCTGCATGCTCTATTTAGACCATGACTGACAATATTTGATGTGCGCCGTTAGACAAGCCAGCTCAAATGGTATGTGTGTGTGTGTGTGCGTGTGTGTGTGTGTCCATGTTTGTGCATCTGGGTTGTTGACATTTGCCTGGTTGAGGAGATATACACGATTTGACCTCCATGTTCTCCATTTATGCCCAAAAAAGGGATTAATATGTCATATGAGTCTTTCTGTGATGTTCTTTAAAAATTTCTAACCCACTCTCCTGTTATTTTATGTGCTATTTTTTATGTCTCATTCTGCATTTCCGTAGCTTAGCAACTGTGATGCAGTGCTGATAAAACATCATGCATAGCTTTGCTTTGTGGTATAGTTCCTTCACTAGAAATACTTTGTGTAGCTTGTCCATGACATCTTACATTTATAGTTTACAGTATGCGCAGCACAAAATTGATTTAACCTTGCAACAAGGCAAAATAACGTAAAGTGCACAGAGGAAAAATACAAGGAAGTAAACAAGTTTTAGAGATTGATCTTAGCTGTATGGTTAACAAACACAATGCATTCCTTTCTTCTCCTGCCTCGTGTTTTCATCCACTGCCTCTAAATCACTGCTAACTGATTTTCCTTTCTTTTATCTTTGAAGAAAAATGCCGGGAATTTCAGCCCCTTATTTATCACCTCACAACGAAGTCAAGCTGCCACCAGACAAGATGAGGAGCAGCAATCAGCCTGCAGGTGAATACACAAAATAGGAAGACGTGCATGATGAACGCCGACGTTGTTTGCTTCCATATCGGTAACAACCCATGACGGTGTTGCCAAGCGCAGAAGCAAGCGTGCATCTTTTTGTCTTATGCAGCTTGGGTAGCTTTAAGAGTGAATCCAAGAGGTCAAACCAGAAGATGCTGGAGGCTTTCAGAAAGTTTTGCATCTAGATTCATCAGCCAGCGATGGAGCTTTGCTGGTGGTTGATTGTTGTCCATATTTTGTTGAGCTGTGTGACCATAGTGGGCTGTGTGTGGGTGTGAAAAAGCCAGAAAGAGACACAGACTAAGCCTGAATTTTGAAATACTTAAAAAATATATATATATTATTTTTATTATTTAGTATCAAATGTGATTTTTTTAAGTGCGTTGCTCTGCTTTAATTCTCATAAACCCTTTCAAAGCAAAAGGAGCATTAGGAGACACATTTACTGCCATTTTTATTTTGTGTAAATGTCAGTTTTATACCTTTCACATATATGCAGGAATATGCATACAGGTTGTAACAGCCGTAGACTGTGGCCTGCAGCTATGAGAGAGTGCAAATGGCCCGATCTAAGCGAGTGAAGTAGGACCTCCATGTTGAATCCCATCATTTCTTTTCTTCCTTTGAAGTATTAACATTTTTTACGTCGTATATCACCCCCTCCTCCCCCCTTTCCCCTCCATCATTCTCACACTTACACACACACGCATGCACGCACTCACAACTCTCTTTTCATTCTCATACATTCAGCGTTTTATCCCTTTAAACACTATGATCCTATTTGTCAGGTGGAGTGTGTGGTAGGTGCAGGGGAGGTTGCCGTGTAATCTTTGCTGCGGTTCTTTATCCCGTTAGGAGAGCGGAGGCGTAGGGCTCACCCAAGGTTTGGACCTGCTCATGTGGAAAGAGTGTTTGGGTGGCTCTGTCCTTTTTGCCCCTAATGCCTTGATGAGCCACCCTCCCCTTCATCCAAAAATCTCTGATTGCTGGGAGCAAAGCATAGATCAGCATAAAGCTATAGCATACGCATAATTTGGTTTTAGCAGCAGCATTAAGTGAAAACTGTAGAGTGACTCATAAGGTTAAAGATTATTGAAAAAATAGATAATTTTAAGGCTGCTGAGAAACATAACCAAAAAAAATGATATAATTGCAGTTATTGGAGCAAGATGGAAACAGAAACATTCCTGGCTTTAAGGCCGTCAGAGCGTTCCCTCCAATTCCCTCTTAAATAGTCGAGAATAAGGAATTAAACGGTAAGTACATATTGTTAGCAAGGTCAAATCTTCGTGGTTCCACAACCTTGAAGCTCAATGGAAAGCTCAGTTATTCAAATTTAGGATGGAGTTCTTTGAATCGCCCAGATTTTCCCAAGCTTTACATTAGCATACGCAAGGAGCGGCCTGTGCTGCTGTTTTCTAAAGTGGATGTAAATTATAACCTCAGTATTATACAGGCTGATAGGAGATAAATCTCTGCAGTAATGCATTGCAGTGAATGGTGAATGGGGGTGGGGGGGGTGGTATTGTACAGGGTCTGAAGTGTGTGTGTGTGTGTGTGTGTGTGTGTGTGTGTGTGTGTGTGTGTGTGTGTGTGTAGTACTGTACAATAGCCCGTGGCAGATGGAACACAGACAAGCACTTGCTAATAGTCATGCTAAACTCTCTTTTCACTGGCTTTAGTTTCTACAGATTTTTCCATAATTTCTGAGACAAATTAGAAATTTTAAGTCAGAAGCAAAAACAAAAGCAAAAAAGAAAAGAAAAAAAGAAAGAAAGGGAAAAAATATGCGTTTCAATATTGGCGAAAGAATTTTGAAAGTGTGCGCACATCGTTTTAAAACAAATATTAACACAGGGAGATTACTAAGTCGAAATTTGCACTTGTGCGGTCCAAAAGGCTGAGAGGCTTCAGGCCTCGCGAGCAGAGTGGAGATCTCTTTGGAATCCCTATGCAAACTAGGGCTTGAATAATGAGATGTATTTATGAAGGGCTGGGAAGGGGGTCCTGCTTTTGAAAGCCAGTAGGCTGGAGCCTGAATGGGATAGAAGGAGGAGAAGGGTTGGTGTGTGTGTGTGTGTGTGTTGGGGGGGATCTTGAACAAGGGGGAACCAGGGTGTGTATGTGTGTGTGTGTGTGTGAAGGGGGGTACAGGGGGCCCCCAGCAGCCCAGGCCTCAGCCAGGCAGCTGTGAAAAGGGGTCCCGTCTTTTTCCCACGCCCAGCAAGACGCGAAACACTGCCGCAGCTCGCTAGGGTCAAGTCCCATCGCTAATATATACACACATACATGCACACGCATGCACACACACATACAGCAGAGAGCTTGTTAATTTGTAAAAGTTGTGCAAATTAACAAGCTGTCTGGGAAGCTCTGCGACACGGGGACACCTGCTATTCTCCCAGAATGCTTTGCACTCCCATCAAGGGGCCACTGGGCCTTGATGAGAGAACAATTAGGTCATAACTTCAACTTGAACTTAAAATTCTGCTGAGCATTGAGAGGAGCCTGGATTTCTTTCCCCTCATACTCACATTGTGATCTTGTTTGATCGAGTAGTTTAATTCTAATATTTTTAAAAAAGCTCTTTTTTTTTTAATTTACTATGATGGAAAGCTCTGATAGAGGTCTTGTGCAGCTTCTGATATGTCCACTCACACGGGCTCCAGAGACAAACTTGATCTGAGACCTTAACTGTCAACTTGGCATTGTCTGCACACACACACGCACAAAGAGAGAGATGCTTCAGAGAAACAAAAGGAAAAAAAAGCACAAATGGGGAAAAGTTTACAGAGAGATGAAGCAGCTTTTGAGGATCATTTTAGAGCTTAACCTCAATGCGACGTTTTGTCCCTCCTTAAATACAAAATGTTATCTGATGAATAACAGATAAATAATTATAATCAGAAAAAGGAATGGAAATAATTCCCTTTAATTCAGGTGATCATCTGGTGCCTCTTTACCCCACATTTTGTGTTACATGTGTTCCAGTTAGTTTGATCATGAGTTCATGTAAAGCTCTCTGAAATGCCGTCCGTGGCAGCGGCTGCTCTTTTTACCTCCTTCCCGATGAAGCTAGGGTCCCACCCATGGCTTCTTTCTATCTCTCTCTCCAGATACTGGCACACCAATCAAAATGGTGCAGCACTCACTTCCCTCCCCGTTCGTCTCCGTCGCTGCTTCTGAGCAGTGTCACACTAATTCGGTTCCCCCTGCTTGCACGGGCTCCTCACTTTAATTCCACGCCACGAAAAAACATGCCCACCATCTCCGCAAATAAATTACCATGCATCCTCTCTCCCTCTCTCTCCTTCGCCCCTTTTTTCCTTTTTCATCCCAACTGTCCCTCCCTCCTCTATCTCGTCCTCCCCTCCTCATTATCATGTTCCCTCCTATTCAGATGAGTTTCAAATAGAGAGGGGGACCCTTCTAATTAGCTCTGTAAAGATGCTTTGTCGTGGTCAGTGTGGCCACCAGTGTGTGCATTGAGAGAGGATGTGTGACAGCTAGTGTAAGCATTGAGAAAGTGTGTATGGGCCCTTAATGAGGTTTGTTAGCTGAGTGTGTATCCTGCTGTTTGAATACATCCTCAGCAGCCTTTGAAGGAAGGGAAGAGATGAAGACAGCAAAGGAGGAGAGAGAGGGAGAGAGAGAGAGGAGTCTGTCAGCCTGGCAGGTTGCAGGATGCAAATGATGCATTTGTGCCCGGCGTGGTTTCCATTTGAACAGCAAATGAGATGAGAATAATGTTGTATGTGCGTGCTGTACATGAAAACTGCAGGAAATATGCGGGGTCATCATGCTCATCAGACGTTCGGAGGATTTCCTGTGCTTTCAAATTTTGCGATGAAAAAAAAAAAAACCCTTTGGGGATTTTTAACAAATATATATTTATATAAGACACTAAAGCGAGCAGAGAATCCAAAAGCAAGCAAATGTTTGCTGGAAATTAATCTACCAGTTCAGCATGATTGTAGCCCCAAGAAAGTCGGCTGTAAACAGTTACTGGATGAATGTGAGGCAGGTGCAGAGAGGGACTGATTCAGGTCATCGTTTGCGTCAAAGGGCAAGAAAAAGCCTGCAAGCTAGTTCCATAAAGAGGAGAGGGCATTATTGTTGCAGAGCATTAGTCTTTTTGTGGTGAAGTCAGAAAGAAACAACGACGGAAGGCTCAGTCTACGTAATGATTCAATTAACTGGTGATCAACTAAAAAATTGTGGAAATAAAAAAAATATATATATACACATATACATACATATACATATATATGCAGAGTGAAGGTAGTGGCTGTGGTGGCAGAGTGGGGGAGATTAGAAATGGCTGGAAACAGACGAGAGCTGAAGGTGGAGGGTAGACGGCAGAGAGAGGAAAAAATAGGTTAGGAAATGAGGGATTGTATGGAGCCAAAGAGCCGACCTGCTGGGCCTGCCTGCTGCCTCAGAGATTGTAAACTGTCACTCAGGATGCAGACAGACAAGCAAGACAGACATCATTTGCCCATTTTACCCTCGAATACTGAAACTGTCATCCAAGCAGCCCGCCTGCCCCTTCCTTTCTGTTTTTTTTTTTGTCATCCCTCCCTCCATTTGCAGTCATTTTTGTTTCTGTACATACAGCTAAATGAACTGCCCGGTCTTTTTTCCCCCCTCTGTCAGAGTTCCTCCGATACTTCTCTTTCCTTGGGTCGCTTTCTCTGTTGATGAAATGAGTCAGCTCCCAGTATACTCTCCCCTCTCATTGTTGGATGGTTCGTTGCCTCTCCATAGGAGGTAGAGAGTGTTTGGGCTTTTTCCCCTGTTTTACCAGTTTAGCAGTGTAATCCTTTACACTGGCACAATGAGCTCTCACTCCAGCCATGGGATCCTATTAGGCTCCCAGAGAGACACAGGATCTCCATAAACATTTTCCAACTACTCCTCCACCCCCAGCCCCACTACCTCGTCACCACCTATACAGCCTGCTGGCCTTAAACACTGTCAAACTGATAGCTTCCTTTATACATTTTAAGCAGAAGTCGCCCCTTTGTTTTGCAGGAGATTTTTACCTGTCTGGAAAAAGGAAGGTAGAATAAAAGCTTTTACACCTACATTACCAACGGATTGTTAACGCTGTCAGCTTCACTCCCAAAACAGTGCTCCCTTACAACCATGCAGAGTGTATAACAAGCAACTCAGAACGAGCAAATGCTTGTTATACAGTCTTTGGATGACCACTAAAGATGTTTCAAAAATGCTGAAGTTGTTGGAGATGATGTGATTCCTGCTCTCTGCTGCAAATATGAAGCCATTAAAGTGCAGATAAATTCCCATGTCCTTCATTTCATGCACATACTGTACATCAAATTCATCTCTGAGTTTCACTGGAACAAACAAAAGCAGGCAAACAATTTCGTCCTTCAGATCCAATGAAAAAAAAGGGGGGGAAGTTGGATGTAGTTAAAATGCACCTGCATCAAAGATGATGCTGCTTTTATTACCAGTTGGTAAAATTTGTATGAAGAGTCTGACAGGGACACGGTGGAAGAAATGTGGAAATAAGGTCACCAGTCAAAAACAGACGAGGGGCGTTGCAGTTATATGTTAAATGTAAAGTGAAGTGTAAATTTTACTCAGTAATGTGTAAAAAAAAAAAAAACTGTTTGCTGGGTCAGTATGTATCACCAGAGCATGCCACTGAAAACCTGAATAATGAGGCAGAGGTCTGGGTTCAGTTCCACCCTGAATGCTTTCCTGTTTGTCAACCCTCTTGCTCTCTCTTACTTTCCTGTTTATTCTCTACTTTATTGTCCAATAGATGTTTAAAAAAAGGAAAGAAAATAAAAACATGAATAAGAGAAGCCCATAATAGGGAAACCATTAAAGTTTTTAGGAGTTGCGTTAGTTTTGTGGTACATTAATATGGATCCACCAAGCATATAATATAATATAATATAATATAATATAATATAATATAATATAATATAATATAATATAATATAATATAATATAATATAATATAGTCTGCAAATCCCCAAAATACAGCTTGCTATCCTGGCTTGGTACTGGCTATGTGTGGTTTGTTTAGTATGGCTCCATCTATTTCTTGAAAATGTCCCAAGCATATTTTTGACAGGTACCCAAAAAAATTGCATTATTTATATTTAAATAATATACTAAACAAACCCCATAACCACATATGTGTGATCAAAGACAGATCTGCTTCTTTCCAGGCTCTTCTTCACAGGGATTAACTAACAAGAAGAACATATGTTCTACATATTAACCGCTCCGAAGCAGAGGCTGAATCACGCTATTATTTGTCCTAATTAATTCTCCTACAAATGAAATACAGAACCAGGCATCCTTAGTAAATTGCACACTGCAAAATATCAGTTAGCACGTATATTTCTAATGTGGCATCTTTAATTCATGCTTTGAAAGTCGTTTCGTGGGATTCGGAATAAACCATCTGTTTGTAGTCTTTACTTTTCCCACATCATATTTCTGTAGATGCGCGAATAGCTTCTTATGTGCAAATAGCTTCTTCACAATGCTCACTAATAAAATTGACAACATGCGAGCGGGACGGAAAATAGATGGAACATCTGATGCTGACGTTGGTGACGTCTCGCTGTTTTGTTCCTCAAGTCCAAAGCCGTGGGTCGCAGGGCCTCCCCTCTGCTTCTCTGCCTCCCTCCTCATACACAAATATCCCTCAATCTCCTGTTTGTCTCTCTCCTCCTGCACCCCCCTCACCCTTCCTTCTCCTCCCATCTTGATAATGCAGCTCTTTTCTTTGTCACTGGGTGGAGGGCTGCCCTGAACCAACATTGTGCCCTATGCTGGCTGTAGTGGGGGGCCCTATTGTGTGTGAAGGAATGGCGAGTTAACACCCATGTCTGAACTCTCTCAATGGCTGCATTGTGTCTGAATCTTCCTCCGGCTCGCTGGGCTACTCCCGTTGCTCCTTCCATTATATGATGAAAACACGCACATTACTGCAAACTTAAATTCCCTAGCAAACTATCCCATGACTGGCTATAACTGTGTTAATCGTTTTCCAGGAGAACACACCGAGCTGAGTCTCTCTGTAGCCAAGTTTGATAGAAACTAGGGCCAGTGTGTGCAGGTTACTCAGGGAGGCTCCTTCAATTCTTATTTTTTAAAGAAAAGAACAAAGAAGCACAAAGGATTATAGCATATTAGCATGATAACAGGTTTCAGAATACATTTATAATATTTCTACATGCATATTGGTACTGTTGTTAATAATTCCTCACGGTTAAGGTTAAATGTAAATGATTTTAACGTGAAAAATGCATATTTGTGCATAACATTTTAGAAAAACGAACAGAAATTGATGCTTCTGTCTTTCATACAGCATGTTGAGAATTTTTATTTGTTTCTGTACAGCAGTGGGAGCCTTGGGGCGGGTTACAAAAGAGCAAGTTGGCGTTTTCTTCCCACGTATTTTTAATCAAAGTGTTAGTGTTTGCATTTGCATTTGCATTGAGCAGAGGGATGCTGAATGCCAAAGGTGAGATTTTGAAAAACACTCTCTATTTTCCCTTTTTCAGATGGAAACAAGGGTGGGTGGTTGGAAGGCTGGATAAAGGCTGCTGGATGACTGAACTCAGAGACCCGGCGCAGCTCATCATCATTGCCATGGGCTCTTGTCTTCTTCCTCTCCTCCTGTGGCTTGTACCTCCATCCAGGGGTCCAGCAGAGCCAGTGAAGCCCAGGCGGGGAGCTAGTGAGTGGGCCGGGAAGGATGGAGAAGGTCCCCAAAGGCTCAGATCACCTCTGGAGCTACCGGCATGCAGGAGAAATCAATATGAAACAGAAAACCTTCACAGCTCTGAGTGGGGTTTCCTGTGTTTTAAGTGTGTGGCCTACGGGCCTGCAGACCTCCAAAAGACAGGTCCTGTGTGGTTCTCTCAGCTGCAGCCCTGGCTCCTTGGACTGGACCTCAGTCCCAATCTCCACTGGCTGTGTGTGTGGTTCTGCTGAAGGGGATTTCTCCCCAAATAATACCCAATGCCCAGAACGTTGAAAGACTGCCAAGAGGGATGCTCCTTTCTCTTGCCTTTTTTTTTTCCATCATAAGATTGACGTATCCCCCCAACCTCCTGCCTCGGGCTGATAAAAAAAAAACACACACACACAGTTCGGGAGCTCTACTTTTGACTCATTCTCCATCCTCGACTCGCCCGTTGTTTATTCCCCCAACTAGTTTTTACATTTGACAAAGAGACAGATCTTTATTTTCTCTACCACTCGCTTGGCTTGCTGTTACTATGGTGAGCTGTAGACACGTGTCTGTTCAAACAAGAAATACTGGCACACGAAGTATGAGCTTTGAGTATGATCTTTTTTTTTTCTCCATGATGTCTATTATTCAATTTCAGACTGTTTAAAAAAAAAACTGACTGAACAGCAAAGAGGGCTGGAGATCATAGAGCAGAGAGACCTTGTAGTGGAGATGGTAAAATGGCAAGTATCTCTCTTTAGCACTTCACATTTTCCACTCTATGAACTACTCTGAATGTGCTGTCATTACATCACACATTGCCTAAAATAGCCTGTGACAGGGAGAGATGGTAACTCGGCATCCTTTGAGGCCGATTTAGGATTACAGCTGTGAAAAAAAAGAGGTGTTTCTTTAATTATAAGATGCCACTCGTGCTTTCAATCTCTACTCTCGCTGCATAATTCTTATCTGCATCACAGAGCCGTGTGTGTGTGTGTAAATGGACTGTATATGTTTGGCCTTGAGTGTTTGAGCTGCGAGCAGCAGCAGCAGTGTGCACCCACATCTCCCAAACTGCTGTCGTCGTCACAGTAATGCAGCGTGGTTGTTTCCATCCAGATGGGCACAGCTTCAGACAAAATGGCCGCCAGTCTTTCCCTCTGCCAAAAAATGGCGAGTGCATCCCCGTTGTCTGCCATCTGTGCGTCGGTTAGCTGTTGTCGTTGAATGCAAATCAAGGCTAATTGCATTTGCATAACCTCCGAACATCACGTCGTCGGCATGAGCTGGTAATTGATCCTAAGAAGGCGCGCGTTGGCGACGAGCGAGCAGGAGCGAAGTGATGTTTTAAAGCGTACTCCATGCCGTTTGTTTTTGGGTTTTGGTGGGGGGGGGTGAGTTTCTTTCAAGGTGCGAGTATTCGCACCCAGAAATGTGTTTGATAGGTGTTCGGTCCATGCAAGATCAACTGTCTAGACATACTGTGCCATATGGTGCGCTTGCTTGCATGTGATTCCCTCGCATGCAAATGTGACACTGTACAAAAGATTAAGCTGGGGCTTTGTTTAATCAGATCGCGCCCCGTCACGCATGCACACTCGCAGTTGGTTGTTTTTTTTGTTTTGTTTTTTACACACAGACATACATAATGCACAGATGAAAGCATTAAGCAAACAGAGAGGCTCAGACATGCACACAGACTCTAATTAAGTAGGGATCCATAGGCCCAACAAACTCCAGACACACAGACCATAATAGTCTCATTTTCATGCACATGGGTGTCTGGTTACCATGGCACTGAACAAATCATGGGGTGACTGATTTTGCTAGAAAAGAGCTGCAGATGAAAAATATAAATAGGCCGCAGCACAAAAATTGCCGCCTGAAGACTGGCGGATTGTAGCTTTGAAGTATCGCATGAAAAACGGGAGACGACTCAGCTGCACCTATTTGAGACTTTGGAAATGCACCTTTTTAAAAAATCGCAAGGGGGGGGGGGGTTACAGAATGCGTTTGATCCCGTAACCATGCATAATAGCATTCAGCACAGCTCCTCGCAGCCGCTTTGTGTAAATGAACATGTCACGTTTTCTGTATTACAGTTACGGCACTGCGTCATTGTGTAGTCGCATCTGATCGGGCAGGTCTTGTTTTTCGTTGTTGGGGGGTTGTGGTGGTGGGGCCGTTAATTCAAGCGACAATGCGGCGCTCGCATTTGCATTTGCCCATCAAGGCAGCTGCTGCTGCGCCAGTACAGTTAGGTCTACTGTGGGCAGCAAAATGGCGGTCACGCAAATCATAGGGTCTGTCTGCTGGTCGTGGGAGCTGAGGAGAGGAGAGGGAGGAGGCGTGGGGGTGGGTTGGGGTTGGTTGGGGTGGGGGAGATTTTGGGGTGTCTGGTTTGGGAGAGGGTTGTGGGGTCTAGACTGTGGGATGGGATTGGCGGGGTGTGCACAGGAGGGGAAGATGGAGTTGGGGCGGGGGTGTAAGTGGAGAGGTTATTATTTGATGAGGGGGGCGTCTGGTTTTAGGAGAAACCATTAATGAGACACTGGAGGGTGGCGGTGGGGGGAGTTTAGTTTGTCTGCATTTGTGCAGATTTGTCTGCATTTCGGCCATTTGCATAGAACGGCGAGCGTGCCCATATGCTGCGCGGCGAGGCAAATTCAGTCACAGTCTTTTGAAGGTCTCCCTGATCACACGAGAGAAGAGAGTGTTGCGCCCGTTCGTGTTCGGCGGTCACATTATTTGTGGGAGAGCAGCAGACGCACGCTCAGAGCCCGTTTCTCACAAAAAACACGTAAACACCCCTACTACACAGGAGCCTCGTGTTCGTTGCATCACCGTTTCTGTCCAGCCAATGTGGAGCTGCTTTCAGCCAATGACAAACGGCAAAGAGTCAGGAAGAGGAAAGAAAGGCGAGGCGAGTCATGAGTTTACCCTTGATGTGCTGGAGAAGAGGGAACAAGCAAAACAGAGGGATGCAGAGGATAGTGGGAAGGGGAATGGCGACACGAGACCAGCGCTTTGCAAGATAGCGGACCGAGTTTCATGGTGAAAGAATACAGACGTTTATTAGAAATATACATGATCGCCATGTTGTGCTGAACAAAAGGGGTTTTTTTGTGTGTGTGTGCCAGTCAGACTGATCAATTTGAGAGGGAAGAAGGGAAAAGGAAAGCTCGCCACCCCCCCATAGTATGCACTGAGCTGTGAAGACAGTGCATGAGGCCCACAAATGTCAGACAGTCAGACACAGATACAATACTGATCTCCATAATTACCTGTATGAATACAGCCGTGTTTAAAGTGTGATTGTCCTCCGTGCTGGAGGTCTGAGCTCGGAGCGTGGGAATCTAGCGAGCAGATATGCAGAACAGTCGGCTGCCGGCGAGACAGCCTCGGGAGCATGAATGCTGTCGTAGCAGGTGAAAGAGGACCCTAGAGTTCATGGGTCAAGGCCAGTGAAGGGGTTGTCTGGTTCATGACTGTGTGTGTGTGTGTAGGGCCTCTCTGGTTGTTGTCTGGGTCTTGCAAGATGCAAATGAAGTTTTGAGACTGTTTGATAAGCACTGCTGTCTATTATTAGCTCAGTGTGGTTGTTCAGAGAGGACTGGGCGTAGACTTGGACAAGCGCTCCTTCATCATCTTGTAGTCACAGCAGAGTAGCAGACAGGCAGATAGACAGGCCGCCTAAAGTCAGACCTCCCCTGCTGAAAGTGTGATTGTGTTGTCTGGAAGCCTTTTCTCTCCACATCTCTGCTCTCTGGGACATTTCTTCTCTGAGTGACATGTTGGTCTCAGGCTCTCCAGTGTGGTGCCTGTCTTTGTTTCTTGCTGACTGACTGCAGCTTTGTACCAAGACTCCACATTTCCATGATGAAGGAAATCCAGAGTCCTCTGGTTTAGACCGTTTATTCACATGACAGGTTTACACCAATTTGTTACTATTCTGTAAACAAAATGGGAAAGGCTGACGATACTCTGTAGCACAAAAATGTAAAGAGTAAGTCAATGTTATCTTTAGTTATTACCCAAAAAATGACAGTTATCTGGGCAGTTTTCACCTAAAGCAGCGTCCCCAACCCCCAGGCCTCGGACCGGTACCGGTCCGTGAGTCGTTTGGTACTGGGCCGCGAGAGTTGAGGCTCAGGTGTGAAATGTATAGTTTTAGGGTTTTTATCGGTTTTCAGCGTTATTTTGTTATCGTTTTTATCGTTAACTCAGTTTTCCTGGGTCTTTTCACATGTGTTTTAAATAAATCTTCTTTTTTTTGGTACCGGTACTAGTTTTATTTTGTTGTATTTGTCCGCGACACCTTAAAGGCCGGTCCGTAAAAATAATGTCGGGCATAAACCGGTCCGTGGCTCAAAAAAGGTTGGAGACCGCTGACCTAAAGGATATGCTGGTAATAATGTAAAGGACTTCTACATGACAGTCTTTTTTTCTTTCAACATTTTCAGCTTTAAGGACACTTAAATCAACATATTTACATCTTGGAAATGTTATATCCTGCCCTTAATTATTATAATACATATTTATTCAGTTGATTTAATGCAATATTTAGATTCACATCATCTGACCTGTCTTTTGAATTGATGGTTCTATAAAGTATTTCATGTACATAAAAATCCTAGAATTTTTTTCTTCATTATTGTCCAAAACTATGAAAAAAAAAACAGTGAAATGTTTTCTGATTTAAAAGAACATCTACAATGTCCATGTTAAAAATTTGTATTAATCCAGATCTGATTAGTCCCCTAAAAAACTGTATTTACTGTTGTTAGATTAACACTTGCCAAAAACCAGTGACCAGCTGATAATGAAAATTGCAACTATATACAGATCATTAAGTACACCTGTTCAGCTGCTCATTAACACAATAATCAAATCAGCCAATCATATGGCAGCAACTTGGTCCATTTAGGAATTTCGATGTAGTCAAGACAAGCTGTAGAAGTTTAAACCGAACATCAGAATGGGGGAGATGCTTGTTGGTGCCAGACAGCCTGCTCTGAGTATTTCAGAAACTGTTGATCTACTGGGATTTTCCCACACAGCCATCTCTAGGGTTTACAGAGAATGGTCTGACAAAGAGAAATATCAAGTGAGCTGCAGTTCTCTGGGTGAAAATGCCTTGTTTATGCCAGATGTCATACTGCTTTGAGCTGATAGGAAGGCAAGAGTAAGTTAATAACTTTTTACAACCTTGCATATCTTGTCTGATGAGTCTCTCTATTTTTGCCATGACATTCGGATGGTAGAGTCAGAATTTGGTGTAAACCACAAGCATGAATCATGTGATAGTCTAGGGGATATTTCCATGGCACACCCTAGACCCCTTAATACCAACTGAGCATCATTTTAAAAAAAATTCATGGACTACCTGACTGTTTCCAGCAGAATAACGTATCATGTCACAAAACTAAATCGTCTCAATCTGGTTTCTTGAACATAATGAGTTCACTGCACTCAGATGGCCTCCGCAGTCAACAGATCTCAATCTAATAGTTTGATGCTATTATGTAAATATAGATCAACATATCTCAGGAATATTTCCAGCACCTTGTTGAATCTATGCCACCCAGAGTGATGGCAGTTCTGAAGGAAAAAGACAACCCTCTACTAGCAAGGTGCACCTAACAAAGTGGCCGGTGAAGGTAGATGTGAATTTATAAAAATGTACATCTTCATTAAGAACTAATTGTGCTAAACCCTCTCAGCCTGGTCCTGTGCAAGCTCATAGGAGCACATATCTTGGCGTGATGCGTTCGTTGTGCGCCTAAAGGTGCGTTACTTATGGTATCCCTTTAAGAGAGACAGCATTACCTCATCAGGAGATGAGTAAAGGAAGGAAGTGAGTGAATGGGTGTAGGAGCGCAATGCTAACTCTCTCCATTCCTTTATGTTTGGGGATCCAGGCTTCATTAGCTCTACAGAAAGGGACAGCTCCCTCCCAGTCCCCTCAATAGACCCATAGACCTGTCTCTGGCAGAGGCTCTGGCTCAGTGGGGAGTGTGTGTGTGTGTGTTTGCATGTGCTTTTCTGATCCATTGACACACCACTCATAGTTTCTCACTCATGCCCAAAGGAAGCCTGGCATGGACACTTTTAGACTCTCTCGCTCTCTCTTTGTCCCTCACTCTTGTTCTCCCTCACATTATTGTCTGCTTCACAATTTTTTTTTTACTCCTCTCACAGAACTGGACATTCAGTGAAGAGCCATATGCTGTACAGGATACAGACTGTTTTATTTGTCAAATTTCCACTTGAATCAGTTAGTGTTATCTTTTTTTTAATACTTATATACATATTTCTGATTTTGCATGAAGCTTCTACCGTACAAAAAGGGGGCAAGAATATTTAAAGTTTTACATATTAATGCCTGCATTAATCATTCCTTTATCTTCTTTCATTTTTATGCTAAAATCCATTCATTACTTTTATTGACAGTATTGGGATTCTGTTGGAAAGTATTCTTCCATGGAGGGGGTCTGACCACAACAGTGGTCTCTGTCTGGTTAAGGTTTAGGCTAAAACACCCTCAGCCATGTGACATAGATTTTTCCCATGTTTCTTTTCCCTTCTTTTCCTCTATATCAACAGCGGCCACAAAAATCTACCTTATAAAACGATATCTCTGTATCAGACTAAATTTAATTCTAATTAGAGTAGCTTACCTTGTCACACTGCTTTATACTGTCAGCTGGGTCAAGCACACTGACGAATGTGATGCAGTTTGTAAAACAGCATGAATAAAAATCTAGAAACACAGAAATGCAGTGATTTCCCTCTACAGTTAGCACTGCACGTCTTTTTTTCCCCATCCGGCAATGTGTGCAGGCAGCTATTCGGGGTCCTCGCCTAGTGAGAGCCAGGAGACATGTATATCCATATATATATATATATATATATATATAGGCAAACGTGCTGGATGGTGGTGGGATGTCAGACATGATTAGCATGAGCAGCTGCCATCGCTTTTTCATTTCATTGTTGCGGTGCTGCATTAATGAGCCAACTGCGCATTAGACTGTCTGTGATACACACATATGTACGCTCACACTCAAAAAGGTGTCATAAAGAAAGAAAACTGAGAGAAAGCACACATTTTAATTTGAAACACTAACCTCTGGGCTCACGTCATTCATTGGCTCGGCGAAATGAGGCAACAATGATTAAGGCTTGGCGTTCACGTTCAGCTTACCTGCTGGTGATTAGTTACTCTTTACATATTAATTTCTGGTGGACTTTAGGGTCATTTAGTGGTTCAAGACGCAAGTGAAAGTAGAGTGAGGGAAACTTTGTTATACCTGGGGAGAAATGCAAGCTTTTACTCAGAAATAGAAGAGAGGGAGGAGGAATGAGAGTACGACACTGTACTTGTCCTGGTTTGTGGTTCCAGAGGGATAGAGACACTTTTGCATTTCCCTGCAAAATGCGATAGGATGAGCCCTTCAAACACACACGCACGCAAGTACGCATGCAAACACACACACCTTGTTCCCCGCTTCTAAGTGAACCAGGGCGAGATTTCTGCAGCTTTGTTGTTGAGGCAGCAGGAAACTTATTGCCCTAGATTTAAAGCAAACCTCCTGCATGCATGCAGCAGCTAACCGTTAACGCACTTTTCATGAATTCATCTCAAAACTGTCCTCGTCACAGATTCATGTCCCCCTTTTTTTGCCACCAATTCTTAATTATAAGCAGCATGCCCGACACTCTGAAAACTTCATGTGTGTATATTCGCGTCCTCACACGTAACAAACAGCCCCTGACCTCTGACCTCGTCCTGCTGCGATGCTTTCATTCCCATAGGCTGAGGCTACTCGCACACTCACTCACACCGCTGGCTCTATTGGGTTAGCTGTCACTCGGCCACCCATTCAGGGCTCAGTCACGGCCACTTAGAGCGCAGCAGACTCGGGGATTCAGACGAGCTGTGATCCAATGACATGTATTTATAATGAGGGGGCTGCAGGAACGTCTTTGTTGGACGGACACAATGTCAGCATTAGGGTGTGTGTGTGTGTGTGTGTGTGTCGGGGAAGGTGGGGTTGAATATAGAAAGCAGGGAACTAGAGGGAGAGAGTCCACTTTACACCTACCCACACATACACCCTCCTCATCCAAATGCAGGCTTTTTCTCTATTTATGCCTCTCTTACTTTATCCACTCTGTCACACACACACACAAACACACGCATTCACTCCGTCTCTGTGGAAGAAGATTTAACTCTTTTCCGTGAGAACATCCTTTAAAGGGTGACCTTGTTCTTGGGAAAACAGGAAGAATTTGGGGAAAAGTGTGTCCTGCACATAGGAGAGGTTGGAGCAGTTGAATGTCAGAGCTAGCATTTAGTGTTTTTGACCAAGTTAAGCCTCAGATGTTCTCAAAGGCAAGCTCTCGTGACGCCAGAGCTGAACATTTTGTCAAACGCGATAAATCAGCGTTACGTGCTTTTGCTGATATGAGGTTTGCACCCTTGCTACTCGAAGACGCTCTTCTTTTGAAGTTTTCAAAGCGGTGTCGTCTGAATTCTCTGATTGATTAAAATAAACTTTGACAAACATAAGACACGAGAGTTAAAACTCTTCCCCTCTGCAATCAGCCGCATTCATCGCACATCGTTAGGTGTCTCGCGTATTGACCTAAACAACAGCCTATTCTCAAGGTTCCCAATTACTTCCTAAATGGACTGGTTTTTCTGATAGAGTCAGTCTGACTTAGCAATATACCATGAACATGTGCAATGTAATATTATTTTCTAAGATCTAGAGTTACTTTCTCACAAATACACAAAACCCTTTGTAGTTTTTGTGGATTACAAGACTGTACAAAGGACAGAGGTAGGAGAAACAAAGACAAGCTGGAATATAATGTTAGCATGCCTCTCAGCTGGAAAAAGTCCATCACTTCCTGTGCCTGTCCATCTTTCTATATGCCTCATATTTATATTTTTGGATCCTAGCATAAAGTTGCTGAATCATTTTAAGGATTGCAGTAATGCATTAAGCCCCCATCCTTCGTTCCACAATTTTTACCAATTGCTAATTATAAAAAAGATCAGAGTTGCATTTTAATCACATAAAAGTCAGTCTGATAGCTTTCTCTGGTCGCTCCAGCTCTGATGTCTTTGGCAGGAATGCAGTTATATTCTTCTGTGTGTGTGTGTGTGTGTGGTTATTGGAGACAGGACTGTAGGCTCCTCTCTGCATACATTATCTGGTTGTTGGGACAGCGTAGGCAGGAGAAGAGCCCTGGAGAGCCCTACAGGCTCAGGAAGGCCCCCTCAATTGCCCAGTGTCTGAAGCCCTGAATCTACCCAGGGACTGCAGTCTAGCTCTGATCGCTTCAGTCATAACTAGCCTCTTCCTCCTCCTCTTCACAGCCCACGCACACCTTGATTTTTCTGCCGCCCCATTATTCTGTACTGAACCAAGACACTAGCATTTCAAATCTATCAAATCTTAAGCGATTTTTGATTTCGCAGAAGGTTTTTGTTGAAAAAATTAACTTTGTGAAAGTGGTGGGTTTCCCATTTGAATTTATGGTAACGATTAAAAGTTTGGACACGTTCAGATTAATTCTCGTTCCTCTGCTTGTTGGTTTTTTTTATGTTCAGACATGACGGTGCAAAAAACCAGACGCAAGTGTATGTGTGTGTGTGTGTGTGTGTTTAGCATAATTGCAGAGTTCCCTGTTGACTCTGTGCCCTTTTGACGCTCCAGACGTTGGAGGTCAAAGGTGAAGGAGTGCAGACTAGAACACAGACAGATATTAGTAGTCATGAGGAGGGAGTCTCCCCTTCGTCATACCCCGCCCCTTTTTTTGTTAATGTAGTCCAAATCTGCTTCAACCCTGCCTGTGAAGAAAAATATGACAATTTCACTCTGTCTTTTTATTCCACACCCAGTTTTTATCTCTAATTTCTCATTTCCTCTGTCTTCATCTCCTCTTGCAGATTGACGGCGCAGGAGAAAAATCTGCTTGCGTTTGGCTCAAAGACCGGGCCTGTTCATCCACGTCTGTTGTTTTTCTGGTGTACAACAAAACCTCAGAAACAAAGATTTTGTTGTAATATGGGTTAACATTGATATTTTAAAAACACCCCAAAAAATTGTTATTTCATTGTCTCTTAAGATGTACTTTATTGCCAACAAGCATCTGGGGTTGAATAAAGAAATGTATTTAAACCTTTTAAATATATATTGTTTATTGAGAGCCTTGTGTTTTGTTTGCTGTCCACTGCTGTATTTGACGCTGGTCATTCGGCATGAGTATAGAGAAGAGTTGGAACTAATTTTTTTAATAAAAAGTCAGATTGATCACACCGCACTTTTATTTTTGTGCCAGTTTTACAATAAAGAGTTTGTGTCTAATGTATATATATATGTGTGTGTATAAACGCGCTTTCAATAAAGTAACATTCATTTGAACCTCCTATTTCCAGCTTTTTTTTTATTACTTAGTTTTCATTCTAAATGCACATTTCCCTAAAATATCTAATAAGTCTAATTTGGTCACATATTTTGATAAAGACCAAAAAATGATGGTGAAACTGATTTTTTAACATTCAGTTTATTTTCTCACATTTATTTCATTCATTATCATAAGTCTAGCGCACTTATAGCTATTTACAAAACAACACTACCTCCAGTGTCTTGTTACATAAAGAAATATGCAATAGAGAAAACTCACACAATAACATTTTCACAAAAGTTATTCTGACTTTTTGACAAACGTCAAAAAGTGTTTGTTTTTTTTATTTGATTTGTCTCAATTTGCTGGTTTAGTGCAGAGGAATAAACAGAAATATTAAATCTTTTTGTTTTTACTTTTTAAAAATTATTTTTGTGTAGGCCCACACATGCTATTTGCCATAAAAGACTGGTCTGTTTGTGCCTTTTTAAATCAAACAGTGAATGTAGAATTTCTTTTCTTTTCTTCTAGCTCAGCAAAATTAGGCCTACACCAAACTGTGCTCAGTTTGGTGTAGGCCAGGAAGGTCAGGAAGATTGAAGATTGAAATATTTGCATTTTAAACAAACTGGCTTTTTGAAGCATTTAAACAAAAAGGGGGAAAAAAGATCGGGTTTTAAAGTTTTTAGCTAAATATCTTTGACATGGTTAAAAAACAAAAATGCTCGCTATACTGTCTACAGCATAGTTTTAATATTACTAACCAGAAAAGCAGGTGTATTTTTAAATCAAACACAAGGAGCTTAATGGTATATTATAATTCAATTTTTTACTTAAATTTTTAGTAAACTTTAAAAAAAAAACTACGCTGTTTAGAGATGGGGAAAGGACAGTGAAAGAAATGGTTCTTCTGGTGCTTTTATTTCAGGGAAAGATGCAAGGAGAGAGAGAGAGAGAAAGAGACTGTGGAGCCGCCATCATCTGAATGAATGCAAATTGGCGCTGCCTCCATCCGGCATCATGCCAAGTATCTATAGCAACCACATCCTCTGACAGCCTCCATCCATCCCTCCCTCCTTCACTCTCTCGGCCTAATTAGTCCTCTATCTTCCCTATAGCTCTTTTCTTCTGGTGTTTTTTTCCTCCCACTTTCCCAAAAATCTTTGCACAAAGGAGTGTGGACCGAGCTTCCTGCTAAGAAGAGAACCCCTTTTTTAACCTAATTCAGAAAGATGCACAGGAACACAAACACCCAAAAAATCAACCTTAAATAAAATAGGTCATTTATTTCTAGAGACTTCAGTGCCTTTAAATCTACTCTGAGATGATCAGGATTATAATAATTGTCCCCCTTTTTTCAATTTGTTGGGTCTGTTCTCAGTATTGCGGGGTTTTTTTTTTTTCCTTCTTTCATGTGTTGCTGCGTTCACGGTCAAGTTCAAAGCGGCAGCGCGGCCTCGGGCGGAGCAGCAGCTCCATCTGACCCAGTACACCTGCTATCTTTAGCCCCAAGAGCCGGGCTGCACCGCCACCTGCTGACCGACGTGTATTCCTGCAGCAGAAGGCGCTCAACCATTCATGGGGAAGCAGCGCCCTCGAGTGGTGATTAAATGTCATTACACGATAAACAGGCGTGAGAAGATCCATAAATATTTGGACAGACTAACATTAGTTTGAGTTATTGGATTTGTCACTAATTAGCTAACTCAGTGTTAAACAAGGACAATAAAACTAATAGCAGCCTAAGGAGATCACTTTTGAAAAACAAGGATATACGTTCCACTATCACTCTATTTTTTATGAATAAAGACTGTGTGGAGGCT
Organism: Neolamprologus brichardi; assembly: GCF_056152115.1. Taxonomy (NCBI): domain Eukaryota; kingdom Metazoa; phylum Chordata; class Actinopteri; order Cichliformes; family Cichlidae; genus Neolamprologus; species Neolamprologus brichardi. Next base: position 24,338,174 of record NC_142121.1, read on the forward strand.
CACCAGTGTTACCAAACGGCCAAGCTGCAGTCAGACAGTAGTTTTTCTTTATGCACAGGCTGTGGTCAGCTGAGCTGCGCCTCTGAGATTTACTGCTCTTTGTGACTTTACACCACTGAATTCAACAAAATGTAAGGAGACGTTTCACGGGCAATCTTTCCCCAACACTGTTTATAATATCTTTGTTGGTAAAAAGGCTGAATTCAGTAAATGAATCTAAGTATCATCAACTTCAATTCAAGTTCTTAATGTGTCCTAACTCTGACCATGAACACCACAGAAAACAGTCCAACACAGTGCTATACTGTTAATTCACCACACCACAGCAAGCTAGCCTGTTTATCCTGCTCCAAACTGCCAGTATTTTAATAATACATAGTTAATAAACCCCAGTTTGTTTTACAGGACGTTTCACAATAAGAAAAGAAATATATCGAATCATGTGGAGTTCCAATATCTGATTTAAAAATGATAACATTACATGTTTTACATTTCCAGTTTATCAAATGAAACTGAGCAGTCTTACCTTTAAATATAATCTTCCTTCTTCCTCTCCAGTACTCTTTCTTACTTCGTCCACGCTGTGAAACAAAGGAGTCGTCTCTTTAGCTAGCGTTGTAAACTCCACAGAAACTGTTTTTGTTATCTGATATTTGATGAGCTGTTAGAAATGTTGCATTTGAAATTACCTGAAACTTAAAAATGTTACCCCACTTAAGCTAGCTCTTCTTCTGTACCAACAGCTAGCTAGATGCTGCAACAACCACAGCTTGGACAAAAACAGCCTTCCAGATCGTTTGGGCCACCTTTTCTTGACAAAGAAACACACAGATGTTAGTGTTGAATTTGTATATGTTTTTACTGTAACTATAAGTAAGTCTAACCCTAATGCCCAATGAGATGGCAGTGCAAGTGAAGGTCATCATTAGGCTAAAAATTTAAATCTATCCGAGAGACAGTAAAAAAAATGTAGGATCAACCAAATCATTAACCTGGTTTGTGCTGAAAAAAGAAGAAATGCACTCATCAGCTCATCAACATCAAAATGCCCCAAAGACCAGGGAAGACAACTAAAGTGCATGAAGACAGAATTATTGAATGTTAAGGAAAAACAACAACATCCAATCATGAGACACCTTTGTGAATCATGAATGTAAATACAAAGGGTTTACAACAAGTAAAAACCACTGGTTACACTCAAGAATAGGAAGGTCAGATTATACTTATACAGTTTATCATTATACAAATGATTCAAGTGATTCATTGGTTTTGAAATTTAAATATGCAAGTAGCTTAACAGGTTAGGTTGGCTATCAAAATGGGATCTCCCAAGAAGACCAGAATTTATGAATATGTAAATAGTTTAGATTTGAGTCTGTTTTCATCAGGTTTGCACATCACACGTGTTTGAGACCAAAATTAGCTTTTCATAAGCAGGTATAGCTTTTCAATTCACTGTTTAGGTTTTTATAAATCTGCACCGACATCATGCTGACCAGCAAATGTTAAATATCCCCCTAAAAAACCCAAGAAAACTCAGTTTGAGGGGGGAAATTCTTTAATATCAATCCAAACAACACTCCAAGCACAAAAATACATCAGTCTGGGACATTAAACCAAAACTAATGATCACAAATCAATGTGTTATCAACATCCAGTTTTATTGTAGACTCTGATGTTACAGACGCATCATCATCGTCACTACAGGCCAGACACAGGTTGTGGTTATCAGTAGCTATGTTGACATTCAGTTGGCACAAATCACTAAAATTTAACAACCAGCTGTTGAGTCACATCTGCACCCAAACTGGAAAAACAACAACAACAAAAAACACCACAAGATAATCGGCTGTGACACACAAAGTAGAGTTATAAGTCTACATGTACAGGTTAAAACAATTAACATTTGATTTTACAAGAGGAAACAAAAAACACTCGCACCAGAGTAAGTCGTTGTAGTGTGTCAGTATTTGTTCTTGTTAAGCGCCTGTTGTGTTCCCGTCTAAAGATCATTTTGTGTTAGACAAAAAAAAAACAAAAAAAAACAACTTTTTGGCATTCAATGATTGTCTGGAAATGGAAATCAAACAGGCTCTTCGTCTTATACTCATCTGCTGGTAGATCAGAGAAAAGATCATAACAATGCAACAATCACGGTTATTCCAATTTAAATCTATGGCGTGTTGGAAAGGGGCAAAACCAAACCAGTAACTTTGCTTTTTTTAATTCTGCCTTCATGGCTTTAAATAAGTCCTAAATGTGTTGGAATGAACTGGGAACTGAGAATCACCTTTCATGGCGATTAACTCTCCAAGGCAGTTTAAGCTTTACAAAATTCACATACAAAACTGAACCTGAAGAAATACATTCAGCCACTGAGGACTAACAATTTCTAAACTTCAGAGCATCTGCTTCTTCTTACTGAGAACATCCAGACTGAAGCAAGGCTAGAAAATGGAAGAAACCTCCAGAAGGGTTAGTAGAAGCAGCTCAGTCGTAGTAAAAACATTACTATCCTTTGCTAGGCACTTAGAGTGAGGAAATACCCTTCATTCAGGTTTCACTTAATGTATTCTTTTAAACAAGCACACTTTCATATGTGCTGATTACAGACCAAATTCTCATTGATCTAAGCTTTTCTTCTGCTACCTAAGGCAAGGGGTAAAGACAACTGATATTAAAACACTTTACATGCATCTGCCCACAGCTGATGGAGCAGATATATGGACTGGAGATGCTGTATGTCACAAATCTTCCTCATTTACAGAGGTCAACTAAAGTCAAAATATTGTGTTATGTTCAGAAGATCACCTGAACGCTACATTAATTCCAACAAACAATTTCCATGAGCAGACAAAGAAAATGAGAAAATGATTTCCAGAGAAGGCAGGATACAGGAGTGTAGGGATTGTAAAACTCCCTGTACAGCCTCCCCTCCCAGATATTTTTAAGAGCGATGCCGATATTTGTTGATTTAAAAATTTGATATATAGGCTGATATTTTCTTTTTCTTTCAGACATAAAAAACCTAAACAGATTTCATTAACATTTGTTATGCTTAGCTATTTATCAGTGTGTTACATTGTTCAGCAACACAGTAATGTAACAAGTTACTGTACTAAATTCAGTGATCACATCACGACGTGTGTTACAAATCTACACAAAATGGGAAAATAGAAAAAAAAAAAAAGAAGTGGATCTTACTTTACTTAGACTTCACCTCTGACGTGTTTATTTATTTAAAAAGAAGTTTGTGGTTTCAATCCCAGCTGTGCTCATTACTTTTACTTTTATTTTGGAATTATCCAAAAAGAATAATACCTATATCACCGTGAGTACGCTGATGTCTTGTAGGCACTAACAATGGAACAATTATCTTTATGCTTTAGCAGTAAATCGGTCCCTGGATAAACCAACAATTTAAAAAAAAAAAGAAAAATTAAAGTGATTGCATTTTAATAAACTGAAACATTTTCCAAATCTCAAAAGCTATTTTCTAAACTATTAGTATTTCTCATGTTGTTAATTATTATTTGGTGAGGTTATCTGCTGGTCTAAGATCAGAATATTACTTTGGGCACTGTCATCAGTCAGAATAGGTTTTCTCGTTTTGGTGATTAATCTTCCCATTTTTTAATCATCAATTAAACAATTGTACATATTTAAAAATATAAATCTTTCAAATTCACTGCTGAGTTTCAGTCACAGCCTTGCTTCTTATTCCTGTTACAGATGACACCTCATGCCCTCTGCTCCGCTTGGCTCTACTCATCTGCTCACCCAGCTCAGCCGTTCTGCCTTGTTATGTAAGGTCCAAGTATAGAAACTATTGACACTGCTCAGGTTCTATGAGCCTGCATCAATACTGCGTCAAAATGCTAATCTGCATCATTCAAACAAGCTCCAAGTCCCATCTGCTGCCACAACTCTACATTAACACTTCTAATTGATATGTGACGATTAGAAAAACACGTGATTGTGTGCTGAGGTAAAGTACAATACTGAGAACTAAATTATCTTTGTAACAGAACTCAAATGATCTCTTCACTATGTGTTTGCATATTTCCAGTCAAGTTAGCAAATACTGCTAAAAGCTCTACACTGAGTCCTCCTCCCTAACCAGGAGATTTAAAGTCATTCCAGTGACATGTCAAAGTCTAGACTAGTGTCAAGTCACATTTTTAAAAGCAAAACAGCCGTGAATGGCAGCGAAGAGACAGACTGCACAGCTGTCACACTGGCAGCAAATGGAAGACACATTTGTGTAATGTGTGTACTTCGTGTGTGTCCAACATCAGCGACACATACGAGGGTGAAGATATAAAAATGCCTCTTGATATACTGTACTTTTTAAAAACACCACCACAGATAAATGACATATGTAAAAGCAACACGTCTCAGACTGTGTCGGCAACAATGAGACACTGTAAACGTCACAAAGAGGGCTGTGTACATGTTTAGCTGTTCTTTCTAAATATCAGTGTGTAACATCTCACATTTGGGGGATGACCTAACTGCTTGATGTGCGTTACTTAGGGCTGAGAACCAATAAGCATATTTCCACTAAAACTGAGACGCTGTAGTCCCAGGAACTTTTCCCAAAGAACTACAAGGTTCCTTCATATTGTTACTTGTCTGTGTTTCTACAATACTCTCTTTTCCATTGATGTTTCCGAGCTTATTAGAAAGAAAGAAAACATCCAAAACAGCCTCCCAAATGTTCCTAGTTCTTAGGGGAAGTGGTTCCAGCAGTGAAAAGGCCCCAATAGTTTAGCTGGAGTAACTGTAGTATCTGTATTTATACTTCAGATATGAATCTTTCAAAAAGCCTATGACATGATTAAAGTGAAAAACAATCGATATGTGACGAAAACTTTCTAAAAAACACTATGGGCACTGGTAATTCTTTTTTTGTTGGCACCACCATAAAACACAACTAAACAACTAATAAAACTGTGAATTCAATCTTCAGGTGTGCCACTGAAAAAACACTAGACTGTGAGCTTTTAATATTTCAGCTCAAACTAAATCAAACCATTTGATAGCAGTTACAAAGCTGCTGTGGACTCACACTTAAACATACTACAACACCATTTATGGCATATAATTTGCATTAACTCACGTCATAACCTTTGGTATATTTTCTTAAAATAAATTTCCTTGAAACAAATCTCAACAAGGGCATATCTTACTCTTATTAAATGAATGCATTTTTTAAACTCGTGGGAAATGAGTGGAAACCAGCATTGCACTGGAAAGTAAAAGATTTAAAATGATACACATGGCAGCTGTGTGTGTGTGTGTACCTTTTAACTCTCTGGATTACAAATGTACTGAGAGGGTAGAACCATTACAATTCATGTGTACACACAAACGTATTGATGATATTGCACTTAGATGTACATGACAACAAGGCGTACTATCCAACTTACCTCTGTTACACACAGACAAAGCGAGAGAATAAATTTTTATTACCCACGCATCCTGAGCCACTGTGCTTTTTGCTTTTATCCAGCAATACCCATTTTTCACTCTTGCTTCCTCTTCTGTCTCACCAGAGTGGTCTTACAGGGATCTACTCAACCCTCTACCCCCATTTTCAACTCTCTTTGTCATTATTATGGAGTAGTATAACCCATCTGATGAAGCTTCTTCAAGAGAATCTGAGTGAGGTCAAAGGTGGTGAAGCTAATCCCCACTGCAATAGGTCCTTTAACCCAGTTCATACTGAGACCTTTGTAGAGTCCGCGGATAACCCCTTCCTCGGACACAATCTCCCTCATGGTGCCCAGGATGGTGCGGTACGTGTGACCTGTGACACCCGCAGTCTGCATCCGCCGCCGTACTACATCCAGAGGGTAAGACGCAGACTGGCCGATGAGACCTGCACAGGCTCCAAAAGCCAGGCGTTCGTATGAGTAGGGCTGCTGGCGGCCGCTGTGCTCTGCGTGGAAGAGGAACGTGTGAGGTTTAAGTACTGTACATAAACAGCAGCTGTGCACAGAAGGAAAGGAACAGGGCTAGATCAATACAGATAAACATGTGGCTGTTGAATACCTGCATGCAACTTCTTCAGTGTCTCATAGGTAAAGAAGCTGAGGCCAGCATAGGGGGTAACACCCAGTATGGTGGGAGTAAAGCCTCGATACAGTGTTTTCATGCCCTCTTCTCGAGAGATCCGCACAAACACATGCAGAATGTTACTGTACCTAAAACAGAAAAATATAAATGTGTTTTAGTTAAAGATGGATGAGAAATTCAGAAAAAAAGAAAAAAAAAATGCTCTTTACATCTTAGATCATAGAAGTTGACTCAGTCTGCACAAGGGTGCAGTTAAAGTCCATTAGAGGCTAAATAGGATCACACAATACCCCAGCTGACTATACAGTGAAGATGTGAAAATATGCTGTAGTAATATCTTCTGCATTATGGTTGCACAACCAACTATGTTTATTCTCAAAACAAATGAACAACATTTCAGGTTTTTAGTGATGAATTTGTCTAAAGTGACATAGTGACACAGAAAAATCTATAAATGACTCAAGAAATTGATTTAAAACACAATTACACAGCTCTGAAGACAAAAGGAGGTCTAGCCCAGTACAAGCAAGGTGTACCTAATGTAGTGGCAAAGTGAGTGTATGTATAACTACCCTAAACATTAACCATGTTTCATGACCCTTGGATTGTTTTGCTGATGCTATTAACAAACTCCCCAACTATGCCCAGAAGACAATTTATAATAACTTCAAAGTTGGCTTACATTTCCTTTGGCGTTACAGCCATCCTCGCACGCACCATATCAAGAGGATATGTCATCATGGCGGCAGTGGTACCAGCCATGGACCCAGCCAGCAACCTTGGAACTGGAGGTAGGGCACTGCAACCAAAAAAAAGGAAAAAACCCGTCAGCACTTCAGCCCTTTTATGTCTTTACATGAGAAAACATTTCAGAAACAAGCAAAACACAGATACGTACTTTCCCTGAAAGCCATAGTAGCCTCCCAGCAGGCCCTTGTACTGCTCGTGTGCGCAAAACTGGATGGCAGCGTACGGGATGACTCGCACCATGGTGGCAGAGTTTCCCCTCCACAAACTGAAGAAGCCCTCCTTCAGGTAGGTTCGGTAGATCAACCTGTAAGCTTCCTTTAATTCAATGTGCACAAAGATATACTTGCTCACATTAACACGAAATGAACATGATACACAAATATGTGTACCCAGTTTTATTTCTGCTAAAAAACAAACAAACAAACAAAAAAAAACCGCTTATAAATAGGAAGCATGCTCAAACATACCTTGGCAGAGAATCTTGCAGAAGACACTGAAAAACAAAATACATGAAACAATATAAAAACCATACCATACCACCCTTATTTGTACAGCACTTTAAAATAAACCAGGGTTCACAAAGTGCTGTACACATACAAATGGCATAAACAGAAAATAAAATCAAAGATGTTAAAAATAGAGATTCTTTAAAAAATCTGCAGTGTTTCTAACAAGTCCAGTCATTTTTAAGTAATATCAATAATATGATTTTTTAGGTATTTCCACACTACTCCCAACAAGATGTAATCATATATTAATATATGTCCTTTATTCAGGTCACTGTTGTAAATTAGCAGAGCAGCCAGCTTGCCTTGGAAGATGATTTTAGTTCTGTCCAATGGGGCGACAGCTGTCTTGGCTACAGCTCCTGCTAAAGCCCCCGAAAAGAGCGAGTTGATAACAGACCGAGTCTGTTTCATCCCCTGCAAAGCAAAATAATCACATTTTAGGTTCAAACAGAGACAGAGACGCTGTACATTTGCAGCTTGTTGTGTTTGCTATAGTGTTGATCAGTAAGCAGGGGTTACATCAGGATAACAGTTGACAGATAACTAACCAGCTAACAAAACCTCCCAAATAGATGCAGATGTGGTTAAATGAAACAAAGGGGTCATGAAGCTCCAAAGACCTGCTCAGTTCATGAATTTTGTTTTCAGCTAACAGAATGAGGGGTCTCTAGTGCACAGTACACACATGAAACAGAGGCACTAAAATAAAGTTACAATGCCACTATGTTCTGCAAATAACATATGACTTGATAGGACGCAATCACAGAAGTGATGGGACAACTGTGGGGGGATGAATAATCATGTAAGAAAACCCATTTAAACATAACTGTATGATAACATAAGGCATATTTATAACTCCATTACACACATACACAATTTTAGAAATGCATGCATGCAAATAAATATATCTAGCTAAACTGTCTAACTATTCAATTTAATGTAATTCAGTTAGTAAGATAAAGACCCTACAATAACGCAGATAAAACCCCAACAATTAAACGACCCCCTGACTGCAAAAACCTGGTAACAGTGTGAAGGCAAAACTCCATTTTAACAGGAAGAAACCTCCGGCAGAACTAGACTCAGGAAGGGGCAGCTATCTGCCAGAATCCATTGGGGGTGACACAAATGGCTGACTCCAGAAATAATTGTACAACCCCCTGGAATGTCAACATTAACACAATAATGACTTTTTTTCCTCTAAACACAATTAAATAAAATGTATTAACCAAACCTGAGCTGTATGATTACCCTGATCCTGTATAAATGTGCTCACCTCTGACTGACTGGAGGAAGCCAGTGGGAGCACTTCACCCTGTGTGAGTGACGCCCGTTGTTCCTGGACTCCACTCCCCATCCCCGAGGATTATGAACCAAGCACGCTCATGAATTCAACCGCTGGTGGCAGCGGTGATGCTGGTGGGGAGTACTGAGGCTAGAAGCTACAGGGAAGAAGGAAAAAAGAGGAAAAACAAGCACAGTCAAGTTTCATGTCAGTCTAAATATTTTTAAACAGATTTTCCTGTTACAGCAAGGAAGTTGTTTGAAAACCCTTTTTCCTGGTATGCCTCACCTCAGAAAAAAATGTTCATACTCCACATTACACAACTTTTAATGAATCAGAACAAAAAGAATATGACGTCAGCACTGTCATCCACTCTTTGTTTAGTTTCTCTAAAATATTCTTATGTCCTTTTACCTGATTGTCCACCCGCCACAGTTTGATAACCAATGCTCTAATTAGACTGCATGATTATTTATGGCCTCAATGAATCATAACAAGTACCACAGAATCAAAGTCTGCTCTCAAATCTATTCTACTTAACCGCCCTTTTTCTTATATTCTTACAACATGAGTTGAGAAACAAGATGTTTATCTGTACACAATAAACTAGAAATACAATACACACCGATGTGAATAACTACCTCAAGAATAGCCCACTTACTCTGAACCACCTGCCCTCATGAAAACTGCACACAGACACTGAGCTAAGTGGAGGTACAATAGATCACTCCTGAAGGACAGAGGACTTGTAGGTGAAAGGTGTCTGAGTGACACAAGCACTCCTGAATCCCCTCCCTTGCTGGAAACAAGTTTGCAATGTAACCACAACTTTGAACATTCAGGACAATCCTCCAGATCTAAGAAGACAAGTTGACCTTTAGAGTGAACTCACTGATTTTAACAATAGAGGTATTTGCATGGCTTTAAAGAGCTAATCATTTCACCACATAGTTCACATATTCATGTAATGCTCAACCCATCCACTCTGCTTTATCAAGTCCAAAGCTATCAAATATCTAAACCTGAGCTGAAGGAATACAAACAACAAGATGCAAATTAGTAATTCACATCCAGTCTACACAAGGTCTACAAGTTTCACACATTCAGAAGAAAGAATGAAAATGATCAGCAACTCTTTTTTTCTTTGGGTTTTCATGTGAAGAATTTTACTTATTTGTGTTTTTTGTCATCATGGGACACACGGATACTTCATCAGTATAAGATCAAATCTGCTTATGACTATGACTAATGTTTATCTGCTGTGTAACATTCATTTTAAGCTGTATAATTCTTCAAGCATGATGAACAGCTGACTTACCCTAAAAGTTTTTCTTGTTTACAGTTTTGCCAACAAAATAACACTGCCACTGGTATGATTAGGTGATGATCTGCCCTTTCAGATTTATATTATTACAGAGAATATGGGTCACTTAGTTTTTGATATACATACAAGCTCAGCACAGGATTTGTGGATGCTGAATATTTGTTGAAACATTAACAAAACAGCCCTTAGAAACACCAGAGTTCAAGAAGAAGCAGTGAGAGGAAAGAAGCAAATGAAGATGGCGAGAGACAACAGTGAAACTGTAAACGGAGGGTCGGCTCAAAAGCTGGGTCAGAGGCAGCAAATACTGGCAGCAGTGCAACAGGCCTAGGACTTATTGTGCCCACCTTTTCACAGCAGCCACCATCCCAAATCTCAGGCCATCTCACACCCCTCCCTAAACCTTCTTTCCCCATGCATATCATCTTACAGTTCATTATTCCTCCTTGTTTCTGTCCTGCTATGTCTTATTTGTGTGCCTTAGGCTTCATTACTCTGTAATACAGGACAGTATTCCCATGCTATACACATGCAGCAGTGGAGATTTTATAGAAAGTGTATTATCAAGAATAAGGGAGTCAAAAAAAGGCAACTTAATACTTATGGGTAAAGCGTGGGTTTAATTTTGTGCTGTATTTATCAAGAATAAGTCCATGAAAATTATTGGAAGTCTAAGTGGAAAAAGTTGAGAGCAAAATATGACCACATGCTAGCTGTGGGAAACAGAAAATACATAAGCATAAATACTCAAAAGGCATCACAATTATCTGCGGATTATCTGAATAATCAGCAAATGTAAGAGTGTAGTGTTGCTGGAGAGAAGTGGATCATCAACATCATGAGCTGCTGACGAAGCCTGCCTCCTTAATACATCAGTTTTGTAACAGCGCCGTGTCCCATATGTTGCCATTTGCCTCGGCATTTATTAAACTGTAAACCAAAGCACGGTTACAAGTCAACATTACTGCAGTAGAAGTGGACACTTATTCATTAAACGATCACCATGCCTCGCCTTTCTGTTTCTGCCCGCTGCTGCAATCCTGTCGACACATGCCCGCAAACAAAACACAGCCACCCTCTGAAGCCAGCGAACTGTCACTGCTTACACAAACACATTTCTTACCTTATAAATCCGACACCTGCATCAAGAGCTGTCACGTTTTGATATCCCCTCTACTGGCGCGTTATTTCCAGCCGTTAGCAGCTTCCTCAGGAGTTATTTCTAAGTTAGCCAAATACCAGGTTAAGTAAGGTAAGCTAGCCGTTAGCCCGCCGTTTAATTCGCGTCTATTTTCTCGGTAACAGCGTACTGCAAATGTTAACCATGAGCTAATGTCCTGACTGGAAATGTGTCCTAATGTTGAAGGTGCCTTTTAAAATACGTTTCTCACATGCTCCAGAGCTGCAGTGACTCTAAGTGACAGGCTTCCTCCATTGTGGGCTCTGCCGTTACTACTCCTGTCAGCCAGGCGAGGCGGTTCGCAATGACCACAGTGAGGTTTGACAAGGACGAGCGCAGGTGCATTGTGGGAAATGAAGTCTCAGTGAGGTGCGGCACGCTTGGATAGGTCAGTTAGAGGGGCGTGAGTAGGGGAGCCACTTAGCAGGCAGTGGGCCTTCTGCAGTTTCTTGCTAGAGATACAGGGTCTGTTACTATCACACACAGCTAGATAACAGAAGATGGTATCATACTGTGTTAAACTTTAATGACAAATTTACAAACTAAAAATAAAGCATGTGTAAGGCATTCAAAACATGTACAATTTGGCCCTGCCAACACAGGAAATAAGTCACCACGTTACAGAGCAGTTGCATAGCAGCAAATGCACTCATACAACATTTTACAAAAACACTTAAAAAAAAAAGTTTTACATAAATAATAAAAACGCATACAACAGCACTACAAAGGCCTTTTTGTACTTATACTGGAAAACACTTTCAAATCTTGCAAAAGCATCGTGACTGGTCGTGTGTTGATTCACACTGCCTGAAGTGCTTTTCAGCAAATGTACTGTACAAATATGCCTCACTAAGAGAGTATTTGCTTCTACTATGTTTATATGTTAGATATAAACATGACAGGATTACATTTTAGCCAAAATTGCACTCAGGGAGACATATTTAAGTGTTTGTGGCAAGTAGAACAGGGCCAATGTTGCTGGTTCAAATGTGAAATGTGGGCAGATTTTAGCTGGGCTACCACTAAAACAGGGATAGATTGTGGGTAAGATTAAACCCATTTACATCTGTTGTGTTTACAGACCTCAAAGAAAACCCTAGGGCCACAGGTTGTTGTAACTTTTTGTTGACATACCTCAAATTAAATTGCTGGTTAAAAAAACTCATCTTGAAGCCTCGAGTCTCACTATCTTTGCATTTTCAAACCTGACAAGACAAAAGAGGGGTGGGCTCACTGAGATAACAAGGGTCAGGGCGCCTGCCACACCCTAAAGCACACCCTTCTTTATCCCTCTTCATGCATTTAATGGCCACATGTTTTCAACCAGATGTGAAACTAAAGCTGAAGGCTTTTCTTCATATGCTTTCAAATGTTTTTTGTCTTACTTCAGCTAGCTAGGCTACTGGCTATCAGTACTACTAACAAAGTATCAAACATGGTATCTTAAACCTGGATTAATTTTAATGGAGGCATCGCCTGTGCCTACAAAAATACTATCCTATAGTCCTATAGAAGTCGAAAATGGAAAAAGAACAACAATCTTGACTTTTATAAACCATAAACTGATGATTTTATGGGCTCTGTCACATATTTTGGGACATACTGAATAAAAAACTCAGTCTATTTTGTAAATTTTGGTCATCATAAGTGTCAGAAACGAAGATTATTCAAGATAATCTCATTAGCTATACAACTGTGATATATTGCCAGTAAGCACGTGCTGTCACAGTTCCCTCCCTCACTCATCACGTCTGATTTCAAAACATCAAGATGGTGATGGCAAAAACTCTCAGCTTGAGGCATCAAAACAGGGCTTCACAAATCACTGAGTGACATCATGGTAGCGACAGCCATCTTTTATACTGTCTATGGCTATTGATTGTTGTACTTTAGTGGTTAAGTAGCTAACTAACAAGCTATTTTATTTTTTCATACAAATATGGAAGAAAGACTGACATCACCAGCGTCTCTCCTTCATCATGTGGCTGCATGCAATGGCAGTTGATGGTTAAGCCTCACCTAAACCTCTGCCGGGAAATGAAATCACAGTGGGCGGGACTGAATGTCTGCTATTAAACCCCCACCCCATCCCTGCAAGGTGTGTTGAACATTCCTTGCGAACCTTCTGCAGTGGTGCTGTGCTCCACTTTCAGTTGGTAAGGCTGCCATGTTTGCCGGTCCACAGCTCCCGAAGCTCCACCTGACATCCCAGATCTCTCAGGGCCGCCTTGCCTACATCACCGCAGTCTTGATGGTTCTGCAGCGCCTGGGCTATCAGCGCTTCTGCTCCCATCTCCAAGATTGGCTGGCTGAAATTACGCATTCGTGCAACCAGATTTCTGAGCACCATACACCCTTGTTTCTGTAAAGAGCAGAACACCAAACGTGAATCACAGTCACAAAGACTCCAGATCCCGGGGAGCATATTGTTCACTGATGACATGATCTTACCTGCACGTTCACCACATCGGTATGAGACTTCATAGCCTGCAGGGCAGCCAAGGCACCTCCATTCTCCATGATGACCGTGCAGTTGTTGGGTTTACGTAGAGCAAGGACAGAGAGGCATGCACAAGCCTGCTCGCACACCTATGGCAGAAAGTGAGCACAATCTTAGAACATCTTAGAGGATTCTTTCAGTCAGTGTATCCCTCATTTGTGTGTTTGTTTGTTTCAATGCACAGAGACCAATTTAGCATGATTTAACATGTAGGTACAACAGTGACACTCACAGCAGAGTTGCTCATGTGCCTGTTCATGGCGATGACAATGAGCTGAACTCCACCGGCATTAACAACAGCGTCTTTCACGTCATCATTTCCTGCTATGGCTCGGATCGCGCTAAGGACCTGCCGAACCAGCTCCTGTGGGAAGACAAACACTTCAGCGAAAAAACAAACAAACCTGGACTCGATCCTCATCACGATCTTTGCTTCTTGTACGTTACCGCTGACTCATAGCTGTCTGCGAGCAAAGTCATCATGAGTTTTAATCCGCCCATATCACAGATGTCTTGACAGAACTCATTGCGTACAGCCAGACGGGATAAAGTCGCACACAGCTCACTCAAAACAGAAGTGTTGCCAAGGTGAGCTGTATGGAAGATATCCAAGAAATCGAAATTATTTAAGTGTACCAGCAAATACAAAGCGACTAGAAAGCGCAGAAGCTAAATCTATATTGATATGATCAGCTGGCCTTACCTTTGGCAGCCTCAATCAACACCTTCAGTCCGCTGTGTTCAAGAACAATACTCTTGGCGTGTTCATGAGCGTGCCCAAACGTAACCCGCACGTCATCATCAAAGGTCATGACTCGGAGAGTTGCGCAGGCCTCCTTAACCATCTCCGCACATTCACCGTGCTGTGTGATGGCACCAGTGAGCAGCGGCAGGACGCCGCCTTTGACAAAATCCTGCCTGTTCTGTTCGTGCTTTAAACAGCAGTGCCGCACGGCACTGATGGCGACCCGTGTCACAGAAGAGTCTGCCTGGTACTTCTTAAGGACATCCAATAGGAACTGCCGGCCCTCTGCATCCAGCAAGTCTGGCTGTCCATCCATCAGCGCGGCCAGAGCAGACAGCGCAGCTAATGCTGCTTCCTGCTCCCCCGTGCTCTTTTTGCAGTAGGACAGGATGACGGGGTAGGCGTCTTTCTGGGCAGCGAGGTACCGCTGGGCAAATCCCAGTGAGCACTGCTCAGTGAAGCTTTTTAGGTCTGCTGTCACACCAGCAGAGTCTTTTCCAATTCGGAGGGACTCCAACGCCTGAAATGATTAAAAAAAATAAATAAATTTAATTTTAATTTTTAATATAGATAAAATTTTGCAATAAGCATTCTCTTTTCAGGAAAACAGATCAAGACTCACCTGTAGGACCTCGTGTGTCTGCTCTTCTTGACTGTCAGCCGATGATAATGTTGGGACAGCTTTCACTATGCAACTGAGGTCCACACCTGCATTAACACATACGATTAGAATTAATGCTGTGACTCACAGCACAACATGAAGTTCACAAAAAAAGGGTCCAAAGGTCAATACAACTTCTTTAATGACCATTTTAACATCTCAGAAGCGGCAGTAACAACAAAAAAAGCTATTGTAATTATCAGAGTGCCAGTGCACTCTCTTCTTCATATTTGACGGGGCTGGAGCCTTTCACAGGTCTCGCTGGGCGAGAAGTGGACTAACCTTATGTGTTAATTGTTATTCAAGACAGAGGCTTCAAGCTGATTAAAGTAAGGAGAAGGAATAAATTACTTTTTAGTACCTATTGCTTTCCCAACATTCCCAAAATGTCTTTACTGTAGCTTCTGTTAGAAGCAGCAAACCTCAGCCACGGGATCGATATATGAAGATTTGTTTAAAAAAAGAAAAAAAGCTTTGTATCAGTGCTTTGTGCGCATTTGATTGAGAAATAGGTGAATTCATAAAGTTAATCTGTCATTATCTTTAAAAAATAAGGAAAGTTAAACTCCAACTTCCTCCCACAGTCCAAAGGCATGGAGTTAGTGGGGTTGGATTAATTGGTGATTCTAAATTTGTCATAGGTGTTAATGTGAAGATGAATAGTAGAATCTCTCTCTCTCTCTGTGTTAGTCCTAAAACAGACTGGCGACCTGTCCAGCGTGTACCCTGCCTCCCGCACTATGGTAAGCTGGGATAGGTTCCAGCCCGGGGGGACAGATAGATGGATGGAGCGACGGACAGACAGATGGCAAAAGCAAATGGAGAGGGTCACTGTGGGGTCAGGAGGGACAGCAGCAGTAAAAGTAAATTATAGCTGATTAAAGTCTGAAGAGAAAAGAAGCCAACTGATCCAGTTATGAAGAGTTTGCTACTTTATTGAGGATTGTGGCAGTGGGATATAGTTTGTAGCTTGGCTGTAAGAGGGAAAGGGATGGGATGGTTGAATGCATGGCACACTTGCATTTGCTAAATACTCTCTTTCCCTACATGGTAAGTGCAGGGGTGCCAGAGGACGAGAGAACAGAGCAAAGCACAGAAACAATAATGCTCTGAATCTGGGCAGCTGGTTGAGCAAACGTTTTTTCTTTTGTGCTTGATAATAAAGAAGTCTGTGTGTGTGCTCTGTGTGTGTGTGTACAGTCTTCCCTCTCTGTTACTGAGGAGAACCAGCTACAAAGACATATTCATGAGAATGAAACTTGAACAGACTGAAAAGGAAAAAGACAAAGGGATGTTGCTTCTTTTTTTACAAGCACACAAATAAAGCAAGACCAGTTTAAGACTGCATACCTTTGCTACCTACACACCATGCATGAACTGGCTTCCTTTTCTGCCTTTCAGTTCTATTTGTTACTGCTCCCCCACACCTACCCCTAGACCTTATTTGTGGGGATGTAACAGTGTACTTGTCCAGACATGTTGCAAAATGTTCAGTTTTGCTCTCACAATGCAAATCGAATCCAAAACTTTGATTTTAGGCCAAGATCCAACTCTCCTAAAAATTTTCATGCCAATCCTTTCATAAGTTTTGAGTAATACAGTGACCAAACAGACAAACTGAACTAATCATAAAACCACAGTGAAAGAGGTAAAAGAATGGTTACACAAATCAAAAACAGAGATTAATCTAGATTTGGCCGGTCAAAAATCAGAGTTTTATGATCTGGACCATTTCTAATGCTGCTGATGTGGAAAAACTGCAACATTCTTTACTTTGGATTTTTGCAAACAGACTAAAAATTCACAGTGCACAGTGCAGTAAACAGGGAATCTGTTTATCAGCATAGTAAGTTCAGCTTCCCATGAAGGATCAAGGCTAGAGTTGTCAAACATTAAGTCCAGGGCCCAGAATCAAATGTGTAGTGAAACTCCTTTAAAATAATAGAAAAAGCTGTATCAATGGTCCAGCACACTTAAGATCAAAGTGGGCTGTATGCGGCCTGCAATGTACAATGAGTTTGACATTCCTGATCTCAGCTAACATCTGCATGCATACAAATAACATGACATGTTACAGATGTTAGAATATAAGGCAACACTTTAAAGTAAAGGAATTTTAACGTAAAACAAAATCAAATGTGACAGAACCAAAAAAATAAAGGACACATGTTTCATGAGCACTTTACATCTTCTTCTTCCTCCTCCTCCTCTTCTTTTGGCTGCTCTCTTTAGCCGTTGCCACAGGGCATTGTCTGCCTCCATCTCACCCTATCGCTGGCATCCTTCTCTGTCACGCCAACCTTCTGTGTATCCTCGTTCACTACATTCATCTACACTACAACCTTCTGTGTGGTCTTCCTCCTGAGCACTGCACATGCTCATGGCTCCAGTCTTCTGCAGCTTGACCATCAGTGATTTAATTTCAATAGACATGCAACTCTTACCTTGTCATTCGGCCTGAAGTTTATATCAATCTTAACCGACACGGTGTCACCCTGACAAAGTGTGTAACAGTCAGTGTACATTAACCAACTGTGACATTTACCTTGAGACTCAAACTGCTCCACAGCCTCCCTCAAAGCCTCGTCTGGGTCCATCTCAAACTCCTCCATGTTTTCCCTGACAGCAGCATCAAAGGTCTCCTGTGTGATTCTCCGTTTGGCCATTTTGCCTCGTTATCTTCAACTCTGAAATTAAATGCAACAACGAAGTGAAGCCTCAGCAGTGTTGGGCGGATTCAGTCTCCACTAAGGTAGCTAATACCGACAGCTATTGTTGGCTAAAGCACATGAGCTCCATTCCCTGTTACTGTAGCCGGTGAAGTTTCCAGGGCAATCGTTAAATAAGACCCTTACTGTGGTATTTCTCGTTGTTTTCATTATTATTTTATATGAGCCGATTAAAAGTAATTCAGCCAAATGCTTTGGATATTACCTCCGCCCTGAAAGAGGATGCTTTCTCCGGTATCATGAATGAAGCGATCACAGTAACGCAGTTTTCGCTGTCGACTGTTTGGTACTATTCACAGAGAAGAGAAATTGTGCGGAAAAATGTACGTGAATAGCAAATTTCTCCAAATGTCCCACACAAATTTTTGCTCTTCTCAAACATAGTCTGAACAGCATAGGTTCCTCTCACAAATTACTTATTTACAATTACTACATTATATATCTTGAGAAGATGGCAGTAAATTATTCATATTATTTATATGTGATTATTTAACGTAACATGTATTATTTAGTGGATGATAAAAGGATTTGAAATTATATTTTCACTTTGACGAATACCCTTTCAAAATAAAGGAGGCAATTTCAATTATTTATAAAAGTAACTTGTCAAAAAACTAAATGATGGAAAATTGTTCTTTCTGTTTGAATATTGTATCCACGTCAAGCAAGTTTAACAGATAGGTTTACAACATACTAAATATGTTCTTGTTTGGCGTGTCCATATTGAAAAGCTACAACCGGAAGTCATTTTTCTTCGGACTAGCTCCTTGGCGCTATTACTCCGATTCATGCAAATGAAAGAGGTGGAACGCGCAGCTGGGGCAAGCTGAATCTGGGGACGTTGTCCCAACGGTAAATTGTTGTTTTTATCCCCGGACGACTTGGGATGGCAGCGAGCACAGAGGCCCCGGAGCCTTGGTATCTGGCTCTGCTGGGCTTTGCGGAACATTTTCGCACGTCGAGTCCTCCAAAGATCCGGCTCTGCGTCCACTGTCTGCAAGCAGTGTTTCAGTTCAAGCCGCCCCCGAGGGTCGAGGCCCGGACTCACCTCCAGCTGGGCTCGGTGCTGTACCGCCACACAAAGAACGGCGAGCTGGCCCAGAGTCACCTGGAGAAAGCGGTGAGCAGCACTGATGATCAGTACTAGAAACACCTCCACCACCGTTTTATGATCACTGCACCACCCAGGGTCCACCGTGCTCTCACTGATGATGTTTCCTTTTTTTTCTTCCTTAGTGGTTCATATCACAGCAGATATCCTTTTTCATGTGCAGTATTAAAACCCATGCAACCCGTTTTTGGTTTTTTTTTTTTTATAAGTTGTGCCACTTAAGCATCTCCTTAAAACCAGGTGAGTTTTCACATTGTAGGTTGCATCTTTAACAACACCTATCAGATCTCTCAGTTTGAAGATGTCAAGTTTGAGGCAGCGAGTATTCTCTCCGAGTTTTACTGTCAACAGGTATGTACATCCATGTTCTCATCATCTTCCCTGTTTGTAAAAAAAAAAAACAATGCTTGGACAAACTTTAGCAGAGGTGCATTTGTTTATTTTATTGGGTTTTGCGCGCAGTGACGTCATACTCACTGCTGTACCGCTGAGTCACGTGCAAGCCTTGTGTTCGGAACTCAGAGATAACAACCTGAAAAACCTCTGGCCAATAATCTGAATGAATAAAATGCATGCTCTCATGCATGTGTGTTTGTGTATATATAACTGTCTGTGTGCCATGTTGATGTCATGTCAGCGTCCTCTCTTGTCTACTCTGTTCTGTACACTGAGAGCAAAGAAATAACTGGAGCTTAATTCTTTGTCCGTGTACACATAGTTGATCAATAAAGCTCATTCCAATTAGATTGTGACTTAAATTCAAGAGAAAATGAATTCAGATTCTCTTTCAATTACTTATTTGCTTCTTTCTCCAAGAACTTGGTGGACTCTGCAAAGCCGGTGCTGCGGAAGGCCATCCAGATCTCCCAGCAAACTCCCTACTGGCACTGCAGGCTGCTTTTTCAGCTGGCAGTAAGAAACATCTCAACATTACAAACCTACTTGTGCCTGTTATGTTAATTTGAAGCGTGGCTGATGTATGAGCGCAATGTTGTTCTGTCTCCTTCAGCAACTGCACGCACTGGAGAAAGATTTGGTGTCCGCCTGTGACCTATTAGGAGTCGGAGCAGAGTACGCAAGAGTCATGGGATCAGAATACACGAGGTAAACGGGTCAGATTTCTGTTTTCTGAGTGAGATAAGTGATTCATCCGCGGTCATGCATTGACTCACGTTAAGTTTGTTCTTTCATTTTCCCACAGAGCCCTCTTCTTGTTAAGCAAAGGAATGGTAAGCTTAAATCATTCTCCTCTAACTAAAAGCGCTCGATGTGTTAACTTGTGTTGTTTTCTGATTATGCAGCTTCGTAATGTGTGTTTGTGGCCCTGTAGCTACTGCTGATGGAGAGGAAGCTGAGCGAGGTCCACCCGCTGCTGACACTATGTGGGACCATTGTGGAGAACTGGCAGGGAAACCCCATTCAGAAGGAGTCGCTGAGAGTTTTCTTCCTGGTATTGCAGGTTACACACTACCTGGATGCTGGACAGGTATGCCCGTGGGTCAAAACCGGCTCTAAATAGATACGTTATTGTTGAAGTTTCATAAAAATGTAAGAAACATCTATTTTAAATAAAGTTTTTTTTAACCCCATAACTTGTGCCAGATATCAAATATAAATCTGTATGCTTTTACATTATGCTAAAATGATGCTCAGAGCAAAGTTAAAGCTGCAGTGTGTAAAATCTCACCACTAGATGTCAGTAGATTGCAGATTGGGGATAACTAAGTTCTGTCTTCTTATCCATCCCAATTCAAATGCGTGGTTCCAGTGACGGTGGCCGCTGTAGGGCAAACAACTCTCACCTCCGCTCATCTGTTATGAGTGTAGGCTGTCTGTCCGCTGTTTACCTCAGATATCAATATGTGTCCACATCTATTTAGTGTATTGGAGGCTGTGAAGCTTTGTAAAAGGAGTCCGATATTGGCTGTTGAGTCAGTGAAGCTCAGTTCTGTTCGATAACAGCATTACTGTGATGAGTTGTTGAGGATATGCTGAACTTTTCTGTCAGTAAACGCTGCTCTATTTGCTGTTGTTAGCCAGCACTGGTGAAACTTTCGTTAAAGTGGGTCTAACATTGCTGGGCTCTGATGTTTGGTGAATAAATCCTCATGTGGTGAGAGAGTGTAATCAGTTTATCACAGGAAAAGGGGGATTTTCAGGACACTCGAGCCTGGGAATAATGTTAGCTTATAACCAGCTGCTGATGTTGTTTAGCCGTCTTATTGTCAGCTACCTGGAGATAAGATGCTTGTGTGCGTTTTTTGTGTGTTAGAGCCCTGACTTCAGTTCATAGATGAGGCTTCCGGTGTTGAGGAGGTTTTATCTAGATGCCGGTGGGTTATCTCTTTCCTTCATGCTTTCACTTCTTCGGTGACGGGGCCCCTTCTCTGACGAGAAAACACATTTATGATTCTTCATATCTGCAGTCTGGAAGTGCAGGCACGATTTGCTTCCACGTCACAGGAACGGCTACGACTTCTCTTCTCCCTGACCTTTGGTGTCCTACTTATGCGGCTGGTCTCTAGCCACATACATAAAACTGGATTTGGTGAAAGGCCCGCTGTATTTAAGATTAAAGGGTAACATGTCAGCTTCTACTCACTGGTGCCTGCTCCTACTTATTTTTAATGGATTAATTCTCAAGTTATGAGAATGCATACATTTGTTGGAAGGCATATTTACACACTAATCACTGTATAAAAAGAGTATTCAATTTTATTTTTTCTTTTAAATGACCGACTGTAACCTTCAAAGTGTCTGTGCATGTGTCGGATTCAGGTAAAGAGCGTGAAGCCCTGTCTGAAGCAGCTGCAGCAGTGCATCCAGACCATCTCCACTCTCCATGACGATGAGATCCTTCCCACTAATCCAGCAGCCCTTTTCCACTGGCTGCCCAAGGAGCACATGTGTGTGCTTGTGTATCTGGTGAGACGCTTTTACTGACACACAGCTTGCGAAAGACTGAAAGTATAGTGCAAAAGCAGATAACGTTTTGTGTAATATCGCTTGTTTGTTTTTGTCTGAAAAGGTGACTGTGATGCACTCCATGCAGGCGGGATACTTGGAGAAAGCACAGAAGTACACAGACAAGGCGCTCATGCAGCTGGAGAAGCTGAAGAGTAAGTTTGATGGCGTACACTCGCTTATTATTTCCTACTTGATGATGGTGTTAATCAATCACCTCCGATTTGTGTGCTCAAAGTGCTGGACAGCAGTCCCATCCTGTCCACGTTTCAAGTCATCCTGCTGGAGCATATCATCATGTGCCGGCTGGTCACTGGACACAAGGCCACAGCTTTACAAGAAGTGAGTCACCAGCTGTAGAGATTTTATCCTTGCGTTGTCAGATGAATGATTCTGGATAAAAGCATCGATTCTGTGACATTAACTTTGGAGATTCTCAGCAGTTTGCAGTTGTAGCTTAAGATTGCAATGGTTTGTGTTCAGATTTCTCAGGTTTGCCAGCTGTGCCAGCAGTCACCCAGGCTGTTTACCAACCACGCAGCCCAGCTTCATACACTCCTGGTAAGTCTGCAGTCAAAGAAAATGCACATGAGCAGCAGCTGTGAGCACTTCTATGAAAGCAGAGGTTTTGGTAGCTTCATGGTCTGGAGCATTCAGGTGTGTTTTAACACAGCACGAAGAAGGAAGGACATCAGCAGTGATGTTAAAGGAACAATTTTTGCTACCCATCAGTCTGGGAAGTGAGTCTCTGAAGTTCATTCTACACTGAGGATGATTATTCACCCCAAGGTCAGAGCGTGTACTGCTCAGAGAAACTGCAGAAATACTCAAGAGCTACATCTCAGACTGCAAACCTCAGTTGGCACATTAGAAAACTGTATACCAAAGTATTATAGAGTCAGATGTGAAGCCATCTGCCACACAGATAAAGGTTGGCTGACAGTGAGTCATGCAGTGGGACAATGATACCAAGCACAGCAGAAAACCTACAACAGTGGCCGAGTCAAAGTCCAGACTTTAACCCGACTGAAAGTCTGTGGTGGGACCTTAAGAGAGCTGTGCATAAGTGAATGCTCACAAACTTCCACAAGATGAAGCAACGTTGTGAAGAAGACTGGGTTAAAATTCCTCCAAAGCAACACGGGAGATTGAGGTCATACAGAAAATGTTCACTTCAAGTTATTACTGCTAGAAGTGCTTCTACAAGCTATTGAATCATTAGGTGTACTTAGTTTTTCACACACTGGTTCTGGATTTTGACTCCATCATCTTTGCTGCTGATCACAAACCTGATTAAGGACCAGATGGTTCTTTTATTTTTTTTATGTCTGATATGTAAAATGTCAGCTTTGAAACTGCGTACGTTCTTTTTTACATGACTGATGATACAAAGCTTTATGGAAAATATGACATTCAGTACATTTCAGAAGACTGATGCTATAAAAAGAAGTTCAGCAGAAGTATTTACATTGGTCCCTGGTGCAAGTACAACCTTCCCATTTAAGATCTGTACTTTTTCAAGGTTTCAGTTAAATCCCAATGAAATGTGTCACATAAGTGTGCACTTTTGGTTGATGTTCTATAGCTTATGGTTCTGTTCAAGTGCCTCTCTAACTGCTCGCTTACTGTTTACAAACTACAACTGTCTCATTTAAAATGAAGCATTCACTCCTGTTTTCTCTTCTTGTGTCTCAGGGCCTGTACTGTATCTCAGTGAACTGCATGGACAATGCTGAAGCCCAGTTCACTGCAGCTCTGCAGGTGAGTTTCGTCATCACCATCAGCTCCGGATTTGTTTGTCCTTTCATTTCTTTTTAGATCCCAAGTCCCAGGTGCATTGTGAACTCGCCATGAACTCTTCGGGTTATCCAGATACTGGAAACCCGGTAGGATACCAAACATCTGTTTGTATCAGTTCATGCACGGCTAACGTTTTTTACACAGTGACCGTCTGTCAGCAATGACTGTAGTTTTATTATTTTTTGGCTCTGTGGTGTTCAGATAGCTCTGTGCTGTCAGTGAGTCCCTGTGTCTCTTTCCTCTGTTAGATGACGACACATCAGGAACTGTGGACGTTCATTGTGACAAACCTGGCAAGCGTCTACATTCGGGAAGGGAACAGACATCAAGAGGTTTGAAAGTTTCTGCTTTATCTAGTATTTAAATTATTTTTTAAAATAAATGTTTGCCTCCTTTGGTTTAAATTCCTTTTTTTGTGTGTGTGTTTGTGTTTTTTTTTTGTTTTTTTTAATTAACAGCTGTATAGCCTTTTAGAGAGGATTAACCCTGATCACAACTTTCCTGTCAGGTAACTATTGAGGCTGCATAGACAAACACATCGTGCAGATTTGTTACTTTTTTGGCATTTTTTATTGTTTTAAAATAAAATAACTTTGACTTTTTCAGCTCTCATTGCCTTCGAGCTGCAGCGTTTTACATCAGAGGGCTCCTGTCTTTCTTTCAGGGACGTTACAACGAGGCTAAGTAAGTTACTTTTTTAATATTCTGTCCTTGTTGTTTGGGATGAGGGAGATTATCATGAAAATTTATATCAACAGGAGATTTCTAAGGGAGACTCTGAAGATGTCTAATGCAGAGGATCTAAACAGGCTGACGGCCTGCTCACTCGTCCTACTGGGCCACATCTTCTTTGTTCTAGGCAACCACAGGGTGAGACTGCAAACCACCGCATGTCCTGCACGTTAGACCACGCACGCTGTGGCACAGTTATTTTAGGGCTGCGGATGTGATCGCGACTTCATTTCGTTTTCCAGGAAAGTAACAACATGGTGGTTCCTGCCATGCAGCTGGCAAGCAAGATCCCAGACATGTCTGTGCAGCTCTGGTCTTCGGCACTTCTTAAAGGTACAGGTGTCACAGAGCCTTTCTTCAATTTTTGTGTTATGGTCAGTTTATGGGATAAAATTAATTTACCTAAGATGGGTCCAAATAGTTTGTAATCTCAAGAGGGGTTTTATGAGCTAAAATCCCTTTTAAGATTACAAACAACAAAATTGTGACAATATTTGGCCTGAAGGGGTCGCAATAGACAAGCGCTGTGTTTGGAGTAGTTCAACCTGAAGAATACATTCAGTTGTGAACCTTAAAGAAGTTATTATGAGAGATGATGTTTCAACTTAATTATTAAGTTTAGCTCATCAGGCTGAAGGACCAATGAGCTAGTGTCATGACACAGTGATTACCCAATGGGTCTTCACCCAAACTGCCCTAAAGGTCATGGTCATTTTGAGGGCCCCTTTCCATTTTCAGAGCATAACTGTCATGCACACTAGTCACACAGTCAGAGATTCTCCGTGCTGATAAATTGTGTACGCACAAAATGAGGAAAGGACTCCATGAAATGATGTGATAGCTTTGTCACATGTTTCATCATTTTAGTCATGATCATGGAGGGATCCTATTGGTCGACTCCCAGATTAGAAAGGTGTGGTATGGAGCTTCTTGTCACCGTTATGCTGACATCAGTAATGTGGTCAGTGACAAGTTCATATCTTCACATATTTTCATGATTTTTATGACCATAGTTACTTCTGACTATGTAGCCATAAACTTTGTGAACTCAAACATTTCTGTTTGCGAGCCTCCTCCACCTGCAGTGGGGTTTTATTCTCATTAGTCGGTGCAGTACAGCCAAGCAGTGTAAATGTCTCACTTTGTTTTTGAACACTACACAGTCCTGTGAGTAGTGTTTGAGCATGAGCTACTATGTGACTGCGCAAAACTCTCAAGCCACCTCTTATTTCATTATATTTTGCTCTGAAAATAGGAAACGAATGCAGTGGTTTATTGAAACATGTACAAATATAGATGGGAATACAGTATATAAAGCAAAAACAGAGTTTGTACACTTCTAACAAGCTTAAAAGTCCACATCTGGTATGACAATCTTTAATCATTAACACGGGCTGAACTGTCTAGGCAGCTTTCTTGTAATTTATTTAAGTAGTCTCCAGGAATATTTCTTTCCACTTCCTTGAAGGACATTCAAAGCTCTTCTTTGGATGTTTCTGCCTTTTGTTCTGTTCTCTGTGAAGATGATCCCACACTGCTTCAATATTGTTGATGTCTGGGTTTTTGGGAAGTCAGTCCATATCCACTGATATCCAGGCATGCTTTTATTTTATCGACAGTGTGTTTGGGATCGTCGTCATGCTGAAAAATGAAGCCTTTGGCAGTTTAGTGCTTTTATTTCATGGTGTATCCGAATCTGATGGTACAGCTGAATTCATAATTCCATCAATTTTGACTACATCCCCAATGCCAGTGGCTGAAAAGGAAGCTAAAACATGACAGAGCCTCCACCGTGTTTTACAGCTGGCTGTAAACACTCACTGTTGTACCTCTCTCCTCACCTCATCCACACAAATCGATAAAAATTTAAATCTCTCCATAAAATCTTCGCCACTGATTGTCAGTCCAGCTCTTGTGTAGTTTGGCATACCTCAGCCTTTCCTCCTTGTTTCCCTTCCTTAAGAATGGCTTTTTGACAGCCACCCCTTCTACTGAGACCATTTCTGATGAGGCTTCACTGAACAGTAGATGGATCAGCTGAAGATCCAGATGCATCTCTCAGGTCTTTACTGAATTCTTTCCTACTTCTTAAGGATATTACTTTCAGATTCTGTTCATCTGCTGTAGATAGTTTTAGTCTTGCAACTTGTTCCTCCACTTGTCCAGTGTCCTCAACTTTTTTAAGAACACACTGCACACCAAGTTGAGATATGCCAAGTTTTTATCTAACAGCTTTTTCAGAATCACCTTGTTATTGCAAAAATATCTTATGCCTGTCAAACCGGAGTTTTTTTGTTTGTTTTGTTTTGTCTTAAGGTACTTTGGTCCCTAAAGATACGGTTTAAAATTGGTTCTTTGTGCAGTTTTCTGTTATGTGTATACACAACACTGGTTCATCCCTCATCCCCATCCCCTTCATCCCAAGTTTTTTTTTGTTTGTTTTATCCTTGAGTGATTCAAAGGTCAGTGTTAAGTGGCATAACAAAAAAAAACAAACACATTAGCCTGAAAATGGTCGGATACAAGGAATGGCCTAAAAAATGAGTGAAAAAGCAGCCAATGACCAAAGAAGAGCTCTGAAAGACCTTCAGAAAGCTTGAACAACTATTGCTCAAGAGCACTTTATGAAACTACAAGAATGTCTGGCTCCTTAGAAGAAAACATAAAGCAATGAGAGGTGACTCGAGACTTTTCACGGTACTCTGTTGATGGGCCACCTCTTATCTAGCCCATCCCCCTTATAGCACCATAATAGTTAACAGTTAGTTAGCTTATTTTCAGCAACAACAAAAAGAAAAAAACAGAACATTGTAACTTTGATGAATATGGTATTTATTGGGGGATTCTCTTATTTGACAGCTTTAGCTTGGTGTAATGGATAACCCAGTGGTTGATAATTAACAGTAATTTGTTTATTTTAGTCAAAATTCATGATGTGATTATGATAAATAAACTCCATGGCTCCACGGCTACAGCACAGTGCAAAATACTTGTTACGTTTCTTTGAACTACATTGTTATTTTTGGCCAAGTGAACATACTAAGAACACACCATCGCCTTCCTGGCACAGTTGTCGCTCCCTTCGAATAACAAAAGCGCTTTTTGATTTCCAGCTGATCATTTTGCACCAGTATTCGGTTCACGGTGAACGATCCCTTGCAGAAAGGGCAGTGATATGCATTTCTCAGCCTCAATAAATCACAGAGTAATGAAGCCACAACTGAATTAGAACTGAACGAAGCTTGGGGAAAAACAAGTGGGTGAAAAATCATTTAATCACAGTACACACACGCACACGTACGGCGCATTCTAGGTTTGGAAATGGTGTTTGGATCCAAAATAATTTAACAATCATCAGCATACACAATTAAATCTTTTCCCAGCAGATTTGAACAAGGCTTGTGGAAACACCATGGACGCCCACGAGGCCGCGCAGATGCATCAGAACTTCTCCCAGCAGCTCCTGCAGGACCACATCGCAGCCTGCAGCCTCCCTGAACACAACCTCATCAGTGTGAGCACATCATCAATCAGTCACACTATAAACAGTGAGTCACTCCACCCTGGTTGGGTTTTCAAAGGAACCTCTGTTTTGTGTTTCAGTGGACAGACGGCCTCCCTCCTGTGCAGTTCCAGCCTCAGAATGGACCCACGACCAGCCTGGGCAGCCTACTCTGAGAACTCGATGCCACAGACAAAATGAGAGACAGAGCAGCTGCTGCAGACAAAACGGTTAAAGAAAGCTGGGGTGTCTGAAAGTAGAAGCAGCTGATAAAAGGGTAAAAAAAAAAAAAGAGCGAGAGAGAGAAAGGAGGAGTAATGAATTTAAGGGAAAAAATGAGGCACACTGCACTGTGTCATTTGGCAGACTTCCATTTGGTGCTTTCCTTCATCTTTTTGGGGCACTGGGGCATCACAGCTGGGTTTGGCTGGGTTAAAGTGCCCCTGTTGTGGTTCTTTATAGGCTCATACTCACTAGAAAAATTTTTCACACATTCATGTTTTTTTACACTGTACACTGCAGCGGTGCCACTTTTCACCCACTGTCTGAAACACTCGGTTTTAAAAGCCCTTTGCCTACCGACTTTGCCTGCCTTTTACCTTCTTTCTGAAATTTACCTGAAACCACAACACTGCCGTGCTTTTAGCCAATGTGAACAGTGACTTTTATCGAACAGCGATTTTAGCAGCAGAGAGCAACGGGAGGAAAGATGGTTTCAAAGTGATGGCTAGTTTGCTTTAGTCGTACTGAGGTGGGTTTGTGTGAAGAGCTGTAAATGAGTTTTGTTTGGGGTGTTAGAACAGGCAGTACATGTGAATGAAGAGAGCTGGAGAGAACAAGCAGACAGTACTATTAGCCACACAGCATACAAACACTAAGCTTATAGAGATTTTCCTCATGTTGTGGGGACATTGCAGTAACTCTCAGGGTGTATGAAGACCACCTGATACATTTTTAAGTTAGCAGAAGTGGATCCAGAATAACAGCTGACTGCATCTGGATTTAATCCGCTCTTTAATCTTTGTCTGTGGGTGTGTCACACTAGTCGTCATGCATGCGTGCATTGTGTTATACACAGTGAGGTAGAAAGCCTGGACTGTAAACGGGCGTTTCAGGAAGTTCTGTTATTGAGAATAACTCCAGTTTGACACTAACGTTGGTCTTTGTAACTTTGCGAGGCTTTTAACTCCATTAAAGCATAACAGAGTCACTTTGAATGTTTTCAGAAAACATTGGGTTCTTTTAAATACCTCAAAAAATAATGGAAGTGAGTGAGTACTGTGTGTTGCTGCTAACACAGGCTAGTATAAAAACAGTGTGTGTGGCTTTTTTCTGAGCAACAGACTCCACTGAGCACACCTGTGATGCCCACCACCTGACCTGTTTCTTTCTGTATGAAACAAAAGATCTGCAGTTTTGTTGAACTTTTCTTTTAAATTCACCTGCGTTGTTCCACGAACGTGACAGACGCAGCTCGTCTCTTAACCTTTGTTTCAAACCACCATGAATGTGTTCTTATATTAAGTCAAATAAAGCTTTTAGTTTTGAAGAGTTCGTTTTAAAGTCGAACCAGTGGCCATACAGATGCGTTTAGTTTGTCGTTGTGCACAAGTTCAGTATTTGTCTCTTTAAAAGCACAGGATATATTTGGATACGCATTACAAAGCATACTATGTGTAATTATGTTAATGTTATGCAATGATATGTTTGATATGGCTTACTCGCTGAAAAGGATCAAATGTTTAAAGTTCTATGAAACGGCCAAACCAGCGGAGCATTTTGTAAACATCATAAGAACTTATTGAACGTTCAGTTGTATGTAAAGTGTAAAATGTGACTGTGATGTCACAAAAAAAGACTAATCTGACATCTTTTCACACTACAGTCTTGCAGACTAACTGAGCTTCCCTTTAGATTTTTGTCATTTCACTCTTACTGTGTATATCTCTATGCTGTGCACATTTTCTCCGGGTCAACAAACCAGTAATAAGAATAGCATTTCTACTAAAATAGAACCGACTGTTACCTCTTTGCACATGTGCCGTTTCACAATGAAACCTGTAAACGTTTTCAGAATTATACTGTTTTCAGTTATCACTTATCTCTTCCAGACGATCTCTTTATGTATCTATATTTAAATAACTTATTTATTTAAGGGTTTTTTTCTTTTTTGCCGACACAATTTATAATAGTTTTGATATATTATTATATAGCATGTAGGATATGATTTTTGAGTTCATGCTAAAGTAGGAAAAGATTTAATTAGTTAAGACAGTTTTACAAATGTATTTTAAAAATCAACTACTGAGTTTCGTCAGCTGCATAGTGATTATTGCGATAAAGCAAAGACGTTCGGTTGGTACGGTGTGGTTGCCATTTATTTTATTGGCATTTCACAGCATGTCATAAAAGGGAATGTTTAATTTCTGTTCGCCATGTTGTCATTTTCATGACTTAACTTTAACACTTGTATAACTTTTTTTTATGAATAAAGATTCTAAAGTTGAATGATTTGTTTGTTTTCACTGAATATGCTTCTACACTTGGATCCACTCTGAAACAACGTGCGGCACTGCAGCGAGGAGAAAGCCTGATAACTGTGTGTTCAGCACATATTGAGTGAAATAATACCTGCAGAGCCATACCAAAGATTTAGCTGTTTTAGCTTCTCCAGTAGAAGCACATACTCTGCATTACATCACATTGAACTGTGTGGGAAACCAGGCTGATTGTAATTGAATTATTTTGTCCACATGTTCAGTGCGTCCACTGGGTTTCATAATTCTTGTACATTATTTTAAAAAATGTCCAAAAAACACTGTTGATTTGTCAGTTTGAAGTCTGCATCGATTTATGCACGTCGCTTGAATGTGTTAAGAGCAGTCTTCACTTGCACTGCGTTGCCGCACAGTGATGTCTGTCCGCCTTTTAATTTCCTGGCATACAGATGGATCGTAGTGGAGGAAAATACACCAAAAAATGTGAAACCCAAAACTTTGTGCGTGACGTAAAGTCAAAGGGCTGTTTTGCAAAGAATTCTCCAAGTCCACACAGAAGTTAAGTTCAACCACAAGACCTGATTTTAATTATACAGCCTGTCTTCTAAAAGGGTTTGACGTTTTATGAACGCCTAAGATGATGTTTGATTAATGCAGCGGTTTCCGAGCTGTGGTGTAGGCCTAACGGCCAGTCCTGGGGAAGCATGGACAACCATGGGGCAGGGGCCGGGGGTGATGAGTGAAAATCAACCAGAAGAGTTTGTTAAAGCCACCATGCTGGAGTTTCTCTATGATTCAACTTGGATTTGTTCTTTTTCTTTTTCTTTTTTTTACTTGTGTGTGGAAATGACAAGTTTTTCTATCTTCTGGAGCCGGTTGACCATCTAAAGGCTGGGATAGTTTTATTTTTTTTAATAGAATTTATCTGTTTTAATCACCCAAACTGAAAAACTTTTAATAGAAAAATTGCAACCCCACTGTATGAAGATAAATTTAATAGGTACTATCTTCTAGTTTACTTCATTAGTAGGTTCAATAAACCTAACTATGATGGGTCACAGGTGACCAGGAGGTTAAGACATGCTTAAAAGACAGACATGAATCTTACATTTGATTAATTTAAGGAGAAACGGTTATGATGTGAAAAACTACAGTATATGCATCCTTATGTAGGAGTGAGAACAGTGAATAGAAAATAGTCATTTCACATTAAGCCTACTGCTGTACATAACTGCTGTATGTGTTAATAATATCTTTGCAGCGCATGAAAAGTGTGAATGACATCAGGACCACAAGGGAAGTGAAGACCATCACCTGCTCAGACAAAAAGCTAACAAAAGGTCTCGTGTTTCAGGTGTGGTGAAAGCTGGGTCCACTTTTAAAACCTCTTCATTTTGGTGAATGAGTTGCAGAAGATGTGAAAAGTGAAAATGTGTGCCACAACATATTCTCAAACCTCAGTACACAAAATTAAAAAGCTACACGTCCACCACTTTACACCTACAGCCCATCATTCACTCGGGATGATGAATTTGGAGCAGTTATTTTGAAAATCAGCCATCTGTCTTCTCTGCTGAGGTAAGGCATGCATGTGAGGTAGGACATGAAGGCACACCGGGGGCAGAGGGAGACAAGGTTTCACTGTTCAGTGAGCAGCCAGCCTGCAGAGTCCTGCCACAGAGGGAGACAGACACACACACATGCGTGCGCGCGGTGGAGACTCCATTACATTTTTATCACCGTGATTACGCCAAACTTTATCTGCGTAATCTGATTAGAGAACAGACAGTAATCATTCACACGTTAGAAAGATGGTGTAACATCAGCGCAGTTTAAAATGTAAACTGGTGAGGACCCTATAGCACCAGTGAAACCCCTAAAACATTGAATGAACACTTAATTGGTGTCAGGCTGAGTTGGTTTAATAGATCCCTTTCTTATAGGTGGTTATGTCTGATCGGCACGCCCGTAGACTCATTTTCCTCTTTAAAGACGCTTGAATTGATTTTTACGCAAGTTGGAGAAAGGCCAGCAGGGTGGGAATCATGAGTCCTTCAAAGCTTTTACAAATGAATTCACAGGAACAGCAAACATCTGCGCCTTGACTTCAAATTTATAACTTGTTTAATGTGAAAATGATCAAATAACTCCTGTGCGCTAAATGTGTGCATGAGTGTTAACTTGATGCGCAGTTGCCTTTGTCCGCGTTCAGAAAAAGCACGAAATTTCCACCCACGAACATGAGGTTAGGCAGCCTGACGCAGATACCGGCATTCATCGGAGACCCCCTTACGAAAGCTCTTTTTATTTTTTCTCAATACCTAATTTCTAATCAATCTGATCCCAGTACACCTACACCCACCCCCTCTCTCCTCCTTTATTCCTTCGTGCACCGATGCCGCCGGGTGACTGTCTCCACCGGAGGAGAAGGAGGAGGAGGTTACAGTGAGAAGTGAAAACTTTTGGGACGCTCTAGGTGTCTTGGACGTAGCTGCTGAAAGGAGCCATTTCCTGCCAAATAGTGAGCCCGCCTAATCGTGACTGCTGCTGCTACTTCCTGCATTGTTACAGTGCTTAATGAGGATTAAGTTGAAGCTGTCATGTCGTAACGGGCGGCCATTAGGCCTGCTCCACACGGAGAGAGGAGCTGCAGGCTGGCCTCGCCTCACTATGATTTCTGAGCTGAACCCTTTCCACCTGGACAGGACCTGTAAAACCTGGCAGAGTGTACAATCCTGACCTTAATAAACACAATTTCTACTAGCATATCAATTATATATGTGTGTGTGTGTGTGTGTGTGTGTGTGAATAAAATCTGCTTTGTTTAATAATCTTTATGAGCTACTTTGTTACTTAACAGGTCCAGCCTATTTAAACAAGCTATGTACACGTCTAACATAGATCACATGACAAGCATGTATGTAACCCAATAAGCCTTATTAAGTGTCTGGCTTCACACTTTGTCAATAGTACTCACTTCAAGGTTGTTCGTTTGGTTAATTATCCACTTTGATTAAATGATGAATCAGCCAATTAATGTGTGTGTGTAACACTGTCCACACAATGCGAGAATAAAACCCAAAGACACCCAAAGTCTCCAAGATTTCACTCATTTATTGTCATAAAGCCCTCCTGTTGGAGGGGTAGTGAATCACTCATATATCTACCGGCATACAACGTTGTCATTAACATAAATGTACTGATTTGTTTGATGAAATCAGTCAGTCAGTCCAAGCCTGTCCCAAGTGAACTGTATTTTCTGTATTTTATGCCCCAAAAGCAAATGTTCACTAAATGTCAATAGCAGACATCTAATATCTTCAGTTTATGTATCCTAAAAAAACAAAACAAAAAAAAGTCTGGCAAGCCTTCCACCTTGTAGACCTCTTCCAGAGGTGGACCGCTCCGCTTTGAAGTCTTTTCATTCAAAGTGCTTTGACTTGTGGCTTGGAAAAACTTCCCCCAGGGGTTGCAGAAAGTGACCAGAAATAACACAGAAGAGATGACTTCAGTGTTCTCAAGTGCAACTCACAGCCCTGATTGTTTTTTAATAGAGCTGGGATAACGCAGTTCTTCTCCATGGGTCTGCTGGAGGAGGAGGAGCAATATTTACAGAAAGATTCATCACAACCTGTAAACTCAAGACCCCCTTTTTCCCCCCCTTCATCTTAATTTGATTTTTTTTTTCTTTGTGCTGGGTGATTATGTGAAGATGGCTCCCTTGCTACAGATGTGATTGCTTTACACGAGACAATCTGTAGCCTCAGGAGATGGAACAGCGGGATGAGGGGACAGAAACAATCAGACCCGATGACACAGCAACATCTAGAGAGAGAGCTCTTTTTGTTGTCATTTAAAGAATGGGAGGGTGAGGCTGACAAAGCACTTCTAACCACCCCCCTCTCCACCCACCTGGAGGCTAGCACTCCCG
This sequence comes from Neolamprologus brichardi, assembly GCF_056152115.1. NCBI lineage: Eukaryota > Metazoa > Chordata > Actinopteri > Cichliformes > Cichlidae > Neolamprologus > Neolamprologus brichardi. The sequence goes on from NC_142121.1 coordinate 24,372,476, forward strand.
CTCCCGCTCAGTCTTTATGGACTTCTGTCGTACTTAGATCGCTGTATTCCAGGCACACAAACGTTTACATATGGATGTCCATTTATATGCACGGTAGTGGACAAATGAGGATGAGTTCAGTTCACAGGGATGCTTTGAAGCGATGCAGGTCTTGTCATGAAAGAGCACGCCAGCTGGAGCTTTTACAGAAGGGACTCTGTCACTGGCATAGTATAACCCAGCTGAGAGTGCTCTGGACTTGCATGTTTGGATCTGATTCTAACTGCAGGGCTGGCTGACCGCTCTTTAAAGCAAACCTCCTCTGTGCCCCCCCACCCCCACCCACCACACACACCTTCTTCACTGTAAAGAGAGACACAAATAGCCTTAATGTTTGGGTTCAGGACTTGGATCTATTCTGAGTTGCCTCACATGCTGCTGCACACAGTGACTCTGAATCAGGAGATAAGTGAGGATGGTTACCTTAGATCATAATTTGAGGTCAGGGAGACAAATGTGAGGCCGGATAATTACACGATGCTTAGGATGTGACGCTGATGCACTTCTGCTGTAGAGACACTGAAGGTAAACATGGCGCTGACTTTGCTTGTGTAAGATCACAGACTGAGCTCAGCAGACAACGTGTTTATGGAGTATTTATATGTATATTTACTCCCCACATGACATCTATCTAAGTCTGGGGGGGGGGGGGGGGGGGGGGGGGGGGGAATTGCAGCTGCCCTCCCCCCATTAAACCCTGCAAACCATCATGTACAATGCAAACATTAAACTGCTGGGTTGCATGTTTACTATGCATCACTCACTGACTGTATGAATGTGAACAATCTGAGCTTTAATCAGGCATGTAAAGACACCATGAACTAACGTGATTAAATACGTGTCTATATGGACTATATCAGCACAACATAGCAAAATAAAAAAAAATTAATTAATAAGGGTTTGATTAATCGATTTAGTCACATTCGCCCCCTGCCAGGCACAGATTCAACATTATGAAATAAAACAGGACCACCCCCATTAAGCTCATAACATACTTTAAGTAGAAATAAATCAGCATTTGCTTGCACTTTGGAGACCTTTAAGGGTCCGGGCCCGGGTGCAGTTGAGCGGATTGTCTCCTCGCTCTTGCAGCTGCTGTCCACTTTGTTTTGTGTGCAAAGTGATTATTTGTCCACATGCTAAGTTTGAAGCGTTACTTGTGTCACCGTGCTCATAAGGCTGGCAATAAAGCCACTCTGGCATCTGTGAGCTGAGTCCTGACTTGGAGTTAGAGCCACCTAGAAGCTGTGGTGATTCAAAGAGGATGCTAGTGAGTGTTTGGGATGAAATATGTGGTGTTTTACATATTCATGGGTCCCTACTGTAACAGTGTGTGTGCGTGTGTGAGTGTGTATTGGAGGGGATCTGTACACTTGCTGGTACACTCACGGGTCACTCCAGGGACCCTGGGGGGCCCTGACATTGTCGTCCCGCTTTGGCCCTCCGTGGTCAGTGACTTACATGATGTGATCCGGTCGCCCTGGTATGGCGAGGTGCGCATGCCCACTAAGAGGACGCAGCGGCTCCATGTGTGTTGAGGCGCATTATTTGGCAACAGACGCGGCAGCGGGGAGGGCCGAAAAAAGAGGATATCCCCTGGATTTCAAAAAAAGCAACGATTTATCGAGGTTAACTGCAGATTAAACATTCCTTGGTCGACCATCGGCGAAGAACGGGAGACAAAGCTACCGAGTAAGTTGACTTATGTGAAGCTGAAGTTTTTTTAGTGAGGGGATCGAGAGGAGCCTTTTATTCGGACTCGTCGAGAGGAGCCAGGTTTTCCTCCACCTATCTGTGACGATAAAGAAGCTGATGGGCTGTTGAAAAGTAACACTTCTCCGCAGAGCCAAAGGTTGAGCACTGGGGAGGAGAAGAGGGGGGGCTCGCTCAGCCAAAATTTCTTTTATTTAATGTTTCCTCAGGAGCACCGGCGAGTAAATGTGATGGCTGGACTTGATTTGGTGCGGTAGAAGTCGTTTAACGAGGTAAGGATTACAACGTTACATCGCCAGCGGCTCGACGGTCGTCGGCGGCGGCGGCTCAGTCCGTGGGCCGGTCGATGAAATTTATGAGTTCCGACTCGAAGGTTTTTCCTCGGGAGGGGACAGACAGGTAAACCGTCCCGGTAAGCCTCCTAAAGCCACACTTTTAGGGCAGTATCGCGAAAGTTTGGGGGTCCTTTTTGAGCTCGACGGCTGTCCCGCATCGGGGGTGCGAGCCAGGTCAACGATTCGGGCTCGGTTCTGGTTGTGTGTGGGGGTCATGTTGACGAGCGGCTTGCCCCGGCTCGGAGGACTTTCAGTAGTTTGGCTTAAAGTGTCCAGCAGCCGCTGGTGGTCACACACACCGAGTGCCTTTATCCGAGCTAAAAGTGGCTTCGTGTTTTTGTTTGTGCGATGTAGCTAATGTTAGCTCGCTAACTAATAACACGCACACCTCCTCCGAGGCGGTGTCAATAATAAAAAAGCCGGCTAGTTGCACATGTAAGTGTGGGCTGGGTTTAGTTTTTAAAGGGCTGAGTTTGGTTTTTTGGACTGTGTACTGGCGGCTGGAAACGTTAATGGTGGACGCCGCTGCCCGCTTTAAGCCCCGTGGCACCAGTATTGGTTCTGCTATCTGGTAGCTAATCTTCCTACTTCTCTCTGTGACAACCGTAGTCTTCCTCCTCTTAAAGCTGAACACACACACACACTCTCACACACACCGCACACACTCCCCTCTCTGTCTCTTCCTCTCAGCCAGACAGGAGCACGCACGCACACACACAGGCGCGTGCACACATTTCCACAGCACGAGTTTTTGCAGCGCTTCGGGACAAAGCTGTGGGCTCAGGATTTCTGCCGTCACACCAGTTCGCCGCTAAATTTGTGCCGTCCGTTCATGCGGACGCGCTGAGGTGGATTTAAAACGTGGGGATATCTAATGGCTGAACGTGACGGAAGCCGGCGTTGCTCATGGTGTGTGCAGCGAGCCACACGCGGACTGACGCCGTGTTGTGACAGCACTGGTTACTCTTGCTGAGTCGTGATCGTGTAAGCCTTTAATTGGTTAATTAATTAATTAATTAGTTTTGCACTTGATTGATTTTCAGCGTCTTATTGCATACCGTCACCTGCAGAGGACATAGCTGACTAATGTCTGCTGACTTGTATCAACTTGCTTTCCAAGTAGCATTAATGCCTGAAAGTGTGAGCCACAATCAGAGTTACTGCAGTGAAGTTCTTCTTGTTAAGCTACATAATCGTCTTTTATTCATTAAAAAATAATTATTATAAAATTAAGACGACTTGTGAAAATGATCCAAAAATCTACAAATATGTGGTTAAATGCTACTATTGTAAGACTAAGACAGCTATAAAAAATAAAATAAAATAAAACATCTAGGTTTTCTGTCAGATTCCTATCAGTTTTTGTTAGTTCGTACTTCTCATTGCAACACAATGCAGCCACTTAAAAGTCCCATGCGTGCCATGTAAGCTGGGGATGGCATTGTGGCAAAAGCGAGCTGCTGCTTTTAGGAGACTTTTATTGCCTCTTTGTGGTGATCTGGAATGAACCCTCGCTTGTTTGTGTGAACAAAGGCCCTGTAAAGCATTATTTACATGTCAACAGTGTGCAGGTTGCCTTTAGTGAAGGGGGCGGTCAGAGGAGAGGGGAGCGCTTTGGCTGTTGAGCTACCTGTCCTTCCTGTGTAGAAACTGTGCATCTGCAGCGTGATGCAGTAGTAGTACTATCCACCCCAGAGTGATTGTGTTGTTTGTATTCAAATGACAAGACTGAGTGAGTCAGAAACAGCGCATGAATTTTCAGCCATTCCAGAAAGCACTGTTCCAGTGATGTCTCTCTCACACACACAGACACACAAGGCTGGTTCAGGGCTGTTGTGCAATCAGCTACTGTTCTGTAAAGGGTCATCTGCTAGCCACATTTCGAGCTGCTCCACATAACTACTGGGGGTCACAGGGCGACCTGTTTGGTCAAACATCAGAGACGTCATCAAATACGTGTGCAGCAAGTTGCTCCCTAATTGCCTTTTCAGTCCGTTTCGTGTAGATGGTGACGTTGGCTGCCGTGTGAAGCTCTGAGCTCTCAAGATCTGAAGTTATTTAACTGAGCAAGTCAGTGACCCACAAAAGTGAGCTTTGGCCATAACTAGCTCCAAAGCAACATCTTATTTAAGCATACACCTCCGATGACATTCTTCTATTGTGAGTGGGGCCGCGAAGGTTTTGCTTTTTAGTTAGTGCACGGAAACTATCATTGCTATCATTTGTTATTCTGACAGATGCAACCAGGTAATGGAAACGAATACTTTGCTGGTTCAGCAGTTTTCCAAGGTAGAGTGGCCGCATAGTTGCACGGTTTCCTGAAGCCCCCGTGTGATGTAGAAATATGTGTTCACAGGGTAAAAGGTCTCTCGGTGGGTAAATAAAGTGCTGAACACTGCATGTAAAGGTGGACATCAGTGATAATTGAGAGCAAGGCTGCTGGTGTGAGTGAAGATGATTGACTGATAGCTGACAGTGATAAATAACTGCCTCGTAGCAGGAGAAAAAGACAGAGAAGACAAACCCTGATAGTGGTAGGAACCTGATACTAGATTAAAGTAGCACTTTGCAACTTGATAATGTGGCAGTGATCACTGTGATTTAATTACACTCCAGTTGTTAATGAGATGATTGGGTTTGATTGGAGAAATGTCACAAAAAGGATTCAAATGTTTATCAGGCATTTGAGACAGCGGACCAGAGTTGGATTGGCAACTTTCTGGACACTGAGTCAACTTGCATATGTGCCGTTCGTATTACTGTTGGTCAGGCGTCTTACACAGATGTATGGGCCACGTCAATTCTCATTAATGGTCACTTCTTAAACAATATAATGACATGGGCAGGACTTGTTAGAGGACCAGTCTTGTGGGCATTCTTGTAGTGTGCACATGGAAACCTCCAAAGCACAACTAAATGTTGGAAAGCACAGTGTGCACACGGCAACTTTATTGGAAAAAAATCAAAATTGCCATCATTTTGGAAAATGTGTCTCTGAAAGCAGCAGTGATGCCGTGTTTTCCTACATTGTTGTGCCCCTGTAAAACTGGAAGACCAACTGAAGTCTGCAAGACATTACATTTTGCAAAACCTGCGGAATCTTGGATTCTTAACTTTGTTCTTCAATGTCATTAAATTACAGCTATTTATGTTTCCCTTTTTTAAAAACACTGATAAAGAGTTTTAGTAATGCAACGACAGTGTGCATTCAGATGTTTTTGTCTAATATCAGTGGCCTTCAGTTGGGTGGCTCATGTGGCTCTTTTAGATTAGCACCTACTCTGCTCGACTCAAATCGGTTTCGGTCGTTTTCCATTACAATTGAATGCCATCACACTGTGAGTATGTGGCACAAAACAACACAACAATGGAGGACATCGTCTGCACCTCGTCGTTGGTGGACAGTGTCGGTTAGCGTGGAGTCTTTTTCCTTGTATCCGGGGTTCAAAAATGGCGAGTTTGATTCTTGCAAAGGAGTCTCTCTCATGACTCATCCAATGACATCACTTTGGCCAGTCAGTGGCATGCAGTCTGTTGACATTACATTTTCAGCTCGCTTAGAACCCCGGCTAAGTAGATACTAACAAAGTACCAGGTACTACCACCTAAGTGTCGAGTTGAGTTGAGTAGGTGCTAGTGGGGGGAAAAAATGGCGTTATCATTCAAGGACAGAAAAATGTAACTTCTTTTCACCAGACACCAAAGGGACAGTGCAGCTTCTGGTCGAAATCAAGTGAATGTTTCTACTTTGGGAAGAAATGCAGATGGTAAAATTTTGGTCTGGTGAAAATTTACTAAAGAAGTGACAATCAACCAGTCAGCCCAGCTGCCGTGAGAATTGTGAGCGCGATCTCTCGCTGTGCTGTCAAGTCTTTGCAGTGTCGTTTAATGCTGTTTGAGGATTTCCATCTGATTTGAATATTTAACAGGATAATGTTGTATACAATGTGATTCAGATCATACCATGACACTAATCACTCCGCCTGCTGCTATAACAAGTGTAATATTGAAGTGGACAGTGTAGCTCTTCCTCTTAGTGTGTGTGTGTGTGTGTGTGTGTGTGTGTGTGTGTGTGAGAAAAGTGAGCAGTTAAGTTTGGCTATATAGCCTGAATTTGTGAGACATGTAAAGTTCAGTTTTGCTTTCGGTTGCTTTCAGAGGTTTTGCACTGGTTGCATGTGATGTCAAGTTCTTGGGTGGGAGGTGGTATGCTCCACCGTGCGTGCGTGTGTGTGCGAAGAGGGTTTGAAGGAATTGTGTGTGTAAACTGCCATGGAGATGAAATGTGAAACCTGCCAGCCATTAAAGATCCCCCATTACAAAGATAGGGTCAGTGCCCGTGTAAGGTTGGTGTGGGGATGGGTGGCGTTCCCCATGTCTAATTCCTTCCAGCAGCATCATTTCACAGCTGTATGCGCCAGAAATTAATAATGTCATCACAACACCCCACCCCCGCCACACCACACACACAAACACACACACTGTATAATGGCCGTCAGTGTGGAAGCCCTGTGCCTGCTCCAGCACCTGAAGGGTTAAAACCAGCTTCAGCTTCTCTCTGTCATACACACACACACACACACACATACACACACTGACAGAGTCACACACACATACACGCACACACACACACACAAGCTAACCGGTTTAAACCGGTTCTCAGGAAAAGTGCTTTGTGTGTCCCACTGAATCCTGGGAAGGGTCATGTCATGTGTGTCTCAGTGATGTCAGAGTATTATAAAAACTTAGTCAGCTCGCTGCTATCAGGTGATTGCTCTGCATGCTGCATTGTCACCCTGCGTGCATTTTGTATGTGCGCATGATGGATACATTAAGTGCGCTCATTGCTCGCCGCCATAGCCGTTCTGAGAACAGGAAGGGGAGGAGGAGGGGTTGGAAGCGCATACGGTGTGTGTCACGGAGAAGTACTCCAGGTTGTAAGGGTTAATTGTAGCGAACCCCCCCCCCCCCCCCCCCTCCTTCCCACACCCTTCCAAAAAACAAAACAAAAAAAGGAACGTAGCTTCCTGTGGCGCGTCGCTGGGCAGACTGAGGGCCTCCACAGTCTTGGGAGGACTGGCTCTTGATTCTGTAACATAAAGACATAAATATGCATAAGTACATAACTGCGGTGCGCTGCTGCTTCTTCATGCTCTTCCAGCAGAGAGCAAGATCCTTTGTGCGTCTCTGAATGTGCTGTCTGTTTGAGATCCTGTGAACTTTGAGCACAGGTTGTCTACTCTCTGTGTGTAGCATGCCATATGGATCAACATTTGCCTTTTTACACATTCAATAATAAGCAATTCAATGAGTGTGTACACAGTGAACAATAGCGAGCCTTACCTGGCTTTTTGCTATTGCTCTGGATATAAAAATTTCTGAGTAAATCCTTTGTGATCATATCACCAGCATCATTCTTGTACCAAACTACAGTATGTAAGTCCGCGGCATAATCAGCACCACTAGTAATGGAAATTATGAGTCATATTCTGTTCTTATAATCTCACACTATACCTATATTTAGGCATATTGGTGTTTAGATAATACAGCATCGTGTGTACTTGATGGGGCAGAAAACACCTCAGAGGCACGTGCCCAAATCCACAGTCATCAGTGGGATGATTGACCCTTTTGTAAGTCTTTTCTTAGTGCACAGGATGCTATTATGGATAAATGGGTCAATATCCACTGATATGAAAAGTGCATCAGATATGTACAGCCAAACAGTTTGATAGGCCATTATCAAAACCATCAGCATGTATTGACTGATGTGGAGTGTCTGCCGTCTTCCCGTGTGTCCGCTCTCGTTTCTGACCCGACTCTGAGTGATTCAGAGCAGCTACTGTAGGGATAACGTGTGACACTATGTGCCATGTACTGGTGCACTTCTGCGAGGGCACAAGTGCACTCTGTAATGCTCGTCCGCCTGACAGAGCGAGCCGCTGTATGTCCTCATCTCCACTACCGCTGCCATGTCAACATCTGGTGGGGATTGAATCTGGTGTTCAGGGGATATTGGACAGTAATGGATATGGTGCTCCACTCAGAAAGAGTTGTATACGCATCGTGAGCTCCTCGCAGCCAATGAAAAATCCCTCCACGTGAATACGTACATTTCTAAAATATGTGGATTCATGAGTTGTTATGAATATTTGAACAGAATTCATGCGCCAGTGAATTTTCGCTCTACCCCAAGTCCCTTTAACTCTGATTTGATTACGATGTTGTCATAGATGTTTTATCTCTCTGCAGCATTTTTTTTTCTCTTTGCAGTCTTTCAAAAGACCTTTCTGCTTCTCTCAAGTGCATATTTTGATTTTCTATTTTGCGCTGAACACTTGAGCACTCTCTGAGTACGCCCATATTTTTCCTAGTGTCCCCCTTTCTCCTGGCTTTTAGTTTAGACTGAGATTTGGAGAATGGGATGTTTTGGAATTATACTTGAGTCAACATCTTGGCCGTGTGACCGTGATAATCCAACATGTTTTGTCTGGGTGCCATTTTCAGAGCATGTCCCCTGCAAGCTGGTTCAAGGTCAGTCTTGTCTGCGTCATTATTGAACGACACGAGGACAATCGCAAATGCAGTTGGGGTAAAATAGACGCCTTAATTTATTATTGGGTAATAGACCTGCAGGTTTCTCCTACCGTGTTAGCCTTGTGAGAATGACATGTGACTTGGACTAGAGCCTAAATAAAAGGGGCTTTGTTATTTTTCTTCTCACAGTTCATCATAACCTTTATCTGTCTTACTCTGTGCCTTGGTGCAGGCCCTCAATTCATCCACTGTCTGAAATAAGCTGTTTTATCACCTTTCCTTATAAGATGGCTTTCTTCTGATTGGCTGCCCCTCACTAACAGGAAGTTTGAAGAGCAGCTGGGTGAGGCTGCTGCGCTTGCAGTCAGAGCTGTGTGCCTGAGATTACCACATTAAGGATGTGCGATCAGAAGAAATTAAAGTTCCGGCAGCACTTTATTAATTGGCCGACATATTTTACCTTATAGCTCGCATCAGGGTCACTGTAAATCATCAAACACTACACGCTCAATAGGATAAATACAGAGTAGATGAAATGGAAAACAACCAATCACTGACAGAACACTTTAATACATCCAATTTGCTAGTGTAGTCTGTCTGTCTTTTGGAAGCATTCCTCAGATTTTGGGCCATACTGATGTGTCACACAGTTGCTGTAGATTTTTGTAGCTGCACATCCATGATGTGACCCTCCCGTTCAGTGAACTCATTGTCATGGTTAACCAGTCAGAAACCAGTTTGAGCTTTGTATAAGGGTACACTGATCATAAAATTAAGCCATGCTCAGTTAATACTGTGGGATCCAAAGCGTGCCAAGAGAATATCCTCCATACTATTACTCTATGACCACTGTGAATCAGTGATATAAGGCAGGATGGTTCAATGCTTTCATGTTATTTAGTCTGACCCCACCATCTGATTGCTGAAACAGTGGTGATTTGAGTTAGCGTTGCTTTCCTGTCAGCTCAAAGCAGTCTGGCCATTCTCCTCTGACCTCTGGCATTAACAACGCATTTTTACTCCGAGAACTGCTGCCCACGGGATATTTTCTCTTTTTCGGACCATTCTCTGTAAACACTAGAAATGGTTGTGTAGGAAAATCCCAGCGGTTTCTGAAACACTCAGGCCAACTCCTCTGGGAGCAACAGCAACGTTACATTCAAAGTTACTTAAATCACCTTTCTTTCTCAATCTGATTCTCAGTTTGAACTTCAGCAGATTGTCTTGACCATGTGTACATGCCTAAATAAACTGAGTCGCTGCTGTGTTGAGTGATTAGATAACAGTGTTAATGAGAAGTTAAAAAGGGCTGGCAAGTGTAAAGTCACATAAAGATCTGCCAATGAGGCGGAAATACGGCTTTGCTTAATATCATACGATCATAGTCAGTCAAGGCAAAAAGGGAGTGTCCAGTGGAAAACAAGGTGGTATTCGACGCAGCCATGAGCTGGAAAAGTGCAGCTGAGGGGTGGTGTTTAAATTTTGTCTCAACCAACATCAGACACATCCACTCAAAACACTTTGAGGTAGTTTATTCACATTTTTTTTAAGTTTTTATTTTTATAAATATATATTTACGTTGACCCTGATGTAGGCCATAAGCATGTGACTATAAATGGGTATTGTAAAATAAATACAAGGACTTTCACTTTCAGTTCTTTTAGAAATGGAAATATGATTTTAAAAGTTTTTTTTTTTTTTTTTGACCGAGTAGAACCTTAAATATACCCAAGTGGTGTTTTCCAACTTCATGCAATAAAAATGGACATTTCCTTTTATTGGAGTTTTTATGCTCCCTGTTTTCAATGTAAACTTCTTTTTTGTTTTCGTGTCATTTTGGGATCCTGCTTGACTATTGAACACGTCACGTAACACTGTTATTCTTCTTCTTTCTATTTACAGGGGATGTCTGAGGAGGCTGTCCGCCAGACACGCAGCCAGAAGAGGGCGCTGGAGAGGGAGGCTGCCCCACAGTCTGTAGAAACCTCCGATGCTGACAATGAAAGCAAAAAACCTAAACTGGACCCGTCTGAATCGCCAACACAGACACCAACTAAACCTAAGCCTGACCTTATTCTGGCACAGGATGGTCAGAGCCGGACTAGGCCCGGATTAGAGCATGACAAGGAGCAGGAGCAGGATCAGAGCCCTTTGCCATTATCTTTAGTGTTACCCTTGACCTCCCAGCCGGTGAAGGATGATCGGAATTGGTCCCAGAGACAGCAGGTGGTCGAACCCGGCTCGGACAATCGGACTGACTGCAACGACAAAGCAAAGGCAATGGACACAAGGAGCCGCGTCCGGCAGGCAGAGCCAAAGGCGTCCGGTGGCATGCTGGCCGCAGGGGAAGTAAAGGCCACTATTAAGGTGGAAGTTCAGACAGGAGAGCAGCCCGTGGACATGAGCACCTCCAAAGGGTGAGAAACAGTTCACAGTAAACTCTGTTCACTTGTGACAAGCACAAAAATAATAATGTGAAGGCGCCTTGTGGCTTTTCTGAAGCACTGCCGGCTCCTTGTCTAGACTTTTTGTTCTAAAAACCCACTTATGGGGTTTTAGACAAGGACAAATGGCACCTTGTTTGAATATGAACAGGCTAAAAATGTTTCAAAGTTACTTTTGTAATCCTGTGTGAGTGTGTTTGTGGCTCAGAGGTGATGCTGAACTTTTGCTCTACCTCCATTTTCCCCCCTCTCCACCACCTGAACCCTAAAAACTCCCCGAACACAAAATGAAGCCGTGTGTGTCACAAACTGGTTCCAGCCGGTTGTTGCCATGGTTTCCACAGTGGAAGGAACAGTGAGGGGAGGGGGAGGGGGGGGAGAGATGGGAGGAAAAGTGAACGTGTCACGTGATGATGACTTTGAGGTCACGTGACTTCTTTGGAAGAGAAGTGATTAATCCACAGGAAGTGATGATGGCGCTAAGCCCTCAGGAGAGACTAATACACACATGAATAAACACACAGACACACACAAAAAAGACGGCGAGGAGAAGAGACGGGGCCGCGTGTCGTCATTTGTTGACTTTATGAAATTCTGATGCTTCACAGAAATGCATAATCTGTGCAATCATAAGGCCTGTCTTATTTTAACAGGAGCATTCCTCCTGCCCTTCAGTTTTTGAGTGCCACTAGTCAAAGTATTTAGGTCATCTACTCTCACATATAGCCTGCAGCTCAACTAGTCACTTTGCAGTAGGAGCTGTAAGTGTTTGGAGGGGAGGCAATGAGTAAAATGTGCATAACGATGTGGTTTTGTAGATAAAAGTGATGGCTGATCCCAAAATTCTCCCAAGATTTCCTTAGCGTGCCTTGTGTGACGAGTTTACGCGAATGCAGGTCAACTCCAAATGCTTCAGACGTCTGCCCACAGTATCCTGTTTCAACAGGAAATGCGTGCTCTCAAGCAGCCGTTTCATTGTGACTTAAAGACCTTCACCGGAGCTTTAAGTCAGTCACACCTTGCCCCTCCTTGGCATTTAAGCCTGTTCCCCTTGTTGCTGGAAAAGCTTCGACGTGAATAGAAGCTGTGCGGAGCGCTGTCTGGACTTGTTAGATTACAGCGAAGAGGATAAACCTGTGGTCATAAATTATATTTGTGGTTGAGGAGCAGACCTCCTTAAATACAGGCATTAGTAATGGCTGCCAATACTTGAAGCGGTTGAGTTGTGCTTTATCTTCCTTCAAACCGCCATACACGTTCTACGGCTTCTCAACCTATCCGGATCTGCCACTGCAAACCTGTCTTTAAATCCTGTCTTTAAACTCAAATCACATTTGTGATTTTTCACTGGGGATGCTGATGTTTCAACATCATCATGCACAGCACATTCAAATGATGCATCTTTTGAATTTTGACTAGAATAGAGAGATGATAGAAGTGAAATGGTCAAGCTGTGGAGTAGGATGATTATAACATCCCTCAAAGTACTGAAGGAACACACTGGATGTAATCCGTACAGAAACATCAATTGAAATGCTGTTATTAACATTTTTGTTTTGTTTTTTTTTTGTCCAGGAGTATAAAAAGAGAGAAGCGCCCTCCATCCCCTGAAGATGATGACGTCATCATTTTGTCAGATAATGACTCCCCTAGTCCACCGATGAACGGGCTCAGCCACTTTAAAGAGCTGGACACGGACTTGCTCATGGTGAGAGACCAAAGTCAGAAATCGTGCATTGGAAGAGAGAGCTCGAGACTCACTTAGCTGTGAGCTTTTATAGATTTTAGTACTGGGGGTGCAAGTTTGGACCTCAGAGATGTATCACTGTGTGGTTAGAGGTGGATTGAGGACTCAGAGGAATCAGGGGATGTTCAGTCACCTGAAGGGATTTCATTTTTTTTTTTTGTAACGTGCGTGGTGTAAGTGCCGCTGTGCTCTGTTGAATGTAGAAGAGCAGCCCAGCTGAGAGGGAGCGTATCATTAAGCAGCTGAAGGAGGAGCTGAGACTGGAGGAGGCCAAGCTCGTGCTGCTGAAGAAACTGCGGCAGAGCCAAATTCAGAGGGACACTCTGCAGAAGGTAACTAGCAGCTTTCGCCCACATCAACACATCATTGCACTCTTCCACGTGTAGGGATAGATATTGATGGGATAATATTACAAATCTGCCAACAGGTCATTGATCTTTAGTGATTCTCTTATAGTTCCTGCACAGTTTCTGTGGATTGTGAAGTATCCCAACGCTGTCACTAAAATCTCCCATAAATGTTATCATAATACAGTCAGTCTGACTGCATTTGAATGTGTTCATGTTGGCAATTATATCTGTTTCTGATAATACAGCAATTAACTGTGATAAATCATTGAAAATCACATTTGTTGCCCTCTACATAAAAAAAACTCACTTTAACTTACAGACTTCCTGTTCAACAAGAATATAACCAGCTGAGTCGAGTCCCCTGAGTGTGCTCATTGACAAAAGTTGTTCAGATTGATGCATGTATAAATCAGACAGCAGTTATTTGCCAACCTTCGACTCTCTGAGAGTTAGACTGCAACTGTTTGCAGAAAGGTTTGCCTCGTATCAGGTGACCTGTGCAATCACTTTGCAATCAAAAGTGGTCATGAGTGTGAAACACAATCAAGCTCTTTAAATAACCCCAACTTGCAATTGGTAGCCTATGTGAAAATTCAATACAGTCAGCAGAGGCAAGGGGGTTCCTGTCACTCATGTGACTGAGCCAGTTGGGAGGTCATAGGTGTGTTCAGTGTTGGATGATTTCTAGGTTGAGCTGATTTAATGTACGATCATTTGGCTAACGCATATGAGATCAGCACCCTAGTTCATTATATTCAGAGTATTTAAATTCATTTATTGAATTTTCAGTATTGTGTTACACGCATCAGGTTAGAAAAATAAGTCAAGTCTAAAAGACACCAACCCACAATGTGAATTTGTAAGGGAGCAGCAGCAGCTACAAATTGGCCCTTAACATTAAAAGCCTCTCCTACAATCTCTCACCTACAGCTTCAGATTATACGAGTCGTCTGCACATTTTCTTTTTCATTTGATGATAATTTGTTGTAAATGACTAAAGTCAAACTTGTCAAAGGTGATGCACAGAAGGCAGAGAAAAGATCGGTCTAAAACGTGAAGCCAATGCAGAAGTGGCTAAAATCTGCATTCTTTCTAATGTCCAGCAGAGGGGCTGTGGGAGGAACACAATGTTCATTTTGTGATGTATACTTTAGGGTTGCTACTGCATGAGCGTGCAGTGTCTTTGATTTATGTGTCAAATCCAAAATGCTGAAAACAGCAGAGCACTGTCCAACGGCTCAAGTCACTGTGGTAGGAATCTGTTGTTTACGTACAGACTATGTGATTAAATAGATTTATGAAAAACGTTGGTTACAGAAAGATGACACAACAAACCACACTAATCTGCGACTTCTATTAAGTAAAACTGACAGTAACCATGACAACAGCCTCATAATCATTACATAACAAAGTAAATAAACGATTTTAAAAAGCGATAACGACTCTCGGTCAGGTTTTATTCAAATATATAGGTTAAAGCCATTATAACTGTTGAATAATGCAGGTGATGCCTTGATGGTGCAGATAAACCATGTGTTACATGCAGTTTATTTTGTTGACAGGGACGGCCGCTGTTTATATGTTGATTGACGATGCGATTCAACATTTGGTTCATCTAAGCTTGTGCTGTTCAGCAGAGTGAAGCATCGTTTCAGTTTAATATCTCTGTACGTTGTTTTTCAGCCCTCAGGTTTATCTGGCTCATCTGCTCCTCCTCCTCTAATTCGAGGAACAATTGCAAGCAGTAAAGGCTCTCCACAGGTTAGTACGCTAATATCACACATGCACACTATTTGTTTGAAAGCACAGTTGCACTGTAGTTGATGCCACTTCTCACGGTGTGTTTTTTCTTTTTCTTCTTTAAACCAGATTTTGACAGGGAGGAGTTCGGGTACTGTCATCCCTCCACCCCTGGTGAGAGGAGGGCAGCAGATATCGTCTAAACATGGCTCCCAGATCATCATGCCACCTCTGGTTAGAGGGGCACAGGTGAGTCATGGGAAAACTCATCCTCGTCAAGTTAATTATAGCCTGAAGGTGTTTCGTGGTAGTGTTGTCTTTTACTCTAAAGAGACAGACTATAGGGAAAAGGTTATATTTAAACGTAGGACTTATGTTCTCTCTTTGCGCCTCCCTCTCTTTCTGTGTGTTCTTTGCTTTGGTGCTTTTTGATGTCCTTTCCTCGTCCTCTGCTACCTTTGTGTCTGTGTTGCCCCTCTCATTGTCATGGTTAGCCCATCTCTGTGTCTCCACAGCAGATTCAGGCTCTCCGCCAGCAGCAGCAGCAACAGCTGGCTGCCTCTGGGGGCTCGGGGTCTGGTCCTCCTCCTCTGCTGTTGGGTCCCCGGAACTCTGACGCCCAGGGCCAGAGAGGAATGATCCAACCAGGCCTCATCAGAGTCGGCAGCACGCTGGTTAGTATGTCACCGGTCCCTCAATGTAAAAAAAACAATAAGAGTGGGCAGAGAAGTGATTCACTCTTCCAGGCTGGAAGCGTAGGATGTATTATACCATGAAGTTAAAGTTTTGTTACTTTGTCTAAATTTGATATGTGTAGAGTTCAACTTGCTCCTGATTATAACTGAGAAAGCTGTAGCCACTGCACGTTGGTGTATGTGTTGCCTTCAGAATTTAATATTACAAAGAATCCTAAATTTAACTGATGGGAATTCAGTCAGAAATCTTGAATGGTTCACTCAATAACTACTTCTTTCATTGATTATCTACAACGCTGAGGTGCAATCAAGGGTGCAGAAAGTACAAAAAGTGAAGTCTAAACTGTTGGTTAGCACAGTCACATAGCATAGTCACATTTAGTTTTGAAAATAAAACAAATGAGAACCCTTATCTACCAGTCTACAGGAAGCCGGGCAGTTAATGGAAACTGTTACTTGTAGGGAAAACTAAGATGTACCGTCAGCCTGTAGATGTACAGTCATGTGAAAATGAACACTGCCCATTTCAATAGGAATTCAGAACGTTTGGCAGTTTGCTGGTGTGGAGCATTCAGGTGTGTGTGAACACACACAATGTCACAATCTACTCAGGAGTGGTCGTCCCAGCAAATTCAAGGTCAGACTGTGCAACGCTCAGAAACCTCAAAAAACAATGATGTGCTTTGGACAGACAAGGTCAAAGTGGAAATGTTTCACCATATTTAGCGAAAACCAAACACAGCATATCGGCATACGAACTGCGAAGCACGCTGGTGGAGGGGTGATGGTTTCCTGGTCACTGAGTGGAGTGTGAACACTTCTGTATACCAAAGTATTCTAGAGTTAAATGTGAGGCCGTCTATCTGACAGATAAAGCTCGGTTCAAGTTGTGTCATGCAACAGAACAATGATCAAATCTACAACAGAATGAGTGAAAAAGGAAAGAATCAGGTGTTGCAATGGCCCAGTCAAAGTCCAGACCTCAGGCAGACTGTGAAATGCTACGGTGGGACCTTAAGAGAGCTGTGCATAAATGAAAGCGTGGGACAAAATTCCTCCACAGCAATATGACAGACTGAGTAAGTCATGCAGAAAATGATTACATCACGTTATTGCCGCTAAAGGAGGTTCTGCCAGCTTATTTTTTCCACAGGGCTGCATTAGGTGGCAAGTTTTCCCAGTCCTCAATTAAACTTCAAAGAAATTGATTAATGTATCGTTCGAATAAAAACTCAGGCTCACAAACTGTGCTCAGGCAGATGATGCGCTTCATCACTCATTTGACTAGCTTAGCCTTGCTACTGAAGCAATAAATTTGAAACATAGATTAGACTGTTCAAAATGTGTAGTTACTGCAATGGAGAGTTCATTTTGAGCCAGGCTAACCAATCGCAGAGAAGGGTCCTCTGACCAGGACAGTTGGCCGTTATGTCGGTGCCTCTTAAACAGGACACTTCTGGCTTCAGGAGAGCATGGCACAGTCACCCATAACAGACTTTTTCTGGAGAACCAACAGGCAAAGAGTAAGGATAAAGTCCGGGGAATAAAGTAGCTTGACTAACCAGGTGTGTCTGAAGTCAGCATCTTTGATAAGTAGCAGGTATTTTTGTAGTCAGATCATCAGATGAGTCAGGTTTTGTGTATTGTGTTGTATTTGACATTGGCACAAATGTGAAATACATTGTGACAGAGCTTTAAGACACTATTGTGATCTGGGCTGAATATTTACACCATGTGTTTCTTCCTGTCTTTGCTTGTTTGCGCAGGCCTCTTCATCCAGTTTGAAGGGCTCTTCCCTAGGAAGCGGTGTGTCTGTGGTGGGTCTGAATGACTCTCCAGCAAGCCGTCAGGCTGCAGCTAAACTCGCGCTGCGGAAGCAACTGGAGAAGACCCTCTTGGAGATCCCTCCACCCAAGCCACCTGCCCCAGAGTTCAACTTCCTGCCCTCTGCAGCCAATAATGAATTCATCTACCTGGTGGGACTGGAAGAAGTGGTGCAGAATCTGCTGGATACCATCCACAGAGGTATGTGTGGATTTTTAGCTTTTGGTGCTTTGCTTTGTTTTGTTGTTATAGAGGTGAACTGAGCTGTGGTTCAACAGAAAAATAATGAGACGTGATCACTAAAGGCATTCATAATCAGGGTTGCCAATCGGTCTCCTTTTGCAGCAATTAGGTTTTAACAGTTTGTTCTTTTTATTTTGTATGGTAGTAAAACGAGTATCTCTGGCTACACAGCAATTTTGTGGCATCACGATCAGCTTTGGGAAATATTGATAGACATTTTGGGGATAGCAAACAATTAACTGATTAATTAGGAAAATAACTGTCATGTTCCTCAGTAATGAAAATGAAAATAGCGATTAGTTGCTGTCCTCCCCCTGTTACTAATTGGCCTGCTTATTTTTGTTTCTATTGTTCCTTCCGAGTGAAGACATCTCCACTATCACCCAGGATTTAAATATCTGTCTGCTTGTGTCTGTTTTTCTTCAGTGCTTATTTGATGCCACACTGCTCTGTCTTTGCTCATTGCCTCTGGGCTTCCTGTCTCTGTTTCCAACCAGGAAAAACGGGTGTGGCCCTGCCCAAGCCCACCATCAGAGAACCTTTCATCTGCAGCCAGTGCAACACTGACTTCACCTGCCGTTGGAGGCAGGACAAGACGAAAGGCGGGGTGGTGCTCTGTGAAGACTGCATGTCATCTAACCAGAAAAAGGCTTTGAAAGCTGAGCATACCAATAGGCTGAAAGCCGCCTTTGTCAAAGCACTGCAGCAAGAGCAAGAAATAGAGCAGCGTATAATTCAGCAGACATCTTCACCAGTCTCCCACAGTACCTCATCATCCGCTTCATCTGCCTCTTCGTCACTGAAGGCAGAGCATCTGGTGGCTCAGCAGCTGAAGCAAGTTCAGGCCAGAGTGTCCTCCCTCCAGCACCACCACCAGGCCAGCCGAGGAAACCTCATTCATCATCACTCCATCAAGCAGGTTGGAATCAGGTTTTGCTCTCTTTTTTCAGAGAACACCTGTAGAGTCAAAGCTGTCGTAGCTCAAACAGTCTTTTTGTGTCTCCCAACCTCCCTCAGAGCTCACAGGGCCACCTGTCCCACGGTGTCTCATCAGTGGGGGTGAGAGGCATCCCCCACTCCTTTTCCTCCTCCTCCCAGCTGCAGAGCGCAGTGGCGGCCGCGGCTTTGGTCAGCCGGCCAGGTAAGCACGCCCATGTTTCCCACCGCTCTGTGCAGAGTTCAAAGGTGAGCAGCAGTGGACTCCGTGGCCACAGGATTATCAGCGGAGGTAGTGCCTCATCCACTGCATGGAAGAAGCAGAGCAGCAGCAACACAGGTAGACTCGCATTAATACCAGCCCAACTCTGACGCCTGACATCTGCTCTCTCTCAAATTCCTGTCTGGTCCAAAAGCAATCCTTTGACAGCCCAAATCCAACTTTTTTTTATTTTTATCATTAATTTGTCTTCTTTCTAAAAAGAAAAAAATTGTGATCACTGTAATCTTACACATTAGAAAGAAAATGAATAGGAAATGTTTTCGGACAAGGCACCCCCCACCCCACCCCCACCCCTTCTGGAAATTAATCTGTTTTCCTGCTGTAATCCCTCAGTTTGGTGGTTTTAATACTTTTTCCTGGGTCTCACTACTGTGTGTTAGATTAGCGCATAACTCTCATTCGTTTTCCTTGGTGTCTGTCCGTGCGTTATGGGGCCGTGGGTGGCTTTACATTCAGGTGTTACACAATCATACAGTGTTTTTCGAAATCATTAGACGTAACGCCGCAGTTCTTTTCCACGCCCTGACCTGACCTGCCGCTCTGCTGCATGTTCACAGGAGTGACCATGGCCTACGTGAACCCCAGCCTGACGGGTCACAAGACATCAGCCACAGTGGACGCTCGCCAGAGGGAGTACCTGCTGGACATGATCCCCTCTCGCTCGTCAATCTCGCAGACTGCAAACGCGTGGAAATAGTGGAAGCCGTACTCCGCTACTCATTTACTAGTTTTTGTCCCAAGTTCCTCAGCTCCAATAATACGGTCCACAGCGCCCCCGCAGGACTTGTTAAGCAATTACAATCTCTCAAAGTGAAGAAACGTTCCTTAATTAATACCTTTGTATGATTCTTGTTTTAGTTTTGCTTATTTTCTAATGTTTTTTTTTTTCTTCTTTTGAGGTTTACCGTTATTTGATAATTGTGCAGAAACCATTTTGATTTGACTGGGCAGAAAAGAAAATACTTGAAGGGCTTCCTCTGGGCTCTGTCCTCCAGACAGGGTCATTCAAATGATGATGTACGATAGGAGGTTATGTCTGCTGCGAGTACCTTTGATAAAAATAAGCGTTCTGTTTGAGGCTTGTTAGCCCTTTTCTGCCATGATGTGGGTGAAACGCACCCAACCTTTTGACACTTGAATAGTTGTATCACACCCAAGAGCTCACGTTCGACAAAATACACATTTATTTTAAGTAAAAGCAAAATAACCAAGTTGTAAAATTTTCATTACACCACCCATGTAGTTAAAGGTTTGAATTTATTTTGTATTTACCGTAAGTTATTTTTGTGTTTTTGTTTTCCTTTATTTTTTTTTATTTTTTATTTTTTTTTTGGACTGATGTTTAAGATCGCTCAGTATAATGTGGTTTCCACAAATGAAGATTATTCTAGCTTTGTTTTTTCTTTTCTTTCTTTTTTTTTTTTCCCTGTTTAACAGCATGCCTATCCTTAAGCCCTTTTTGCACCTTAGCTGAAAAAGCGTGGTGTCATTGCTTAATTCATCTGTAATTACCATCTGTAATTTGCTTATTTTATATTGTCAACATTGTAAGATTATTTTGAGTGTTACATCATCACTGAGAAAATGCAAAACTCTGAAGGAGCTGAATTCGCCACACTGGAGCCAGAAATCTTGCCTCCGATATTTATCCATTGTCCACATGAGACACAGGCTACATGTAGCTTCGACTCAGTCCTTAAAGGAAACATCTTCCAGCTTCCTGGATTACACAGTTAAAGAGTTGTGTGATCACACAATTAAGATTAAGACTCTGGATTACACAAGACCATCGTTATCTTGTGCCCCTCACCATAATGCATAATTTCTCTGCTTTCCAGTAATCTTAATTGCAATGTACAAAGTTATGTTTAAATTTATTTGGTTTACTTTTTTCCTAGCTCCTGAAAGAAATAATAAAAAATATTACATTTTAAACTGCTGCTTCCGTTTGCTGTTTTGGGATATCACTGCCTCTGTGACATTTTTGCTCTTATGAATTTCGATTCTAGGCCCATATGTATGTTGTTAAGAAATATCTGTTCATTCACATGGTAGCAACTATTCATAGATGTGGTCAGGATGACCTGCTGAAGTTTAATTTGAGCGTTAGAATGAGGAAGAAGGGTGATTTATTTATTTATTTATTATTTTTAAGGGACTGAATGCAGCACAGTTGTTTGTGCCAAACTGGCTGGCATATTTCACAAACTGCTAATCTACTGGGATCCAGTGAGCAGCATTTCTGTTGAAGAAAATACTCTGATGTCAGAGATCAGATGGAGTCTAGAGACTGGCCAGACAGCTTTAAGCACTCATTTCAACAAAGGGCTACAGAAGAGCATCGGTGAACCACACCACTCCAACCTTGAAGCAGACGGGCTACAGCAGCAGAAGACCACATCAGGTATTATTCCTGTCAGATCAGAACAGCAAACTGAGGCTACAGGTTGCCCGAGTCCATTAAAATTGGCCAATAGAAGATTAGAAAAATATTGCCTGGGCCGATGAATCAAGATTTCTTAAGATGTTGGAGTCAGAACTTGGTATAAACAACATGGATTTATGGATCCACACTGCCTTGTATCAATAGATCAGGCTAATGGTGGTGTCTTGGTGTGGGGGATGTATTCTCTGTGCTCGTCATGCTCCAATGTACCAACTGTGCATCATTTAAACACCACAGCCTACCTGAGTATTGTTGTTGACCATATCCGTACCTTTAAAACCACAGTGTGCCCGCCTTCTGATGGCTGCTTCCAACAGGGTAACACATCATGTCACAAAGCTCAGGTCATCTGTACTCAAATGGCCTCTACAGTCACCTGATCTCAATCCAACAGAGCAGCTGTGGGATGTGGTGAAACACACCACATCCCATTTTATACTGTCATGTCAATATGGATCAAAATCTCTGAGGAATGTTTCCAGCACCTTGTTGAATCTGTGCCATGAAGAATTAAGGTAGTTCTGAAACTTGATACGAGGGAGGTGTAGCTAATGGCCCCTCTGGTGTTTCAGTCCGAAGTTAAACAGGTGAATCTAAAATCAACGCCAGCAAGAAATCACATGATGAAATGGAAATATCAACAAGCAACAGTGATGCTTGTTGATATTTCAACAAGCATTTGTTTTGGCATTTTTTGCAACATGATGTTTTTAGGAAATCCATCTTTGCTTCTATACACTTTTTAAGTACTTTTACTCAGATTCAGGGCATTTCTTTGTTATAGAATATTTCTGTTTTTATTCTGTTATTTACATTGTAGTTACTTTACCACATCAACATAAAAAAATGAACATTATGTAACATTTTTATAAAATATATGTTAACATTACAGTTTAATATAATATAATATAATATAATATAATATAATATAATATAATATAATATAATATAATATAATATAATATAATATAATAAGTCCGAACATGTGGGGGCGCTGGAGCGCTGCTACAGTTTTTCTTTACCAGAGAAGAAGAGTATCTTCAGGGACGTCACTGGCGTGTTTTGGAGGAGGTTGGAGGAAGATGGCGGGGTCCAAGGTGAAGCAGGACATGCCTCCTCCGGGAGGCTATGCTCCCTTTGATTATAAGAGAAATCTACCGAAACGAGGACTTTCGGGTACATACGCCACACGCTCACGTAGCCAGACATTTAGATTCATTCAGCAGTTGTTAAATGTTGGCTAGTTTATGTGATATTTGCTGGTTACGCTAACCCGTTAGCATAAATACAAAGATCCAAGCTAAGATAAAATGTGTATGCGGGTCCTTACATTTATCCTTGTCATTAAAAGGAACATCTTCATTAACAGCACGACAACAGTTGTACAAGTGTGTTTGCAGCAGAGCAACATTTTAATGTGAATTGTTATTGACAGGTTTAGAACGACATGCTAACTAGCTAACACAGGGAGTCGTTTAATTTGCAGGTTCAGTTAACGTGACAATGCCTGCTGTTAAACGGAGGCCCAGTTCTTGGGTAATCTGACATACCTGAGCCTTTCCTCCCTGTTTCCTTTTATTAGGCTTCAGTGAACAGTAGATGGATTAGTTGAAGGGTCAGATTGATCTCTCAGATCCTGTGTCAGGTCTTTGATTTCTTACAGGCGTGACTTTCAGATGTAGTTCATGAGCTGTAAATATTTTTTTTAGACCTGACATCTCTGTTGTCCTCCACTTATCAAGTTTCCTGAATTTTTTTGTTTTTGTTTTTTAGGGCACACTGCACAACATTCTACAATATGCCAAGCTTTCAGCTCTTTGAGAATTAACTTGTCGGTGCAGAAATATTTGCTGTTTATCAAACAGTGTTGTCTTTGGGAGTTTCTTGTACATTCAAGTAAAAGAATAGAAATGAACAATTGGTTTTTGTTACAGGCTGCTAGTAACAAAATGCATAAAGATACAATTTAAAATGTGTTCTTTGGTAAGTTGTCTGTTATCTGCAGACACAGCACTGTTGCATCCCTTGAGTTAAGTGCATTTTTTTGTGTTTTGATTTATTCAAAGGCCAGTGTTAAGTGTCTTAACAAACACAAGAAACATTCCCTTGACAATGGTCAGATACAAGGACTGAAAATGAGTGAAAAAGCAGCCATGTCCAAAGAAAAACTTTGATAGACCTTCAGAAAGCCCGGAGAATGATTGGTCAGACTACTTTGCATTACAATTACAAGAAAGGCTGGCTCCTTGGAAGAAAATATAAAGAGCTCAGGCGCGCCTCAAGACTTTTGCACAGCTCTTTATGTTGGGGCACAATAAATGGTACAAAACTCTCTTAGTGACAGTAACGTTATATAGATGATTTCAAATTAAGCTGACTACGAATAAAAGTTATTTTAATGTGAACCCAAAAAGAGACTTTATGCCAACAAGACTACACATCAGAATACACTGCAACTGAAAAGCACTGCAAAGAGGTTCAGAGAGCAGCAGCTACAGAAACAGTGACTTTTAGACGCTTTGAGTTGTAAAACCTTACTTGCTTAGCTTTTGGCTGGTAAGTAAAAATATAAAGTGTAAAAAGTATAAAATGCATATAAACACTGTGTTAAACTCCATACTACTAGATAGTGGTTGCAGTAAGAATGCTACATATTAATCTTAAGTGTTAAATTAAGATTATTTCCTGTTTGTTACTCCAGCACCTGGATTAGTTTTGTCATGTGAATAATGGGTTAATCTGAAAAATGTTTTAATGGAACCTCATTAAATTGGTATGTGAAATTTTCACACATTTTTCCTCCCTATACCAAAAAGTATGTGGTAATATCCATTTTATGGTCATTTTATAAGGCATTGTAGGGCAGTACAGGACACTGAATTTTAGCACCACTTACTTAACAGTAACGAGAAAGACCTGAAATGAGTCTCAAAGAGGCATCAGTCAGCAGTAGCAGTCTGATGACTTTATATCACAGTGAAACTGCTTTAAAATGAAGAGTACTCAGGTTTTCCACATCTTCGACATGTAATGATGGGAATTTATTTCCAAAGTTGTGGCCGAACGCAGGTGATACCGTATGTGAATGTCAGCTCCTCCAAGAGGGTCTGATGTTGTTAAAAAGCAAATTCTCTGATGGATATTTCAATGAGTTCTCCTGTATAATACGTTAGAACAGCATAAGTCTGTGCAGCTATTAATATAGTAAATGCTTTAATACATATGTAAACTTACTTAAGCTACTTAAAGATGTTAAAAATGTGCATTAATACTCAATAATGTTCTGTTGCTTCATTCATTCTTTAACCTGCAGGATATAGTATGTTCGGAATTGGCATCGGCATCATGGTCTTTGGGTACTGGAGGCTATTCAAGTGGAACAGAGAGAGGAGGTAAGAAATGTCAAGGAATTGTGATGTGGTTTTGCTTACTGTCACACCTGTGTGCACTGCTCAGTCTCAAACTGTGTGTGCGTGTTTGTATGTTGCAGGCGACTGCAGATTGAAGAGCTGGAAGCCAGGATAGCTCTGATGCCTCTGCTGCAGGCAGAGCATGACCGAAGGTGACTGAGCACTTTTGTGCATGCTTACTATGATTTTTTTCTTTCAATGGTGTTTACAACAATAGACTGTATAAAATAGTTAGACATAGCCAGCCAACCAACGTTTAGATCACCTAAATGTTGGTCTGTAATTTTCTGTTATGAAGCCTCAAACTGAGGTGTTTCTGACTCCCAGATTGACTTTCATTGACAAAATGGCCTCAATGGTTTGTTCAGTACAAACACAAACTACAAACTGAGTCCCTAAACACATCAGGAAAGTGTTTACTGGGGTCTCAGAGGAATTTGGGAATGCTTTGGGTTTTTTTTCAAGCACAGGAGTCGCCCTCTGCTGTCCATTAGAAAGAATGCAGATTGAAGGCCATTGACCTTTTCAGACACATGAACTATGTCCATCTTTTATACTGCCTAAGCTTGCAAACACAGGTCAGCTGTTTAATGCAGAGCTGAATGTTGTCTCTGTGCTAGGACCTTACGGATGCTGAGGGAAAACTTGGAAGAGGAGGCAGTAATCATGAAGGACGTTCCAGGTTGGAAGGTAAGAAGTTAAAAAAAAAAAATCAGTTGCTCCTGCTTATTCATTATTTTTAGTCATTTATTATTCTTTTTTTCATATACAGCATCTTTATAATATAATTATAGAGAAGAATTTTTCAATACCTGTCCAACATTATTTAATAGAGGCCTTTTCATTAGTTTTTAATATACTTGATGTTTTAATTTTTAAAACAATTCAGACAACAAAGAAGAATCATACTTTAAAATTTCATAAATATATAATTTGTTAAACCAAATTTGGGGGTGGGACTGAACACAAGAGGATTAAAAGAAATTTAGAGGGCTTTTCATTTGTGAAGAAGTGAATAAATGTAATTTACTCTTACTGCTATCAGGACCCTTTGTACATGTTACATTTTTAAACCTTCAAATGGTCTTCTTTATAACAAACTACTATAAACTTTTGCATTTCGTACAAATATTAGCGGAGATAGGTGCGTATAGTCAAACACAGAAAAGATGATTGACTTTTCCTCTTAAACGCACTGACTGACAGTATTATTTTCAGCTTTGTTTTGTAAGCATAACACTTATCTAGATTTCCCACTTACCTTACTTGCTGTGAGCCTGCTGAGATGCAAAGGTTAACCTGAGACACAATTTAAACAACCCCGTACTACTGCAGCTGAAAGTAAAAAATAAATAAATAAAGGAAACTGCAAAAATCCAAGTATGTTTGGGTAAAAATGCAAAGTGAAAATACATAAGACTCAGTAAACAGGGTAACAAATGAATCTATATTTTAGTTCAGGTCTGTCTGTCCTGTGTTGATGCTGACTGTGCATCTTTTTAACCTGTGCAGGTTGGCGAGAGCGTCTTTCACACAGACCGCTGGGTCACCCCTCTGTCAGAGGAGCTGTTCAACCTCAGGCCCCGCGAAGAGCTTTTGCACAAGCGTTTCGGCTTCCTGTGGTACGTGTGAGCACCACCGAGACCACCAGCATCCCAAGCTCCTCCACCTGGACCTGTGCGGTCGTTCACTTCAGCTTGTAAATGTTCCAAATTAAAATGTCTGTTTTTCTGTACCTGATCTTGGCTTCTGTGTCAGTTCTTTAATTTAGGCTAAACCAAAACTACTTATGTCATACTTTTACTTCACTGCATTTTATAGCCATGTAGTGTACTTTATTTCTTATTTCATGACGTTTACTGTTTTTATTTTTCTACAGGAACTAGCACAGTACTAACACACCTCTACCAGCTGTGACATCCAAATGCTTGACATTTATTTAAATAATGAATTAATATACTTCAATATGAATCCTTATCTTGTATTTTTAGTACATGTAACTCAGTGCTCAAGCACAAAATCTACCAATCTGAAGCTCTGCCTTTGTAAAATGTGACACCACACGTATGCTGAGTACAGGAAGATGAGTTTGGTGAACCACAGTGTGGAGGTCAGTGCACACTAACAAAAGTGAGCCACTGCCTGATTATCAGCTTTCCAAACTGTGAGGTAGCTTTTATTTCACTTATCAAATTACTCTGAAGATTAAGACAAAGTTTTCTGATTGGATGAAGCCATTATGAAACACCCACAGAAAAAGTACAGCGGTGCATCCTGTTAAACTTGTCCTAATTTACAAGACAAACCAGCAGCCTTCATGTTTGCATAGTAAACAAACCTGCTGGACTTGTTTCAAATGCCTGTGTGTAAGTGTGCGTGGTCGGCTGCATTTGTCACGTACACATGGGGTCAGAAGTCAAGATTTGCATCTTACACTTTTGCCATATCTGATGCATTGATCATATTTCAACTTCATATCACATAAAACTTCTAATGTAATCCTTCAAATCTTACAAAGACCAAGTATTAGTCATTACCTCTACCAAGTAATAGCTTGGTAGCATCAGTGTGTCTAAACACAACAGCTTGACAAGAGTGAGATGTTAACCAATTAATATTGGCTTACATACACCAGAGTACTGTAAAGAGAATGAGCTGGGTAATTAGACTGTAGTATTTTACACACTATTCATATCCACCTATTTACAAATGTGTACCAATGACCCATTACCCTACATGCTTAAACAGGAATGTATATCTGGCCCTAGTGCAGCTTCCTTAAGATAATTAAAATTAAGCACACAATATTTCCTCAACTACATCACTTTCCCTCCTACTTTTAAAACATTCTGACATGTCTCTATATCTTTAGAAATAAAAAGCCAATGTGAGTTTCAAAGTAAGCACTACCTCAGGCATGTGTTTACAAAGGAAGAAAAACCACAGCAAGTTCTTTTGTGTCAGATTTTATTCGAGTTTCGATCCAAAGCAAAACTACATAGTCAGGTTTGTCCATCAACTGCAGCTCTAATGCCGTTTTCCCAGTTCGCGACATTTACTGTAACATCAGGAAATGCGCTTCAGGAATTTGAAGATTCCTTCGTGTTGACAGTCACCCCACTGCTCATTGGACCTGGAACAAACACATCTTATTTAGCCTGACAAAATTCCAGTTTTGAGCAAAAAAAACAAAAAAAAAACAAAAAAAAAAACACCAAACACAAAACAAAACAACCAAAAGCTTTGAGTAACAACATGCTTTACGACTTACCTGATACAGCAACTGCATGAGATCTTGCAGCCTAAAAATCCAGCTACTTCAGCTGTGACGAGATCCACTGAAGCATCCAGTCAGTTTTCAGTCTAGAGGAGGAGAAATGGATGGATTAAACCTGCCAACTGATGCTTGAAGTCAAACTGCATGCAGTATTAATGACTCACCACATAAGGTACAAAGGAAAAGTGAATGCAGTCTATACACCTTACACATGAATTGGGGCTTGTGGACATTACAGGAGCAAATTTGTGGACTAGTGACCAAAGTGGACTGAGCACAAAACTATCCGACTTAAAGGACCAATGCATTTTTTGGTGGACTCAAGGTGGAGCACTAAAATCCCAGACAGAAACCCCACCTCCCAATGGACTTTAGAATCAGGTAAGAGGACTTGTGATGTTTGTAGGAGACATCAGAAGCAGAGGACTAAACAGCGGCTAACTTGAAGGTATTTCATGGCAACAATGAGAACTTAGTTTCAAGGATGTGAGCAAAGCAAAAGGAGATTTTTACCTCACGTGCACTGGCCTACTTTCTTCACATTTGACTAGGCAAGAGCAGCTTTCATCTCTGAGGAGCACTTGTTGGTAGGCGCAACACTTCACTCTCCAAGGACTTGTAGGATTTTGAAGGAGCTCTTGACCTCTCTTGAACGTAATGAAGCATGAACATGACCAGGCACCAACTTCCCCCATATGCCACTTTGTTTGATCAGCACACTTAGTAGGTACAACATTCGGCTCATGGATCGTTTAACATGTACAGGATTCACTTGATTCAACTGTGCTTTCCCCCTTTTTCAAACTTATGTGGATCTTTACAGATACCCAGTAACAGCTTTCCCTCCCCTCCCGTTTAAGCTTTGAGAACTTTGACTAGCCTACCAAATTGTTGACTTTAGTCCAGAGATGGGCACCATCTGATTGCATCAAGCAGATGATTTAGTTCTCACGCAGCATTACATTAAAATGAGCCTACAGCGCTCAGCTTTAGTCCCCATGCGGTTGTTTTAAGAGGCAACAATCATGATCATTTTCCACAATTTGTTTAATAGGCTCCATGAAGCCAAACTGACAAAAAAAAGTTGATCATACAAAGAACAAAAAGTACAAAACTGTTCCCGGTTTGAGATATATATAAGCTTTAGGGAAACAAAGTTACATTTCTCGATCACTTTAAACAAGATTAGTCCATTTTACAGCACATTAAAAATGCAGATGTTGAGCAGAGCACAGAAGATACCTTGGACAGACTGTAGCATGCTGCAATTTGCAACTTCATGAACAGCCGGCCACTTCGGATGTGTAGTTCACCAGTCTGAAAGGAATTCACTCTTTTGGGAAATTGAACAAACAGGAGCCTCAGTTAAACTAAGGTTTTTTTTCTCTTTTTTAATATTAATTTGAATTTAGCATCAAGTCTCCCAAAAGTCTGTTTATGAGCATATATCTTTCCTCTCAGTTTAAAACCTGGCAGGAGGTAGGTCAGTCAGAGACTGAGGGGGAAAATAAGGAACACAAACAAGCCCCAGATATTGCAATATATAAGAAAAGGAATCAAATCAGGAAGCACTTCAAGTGCTGGACAAAGTTTAGAGCAATGGTAGTGGCTGTTCAATGAAAAGCCACATTGAGAACTGTTTTGATCCCCAAAAATGGGACTTTACAGTATCAGATTACAGATGCCTTTTAGTTGCACGATCTTTGAGAAATGAGTCCAATTAAGCATGGTTAAGATTCTTTAACTGTAATTTGTAACAGGTTTTATAAGGAATGACCAAAACCCATTGCTACATTTTTCTTCTTTTTAAAGATGCTGAACTATTACAACAAAACTACAGAACTAAGGTCAGCAAACACGTGGACATTTTTCTTGAGGAGCGCATCTTTGAAAAACAGCCAGCCAAGTGAAGATCTTGAATCAGGGAGATGTTTACTCATGTGTAGCTGAGGATAAGAAGTGGGCACAGAGGTAAAGACACTGCAAGTTCGAACACTGGAGTTTTACAAATATTCCCCTTTCAACCCGCCTAACAACCCTCCCTCTTTTTGCATAAGGGGGTCCTTGCCTTCCTCGCAATTTGAGAACACGTGAAATTCGGGGGTTTGCTTTAAGTGGTTCAAATGGTTTCCAGCCTCTTTGTCAGAGAAGGGCACAAAAGAAATCTGGCAACCGTTTGGAAAGAGGCATCGAGTTGGGCACAAAACTGAGGGGCATACATGGTGATAGGCTTCCCATGTTGGGGCTGTGAAATCTCAATTTACAGTGTTTATGAGTGTACAGCATCTCAACCCACCACTTAAAGCAGGTATTTAAAAACTAGAATGCTGCGCAGTTTGACTATGCCAAGTTACTGAGATGTGCTTTCAGTGTTCCTTTAGATTTTGTACAGACAGCCCCAACATAAATGCACCCAAATACCTGAAATATATATTGATGCTTACCATAGCTGTCGTATCCATCGCGGTAGGATCCAGATCCTGAACGCTCACCATATCCACCCTGCCCCCTATATAAACAAGAAAATTTCATTTAAAATACATTCAAAAATAAATTGCATTAAACAAACTTAAGCTCCGGTTATTTACCTGTTTTCTCTGTAGCCGCCTGAGGAATATCCTCCACTCCTGTATCCACTGCCACCAAAGCTCCTGTCTCCACCACCAAAGCTTCTGTCACCATAACTCCTGTCTCCGTACCCTCTGTCTCCACCATATCCACCTATTAAAAACGAATCAGTTTTAATTTCGATAGTGTTAGAATAAACCTTGAATTTCAACTTTTTAAAAATATTCCCACGTCGCACCTCGGGAATAACCACGCCCACCTCTCCCTCTGGAGCCGCTAAATCTGCCTCCTCGTGGGCCAGAGCCAAAACCTCCTCTTGAGCGCCCTCCCTTTCCAGCTTCGTCCACCCGAATAGCACGTCCATCCAGCGTCTGCAATACAACAGGAAATGTAAAAACGTGTAAATACAATTACATTAACTTTATATATTTTTTAATTCGATTATAAATTGAGTAGCGTGATTTTTACCTTTCCGTTCATGGCGTCCAGTGCGTCTTTAGCGTCCTCTGCATTGTCGTATTTCACGAAGCCAAACCCGCGAGATCTTCCGGTTTCTTTGTCTCTGATCACGTCCACTAATCAGGGAGAAATTCCGATTAGGCCACATATTTAGTAAAATAGCGATGTCTGAAGTCATTTTAAACTATACACTCAAGAGGGGTAAAGAGGTTTAATTACCTTTTTCGATGGTTCCGTATTTGCCGAAAGCCGCAGCCAGAGAGTCCTCGTTGGTCTCGAAGCTCAGACCTCCGATGAATAATTTTCCCTCGTCCGACATTTTTTTTATAGCTACAAAAAAAATGAAGGCAATTAAAAAAAGTCTCCCCACAAATCCTTCAAACTGAAAAAGGGCCCTTTATCGGCGAAAAGCCGTCGACACGCACAGTCGGGTTAGGGTTAGCCGCAATGAGAAAGTAGGTCACCGGAGCAGTTTCATAAAATGGCGATCATTGATTGCGCAGTAATGACCTACATACCTCCCGACGTTTAACAGACCATGAAATCTGAATTTATCTTAAAGCTACGTCATATTTAATCGATGGTCGTCGACAAAAGTCAAAATGGAGTCACCCTAGGCCTGGGGCCTGAAAACGTGGCGCAGTTTCGTTAGCGGATTAGCTGGCGGTTTTTTTCCAGCGCCATTTTGTAGCACCGCGCTACACGCTTTTGTTTCAATGAGCTACTTTGCGCCATCTCAAGGGGTGGCCAGCTGCCTTATTTTGCAGCTTATATAACTACCCAAATTAATATGGGGAAAAAATAGGTTAACCTATTTCTGCAAAGTGCACCGTAGCATTTATACATCGAAAAAACATTCTAATACGATCAAATAAAAAAAGCGATCAAACGTCGGTTAAAAATATTTTCAATCAATAGAAAAAAGGTCACATTGGAAAAAATATGCGTTTCATACTTTACAAATATAGATGCACATGAATAAGATTATAACTTGCAACGTGTAGAAACAACACGTAACAAAGAAAAAGCGTTTACCTTTGTCTCTCACGGAGATGTAAGGGAAGTTGCTGGGAGCGGCGATGCAGGTCGAATGAGGGAGAAGAATGAGCGCGAGCCGCTTTTCACTGCAATGCGCACTCACGCCTTCTTCTACTGCTGTTTGGACGGCAGACCGTTAGAACAGCCGCCAACAGCGCCATCTTGTGTCAGGGTGACGCAGCATAGTGCTCTTAGGTTGGGCCGCATTTAATTCCTCTTCGTTTTTCGGCTGCTGCCTTTAGGGGTCGCCACAACGGATCATTTGCCTCCGCCTCACCCTATCTTTAGCATTCTCCATTATCAGACAGCTCACCTGCATTTCCTCTTTCACTACATCCACGAAGTCCTCCTGCCTGGCAGCTCTGTATCCCCCTGCAAAGAACAAGGTACTCAGAGCCGATCCCTGATGCA
Organism: Neolamprologus brichardi; assembly: GCF_056152115.1. Lineage (NCBI taxonomy): Eukaryota > Metazoa > Chordata > Actinopteri > Cichliformes > Cichlidae > Neolamprologus > Neolamprologus brichardi. Next base: position 24,404,971 of record NC_142121.1, read on the forward strand.
ATCTCAACCCTCACCTTGAACCCATCAGTCACTTCTGGGCTTTTTCATCTCCAAATAGTTTTCCTAGCAGCACAGATTACCGTACTCTGATTTGAATAATAATTTGTATCTGATTTGACTTTGCAACCAAAAATATAGATGTAGGAATGTCCACATTAAACTGAAAGTATCCGCGTATATTTGTGTCTTAAACAGAAACCAGATTAATAATCATTCCAGAGATGCTTTGTTTTCAAGCACAGTAAAATAACAGCGTGGTAGCACAATTAAAAACACCGAGTGCAGATGAATGCCAGTCATAACTGCAAGTCGCTTTCATATGTAGTTAACGGAGAAAATGATTCAACTGTGTTTATTTCGCAAGCCTCGAGTGCTTTGTTGCGTGAGTCACGATGGCGGTCAGGTGTGTGGGGCCGAAGTCCTGTTTGTCTGTGTGGGAGGAAGATTTATCTGCACATGCACGCCTAAGCGATGCAGTGTGTGTGAATGGTGTGTGTGGGAGGCAAAGAGAGAAAAGAACGTCTGCGTAGGAGGCTCGAAAACCCATAGCTTTCATCTGCAACGTCCTTGCAGCGCTACGAGGAATAGATCAGCGTGCAGGAAAAGGGTTTCATCCTCTTTCTTGTAAATCATTGGATCGATACCGCCAAAATGAATTCATCGGGGCAGGCGGTGTGTAGGCTACACTATCATGGCCGACTGTGCCTGCAGCGCCGAATCTGCAGCACAGGCGCTCTTTAGGATTCAGGACCAGCAGCCGTGTGCTGTGTGATATGTGGCGCCGGGCGTGCTGCTGCTGCAGCTGCACACTCCGTGATCACGATCAACAGAGCTGCACCGAAAACAACGCCAGCATTCGCGCTGCAGTCCCCAGCTGTGTGCAGATCGTCGTTTGATAGCCGAACGAGTGAGCTTCCACACGCTTCTCAGCTTGCAGATCACACAGGCTACACCCGAGCAAGGCTTCGTGTTTGTCTGCACGTCAGCAGCGACGGCAGGCACAGATGTTTCAGCTCACCTCGAACAGTTTCATTTTCTGCCGCTGTGATTTGCATCCTGTGAGCTCAGCACCAGACACGCTGGCTACAGAGAGGCGAACGCTTCAGTTTATGGCATTTTTCACAAAGTACTCACTGGAGTGCCTCTTAGGATTCCAGTCATAGCTTTAATAAGCCACATAGTTATTCACACAAATTCTGGTATCTCAAGCATTACGTTTTAGACCCTATACTATGCTTGTTTAATGGCCCTCTCGAAACAGTTTGAAATGTTCAGTTGCTGTCATGGAAGAAGTGTAAGGAGTCTTGGTTGGCTGCACATCAGTGCTCACGTTCTACTTCCTGTGTTACTGTCGAGGAGAACCAATATTTCAGCTTTACAGCATCGCTTAGATTTTCTTGAAACCTCTGCTCCACGAAGAGAGATGGCATCACCTCTCTGAAACTCATGCGGCTATTAATAATGCAAAGCGACAAAGCACAGAGGTCACAGAGTAACCTGGAAGGCTGCTTCTGTTGATCCAGTGTGCTGACTGCAGGTGTTCCCAGCTTTATAAACGGCATTCAGTTCAGTTGTTCTCACCTGGATGATTGAGCACGCATCAAGACAAAGCACGTAGCATTTAATCTTGAAGTAGATCATTCATCTTCACCACACATATCTCCTGATCATAGATACAAGATCAGCTGTGAGAACCAAACAGAAAGGATGATCAGCAGAATAAGGCTGAGACATTTTTATCCCCAAAAAACCAACAAAAATCCAGTTTAACGGATGAAGGCAACATTATATTCTTCATTTAAAAAGAACAGGCTCCACTCATAAACGCTTTCAGATTTTTTTTATTGTTTCTCTTTATTATTTGCATATTTTTTTTGCTTCCTATTATTTCATAAATAAGATATTTCCAAGAAACGTTGCTTGCATGGAACGAAACACAGTCTTACATTCAAAACATGTACAGTTAAGGCATCAGAGTACGTAGAGTAAAACACCAACAGGGAAATCTATGTGACACGTGCTACATACTGCAACAGCCGGAGCTGCAGTCACTGAAGGACAGACTCGGATTACACATCACGCAGAGAAAGCCACAACATTTAGACGTATAGTTTCAGATAGTAGAAAAATACTAACAAAGGCTCTTTTTTTTTTTCGTAGCCCTGTACGGCAAGGTCAGCTCTGGTATCTATCATAGTGAGCGGGTCTTTTTACATTCAGAGACTAGGGGTGATGGTGGCGCTTCTGGTACGGATGAGAGCCTTGTGAGAGGCGCGAGGTCTTGCAAGCCCTCCTGCGTAGACGCCTCTCGTGCATCAGGAGCTGGAGGTGCTCTAGCTTACAGTGCAGCGTTTGATTCTCTTCTGTGGACGAGTGCACGACGGGACCCTCGTGGGCTACGTCACCTACAGAGAAGAAGAAAGAAATGGGTCAGACACATGAATGTTTATGGTGTGCTCTCCGCCATTAATTACTGCATCGATCATAAGAAATACACTTAAAAGCCACTTTGTCAGGCTTAATTTATATGTCTGCTAATTAATGCAAACATCCAATCAGCCAATAACACGCAGACGTGGTCAAGACGACCTCCCGAAGCTCCGACCCAGAATCAGTTTGCTTCTCTGACGCAGTAAAAATACGACTAGTTGAATTTTCTAAAGCTGCAGCTGTCAGATGCTTCGTCTTGTTCTACCACCTGTCAAAACCCTCAAAGTTTCATCAGCTATGAGGAGAAAGAAAAGCACCCAACTATGTAGAAGTGATTGACAGACAAGCTGCGAGGCAACTGCTCTGCTGATTTCCTCATATTTTCAGCTCTAATGCACACATACAAATCCACGAGAAACCCCGTCAGCACGAGAGAATCGGAGCCTAATAAGGAAGCGTAAACGCTCGTGGATGCGCTGTCGTTAACACCGCCTGTTAAGACTGTAATAGTCTTTATACTCACGAAGGCCCGTGTAACTGCTGCACAAGTGCTGCGTGACTAAACATGACGCAGCACAGAAACACGAGCCCGTTTTATTCTCTGGGGGCCTGAAACAGTGTCTTTTTTTATTGTTTTTGTTTCCATTTCCCTGTCCTGATTTCTAAAATGCACACTATTCCAGTATTTGCATGCATTTACATGCGCGTGATGATGACATGCTCTCCGAGTTTCCAAAATAATATTAGCTTGAGCTGACCTGGAGCTCCGCAGAGGGGCTCTGTCCTCTGCATCGCTGGTGGTCTGAGCTCTTCTGCTGTGAGCAGCGGGCTGACTTCAGCGCCTTGAGCAGGACAGCGGTGTAGAGGATGAGGAACTGGAGCCCCCTGGTGGTGGTAGGCGGCTCTGAGGAGGTCGTTGAGGATCTGGAGAATAATGGCGACACCACGTCGAGGATGACTGAAACCACTCTGACTGCAAGGGGCCAGGGTGCCTGAGAGGATAAAGGAGTCATTACTACTTTTTTCTCTACTAAAAACAGCTATTCAAAAGAGAAAGGTCATTAGATTAGAAAGAGTGCCCTTATAGTTGCAACACTAGGAAACATCACTGGTTTGTGTTAATCAGACCAAACAAAAACTGCTGAGCAGTCTCCAGATCAGACGTACCAGAGAAAGTCCCAGAGAAGATGCCAGGTGAGTGTCTCACGAAACTCTCTATGACAGCTCCTGGAGGATTGGGCAGCTGTGCAGTGGATGAAGCATCAGCGTTACTCTGTAAGGGACAAATATCCACCTTAAGGAATAAGTCTGAGTAATAAAATATTCTTTTCTCACTAATTTAAATTCAAAAAGACTATTGTGAAAATTTGGCTATGCGTTAACGTGGATGGCACTGACTTCTGTGTTAGAGTGTGTGTGGCTAACCTCTGTGAAGGTCGAGGCTGCTGTGGGGCTCAGGGGTGCCGGGCTGGAGCTGATGGGACCGGCTGAACAGACCGGTGCAGTCGCTCGCAAAGGAGAGCCCGGATGTGGAGAACCACAGGGCAAAGGAGGAGAAGGAGCGTGCGGAGATCCGTGCTCAGAGTGGGAATTAAGCAGAGAAGAGGGATTATAGGAGTTTGTGGCAGGAACGCTACTGGATGGAACCGAAGGGTTTTGTGAGTTCAGTGAAGTTCTGGCTCCCTGAGTGTTAAACTGAAACGAGGACAAAGAGTCAACAGAGAATGGAGTTGCAGATGAGGCTTGTGAAGCTGATGTGGTAGCAGGTCCAGTGGTGGAGGTCCACGCCGAGGCAGAGTGAGGGTGGTTCGTGCTGCTGGCCGTCTGCGCATTGCTGCCGTGAGCCTTTGAGTCCAGCAGCAGCTCCTTCACGTCCTGCGCCGACAGCTGGAGCTCCACACACATCACGTGGGCACCGATTCCAAGGTTAATGTTCAGAGGTGAGCGCCCAGACAGGAAGTCGTTAATCTGCAGGGACAGACAGGAAAGTTTCACTCTTCTTCTCCCGGTGCTATCAGTTTACAGCAGTTATCTGAAACCACAATACACTGATAACCAAGAAAACCTATCATGGATGTTTCCCATGAATTTCTCATGTGGGTCAATTTGAATGGCTTCAACGACGTAACCTCTGATTACAGAGGAATCTACTACACAGATAAATTTAAATAGCAAATTTGCCGCTTTGCTTCACCACACAAGCTTTAAAGACTGTGTAGTGTGTGTGTCTGTGTGGGTTATTGCCTCTGGTAACTACAAAAATGACGAAAGTTATCTCACCTATGTATGTTTTAATGTTATTAATTGGATCCGATGTTTGTTTTTATGCATCTATGTTGCAAAGTCTCTCTTGTAAAATGGATCTTTGACCTCAGTGAGCCTAACCTGGTTAAATAAAGGATACATAAAAATATATATCTTTATTGAACAATCACTCACAGCGCAGGCTGGGAAAAGTAAGTGAACTCTTGTCTCACAAAGATGAAATATAGAGCAGGACAGCGCAGGATGTGGAAAAAGAGAAGCGTGAGAAATTATTTGAAGAGGTGGATGGGTGCAAGATGAAGGCCAGATACGCTGTCTAAAGTTATTTCTTTTTTTAAAACTTCATATTAAAGACTTGTTGGAAGTGGCTCAAAGTTTACTAGAATGTAAAATATACTGCTGCAAGAGGATCCGGAAAAGATGGAAAAGAAAGTTCAAAAGGAGAAAGAGGAAGAGAAAATGATAAATAAAGAGAAGAAGCGACACGTCATGAAGAAGAAGGAAGAGAAAGAACAGACGGACAAAGATATCAGCATATTGTGAGAAAAGACAGTAAGTATGAGAAACGGCTGTGATGACAAAGATAAAAATAATAAAAGAAAAAAGGGAAGTAAAGAAGGGACTGGGGGGTAGAAAGAGGAACAGGTGACGGCTCCAGCATTCCTCCCCCTGAACTCTCACCTCCACCCCTTCTTTCCCAAACTGTAATATTGTAATAATAAATGGACAGATATGATTACATTTCTCCACCCTGACTGTCTGTGAATGTTTGCTGCTTGTGTTCAGTACAGAAAAGAAAAGTGCAGTTGTTTTTGTGCTATTATTAGGACTCTATATGTATACAGGTCAGACCTCATTTTACGAGTACAGTAATACTGAAATAAAAGGTAAAAGTAAGACGGAAATCCTGATAATTACAGGGTCCGCAAACCTTTTCTCTTGCAGCTTTAACGGCTGAACGACGTGTGTATAGCCAAAACTATGCACCTCCAAACTTGGTCTTTAGACGAGTATTTATTTATTGATTTTTTAAAAGGGTTTATAATATGTTTCTCTGCCTCATTCATGCATTCAACCGGTTTCTACCATAGACTGTACACCCACCAGCCACTTTGTTAGGCACACCTGTTCTGAGACTTGTTAATGCAAATATGTAATCAGACAATCACTCGACAGCTACTTAACACATTTAGGCATGTCGGCATGGTCAAGACGAGCATCAGAGTGCGGAAGAAAGGAAAGGCAAAAAAAAAAAGCCTTGTTTACTGCGTCAAGCTGATAGGAAGGCAACAGGAACTCAAATAACCACTTGTTACAACCAAGGTATGCAGAAGCACAACACGTCGAACCTTGAAGTAGATGGGCTACGGTAACAGAAAACCACACTGGGTGGCTCTCCTGTCAGCTAAAAACAGGAAACTGAGGCTACAGATCACACGGGCTCACCAAGACTGGACAACAGAAGACTGGAGACATGTTGTCTCGATTTCTGCTGCGACATTCAGCTGTTACAGAAGGAATTAGGTGCAAACTACAGGAAAACATGGATCCATCCTGCCTTGTATTAATAGTTCAGGCTGCTGGTGGTGCAACGGTGTGACTTTTTGCCCCCTTATTATCAGCTGAGCACCCTTAAAACACAACAGTCTACCTGAGTATTGTTGCTGACCATGTCCATCCCTTTATAACTACCAGTGTAGCGTGTTCTGATGGCTGCTTCCAGCAGGATAACACATCAAAGCTTAAATGATCTCATTCTGGTTTCTTGAACTGCTCTCTAATGGCCTCCACAGGCACCTGATCTCAATCCAGAGCACCTTTAGGATGTGGTGGACAGGAGATTCAGTTCATGGATGTATCTGTGTGGGGCTATCGTGTAAATATAAACCAAAGTCTCTGAGTTTCCTGCCGTGAAGAATCAAGACAGGTTGGAAGGCAAAATAGAGTCCTACCGAGAACTAATAAGCTGTATTTAATGAAATGGGTGCATGCAATAATATAATAGCAATATTATTACATGCAAACGGTAGTTTCTAGTGTTTACTTTAAGCATACAGTGAGAAAGAATTAAAACGCTCACCTGGACTTCTGTTAAACTTTCCAACACATCCATAACAGTCCTTTCAGCCCTGGTAGTCGAGCACTGTGCAGCACAATATGGTAAACAGTCTGATTATATGTGTGCGGCAAAGTTACAGAACAGCCAGTCTGATGTGCATTAGTTTACGTACCAGTAAACCAGCTTCAATGACTGGGACCAGAGTCAGTTTGCTGCCATCTGTTACACCCTGGTCCAGGAGCGTCCCTGCAGTCAGGTGCCTAATTTATAATACATAAATCAGCTTTAATGGGTAAAAGCGGGGGAAAAACCCCCACATACGCATCAAATACGCGGATTAAACGTAATTGCTTTACCTAAACTCCCGGAAGTGCAGAGCATGCAGGGTAAAGCAACAACTCACCTGTCTTTATGCAGGAGTACGATCCTGTCCGTGTGCAGTCTGAGTTTCTGGGAGATGCGCGCTTTCAGGGCCTCCACGGTCTCCCCCCGGGGGACGGTCAGCTCCACCGGGCTGCCGGCCGTGGAGGTGATGCACAGACGCATGGAGGACTGGCCGCTGGAGACCCCGGCCCCGCGGCTTGCACACTGGAAGGCGGTGACGCTACAGAGACCCCGCTGCTGCTGCTCCATTCACGAACACTGGCTGCTTTAAACTCGGGCTCTGGTCGCTGGGAGGACCTGAAGCGACGCGCTGCGGGGCTCCTGTGCTCGGGTCGTCACTGCTCCTCGATGTGAAGCATCCCTGAAACCACGACAAGCCGCAGACTGCACACCAGTTCCTCTTTCTGTCTCTGACAAGCGCAGCTCCACTCCTCCAGCGTGAAAATACACCCCGACCCCTGGCAGGCCGAGGCCCGCCCACTTCGCATCACAACCAATCGGAGAGGGACACAAGACTACGAAGGCTGTATTGCCCAATCTGAAGGAGCTCTGCTTCACGTGGCTTTTTTTCACCCAACTCGCCATTCATAAATGATGCAATCCGCAGTGCACATTTTGTACAGAATCACAAAAAAACATCCGACTGTAGTAATTCTTAAGATTTAAACTCTGGGGATTATTCACGTTATTAAAAGATTATACCAGAGATGCTTCTGTACCGGCAGGGGGGTTAGTTCTGACCCCCCGCGATGACACTGCATCCCTCTAAGGAGGTGACTATTTTGTTAAACACCCACTCCTTGGCATGAAAACAGCGTCGCCTATTTTTATGCAAAACCTTTAAGGAGCTCCTACAGCATGAAAGGCACAGAAAATCCTCACGGACATGCAGTGGAGTCAAACACGTGGATTCATGAAAACCTGAGAACTTTTATGATACTTTGAGCTGATTAAAACATGAGCATAATCAAAAGTATCCCTAACAACTTTTCTAAAGTTTTTTTAAAAATATATTTTTTTTCTGAGGAAAGAAAGCTTTCAGAGAAATCGTAAACAGACTGGTTCTTACATAGTGCTTTTCTACTCTGCAGAAGCACTCGAGGCATTTTATACAACATGCCTCATTCACCCATTCATACAGGGATTTTTTCTACAACGAAGTGTTTTCTATCTGACATTGACACACATCTACAGTCTGATGAGCACATCAGAGATCTACTTGGGGTTCGGTATGTTGCGTAGGGATACTTTGGCACATAGTCTGGAGCAGTCAGGGATCAAACCACCAACCTTTCAATTAGTGGATGACCTGCTCTACCTGAGATATGTCAGTAAGAGCCTCCAAGAATCTGATATTAGGGTAAGAACATACATCATACAGGGATAATCAGCCATTTATTCTTATGTTTCTCGCATTTAGCAATGATGTAGAATTTCACCGTTCAATCAGTGGGATGGGGCGCTCACAGAGAGCATCCAGTCTGTTTAATATTCGGGTCTCATCTCTGGTCTGGTCGAGGCTGCACCTGTCATGTGATGCACAGCCGAGTGGACTGGCTTGGAGTAAAGTGACGTATGAAGCCGAGGAGTGAAGAGAAATGGAGCTCATATGTGTCTCCTCGCTAAAAATAGCCATACCCACAGCACCCCCGTTTTACAGCCTGCGTCACTGCACTTCCACATGACCTACATCACCTCACACCCTCACTCACCTCTCTCTCCCAAACGCAGCCATGCAGAGCTTCGTTCATCACGTCTTTTCTGCCTGAAAAACCTCAGCATCTCTTGCCGTTCTCCTCTGGTTTCCTTTGCATAGCTGTTTCAGCAGTTACTGGGCTCTCTCTGTGCCTTGTATAACTGATATGAGAAGTTTATGCACAGGAAAACCAGTTTTCTAACCACTGCTGACTTCACTGGAATTTAGAAGGAATCCCATGCTGACCTCTCCCTGATCTTTTCTCCTTTAAATAACTCCCTGAACTTCATGTTCCAGTGATATTTTCATGGAGGATCTGACCTCCCTTTGGAGATTGCGTTCTCCTCCTCCTCCTCGTTTTCTTCCTCGTTTATCTCTCCGTTCACTCCAGCGCTTTGCTGAGAGGAGTGAGATGAGAGAGGCCGCTGCTTTACATTCTTCAGGCCTCACAGAAAACAATTCCACAGGATGTCCTGCTCTTCGGAGCATGCACAGACGCAGCTCTGACGTCAGCCCTCCAAGAACACACACGCACACACACCCACTGCGTCCATCCTCTCTTTCTCATTCCTCCCACCCCAACACGGCCTCTCCTGGCATCATTTCCCAGATGTTTCAGTTCCCTGGCAGGCTGTTTTACCCCTTGTATTTCCTGGAATTTTTTTTTTTTGATAAAACAGTCATACATGAAGAATTTTATCTGAAATATTTTAACAAAGACCTCACTGATCAGCTAAGAAAATCTAGATGGAATGTAGCTTTTAGACGCCACTAATAAGAACGCAATAAAGAAAGAGGGCACTACTGTTTGTTTCATTCATCTGTTGTTGCCATTTTATGACACAGCACAATAAGATCAAGGCCGATTAAGATGCAAAGAAATAACTATTAAAACTACAAGAACAAAAGTGACAAGCAGAATCATAAAACACCATGCACTGAGCAGATCTGGTTTAAAACCATTGAGTCTTTGTTGATTTGTAGCTCCACCTTTCCAAAGCATTTATTAACATATGCCTTAGTTCCCTTTAAGTACACCCACGCTTACTGTGAGGCAAGTCAGTTCCAGTGTACTGTGATCATGTGTAAATGGTGACAGTGTAACCTGTGAAAGGAGGCGTAGTACAGTCTTCCTAGTACAGATTAGAGATAGAACTAAAAAAAGCTAGAAAATCCAAAGATGTCTAACACATTGTACTCAAAGGCCAGTGTTACAGATCTGGCACTGAGCCACTTTGCTATATTCAGTTTTCTTCCCTACTTGTGCAACTTGTTCATTAATTATTATCCAAAACAATCACCATGTTACAAAGATAGCGCTCCACACGTGCCGTTCCCTCTGAGATCTGTCACGTCCGCTGAGTAATTTAACAGCTTTGAAATGCGGAAAACATCTAAAAAAAAAAGTAGAATTTCCTCTTTTCTGCAATAATTTTAGCTGCTGTTCCAACTGTGGAGCTGCTTTAAAATGACTGCTGTCTTATTCTTTATTTCTCAGGATACTGATACTCTCATATCCGGCAGAGAAAGTTATACATTTTTCTTATTTTAATAAGAAAAACTCATGTCCATGATGAGTCTCTCCATATAATTAGGGTTATCTGGCCTTATCCACTGTGCCTCATTGTATATAATGAAAAGTGTATTTACATTTCAAGGGAAGAGCTCTCTCTGGCTTTTTGAGTAATTAGGTTCTTGTTAATGGAAAAAGGGTTTGAGGAGATTAATATATTCCAAAAAAGTGACCTAGAAGAAAAGAGAGAACACATTTAAGACCGTAGCAGCTTAGTCACTGGTGGCAGAGGACACCGTCACAGTTTCCTGTGCCCAACACATTTATGTGTACCGCCACTGAATAAATACATTTTGGTGATTTCAGTCACCCTGAACTGATTTCCCAAGTTGAATTAAATCACTTGTCACGTGTGGTTATTTCTGTCGCTCAGCTTTGAACCAGTTCTCGAAAGTTTTCGGAGAGGCGGGGGAAACAAACCCAACAACAACCCAAAAATAGCTCTTCGGATGTCTAAGTGCCCCCCTGTTTCCTGTTTTCATAGAGGCACAGGTTACACGTCTATTCATTTTGGTGCTGAGGCATTTTCTGTTTGTGCAAAACATCATGCAAGGAGTGCACACTGCAGAGGTTAGAGCTGCAAACTGTGGATTCCATTGTGGGTGCAGATGCAATATGCAGTTTGTAGCCTATATGATGCGAAAACAGAGACAAACACAACAATAAAAAAAAGGGTCATGTAAACAACAAAACCTTAAACTAGCAGATGGATTTACATCATTTGCAAGCACTCTTACGGAGGTGGGTTAACTTAGCAAATTTAGCAAAATGCACCCAAACAATAAACATCACAGATTAAGAGCAACATGAAAAGGAGGGCAGATAAATTCTTTCTGCAGAAAAGCATCCTCACTAGAATCCAAATGTGCAGCAGCTTTCACTGGCAAATAATTTTAGATGGACTAACTCTATTGAATTAGAGTGAAATGAAGCTTTATTTAGCTGTTTTCCCCCTGGACCATCTGGACAAAACCTTCAAGCAGATCTTCCAGTTTTCATTTCTGCAACCCCCCCCCCCCCCCCCCCCCAACCCCCCTCCAAAACAACAAAAACAACAAAACCCAGACAGAATCAAACAGAACAAATTAAAATGAATTAATTAAGTCAAACAAAACATTGAAAAAAACAGCAGTGCAACGCTGCCACCACGTGGCCAAGCATGAGATTACAAAATAAACGTTTTAAGGGGATCCGTCTGCTCCTGCTATAGGACACAGACTCAAATACTGCAAAAAGGGAAACATATTTCAGTGACTTATATAAATATCTGCATCGATATATATATATGGCTCCGATAATTACTGCCCCCCCTCCCTCTCCCTCTCAGTAGATACCATTCATGAGCAGCTGGTGTGAATGAGGACGGGTTTTCTCCTCCATCTCGCATCATCACCACCATCATCACCACTGTCGTCGTCAGTGCCTGTCACGTGGTGCGTCGGGAGCGGGCGGTGGGTGTGTCTAATCGCGTGTGGCTTCATTCATAACTACAGTCTTTATTTGAAGCCCAAATTAAAGTATGCAGACGGGGCAGGCTGCCGGTGGACCGCTTCAAACGGAGTCTACAGCCGGGTGAGTCCGATCCTTGCGCCTCACACACACACACACTGATCAGGTTACACGGACCTACAGCTGTGCTCACGGTTTAATGTGGTACTATTTCATTATGTAATAGGTGGGATAGGTGACACAGCCGACTCTAGATCGCAGCATCTGATTTATTGGGGCATGTCTGAGGCGCGGGCGGGGGTCCTCAGCTGAGCCCCCACACTCCAGCGTGTCCGGCACATCAAGGCTCCTGGGTGACTAATCGTGATTTATTCCCCGCAGGCTGAGATCAGACGTCGCAGGGATATGGGGCTGTCCTGATCCGCGGGTTTTCGGAGGAGAGGGGAAGATGCTGCCGAGGCTGCTGCTGCTGCTGATGCTGAGGCTGCTGAGCGCCGCCGGCTGCAGCGGATCGCTGTAGTCGGGCTCCACAGAGCGGAGCGAAGCACCGTCAACGACGCCTGTATAGAACGTAAGATGCATCACATCTGGAGCACATCATCGTGCAGTCACACGTCAGACTGACATCCATTACCCGCCCCCCTTCCTCCTTAGTCCGGACAGTATTTATGAAAGTGACACCATCCGCTCCATTACCGTGACATAAAGTACACCAAGACGTCGTCAAAGATGATGTTACATTCTAACATGACTTCAGACCCTGGGACTAACACGCGCACGCACGCACGCGTTGGATTAGGTTATATTTTTTGCCACCAGTCGGGGTCAGTGTTTTAAACTTCAGCTTCAGTATTTACCGACAAAATGATGGTGAAGCTGATGCACTGCTACTAGATTACAATTACCAATACTATAGCGCCGAAAATTATTTTTTAAAAGATCATGATAATAATAACAATAATGACATTTTCCAAACCTGACTGGAGATTCACGGTTGCTCCAGCTTCTAAAACTCAATCAATCCAGTATTTTAATAAATATGTTAATAACTAGACTTGACTTAATTTGTGAAATTAGTTTAAAAGAGCCCCGTGGATTTGTCTGGATGTAATAATTGAATACACAGAGAATGTAAGAGTGATCCTTCAAGGATACATTTTAAAACCATCATCCAAAGTTCATGACTGCCTGTTACGTGATCAGCAGAAAGAAGACAGATGGTTTCCAAAAAAACATCTGGAGTTATAATTAATCTAATTAATTATCTGTAAACACACACACACACACACACACACACACACACACACACACACACACACACACACACACACACACACACCATTAAATGCCCACTTTAACCTCATTCCATCTCAAAAGTCTTCCTGAGATGAAATCCTCATGTCTGTTATGGGGATCTGATTTTTTGCCCACATAAAGAAGACCCGTGTCTCCCTCAGTGTACATCTCACCAGTGATTAAGGTCCCCACACTATACCCCGACTGCTCTCAAGCACATTTTGACAAATGCCAAGCGTTCACTGAAGATAATTCGACAGCAGAAGAATGGGCCGTGTGTGTCTGTGTGTAGTTCTCGCCTCAATTCAGAGCTGCGCTCACATCATCGTTACCTCGAGCTTGTTGGTTTGTATGAGCTCTTACATAAAATATGGCTCTCACATGGTGAGGGAATGTGCGGCGGTGTTATCAGCATGTGTGAAGAATGCGGTCTTGAGCCGATGTTACACAAGCTGAACTCTGTGTAAATATTAATGGGGTGTCAGCTCCTCTTCCTTTGCTCGCACCTTTCTGCAGGAGAGGTTAGTTTACCAGATGTGAGCAGATGTTTGGGAGCTTTAGCTGAGAGACATTTGTGAGGGGTTTTGTGCCATTTCGGTGAATGTCAGCTAATCTCAGCAAAGCAGTCGACCCAGTCAACTGTCAGGCTTACATTCTTGGGGATGTTAAAGAGTAATTACTCCAGTTTTGCAATATCCAGCTCAGCTGACTTGTTTTGGAGGTTATTAAAGTCTGATGAATTCATGTTATCTCCATGATCTGTGGCTGCTGGTATGCAAACAGCCTTCATTACTAACCAGCGTATTTCAAGTTTGAGGGGTGTGGATGAGCTCCAGGAGGAATTCAAAAGAAGATTCTGCTGGAGTGCATTTTCTAGCCTAAAAGTCTGCAGCATCAAGCACCGGAGCCAGGGTTTTTAGCAATATTGAACTCTGTAGATTTCCATATTTTTCATCTTTTCAGTTTCTTCAGAAACCTCGCTTTTGGATTCCCTTGCTGCCTTAAAACCCCACCGTGTGCCATTTATCTATAATTACCACAAAGTCCGGCTCAAATTGTCAAAATGCCAGCTTTCAGAAACAGCTCTGATTGCGTGACGCACCACAAATGCACTGTAGCCGTGGTGTGCATCTTCATCTTATAAAGACATTAAAGCTGAACTATCAGGTTCTCTGCCAAACCATCAGCCCGCACACGCATCCCCAAATTATTTCCAGGCAGTGAGTAACAATCATCACCCTAATGATATGAAGATGTAGCTGCACATTGCTGCTGTGTCATTCTCAAATTGTCTTTCATTTGATGTGGACATGACAACAGATAACATCCTGTGGTAAAAGTACGGCTGCGAGTACATCTGTGCGTGCAAGTGAGATGTGATGACGCATAAGTTGTGAGTTCTGCGAGACAGAATTACAATAGTGGTTTTAAATGGCCCATTTGTCGGGTACTATTTTCAGCTGTGCATTAATACTCTCTGGGTGCTCTCATTAATATTTTACAGCACTGATGTATGTGGTATTTAAAATAAACTGCCATATGCTGACTGTAAAACAAGAGCACATCACACTGTACAATGCTGTGGCTCTCTCAGGTGTTTTTGATGGTTATAAAGTAGAGTTATGTGGCTCAGAGGCTTATCCTACCCTGTAAAAGTCTTGAGTCACCCTTCATTTCTTTTGGTTTTGGTATGAAAATGGGAAATAGATGCAGCAATATACTGAAACAGACTGAAGCGGTAGCTGGTGTAGGATCCGACCCCTACTTGCTTTACCTATCTCCTAACCTCCTCCACACTAAGTGACAACAGTTTCCATTCTGATGAAGCTTCAGTGAACAGTAGATGGATCAACTGAAGGATCAGATGCATCTTTGAGGTCTTGTGTCATGTGTTTGCTGGATTTTCTTTCTCATTTCTTAAGGACATGACTTGCAGACATTATTTATCTGCTGTATATAGTTTTGCAGTCCTGCAACTTCTTCGTTTGTCCTCCAATTGTCCAGTTTCCTCACATTTTTAATGACACTCTGCAGACCATGCTGAGATATGCCAGGTTTTCAGCTGAAATTGGAACAAACAATGTGTAAAGAAATAAGGCGTTACTCAAGACTTTATGCACTGTTTATTTGTAAATGTTATGATTAGTGAGGGCTTTGACATTTTCATATCCTTAGCATATCTTTAAAACTCCTTGGTCCAACAGGCTAGCCAGTCCCAAATATTTTTATTTTGCAGTCTTGATAACTAACCCGTTTCAGTGTTTGGGGTGTATACCAGTATTATAAAAGTTGCGTGATCAGAGCACCCTGCAATGGAGTTAAATTCCCAGCCTAAATGATTGTTTCAGCCCAGTCTTGTGGGATCTTTCCACACCGGCTTAGTTCTGGATTCGATGACCACGAGAAAACGACTGCGCATCTTACCAGTGATCACACTGTTTACACCTAAGACTTTTCAGCATAACATAACAGGAATTGTGTTGCTGTCTAGTAAGAAGCGTCAGCTCAGTGTGTGACATGCTTCACTTTCTCATCCTCTGCAGGGTTTACTCACACCGACCTTTACCATGAGCAATGATCTGCCTGTTCTGACAACTCTGACTGAGAGCTCCACTGTGAGTACTGTCAACACCTTTGACATAAACTGGTCAGTGCGTCCACTGGTGCTGTGCTCGGCAAATTTCAGTATTGATCTAATAGCAAGTAAACACAGGGCCAATATGACTGAAACCAATGCTTTCAACTTATAAAGACAGCTTATGTAGGGGAGAGCAGTGTGTCATGATTTGATGAATCACTAAAGCATGTCATGCTAGTATCGATCCGATACCAACACCAGCATTCATCTGTATCAATTTAAAGCAATATTTGAACTGAATACAAGCTACTGCTGGACATAGATGGGTAACATCCTCTTGACTTACTGTCACCTGATTCAGCTGTATTGTTAATAAACACTGAAGCCGAATTTGACCAGAATAGGAACTGAAATCTTTAACAAACTGAAGTAATAAAGTAGATTTTGTTCTTTCTTGGCAACTAGCGAGATACCGGCAGACTAATGGCTCAGAAAGGTCGAGCCTCTGTGTGACATAAAGGACAGTTTTCCCTCTCTCTTGTCTGCAGTGGACGAGTTGGCAAATATAACATTAGAAAACATTAGAAAATATCACTAAAATACATTATTATTACTACTTTATTACTATAGTTATTTTTAGGCGTTTGGACCCTAAAAGGGTCTAAACTCACATGAATCATCAGCCCTTTCTGGTTTAATAAGCAGATAATGACGTTAGATTGAGCCTGTGATTGAAGCTGACCAAGACTGATTGAGGCTCGTACAGAAGAACCTCTGAGATCATAGTGGAGGCAGTGAAAATCAGCTGTCTTTGCTCTTTTCAAACGTGCACACGCCGTTTTCTAACAGGCCGTTGCTTTTCTTTGCCTCATGTTCGGAGTAAACTGGATATATTTGGGGGTTGGCTCGCTCTATTGACAACAACTTTAAATAGGCAGCATCAGGCTTCGGGTTTGCTTTAATAACCTTGCTGCTGCTCCTATTAAGGTCATCATCTAAAAGTTGGAGCTTCTCCACCTCACAGTTAACTCTAAAGCTCCATAATGGCCATCTGTCACACTTTCCTGCTGAATTAAAAAACACAAAGACTTGCAGCAGATGAATATTCTGCATGTGATGCAGGGTGGAGGAAAGAGAAACCAATTATTTTCCCTGCTTTTTGAAGCTGACATGGGAAGAAGAGCCAGGAAAGTCTCGGTGCGGTGTGCGGATGGCTCATGTGCGTTGGCATCCTCCTCCTCCTCCTCTTCCTCCTCCGATTTCCATTTTTAGCCTGCAGAGGCCTCATTTCCCCTTCATTGAGAAGAGCTGGGAAATTGAATTAAGGGTCTCGCTGACGTTTCGATTAGCATCCACGGGCTCACTCAGCCAAGACAGAGTATTAATCCGAAGAACGCGGATGTACACAAGTGTGCGTCTGGATAAGAATCACTGTGAGGAACTTAAGAGAGTCTTTCAGTGTTAATTCCACTCATTAAATATTACAGCGCTTAGCTGACCGCCTAATGCCGGAGAGAGAGAGAGATCCCTCAGTGCTGTGAAGCTCAAGGGGAGAAAAATCAATTACTGAACTGTGCAGCCACCAGTTCACTGCAACACAACGTAACAACAGAGATACTGCATGTAAGCGTGTGCCTTATTGTGCTTCTGAAGGAAGGAGTTATGAGCTCCAGCTATGCCATGTGAATACAAGCGGTGCAGATTAACTTCATGTTGCGCAACCCAAATGGGAGAAGAGTACAGAGAGTACCAGTTTGACGGGTTTTTAGTGAGACCCTTTGTATTCGTAAAAAGGGAGAAATTCAGATTTTTA
This sequence comes from Neolamprologus brichardi, assembly GCF_056152115.1. NCBI lineage: Eukaryota > Metazoa > Chordata > Actinopteri > Cichliformes > Cichlidae > Neolamprologus > Neolamprologus brichardi. The sequence goes on from NC_142121.1 coordinate 24,422,514, forward strand.
AACTTGTTACTGTCAGCAGTAACACTTGTTTTTTCTTGAAGTACAAAAATAGCTTTAGTGTTACTGTTTCATTGGTATTTGATTAACACTGCTTTTCCATTTGCACTTTTCTCTAATATTTGTTAATAAACAATGAGATGAATTAAACTGGTCACTGGATTAAACCACGAGTCGGTAAAGTGACCCCAGCCTTTCTGTGTGCTTTGTCATCTTCTTCAGTCTCAGCTGTAACAGACATGCACACTACTGATGAGTTTCAGTTCAGATTGAGACTAACAAATCAAAAAAATGACCCTGTCATTACGGTGTCATAAGTTGGTTGTTACACTAAAACTTTCAAATGTAAAGCTACTCGTTATGTGGAACGGTACTTATTAATATTACACTGATGTATATAAAGTGGGTCCATGGTGTAAATGTTAACACATTTGCCACACACATGTCAAAGATTCCTCTGAGTTTTTGTGACATGGTGTGTTATCCTGCTGGAAGAAGCCATCAGAAGATGGAAACACTGTGGTCATGAAGAGACGGACTTGATCAGCAACACTCAGGTGCTCATTGGACAAAAATATCCCCCACAGTATTACATCAGCAGCAACATGAGCTGTTGAGAAAAGGCTTGAGCTTTCATGTGGTTTGCACCAAATTCTGATCCTACCATCAGGAAGTCCATGTGAGCTGTAGCTTTAGTTTCCCATTCTCAGCAGACAGGAACCTGCTTCTGTTGCTACGACGTGTTTAGAGATGCTCTTGTGCACAGCTTGGTTGTAAAGAGGGGGTATTGGAGTTATTGCTGCTTTCCTACCAGTTCAAATCAGTCTGGCGATGCTCCTTGGATATTTTCTCTTTTTAAAAACACTTTCTGTAAACTCTAGATCATGTGGGGGAAAAAAATCAGTAGATCAGCAGTCTGGCCCCAGCAGCTACGACGGCCACTTAAATCACCTTGTTTCGTTATTCTGATGTTCAGATTGAACTTCATCAGATCGTTTTGACAACATCCACATGCCTAAAAGCACTGAGTTGCTTCCATGTAATTGATAATGCAAATATCTAGTCGTCCAAGCAGTTGAACAGGTGTAATTTTATTTATATTTATTTTATGGAACTTATCCAACTTTGAAAACAAAGCTTGATTTATTGATTTAAGAAAATATATTTTTTACTATTTGATTAATATAAGCAAGATGTTATGGCTGATGGCCCCTCTGAAATGAATAAAGGTTTGACCAAACGTGCCACCCTCTTTTCACGATTGCCTCCCATCAGGATGTGCCGGTGTCGGCCGGTCAGGTAGAGAACTATGTCCTGCTGTTGGTGCTGCTGAGCGCTTTCGCCGGGGGGATGCTGGTCCTGCTCTCCCTCCTGCTCCTCTTCTGTCACCGGTGCTGCATGGGTGGGCGACGCTACTCCAGGTGAGCGCTACCTTGCAAAGTGACACACTGCGTGGGGACTAGCAGGTCAGGCTTGCCTCGACGGCACTCGGGGATTACAGGGGCCGATGTGATTATGACCGCCGTGGATTAAAGCTGAAAATGAAATGGAAAGCTGCGAGGTGACGCTGCGTTTTTGCTTCTACGAGAGAGATCTGAGTAAAACTCATTTGCCTCTTTCAGAGCGAGCGATGACCCTGAGAAGACAAACACCACTTATGCTGAGGATTCTCAGCCCACGCAAGGTCAGAGCTGTGTAAATTTTTCACGTTCTTGTTTTTTTCCTTTCGGTCCGCTGTCGTCAATAACTCCATTATTCCTCTCCCTTGCTGTGTCCTTGTTGTCTTTGTCACTCAGAAATCACCATTCGTCTCGATGAATCAGATGCCCTCTCAGCATCGAGCTGTCACGATGGAGAGTCAGAACGATTCATCTCCACCGGGTCCACGGGCCGCAGAGTCTCCTTCAATGAGTCTGCACTTTATGAACAGGAGAAAACGACTCAGGACAAAGGACGCAGGTACAGCTCAACTGAGCTTGGGATTTTTTATCACTTAGATAAGCCGTTTGATGCCATGAGCTCAGGTGCTCAATCTTTATGTTCAGGTACACCCTGACCGAAGGAGACTTCCACCACCTGAAAAAGGCCCGGCTGACCCACCTTCACCTGCCTCCGGCACCATGTGACCTAAAAATACTCACCATCATGGAATGCGACTCAACAGAGAGCAGCACCATAAACATCAGTGAGACAGCAGCTCCCAAGCTACCCCTCACCATCTACCAGGTATGCTTGAAATCACACATTGTTCAGTCACTGGAGCAGACTCTCTCAAGGATAACATGCGATTCAATTCTTTCTCTCCAGCCCGCTAAGAAGAGAGTCTCTGACTGGATGGGCCAGAGCCTCAGCGGGGGTCTGCCAGGAGACCGACACCACTCCGTCATCCTGGACGAGGGGCCCAGGCAGTCTTTATCAGCCATGAAACCACAGCACACACGTTCTCAGACAGTGAGTTTGACTTTTATTCACCTCCCACTGAGAATAAAAGAAATAGGTGGGTCTTAATAAGTCTTAAAATTTCCTAATAAGCCTGCATTCAGTAAAAGGCAGGAATACAGTGTACAATTCAGTGCAGATTCATCTGCTTTCATCAAACATTAACAGAGCTGTGAAAATCAGCTGCCACGGGCGCTGAAAGCTGCTGATGCGCTTTGACATCAGTCATCACTGCTACTCAGTGACAAAATGACAAACTGCTGTCCCCCGAGGACTTTGCCTCTGCCCATCATAATCCATCTTAGCTCTCCCGCTTCAGCTCCTCCTTAATGTGTCACCACCACCCTCCCCGTCCTCCTCGTCTCTTCTGCCAGATGGAGGCTATTGGCGACAGGGGAGAGGCCGAGAGCGAGACGAGTCAAACTGTGGGCCAAGCTTCAGTTCTGCATTTCTTCTCCAAACTGCGGCGTCACGCCAGTCTGGAGGGGGCAGGGCCTTACTTCAGGAGGTGGAAGTTTGACACCACGCATCGTGCTGCAAGTCTCGATGCCAAAGGTTTGTGTGCATGCCAGAAATGGATCACTCAGACATGGTTAGTTCAGCCAGGGCACGAAATCAGTCACAGTTATAATCCTGACAAATACGCTGGATTCAGTTATGATGACTAAAGTTGGTGGTTTGACCCGTGGTTAGTCCAGTCTGCATGCCAAAGATAGTGAAGCCCGTGTGGCTACAAATGTTATTATTTTAGATAGATAGATAAGGATCTGTTGTCACTGATGCTCTGCTCCGTCTGGGAATCGTGCTCTCATGTATGCATGTGGATGGACAGAAAAGTCCCAGATCAGAGCCATGCTGCCAAATATGTATTACTGCTGATGGGAATATTATGCTTCTTTTGACTTTAGCGGCCCTGACTGAAATAAGACTGAAAGCGTGGGTAAGGTCTAACCTTCTTATCATATGAATTTCTCACAGGGTCCCCCAAGAGAAGGCCCTTTCAGAGACAGAGAGCAGCCAGTGAAACCACTGATCACGCTGAAGACGATTCCTCTCCTCTCCGAGATGAGGCCATTGAATCTTTTCCAAATACACCCATCCAGTCCGGTGGCCTCCAGTCACTCTCTGCAGAGTCTCTCTCTCATCCCCAAACTACACCCACATCTTCAGTCTTCCTTAGCAGGTACACCCCTGCCCATAATACCATGACTTAACACCATGCAATTCACAGAATTGTCTGACAGTTTTCCCATCTGTGCAGGCTTAATCTGGAGGCCATGGTGGAGGTAGGTGGTAGCAGCACCAGGAGAGAAGAGTTCAGTTTGCCACCAGATCGCTGCCTCGCCCAGAGGCAAGAGGAGGTTACAGTTAATGGAACAGGAACACTGAAAGAGGCAGTCGTAGGAACAGCAGCAGGATCGGGAGGAGACGGGCTGGAGTCAGCGGACGAAGATGAGTTGTTTGGGACGCAACAAGAAGCTGTCATTCCGGAAAGGTTTGAAGACATGTTGAGGAAAGACGCAAAAACAGATGGTGCGATGGCAGACGCAAGGAAAAAGAACGAGGTAGAGCCAGATGATGGAGACGAAGTGGTGTTGGGGGCAGAAGCCAGACAAAGGACCGACTCGGGCTCATCGCTTTCCTTCATGGTTCGCCAGGAGAGCCTGGAGGCACCTCCTTCCTTGTACAGAGACATTTGGAGCTTGCGAGCCTCTCTGGAGCTGTATGCCTCCTCAGACCAGAGCAGCACAGACCGGGAGTCCATCCGCAGCGATGCGGACAGCGTGTCATCCCTTGGCGGTGCAGGAGCTCGTTCTGGCCTCGACAGCTGCTTGTCCCAAGACCTGGATGATGAGCCTGAAGGAGATGGGGAGGGAGAGGGATTGGAAGGGGGAACCAGAGGGGCATTGGGTTTAGACAGTGAGATGGGAAGTGGACCTGGGGGAGAGGGTGAGGGGGGGAACAGAAAGCTCCTTCAGATGGACAGTGGTTACGCCTCCATCGAAGCTCCATCCAGGGCTCCTGAGGAGATGCGACTGTTTGGGACTCCCGGTGCCTCACGAGGGAAAACGGCATCAGAGAGGAGGTTGTTTTTCACCAACTCCGGTAGAAAGGGTTCAGTATGTGAGAGCATCGAGGCCAGGCTGTTTCAGGAGGAGCTGGAGGATGAGATGGCAAACAGCACCGAGCCAGAGGAGAAACTAAAGGAGAAACCACAGAGCGGCAGCCAAACTCTCACCCTCCAAGATTCACATCAACCTCTGAAATCTCTTCACCCTCAGAAATCTCCAGAATCGCAAACACAGCTGATGTCTCCACTTGTGAAAACAATCCCACAGCCCACCAGTCCTCACCGAACACATCTCCGCCGCCGTGACTACAGCATAGATGAGAAGACGGACGCCCTATTTAACGAGTTCCTTCGCCACGACCCACGGTTCGACCAGCAGGACTCCCCGTTACGTTCCAGGCACCGATCCAGAGTTCACCTCCGGAAACAGTGGCAAAGACATAAGCAATACAGCGATCCTGGCTCGAGCTCTGGGGGAAGATACTCCCCGTCTTTGGAGAGGCAGAGGTTCACGCCGCTGAGGAGAGGGGACAGCGCTGGTTACCCTCTGGACACCAGATACCACAGCACCCTCTCGCGCATCGCAAGTGCTGCTGATGAAGAAGCCAGCGAGGTCGCGGCTTCTGAGGAGGCAGCAAAGGAAAGAGCAGAGAGCGCAGATCCATCACACGAAGGCGCAGCAGAGGATTCCCCACAAAGCGCTGCCAACAAAACATCCGAAGGAGACGAGGCAACAACAAAGAGCAGCTCTTGTTGTGCAGCTTCAGCTGGCGAGACCGATGGCTGCCAAGCCTCTGCAGAGAGACAGACAGCAGAAAGCACAACTCGCCAGTCTGTAACCACTGTGCCTGCACAAAAGAGCTTCATGGACCCAAGAGTTGACAACAAGAACAACAACAGCAGTCAGGCTATCCTATCAGAGGTCTCCCTGCAGGCACAGAGCAGTCTGACAGACAAGCTGGCTGTGTCAGTGGAAGAGAGGCTTTACAGCGGCCTGCGCAGCACAGAGATCAGCCAGGGGGAACCGGAGCGTGTGCTCACAGTGGCTCGCACAGCCTCACCTGGATTCAGTCCCACGTAACTTGTTAACGTCTGTTTTTCAGTCTGTTGTCTATAGAGCGCACACCCAGATAAACGGGTCCACAACAGTTCAAACATCCTCGTGTTTCAGATGTCTTAAAAAAAAAAAAAAAAAAAAGGACGGAAGTACCTTCTCGCTCAAGCATTTCCATTCTCTGTCACTGTGATGCCCATGTGACACGTGATAATCCCTTCCATTGGTAATCATGGGGGGAAAAAAAAAAGAAATAAAGAATTGCACTCAACCTATCATAAGAAAACCTACATATTTTCAGACTTAACTGTGAATTCTTGGCATGCTACCGTAGGTCCGAACATCATCATATGTGAATACTGTACAGTTTACAAAAAAGCACTTTGATGGGAAGAAAGACAATGATGGCGTTTGTTCCCCCTCATTTAAAAAACCATATCCTCCTCAAGTGTCCTTCTTGTCTCGACCATCATGAGGTTAAATGTCTGTGTGAGCTGTTGTATCAGAACAATGCTGACCATGTTGAAAAAGAAAAAAAGAAACAGCGTAACAATTCTTCAGTGCTTGCAGCCCTCTCTTTCATGAACATGTCTTAAAAGTAAAAACAGATGGGAAGCACAATCCAGTCAGCAGGCGTTTTTCCATCCTCATATTTTACCCGTTTTTATTCTTGTTAGCCATCTGTCCCCTGTGCATCAATCAGGTTGTGTCCGGGAGGAGTGGCGTGAGTGCTGCTGAGGGAAGACTGACAGATGATGCTTAAATAGTGACACAGTAGCCTCTCAGGCTTTTAGACAGATGGTTTGGTGATGGGAGAGCCGATGCTGTGAGGCACGGGAGGTTGAAATAGCTCCTGCGACGTTGTCTGTCAGAAAGGCAGTGTGTGCTTCCAAATAAAAGTTTGGTGATTTACTGCATTTCTCAAAATCAGCAATGGAAGTAATCTTACTAAAAAATGAAGGCCGGGTAGGCGAAGTCAGATTATTTTATGCCACAGAGCTCCATATTTGTTGTCTAAACATTATTACATAAACATCAGTGAGTCACACTGTTGGACTGTTCTGTCATTACAATGAGAGCAGCTACCGAGCCCCGCAGACATCATCCTGCTGCCATAAATACAACGCCGAGCACCAAATGCATCATTCTCCAGCTGAACGCTGCCCTGCCAACGCTCGGGAAAAAAAGCGCTGTTTACACTTGAGAGATACTCGCTTCTTTGCCAGAAAAATCTCAGCCCAATGACTTTAACCTGCATCGCACAACCATCGTAAATCTAAGCAACCCATCCAGCTGGGTAGAAAGTGACGTGCGGCTTAATTATGCAGTCAGAGAGTCTCAGAGACATCTTCTGGTGGAAGTGGTTTAATACTTAAGGCAAAATTTAACAGCTAATCTTAAGATGAGAGTCCATGGGAACAAGCGTAATTATCCTCAAAGCTTTAAGAATATTAAATGCTCGCGTATGAACTGTACAGCAAACTCTCTTAGCTGATAACTGGTTTTCATGAGCTTTTCATCCAGCTAAGGGATTTTAAACTAGTCACACAATCCCGATGTTTGGTTTAAATAATCTTTTTTTGTGTTGTTGTACTAAACTCGTGGGAATTTTTTTTAAAAATTTCCTGTGAAACTACAATTTGCATCTTTAAGGACATGTTCGTTGTCAATATATCACATTTTGTTTCGTTCAGTTCATGAGTACATCACCTCCCTTAGGAGAACCAGAAGAGACGCTACAGCAAGGAATTGATCTAATATGGAAAACTAATTATCAGGTTTTCCTCTCCTGCCTTCAGTTTGTACTCTTTGTTTTGCATTCATGTGAGAAATACTTCATTTTCTAATGCGTGATGAAGACTGTCAACTGGGAAATGAAACGGTAGGTACACAGGGTTTTTTTTAACTTCTGTTTGAGCTCCAATGTGCATCTCATGAAATTTTTAACCCTCATTCAGGGTGAAGCGTATGCTTTAGTGTGCAGAAAATTCAAAACGTCTCGCAGCCTCAACAAAAGCTCGACCTTGTGAGGCGAAAAATCGATTTGCACTTTAAGTTTTTCAGATTTTTTTTTTTTAATAAATGATTTTTTGCTGCTGATCTGTCTGCTGACACAAGAGTGAGACCAGTAACCTTAAGTGTGCCCTCACGTACTAATCACCCTCCCGTCTTTGGTCTGTTAGCGCGACATCTCTCTTCTTCATTTGTCTCGTCGTACGGAGAGCCTCTCCGTCGACCTTGCTGACGTGGGAAGCGCTGCTCTCTCCCTCCCTCACAGTGGTGACTCACCTGCTCTCTGATCTATTCCCAGTGAGGAGCTGATGATGGGCCTGCCTGCGTAAGAGGGGTGGGGTGGGGGGGAAAGGACACCCGCTGAAGTGATCGGCACACAGCAAAGAACATCACTGCATGCCGCCCGCAACCGCAGCATCACCCTGACTACCTAATTGCTGCAGACACGAGAGGAAGATGAGTCTAATATTCCTGTCAGAGCTGTGCGCTCTTTAAAGGACACGTGAAATAAAGGGGGAGGAAAAAATAAAAAAGGGTCATAAACTAATGAGCTGTGTTTATGAAAATATGCTGAACTTAAATTCAAACAGAAAGGATCATCCAACAAAACAGCCTGTTTGGGACATGTTTTATATAAATAATAATTAAAAAATATTGATAGGAAAAAAAAAAAAGAAAAAAAAAAAACCTAAAAGGGGAGGGAAAAAATACAAATCTCAAGGCTTCAGTCCGTCAGTGCATCCACATAAAACCAAGAGCTTTCCCTTTCTTCCAGCTCTGTACAGCATGCAGTTTCTATGTCGGTGGTAGCACTACCATAATTATGCTCAGCAGAGGTTTAAATATAGAATTATTCATAACATGTGTTTTTTTTTCCTCTTTAATTTTTTTTTTTTTTACACATCACAATGTGTCTTAAAAACTGCCATTAGGGTTCTGTAAAAACAAAAGGTAGTCAAAGAAACAAGGTGGGTTAAGGAGGGGTGGGTGGGGTAGGTGGAGAGGAGGAGTGGGTAGGTGGGTGGGGGAGTCTGTAACGTCCAGTGCAACACTTGGCTCTCTGAGGAGGATGACAAGATTGGAGAGGAGGGGAGAGGGTTGGGAGGGGGAAAATGATAAGAGAGAACTGGATGAGTTTAGTTGAAAAGGAGCCCAAAATTTTGGAGAAAATAAACACCGTCTTCACAGCCTCAGTCTCAGAGCAGAAAGAACATTTCATGCTGTCCTCCTCCTCCTCGTCGCTAATACCGGATCTTCAAACGACTCTGCAGGCCAGTGGTCCAAGGAGGTTTGGGGAGGGGGGCAGGTGAAGGTGTTGGGGGGGCTTAATGTCAGCAGGTTTCTCTCACAACTGTGAGAACTCTGGACACAGGAGGACGAGGACAGATCACCCTGAGGGGACACAGACAACAGAATATTAACAGAAGTCTGACGAGGGTATTGAAAGCCCCTCCCCGACTTAAAACGAAACGCTGTGACAGAATTTTTTTTACAAGACAAGTACTAATTGGCGCCGTTAACGTGGAAAAGACTCAACCCACAGAGTGAAAAAGAGAGAGACACAAGCATCCCACAGCCCACTTTATCTCATCCAAGGATGAGTCATCGCCTGAACAAATTAATACACAGCATCTCTCCTGCACTGCACCCGTGACAAACAGCCTCACTCCGTGACTGGCTCTGTATGTGCTGAAGACAAAAAGAGCAGCTGTGGGCGGTAACTGGAAAAAGAGAGGAGGACAACTTGTTAAATTTATGTGTACACTTGTAGCAAAAAATCTGCCTCACTCCACGTGAATGAGGGTGACTGATGAACCCTTCAAAGGCAACGGATCCGAACAGAAACAGGAGATGCATCACCGTGGGATAGGTCCAGATGTGGTTTTTTTGTCACTGTATAGGAAAGTGCCCGTGTGTTTGCCAGGGGAATGGTGGTGATCCAGAGTGCTGCTTGCTGAATATCAACACAGACTCTCTTCACTCACTCCTCCTCCTCCCTTCCACTGCACTGTCATTCCTCCTACCTTTTATCTGGATCTGCAGCACCTGCTTTCCATAAGGGCTTCTTTATCTTTTCCCACCTTCTACTGTATAACAAAGGTGTCCTTCAGAAGCACAAATTGAGCCACAATTTTTGTGAAGCAGTCTGCACACTCACCAGGTGGGTTGCTGCTGAGGCAGAAAGGGGGAGGAGGGTCATTGCTGTTTGCAGGTGGAGAGCTTGCGGATTTTGCTGGCTGTGGAGACTCCTTTACGTGAGGGGTTGGACGAGGATGAGGATCGGCGTTCGGCTTTGGCCTTGCTGTTCAGAGACCCCCCTTCTGTCCCATTCACACAAACTGGCTTGGCTACAGCTGGACTGTGGTCTGCGTTCCCCTGATCCTGATCTTCTTCGACCACTTGTCCTAAAGACACAAACACACACATACGAGGCTCAAAACAAACCCAATACACCAGTATTGAGTGCTGCTTTGCTAACCAGCTGTGAGTTTGTAGTATGAGCAGACCCCTGTAGACATTTACCTTGTTTTATCCAACATCAAAGCACCAAAAACACTCCGACACTCATGTGCGACAAAAACCTTTGTGTTGCGTCAGGCTTTGAATTTCAGCACAAGGAAAGGTCCATGCTTTCTACTCCAAGTGTTCAAGGAACCAGGAAGTCAAAAGATTAACTTAATTCCAACAGTGACCTTCCTACAAAAACAGGAAAACCACTGATGGTTTAATACAACCATCACAATAAGGCTTACAACACACAGTACTCATTTTTGTTTTAAGACGACTGTACAAAGTATGAAAAAGCAACATTAATGCCGTCCATTAAGGATAATAAAAACCATCCTTTACTTTTAAACCAGTTTCTAGTTTCTTCTTCTCTTTAGGCCTAAAGATGCGATTTTGTAACAGAAGGCATCGGATGTGAATGAGGAGTTTATCAGAGAAGTCCGTTTTGTGATTTTGGCTACATTCACATGTAAAATCAACACTCTTGCTTGTTGTTAGCAGATATACTGCTGGTTTGAACGTGCTATGCTGAGTACATACTGAACTAACCTTGCTTTGTTTTCAAACCGCCTGAGAGAAAGAAGCTAAAATGGACACAAAGCACGGAAGAAAGACCTGCAGATGCACAATGTAGAATATTAAATTCTGTTTTTTGAACAGAAAAGCTTGCAAACATATTATAGTTGACCCACAGAAGAATTTATGAGTTCGCAAAGAACCAGTTCACTAGATGATATCAAAAATGCCAAAAATAGAAAACAGCCTACTGCATTTTGTCACGCATGACTTGTTTTATCCATTAAAAACAAACAAACAAAACCAGACCTCCCCCACACAAATAAAAAAAAAAAGTAATGCATAGGTTTCTATCAAATAACACGTAACTGCATGCTGCACAGTCATCAGAAACCCTCACCAACCCCCCCCCGATAACACAAGAAACCTGAAGCTGTGAGAACTGAAGGGGACTTCAGGCTCATTTCTAATCAATATTTCTATTCTTAGATTCTACTGAAACACTCGCATGACTCACAGCTCACAAATGATCTGTATTTATCGTATACTGGATCATACTGCAAGTGTGTATATATTTTGAGAGGGGAACACTGAAAATCTAATTTACCAACAGCACCATCAAAATGTCAGGTCAGGTAATGGCGAGAAGTGTGCGACAAACCGAAACCTACAACAACAGGAAATCCACCGGCTGAAAAATAGAAATTAACCTCAGTGTGACCAGTTTATTTCAGTACAGACATGTGTGAGTATCTGTGAGTGCAGCAGGTGCCAAGATAAACTTACAGGTTCCCACACAGCACAAACTGCAAGTCTGAGGAGAACATTAAGAGCAGGGACATATATATTTACTGATTACGAGAGAAGAGGTCAAACGAGTGATTTAATTTACCAAACACACCAACATTTTATTACTGTGAAGCTTCCTGTGAGTGAGAGAGTTTGTGTGTGTGTGTGTGTGTGTGTATGTATCCTGGAAACCCATTCAGACTCCCACACTGAAACCATTTCAGCAGGATTATTTTTAGATCGCTTCATTCACATTCTGCAGCTCCATTTGGTTTTTTAATGTGGGGCACCAATTCTAGATATCCGACACCGACTACTGCATTTATTATTACTGGCTGTTGCCTAGCAACAGATAAAGGATTTTAATTCGGGGGGGGGGGGGAGTTAAAGGAAGAGTCGGGGTGCAAATTAAATCAAATGAAAAGATGCAGTTAATATCTGCTCTTACCAGAGCCTGTCAACAGTGGGTTAAAGTTTGTACACATATCATTTAAGTGCACCTTGTTCCAGCCCTCTGAACCTTATTTCATGGCAGACATTATGACTCGGCACAGCATGGAGAGGAAATGGGGAATTTAAGATGCCTCAGGTTCATACTGTGTCCCAGGACCTTGCCTAAGTGCAATCAATTGGTCATCCAGACACCTGTGCTGTTCCTTTGGGACAAGCCTGATCCAGACGTCCACATTTCCGCAAAGACCGTGAGGGCAAAGAGCCATCATGCTGTCAGTGTATAAAATGCATGAGAGCAGTATGACGTAGAGATTTTAAAGCTTTTATAAGAACTTTTCATAAGTCTCACTTCTGGAGGAAAAAGAGAATCACGCACAGCACAAAATGTAGTAATGTTTACAATTCAGGGATTTCATAAACAACGAAAAACAAGAAAAGAAAAAGAAAAAAGGGGGGTAAATTAGCAGACGAGCAATGAACCCTCACATTTAGGTCCTGTCATATGCAGGTATTCTGGTAAACTCAGCTTTCATTACATATAAAAAAAAAAAAAAAGGTGCTTGAGGTCACTTAAGACAGAGCTTTGGGAAAACTCGCTCCTACTGGCTCGTAAAATCAACATTTTGTCTTACATCATAGAAGGTGTGCTCCTATATTTGTTTTGTTTTTGGCAAACTGGACACCATGATATCATTTGTAGGCCTGGCACACATTTCTACATGCGTAAGTGTGGATGTAGGCTTACAGGAAATCAAAGAATTGCAAGTCTATTAATTTATGATTTTTTTTAACTGCTGCTTTCCTAACTTTGTTAACTTTATGACTAAAATAAGTTAAAAGGATACCAACGAATTACTTCTTCCTCCACTCTACTCAGGATCCTTTAATAGGCAGTTTGTCTACTGAGTTCCTCTGAATAATAATAATGATAATAATAATGATAATAATAATGATAATAATAACGACAACGACAACAATAGTAATAACAGTAACAACAACAACTTTTAACGAGTATTTAACATGTTTTGTCTTCATCAAGGTCGTGTCAGGTAATTTGTAGTCAAGTCTGGTCCCATTCATATTCATACCATTTTAAAACAACATGAACTCACACTGCACTGCAGCTGCACAGGGCCACAACCACGAGACATGATAGAAAATGTTATAAAACAATGCACAGAAATAAAAACCCTGAGACTCACACAATTCCTAAATCGGTGTGGAAATCCTAGGAAATGACAGCAGCTTCCACGATTTGAGTTCACTGATTTGCACAGCCACTCCCAAAAGGAAATCACCAAAAATGAGCACGATGTCAGGCTGAATGATTGAAGTGAAATAAATGATGTGTGATTACCAAGCTACATTAAACACCACATATCTGATCATTTGTGCGCTGACCTTCAAACTGAACCCAAAGCCTTCAGTTTTAGTAACATTAAGACGTGACTGTTTTATTCTTTGCAATATGGGACGGAAAGATTAGCAGTAAGGCCTTTATCAAAACCAACAGTATCTGATAATTGCAAACTGCTGTAACATACTGAATACTTTAAAAGGGCAAGGACTTAATGTGAACTTCGATTTCTATGTGGATGGGATGGAAACAGCAGCGATGATTAAGTATTAATTATTTAGTCACAGGACATCACCTAATATATCTTATCCATACCATTTTACCATTTCCACACAAATCTTTAAAACAACCCATTCTTTCTGAATGTTTGTAAAGGCACAAAGGCTAGGTGCTTGATTTTATACACATGTGACTATAGGACTGAAAACCCACGAATGCAAGGAGTAAGAGCTCTGGCCCAATACCATTTTCCACATATTGCATTAGCTACTCTGCTTACTTAACCTCTGGAGGAAACATCCAATTTCTTGTGTATCCTGGATATCAACATTACAGAGAAAATTTAAGACTTCCAATTTTATGCAGTTATTTGGAAATACAAATTTAAAAAAAAGTAAACAAAACCCATGGTTTTGATACTGCAGTGTTTCCATTTTCATTAACTGACCTTCAAAGCCAAAGGAAGGAAGGAAAACTCATTTCTTTCATTAATCATTCACTTTGTGTTATTTATGTGCATTTCTTTAATTTCAGTTCAATGTGAAAGTATTTATTACATTTTGAAGTTTCCTGATTTCTCTTTGCTGCTCTGTCTGTGTCTGTGTGTGTGTCTGTGTGTGTCTGTGTGTGTCTGTGTGAGTGAGAGAGAGGAAGGAGTGGTGGAGCACAACACAGAACCCAGCAGCAGAGGAAAGAGGAAGAACAGAAGCATCAATTGGGCTGAAGACAACTCCTCATTACCGTACAGCAAGTGCAATAAAAGCTTCCCAACAAGTGCTCCAAAGAGAGACAGACGCTAACAAACCCCAGATATCTTAAGCCTGAGTACTGGCTGACACTCTGTCCTCATGTGAATTTTCAGTAGTTCAGCTGTAATTTTGTGTCAGAGTTTAAATTACACCTCGTAGAGGCAGAGTAACAATTATGAAATGTCCAATTTTCTTCAATACAACAAACTAAAACAATGACACAAAACTAAATGGAGGAGTAAAGCAGTGAACCTAGGGCAAACTGTCTCGGATTTCAGCAAATGCATTTCCCCTTTTTGCTCTTCACATTGACCGTATCCCTGCATGCAACCAAAGCCTGCTCAGACCTGACTGTAAACAGAACTAAGACAACCAAAAACCTTTCCTTGCCGACAGATTCTGCATATAGCATATCTGCTTATTGACAGTACCCAACTCAAATCATAAGAATTATCTAAGCCCACTCTTACCTGGCACTGTGAAGTCCTGAGTGTATATGATCTCATCCTCCCCATCATAGAGCTCGTCATCATCCTCCTCTGTGTAGCCATGCAGATCTTCTAGATAGGGCACCACCGTCATACTCCGCCAAGGGTCCCTGCTCTCTGCGCTGGCAGGGATGGGTACAGGAGGCTCAGATGGAGGGTGTTTCTTCCGCACCCAGCTGGTAGGGTTAAAAAGAGGACGGATGGTGGGGGGGAAAGGGCATGTAGATAACAGATCAGTCTTTTATTCTTAGTGTAGAGTATAATTTTCCAAACACCTGATAATTCTTATGCTTAGTCACAGAAATACAATCAAAATACTCACTTGTGTTGCCTTATGTTTTGTATGGAAAACCTCTTCACAGGATCGTACTCAAGCATGCCTAGATAGGGGGAAAAAAGAAAGAAAAGAAAACAAACACAATGTCAAGGCGAATTTAATCACGATGATCCTGAACAATTTCCTCCACTCACATCTGTTTCCATGGAGCATTTAACAAACTGCTGGGAGGCCACAGCAATGTGGGGAAGGTGAACAGCAGCCAGACAGCAACCTCATTCAAGGACATCAATTAATGAAAGTGATAATCTTATTAATCATTGTATGTCAAAGCATCCTGCATAGCTTAAGAAGTCAATGAAGTACAGTAGAGAGAGAGGGGAAAAAAAGGACTGAGCAACAGCTGTAACAATGTAATGAAGATTTTGTATCTCAATTATCACAATGTGGGCTGAATCTGTGGGAAAAGCGCAGTGTCAGTGTGATAGAGTAGAAGTGATGCAGTGCCTCTCCTACTAATGTAATTGTTTCCTAGTAGGCAGAAAACAGGAGTGTGCAGAGTGCTGATAGTAGTGCTGCGCTGGCTGAAAGACACCTTTTCGTGGCTTATTTTAGGCGATGTAATTATGGACCGACTATTTCTCAGGTGCTGCGTCATCACACACACAGACGTCATACCGATGACGGGGGACTGAAGCCCAGTATGTTTTTCAGAAGAAACAAAAATCAGGGAGTTCTTTTTTCTCTTCATTGTTAAACATTTGATTCCTTTTGACAGAAAAAAAAATGTTTAAATTGCCTCCATTTGACCCAGAATCATTTTACAGGTATAAGCCCCAGCACTTATTCCAGTACCCGGTGCTTTTATTTCCATAAAAGGACAAAGAGAGCAAAGCTGGATAATATGCTGAAATACAACTTAGCATTCAGCCTTCATTGAAGGATTTCATTAGTTAGTACAAACATAATCTTCCCAACATTGTTCTTGGATTTTATAGGCAGTGAGTTTGGGCTCTTGTAATCGATTCTTTTTCTGTTCCTTCTTTTTTCCCCCTCCTTCCTTTCTTCTTTTTTTAAAAAAAATATTTGTTTTTAACTGAAGGACTCTTGACTTTTTTTTTTAAACAAGGGGCAAAAGCATTGCAGTATTTCACTCGGGAAAAGCAATGCCTGACTGTGAAGTGCTTAGTATTCTGCTGCTGGCTCCAGATCAATGGAAACTACGTCAACAGCTGGAGGGATTTCTACAGTTTGGTGGAAGCCTGGCATGCTGAGAAGCCACAGTGACTTCCAGTGTCACAGCACCACCTACTGGGTGCACACAGAAAAGATCACAGTGAAACTGCTTGACATTTGAGTGATTTATTACCCACTAGACTGCTGGTTTTTCTATCCTATATTCTCCTGTTCACCAATCCTAGCAGTCTAGAGGATGTTTTCATATGTGATTAATAAGCATGACAAAAACATCTACTGTTAACGCTGTGATCTTTAATGGATTAATTGTGCCCTGAACTATAAATCCACTGCCTTTTATTTCAGCCTACACCTAAAGACTGACAGCCATAAAGGACTGAAAATAAATGTCAGTTTTTTAAAGTGTGACTCATTTTGCATTTCATGAAAATTGCGCTAAATCTAAGATAATGTATAGAAAACAAACAATGTAGTTTTGTATAAGGAGGGAAGCAACCTAAGAAACAAAATAATATATAAAACCTAATGCATGCCTCATCTTTCAAACCATCTGGTTGTCCTCAGTGGACAGCGGTTACAGCAAAACACCTGACTGCTAGGTGGTTAGTTTCGGTTTTGTGATGACGTTCAACAGCTGCAAGTAATTTAAATTTTAGAAGGGGGCACACTATATGAGATTTTAAACAAACATCTATAGCAAACTTAATGTGTCACAAGTAACAGCCAGTTTTGTATCTTTACTTTGCAGCTCCTCCTACATGTCTCAAATGGTCAAAAATGGTTGGATCCATGCATTGGATTTGACACCGTTTTTACACTGGATGCTCTTCCTAAAGCAATCCTATTTATCCGGGCTTGGGTCTGGCACAGAGAGTACACTGGTCTGCATCTCCTCCTGAGCTCAAATAAGGGATCTTTCATGTGTTAACCACTTCATCGTAAAGCCACAGATTATTGAGAATAAGAGGGTCTTCATAGGAATCAGTAAACAAGGTACATTAAAAAGGTTATATATATATTTTTGAAGTACATGTACATAGAAGCTTCCCGTGCACTCGGCACATATACATATGATGGTCAAATTCGTCCCATACTTTTACAAGCATATTGGAGTCACTGCAGCCACTGTTGTCGTTATGCTACCTGCAGGTGAACAAGTGAAACTTACAAACCCAAATCTTTCTAACAGTACATGTTTCGATTGTTACCGGTGAAAAGCTGCAGAATTAAAGCAGTTCGAAATCAATTATTCTTTTTGATAGGCACTGTATATTGGCACCTCTAAAATACTAAGAACACCTATCAATAGCTGTGAATATGGTAATATTTCCAGTCCAACAAACACTCAATGCTGACTTTTCACTTCTTTTTTTTTTTTAAATCTGTGTGCACACAGGGAATGAAACACCACTCTCTGTGCTGTTCAGCATTTGCAAGGAGGCGACAGACCACTGAATTGGCAAAACAAAATGCCAAAATTCATGCAGAAAATATAAACACTTTTGCTGCGAACAACACCAACCTCGCAGCAGGTCCGACAGGAGAGGTCCACACTCCTCAGGAATAGTGTACTCTCCTTTTCCAATGTTCTCAAATAGCTTATAGATGTTGTCCCCCTCAAATGGATACAGACTTGTTGTAATGTTGTATCTGATTGAAAGGAAGCAAGAGTCAAGAAGAGTCAAGGACAGAATTTAGAGCTTTGTGTGGATAAATGCATGACAAGTACGCAGAGTGCCGCTCACAGTGTTACTCCAGCAGACCAAATGTCCACTTTAAACCCTGAAAAGGTGTCCAGTCCATTGGCAATTTCTGGAGGCTGAAAGGCTGGAGAGCCCTGACTAGTACGACACGTGTCATCCTCTGCAAATGGGTGAAGGGCCTGAGGAAAAACAGCAAGTAATAAATAGATTATTTTTTGTTCCTGTATGCATTTCAATGCAAATAATTATAAACTTAACACCTTTAAAGCACCAACATAAGGAACAAACACAAGCACAAGGAATTAAAGTCATACACAAAGTCTATACAAAGAAATGCCAGCCCTTTTCTTCTAATCAAGAGTAAGAATTCAGAGAGTTTACGGAACTCTGGCAGGTGATGCTTACCTCTGCTACTCCCAGGTCGGAGATTTTAAGCGAGCCGTCTGTGGTCAGCAGCAGATTCCCTGGTTTAATGTCTTTGTGAACTATTCCCTGGCTGTGCAAATATTCAAGGCCATCTAAGAGTTGGCAAAAGTACCTACAAGAAGCATCAACCAGAGGAAATTTATAGACACATTTAAAACCAGCCAAAGTCAATCACAGTAGAAGAAACTTAAAAAATAAAATATTTCTGTGGTTAGATAAAGGTGCATCACATTTTGCTTCAGCGGCTTTCCAGCAGTGACCCGACATTCACACAGTCTACAGTCAGTAATTTTAACGGTAGAGGCCCTGAAGTCGCCGATCTAAACTTAGGTTTGGAGCAGCGGCTGCAGAGAGGCTCAGACTAAATATAGCAGAGAGACTCAGGGATAGAGGGGGCAGAGAGGAGAAGTAAGAGGAAGACTTACCCGTGAGCTTGAAATACTGGAAACCTTTTCTCTGGGACGCTATCCAGCATTTCTTGCATCCCACAAACGCAATACTCCATCACCATATACGTAAGTCAGGAGTCAAGAGAATTTACCAAACAAACACATTTTTTTACAATTACGAACCAACTATAAATCGGGAAAAGTGCAGAACATAAATAGAACTTGGGTACAGAAAGAACCAACGGTAAAATAGACAGTCTATAATAATTAATGTCAAAAATCAACATATGCTTATTCAGTAGGTAAAAGATATATTTTCTGCTTCTCTTCATTGTAGAGAACGTCCACCAACTGAATCACATTCTTGTGTTGGAGTCTTCTTAGCAGCTGAATCTCCCTATAAATGAACATACAGAGAAAAGACATGAAAATGCATCCACTTGCTTACTTAATGAGAGACATTTTCTACTAGTATCATTTTCTACTGGGCCATGTTAGTTGCATAATGTAGGTTAAAGGCTGGGTACCGTACATCTGCACACTGGCTTCAGTAAGTGACTGTACATGGCATGGTATGCCACCAGTGTATTATTAGTTTCATTACTTTCTAATAACCTGCTAAACAATGCGAGAACTGGTGAAAAATCTAGTTGTTTCACTACATAATGCGTAACAGGTTTATGAGTTACTCTATACAGACAGTCAAATTTAAATTCATCATGTGATTTAGTTCTTAATGAAAAACAAAGTCAGTACATTGAATTAAGAGAAAACACATTTAAGACTGACTAATAGAAGAGGATGAGCAGAGTTGCAAGGACACTATATTAACAGACTTCATGTTATCAGCTGAAACTGGCTTCTGATGGTCATGGGTAACAGTGCTGTCTGACATTTGCTGCTACTAACTTTAACAGAACACCATGCAGAAAAGGACACTTGGTGAAATATGGAGTTGCTGTCATCACAGTTTGCCCAGCAGAGCGGCTAAAGCCCTGATATTTACAATGCTCAGTATAGGCTGAAGCACCAGCACCAGCTGTACTGGGATTATGAATAAAATGAATAATAAAAATAATGAAAATTTCTATAATTTCCAAACTATTAGTGCCTGCTAAACAATGGATTGTTAAATTCTGACATGTGTCATACTGTTCGATTGTTTGTTAATGAGACCCTAACAAATATGCACCCACCAAAAACAGTGCAGCAGTAGCAACTCCATTCTTACTATAAAGACAGATAACCTGACAGTTTACTTCGCTGCCCAAAGAGGAGATGTTCAAATCACCAGCATGGCAAAACCCCTGGAGACTGAACATTAATCAGCAAGCCATGAAAGGGAACGCTAATGAATCTGGATCGTAAGAGGGGAAAAAAGCACAAACCACAGATTTTCCAGGAGTAATATCCAGATGATCACACAGGAAATATTGAGGGCTTGCTTTACAATTACAGGAAGGAATCTAAAATCAAGTATCATTTTGTATTTTTGCACATTTAGCTGAGCATCACGATATATTATTTGCACTCATAACAAGACAACTTGTATTGGTTATAATTCAAAGCAGTTAGCATAACTATGAATGAAATGCTGCTTACTTCTCTGTAATATTTTGTCATATATAGTGAAGACTGGTTTGTTTAACTGCCATTTATGTTTCATAATGCAGTAGAGGTAAACAGGGTAAAAAAAAAGAAAAGGTTTTGATTGTTGAATAAGATTCTCCGCCTGCTTCTCTTGATACTAAATGTGATTTACTGCATCACACAACAACAAGTCAAAGCCATAAAGGAGGGCTGCCTAAAATAAATAAAACTCTTCAGTCTCTTCAGAGCTGAGACATCATCTGTGCTCTCACAAAATACACACTTCAGAGCTTTTCTGGCCGTCGTCACCCTGCAGTGTATGAGCTGCGTCAGTCCTTCGTCTTAAACACAACCCCCCCTACTGACAAATGGATATTCAGGGGCTAGTCAGCCTCTCGCTTTCACACACAGACACACAAGCGGTTACTGCTGCATCACTGCACTGGCAGAAAGACTACAAAGCTCACCCACATGTAGAACAGAGCAACATTAAAATATTGAGTCTGAAACTGGTTACTAAATGATGTACAGATGATGTGTGAACTGTAGGAAATCACAGTGCATTAATAACAGAGCTCATTTCCATAAAAAGTGAATCATGAAATGGAGGCAGGGCTGTTGCTTAAGGCACACTGACTGCTGCAGTCCATCCACAGTCTGAGTTCAAATGATGGACCTCGTGCATTCGAGGCCTGCAATCCGTAGAGCTTAGTGATATGGCAGTGACTCAGGCACACAGCACCAACATAAACAGC
The DNA here is from genome assembly GCF_056152115.1 of Neolamprologus brichardi. NCBI lineage: Eukaryota > Metazoa > Chordata > Actinopteri > Cichliformes > Cichlidae > Neolamprologus > Neolamprologus brichardi. Next base: position 24,443,504 of record NC_142121.1, read on the forward strand.
TGATCAAAATCTGCATCTCCACTGTGCGTGCCCGTGTGTGTGTGAGCCTGTCATTCCAAACGTGGGAAGGGCATTCTTGGCGTGTTACCATAGGAACAGAAGTAGCATTGCTCAATCAAAGCAAGCATAAGCATGCTTGTCCCTATAGCAACACTTTAAAAGCAGGAAGTGTTAGGCACACAGGAATGCTCAACAGTGGCTGAATAGAGAGGCTGGGGGCTACTATGACACCCAAGCACAGACAGGCTTTCACAGACTCGGGAATACAGCTTCCTAAGGCTGGAAAACGTAAGTCAAACACCAAGTGGGAGGGGTGTACAAGAAGAAAAAGTACAAGGGGGAAAAAACAAAGGGAAAACAATTTCACACATCAAGAGACACTGCTATGGCCCATTAACAAAGTGACAGAACCATGTACTATTGCAGCCTATAAATATAACCAAAGAAATCTAAAATAAGAAAGTGAGAACTGGCTTTGGATGAGCTACCTTGTAACTCAGGAAAAGATACCCCAGCATGCAAAGAAAGCAGTTGAGACTGATGAAGACCTGCTTCGTGAAGCTGTGTGATATTCTAACACACCTGTTCAATCTGAAGCTCTCAAGGCTGTGGAAAATGCCTTGCTTGGTTCCCGTTCCAAAAAGTCATCTCACCAACCACAATGACTACAGACCTGTAATGGCCCCCTCACATGTCATTAAGGGTGTTTTCACACCTATAGCTTGTTTACTCTGGTCTCAAACAGTTGATGAGCTTGTAAACTGTAGCTTTTCCTTGTGGTTTGGTTTCACACACAGAAAAATTCTGTGTGAACCAAACTGCGTAACTACAAACCCTTTATAAGGAATTCACATCGTTTAGCTGTTGTATGTATAGTCTTAGGTTTGTGTAGAAGCTGCTGTGTAATTTCCTGCAAATAATTAATAAAGGATCTAACTATTTATCTAAAAAAAGAATGTGGTGCAAGAGTTTAGGCATTTTAACAGATCTTAGCTCTTGGATAACTTTTACCAAGGTCTATGAGCTTAATTAGCATGCCAGGGGTATTACTTGTTCACATTTAGGTCCAGAATATACACTAATCTGGACACAGACAGCTGAAGACCTGACAGCTGATGGCTCATACTTCTTTTTAAGTTTCCTTTAGGTCCACTGCCTGGGGCGCTCGTGGCTCAAGAGTTGGGAGTTCGCCTTGTAATCGGAACGTTGCCGGTTCGAGCCACGGCTTGGACAGTCTCGGTCGTTGTGTCCTTGGGCAAGACACTTCACCCGTTGCCTACTGGTGGTGGTCAGAGGGCCCGGTGGCGCCAGTGTCCGGCAGCCTCACCTGTGTCAGTGCGTCCCAGGGTGGCTGTGGCTACAATGTAGCTTGCCATCACCAGTGTGTAAATGTGTGTGTGAATGGATGGATGACTGGATGTGTTAAAGCGCTTTGGGGTCCTTAGGGACTAGTAAAGCGCTATACAAATACAGGCCATTTACCATTTAGTCTGTGCATTGTAATGAAAACTCCCAGCTGACAAGTCTGCATGGTCACAAAACAAACACCTCAGAAAGAGGAAAGATCTGAAAGACCAAGAAAACGCTTAAAAACAACTTATTGTAGGATTGCTAGTTAGGCTAATCAAAAGCTGCGTTAGACCTTCAGAAAACCTAGATAAAGTAGTGGTGTACTTGAACAAATGTGACCTTCATGGAAGAGTCATCAAAAGAAAACATTTCCTGTGACCTCAACATGAAACTCAGCAGAAGTTTGAAAATGAAATAAACAAGCCTGATGTATTTTGGAAACAAGTCCTGTGAACTGATGAAGTTAAACCAGACCGTTTGTAGTGCAAAGGGCAAAGGTACTTGTGGAGGAAAAGCGCTGAACATTTTTATGACACGAACCCTTCACCCACTGCTTAGTTTGGTGGCAGACGATGGCCATGGAGAATATTTTCCTGGCAATAAAAACAATGAATTCTATGAAATACCGCCAAACTTCTAGAAGGAAACAACACACCATATATAAGGCAGCTGAAGATAAATAGGGGAGACCTTAAAATACACCGTGGATTACAACAGGAACTGCAAGATTAAGGTTTGGACATGGTGCTCACAGATGCCCAAAAAAACCAAAACAAAACAAAAACAAACCCTGCAAAACAAAACAAGCATGGATATTAAACTAACTCTGCATGCAAGAAAGCTGATAAATCTCACATAACTGGAAGCCTTTTGCAGGAAAATTTTGCAAAAATCTCTCTAACAGCATTCTAAACACTCAAAAAACCCCAAAAAACTTTAAGTTGTAATACTAGCCTGAGAAGATGTTACAAAGTACTGACTGTGTATCTATTTTTATAAGATTTGCACATGTGGACAAACCGGTTTTCACCATTCTGCTTTGAACAAACTTTTCAAAGTTTATCAGGGGAGACAGGCCACAGACTTGGGACTGGACTCAGGCCTGGACGTGACCACTCAAAAAAATTAAAACTTAAAAAATGAGTCAGTGTCTTAGTAGAAAATAAATGTCTCACAAGTTACATTTATTTTGCCAACAGTTGGTTTTCTAAGGATTTCTCATTTTGCATTTTCATTTTAACCTCTACCGTCACTTCTGGTCAGCTTGTGTGTTTTGTTTTGTTTTTTCCCCCAGCCATCATTGACTTAGTGACCTTTACACAAGGACTTCCTTTTTATCCCTTACCCTAGTGAGATACTGAAACTCTAAAACGCTCTTGTAACATTTTCCTTATCGGGCCTTTTACGTAACACTGAAGATTTGCACACAATACTTTTTTATGATGATTTTCTTCCTCCAGAAAATCAACACCAGTAACTGGACTTTGCATTTGTAGGTGTATTTAATTTGTTGTACTTTGATTACAAGTCACAAGCGCTAATTACCAACACTACACCCCAGAGCCAGTAATGGGGTAGGGAATGCTAATTTATTGTTTTCTGGTTCTCTGCTGACATTAAAACAGACTTTGTCTTAGTGGTGTTGTCAAATATTCCCACTCATATCATCGAAGACTCAACAGTGCAAAATAATAAATAAAAATCGAGCAGAAATAAACAAGTATTAACAACATTGAGATGAACAGTGATAAATGGTGAATTGAGCTGATTGCATTCTCAAACTGCATCTTAGTGCAAAGGCAGCACTACGAGTGAACAGAGCCAGTGCAGATACTAACAGCTGAGACTACAGCTGCTGCAAGGCTCTAAAATGCAGTTTTAGATTATAAAGCACAGTTTTCTAGGACAAAATTTGTTTAAGTTAGATAAAACACGGCATTGCAATACCAACAAAATGATTCTAACTGAGCTTACGGGCTTTTCATTGCTCTGTTGCTGTTGTGACTTTGGCCTAAAAAAAAAAACAAAACAAAAAAACCCCAAACAAATAAACAAAAAAAACCCCCACATTATCTTGCAGCTTCTTTCTTTCTGGGTGAACTTGCTCTGACAGTTTTCTAAGGCTTACTCTATAATTAGCACAGGCCCAAGGCGAAAGGCTGGAGTGATATTTAATAATACTGCTGTGATTAAAACTACCGATGCTCATCAAGAAATGTGGGATGCAAAAAAAGAAAAAAAGAAAAGAAAAAAGAATACACAGACATGACAGCTAAATCAAAGAGGCAGTGAGACAAAGGAAACAGAGCCCCAAGAACATAAAACAATTACACAGTTACTAGAAAACCATCTACTACTCACAAACAAAAACAAAACACGTTACTGGTTTGTATAAATAATATTTGATGACATATTCTTTTCCTCTGTGCATGTTGTGTAGATGCATTGGAATTAAATAACCGCCTTATCAATTGGATAAGTGAAGATCTGAGCTGAAGACACTGTTTTTTTCCCCATCACAGGGGGGATCGCGAACAAAAAACTAAGCATTAACAGAGTACGTTGATGAAAGTAATCAGGTTTCATGTTTATGTTACTACTGCAAAAAGCTGACAATGACCTATTGATGTGCATCTAAAAATCGCTGAATGCAGCATCCTCATGCAGCCTTTCGCTGTCTCCTTCACATTTTAGCAAAATACACAACCATTTCCTGCAGTTTATTTCCTATTAGATAAAAACAGATCCACACATTTGTGCATCGCTAATCAATCACTCTTCTCTTTTTTATGGCTAGGTGTAGAATGTCATCATTTAGGCCAGATCTGCAAGTTGGCCTTGCATCTATGGATGGTGTTTGGCATATGTGTGTGTGCGCCAGCTTTGACTGGGAGTTACCATTATGCAGCGACACAAATGCAATTGATATTACCGATATAATTCTACTCTTATTGACTTTGTTCATATAAATGACAGATGGATTACCCACCGCAATGATCAACAACTCTTACATTTCAATGGCTGCACAAGCACAACCTCACTCTCAGGACTCGAGAGTGATGCTGACTATGTAAAATTATCTTTGCTATGTCAATTGCTGGACAGGTTTGGCTTTGTTAAGTGAGAAAAATAACAGTGTGTATTGAAATTAAATGTCTCAAACATATTACAGTATTCTGGTGTTTGGATTGAAACTAAGGCTTTGTGTCTGCCTTTTCCCCTTATCAGTTATGATCGGTAGGTTTCAAGTACAGTATCAGGTTTTTTTACATTTTAAAAATACAAATTAGGAGTTGTACATGTTTCGGAAAGGGAGCTGCATTTTTTTAAAGGCTATGGCACACATTAAAACTCATAAGAAACTGATTTTACTGTTGGCAGGCTAAATTAATTTTCTGTGTAGTGACTAAAATTAATTATATTTTGATCATACACTGCAGGCATGCCACCTAGTTTTACCTAGTACAACCAACTAAAAAGACCTTTCAAGATGTGAAACAAGATAAAACACAAATTGGGAAACACTCACTTTTTCACATTGGCTTCTCCATTGGGAATCCTCCTAAGCTTCTTCTTCTTCAGTATCTTGACAGCCCTGCGACAAAGAGTCTCTGAGTCCAGCATTTCTTTCACCTTGCCATAAGATCCTTCCCCGAGTAGATCCCCCATCAAGTACTTTCCTATCAGCTTTGCCCTCTTCCTCCGAGGCTGGTAGATCACCTCTGTAGAGTCAATGCGGTGAATAAAAGTATCCATCTCCATCAGTTCATTTTCATTTAGATAGTCAGACAGGTGAGGCAACTCGCTGGCACTCATGATTGACAGCTTGTACTTCCAGTGAAGGAAACGGTTTGCAAATAGCTATGACTGCTGCTGTGAAGTAACCCACTGGTAACTTTTCAGCACAGAGGTGAGTATTTTAATTCTGCAAGATGAGTTACAAAATACTGAACATTGGAGAGGGAGTAATCAGGCCTGAGAGTTAAGGGGAGGAGGTGGGTGATCAAGCCCAATTTGTAAACTTTTTCACTCAAGAGGGGCAAAAAGGGGCTAAAAACCCTTGGAGTCCAGTACCGAGTTAGTGCTTTATACTGTGCATTTTTAACTACATCTACAACAAGTGCGGTTGAACAGAAAACTGAAAAAAAAAAAGAAAAAGCAATACTACAACGTTTTTCTTCTCTTTCACCAATCACCTTAGAATTAATACCCTACAGTCTTAAGCAGAGGTAACCAGTCTTGATTCAAGGCCATGCAGCACGGCATTTCTGTCAAGGGTCCATGCTGGATATCAGAGTTTTCTCAGAGTACATAAGTGTTTACAGCTGGATTGGATCCAAGCACAGATCTACAGTCAGAACATGCAGCAGTTTCAGTCCAATCTCTGCTATCAGTGGGGCTCCTGGAGATCGACTCCAATGTCCAATGTGTTGAACTGTCCTCAGGTGTCCTCCATGTCACCGCGGTTTTTACTGCCCGGTACCTGAAAATATGAGTAATTTAAACATTAATAAAAACATACACATAAGTTAGCCATCTTTGGTAAACAATCGACAACACATCAACACCTAACCACCTTGAAATCCCGTGGTCAAAAAACAAAACAAAACTCACCAGGTTATTCTTTCTATATGCAAACATAACAACCTCATATATGTAAGGATTGTAGCTTACAAGTTCTTAAGCCGGAATAAATATTTTAAGTGTCAACTGTTGGCTAGCTGGTAAGCTAGTGCAGCAAGTCTGCTTGAATGAACTAGCCTGAAATGCCACTTTGCGGTCCGTCGGTAAGCACACATTCAGCAAGCACAGTAGGTTTCATCTCAGAGACATGCTTAAAAACAACAGATAGCAATTTAATTTGACGGTGAACTGACAGAGAACAGCTGGTAGGTGGGGGATAACCGAAACGTCGTCATCCAGCTGGAGCTAACGGTGGCTGTGCACCTCCAGTACTAGCTAGCCAACTTTGCCTGACGTTTGTATTTAGCGTTAGCCAACTTCACCTCCTTTACCGGTGGAAGCGGAGGCAATAATGGGGACACACATTGTTCTCTAAAGACAAAGCATTACGCTGAGCCGACAGCAGAGACACCATCTTCAACATCTTCTACACTCAGAAGAAACGCACCAGATAAATTCAGCTAACGCAAGCTAACCGGAGTTGCGTTGGATGCCAATGTAAATAGCGAGCTAGCTGGTTAACAAGCTAACTAACTCCCGGTACCGGGTCTCACCTAGATCCAAATGAACCTCCTTTTCGCTGCAGGGTTTGTCCTCTGTTGTGAGTCCGTCCCCAGTGAATAAATTATTTAACTTTAGTCTGACAAAATCTCAGTGATATATTTTTTCCCCTGACTCTTCGTGTTACTCTTGCTTCTCAGGTTGTCGCCATCTTGTTTACCTACCCCCCCTACTCGCAGGGACAGCCCATAGGTTAATGCGTCAAATCAAAGTCCCCCCCCCCCCCAAACAATGTAGAGGAATGTCAACAACAGGGGAGTTTAATACAACAACTGTAATCTTTCTCATTTCACTTTTAATAAGGGATTTTACCCCATTGTTATCTGTGATCATTTATATTTCCCAGGAGGAGAGAGTATATTCTCGGCAAATGTAATTCATTTTTCTCAAGCACTGATTACAAGAAAGAGAAATTGTTAACTGAGACAATTAATTAACCAATTAAATATCCAATTATTCCAACTAAAAAATGTCAATCATTACTTGTTTCATCTTCTCAAATGTCAGGATTTATTTGCCTTCAAGATAAATATTTTTTTAAGTATACTGTTAAAAGCTATTTTACATCCCTTTCACAATTCTCATAAATTTTAAGAGATCAAAAGATTAATGGATTATAATAATTGCACCCACTAATATCTGTCTTAAGAAATTTAATCCATCAAGAAACCCTCATGCCATTAACCAGCAACTCTCGATTTACTTTCTACTTTCACTTAAGTTGTCTCTGATTGATTGTTTGGCTGAGGAACAGCTCTTGCTTAGCTGGGATTTCTGAGTTATATTTATCCTGTCTAAACCTCTCTGGGGAATGGCAAACTGAAGGTCTGGTTTCACTGATTTGTCACTCCTCACTACTGGTTGCTTGAGCCCGGTCAAGCCTGCTTAATGACTCACTGCTGTACAGAGCCATGGCAGAATGATTACCGATCAAACTATCAAATATGATTACACGACTGCCTACACTTGGCACACAGGTATGTCATAAACTGAAAGTAAGATACTCTTGGCCCCTGCATGTCCTCTAATAAATAGATTATAAACAAATAGGTATAAGTAGGTGAAAAGATAACTGCACATTTCAGGAAGTGGCTGTTTTATTGCAGAAACTGTAGCATATAGTGAAAATAATCAAAATTGTTACAGAACACAGTAAGCAAAATTATACAGAAAATTGTGTGCTAAAGCAGAAGTGAGTTTATTAGATGGTAAAGCAAAAAGATGTAATGAGTTTACTTATTATAGAAGTCGGGTGAGGACAGTATTTGTTACAATCTTAAATTGAAATATAACACAGATGATCAAATACTGAAACCTGTGTGTAATTACACCAAACAAACTAGAGAATCTACAGATCTGTATTCCATTTTCAAACTTCGTCATCCTCTTGGGCACACACACACACACACACACACACACACACACACACACACACACACACACACACACACACACACACACACACACACACACACACACACACACACACACACACACACACACACACACACACACACACACACACACACACACACACACACACACACACACACACAGTATTTCAAAATTTCTACTGTGCAACAGTGTTCATTTTGTAATGAAGCAGAGCTGTGGCAACTGGAAAAAAAGCTTTTAAGTTACAATAAAGAAGAACAAGTATAAACATAAACAGCTGTCTACATTAGTAATATGGTCTCCGTGGATTATTCTGTAAGAAGACAAAAGAAAAAGCAGATTAAATTCAAGCACAACAAAGGACTGTGTGTGGCTGTGCAGCAGAAATCTTCTTTAAAAAGTCAACCGATCATAACACGGAAACAATGTGTGGCTTTCTTTATGCAAATCCAAATTATGTAAACAGTTTACATAAATTGGTGAAATTTTATAGATTACTTTTACAATGTTAGAAAACATAAAAGATATGTTACCAGTGGGTTGGGCCTGAAGCGGTAGGCGAGCATCATCCTCTTTCTAAAAGCGTCATATTCATCATCACCTTTTGAGAGCTCAGCTGGGCGGTCAACTCCAAATCCTGCTCCATTCATAGCCGTAGTTCCCCTGGAGTGAGACAGAGAGACCATAAAATAAGCCTTTTTTGTGTCTCTCTGATACGAGTGTTACAGTCTCTAATAGAAACAACTGCTCTTCCAAATCAGAGGTGTAAATAATGAAAGTATTAATGAATGGCTACTGTGCACGTTGGCTCACTATCAAACTCATGGCCCCCTGAGACAGCTGAATAGAAACAGAGCCAGTGGTAATAATGGCTCTGTTTATATTCAGCTATTTATACCTAAATAGGTCTGCTAAGTCCTATTTAGGTATAAACGCCCACAAGATTTACAAGCACACACTGTAAACTGACTGCTAAGTAATACATTCCTGACACTGTCATTACCGGGTCATTTAACGACACCAAATTACACTTTTGTATACTTACTGCACTAAATGTTGAACTAATAATTCCTGTAATTTATGTACCAAAGTACCCTGTGACTGAAGTAGTAAATCAGGTGTAGTTTACTTACACTCATCATGGGCATGAATTTCATGGTTATTTAGAATTTTTGCAACCGTTCATCTTCCAGGATGGAGTGATTATACAGCATATATTACTCTCTATCGACTTAAAAACAAAACAAACAAAAAAACAAAACAAGAAATGGTGCACAAGTTGGAATCTTTTTATAACTGCCAAAACTCAAGAACTGGAAACTGCTGGAGTGTCACTGTCCACACTGAAGCGAGTTTTACGTTGACGTGGAGTGAGAGGGTACTGACCAATAAAGACGATCTTGCTCTAAAAACACCTTCAAGATTATCCAAACCAAATTTCAGTCAAAGCAGGTTAACATTAAGCCGATGGAATGGCCTTCCCAAAGCCCCGACCTCGACCTTATTGAAAATCTGTAGACTATGTTTAAAAGCTGGGTTGTGGTAGAAAACCAGGCAATTTAAATGAACTGGTTTGAAAATACCAAAAGTGTCTGGTTGAGGTGCAACTTGATAAGAGACATTTAACCAAATATTACAATCAATCCATCCTGGAAAATTAACAGTTAAAAGAAATAATTTAAAGCCCCAATTTACCACGGCATTCATGCCCATTAGTATATGCAAACTTTTGCCCACAACTGTAAACACCAGAAATCACACATGATAAAATTACTGCACTGAATTCAGTTTAATTTAAATATTAGAAGGATGATATTATAAGTAGAAATGCTCACTTGTTGACAGGAGCCTTTATTCCTTGTCCTTCACTGCCGAGGCCTTCGCCTTCTTTCCAGCCCATCTTCATGAGCATTCGGAAACCGAGATTCTCCACCGTCAACTTAAACTCTTTGTATTCTGAGTAGTCAGGGTCCCGACCCTCCTGTGAATCCAGGAAAAAAAGTTGAGCATTCATAACAAACAGAAGCAGCATTGTGTTTTGATTCCACACATTATTTTTTATGACTGTGAAGAATCATAATTCAGTTTTATTAGAAACACTCCAAAAATCCTAAAGATGTCGCACAAACATTGAGCAAGTGGGACATGGAAACAGCTAAAATAAAGCAACAATGTTTATCATCCTTGGGAAGTGCACATGTACAGAAACAGGGAGTGTATATAGTTGATTATTAGTTCTGCACAGGTAAGTCATAGGTGTCTTCTATTGTTTAGTTGTTTTAAATGTTGAGAACATTATAGATGATGTATCTCAATAACACTCAGCCTTCAGGCCTTCATCAAATACAGCCTGCAAAAACATATGTACTATAATAACCCAACAGTTATATTACATTTTCCTCAAAGACACTTGTCTGTGTTTATACGTGCTTAGACTCAAACTGTATGTCGTTTGCCATTTAAAAAGCCACATCCTGGAGCTGACTTTCTAACAACTTCCCATGCCTCTGGTAGATACAAATTACATTCATAGTGTTCATTTTTTCAGCTTCGATACTTTTTGATGAGATAATAACAGTGTCAAATCACACAGATTTCTTTTTGAAGTAGCAATTATAGTCTGTTCCTAGGGGACTTTCAGAAAGGGACGAGGAATGTGCTGGGAAATGGGCAGTCTGGGTTCAACTGCTGAGGCATTTCAGAAAAACCTCAGCTGTAAAAGATACGCGTGCCTTTGTTGTGGAAAAAACACTAAAATTTATATTTATCACGCATGTTATTTCTGGGGAAAAGAAAGGATTGCAAAAGTAGGCCCTTGTAAATCAGTTATATATATATATATATATATATATATATATAAAACTGATTTACAAGGGCCAACATGCGTGATGCATTAAACAAATCCTGATATTACTTTCCCAATTTGGGGAAGTGTTGAATTGAAATGAAAACTGACCTTTAATGCCTTGAAAGTCTCCATAAACTTCTCCAGCTCCTCTGGGGGCAGGAAGTCACCAATAAAGTGCTTCCCTTTACCCATTTCTGTCAGAGATTCAGCCCATTCTGGAATAGACATTTACATTTTTTTTATTTAAAAATCAGAAAGGATCACATACTAAGTCTTCAAAAGCCTATAGAGTTAAAGTGTATGTGAATGATTTTCCAGGCTGCTGGTAAAACTCACCGCGAGTCTTCTCCATTTCCATCTTTCGGAGCCGATGTTCCCAGGTCCCCGCTTGCTGGTCCACCTCTTCATCGCTGTCATACTCGTGCTGATGCTCTCTTATGGCCTTCTCCCACATCACTTGCATGTCTGCCATTGCACGCTTGTGCTTCATGATCATGTCATACATCTCTTGCATCTGCAAAAAACCCCAAAAACAACGCCTGCTCAGTTAGCAACACGTACGTTGTTAAGAACTTCCAGGAAATTATAATCTTGTATGATCTGAAAGAAATTTAAAAGACTAAAGCAACAACACTATCTATTCTTTTTTAATACTTCCATACCTCCTGTTGTTCTTTCAATTGTCTCTTCTGGTCCTCAGATAATTCTGTCACTCCAACCAGACCAAGAGGTTTCCCTTTTTTATAACCCAGACCTCTCAGCTCCTGAGCTAAAATGGGGAATATCCATTAGTATGTATAATGCTAGCAATCTCAAATTCTCATTAATTGTCAAACTATCTTGCTGGGCTCAATGTTCAGATGACTTTATGAAATATGGCTATGAGCATTAGTATGCATAAGTTGGAAAATATTTTACAATATTTGTTGTCAGCTGCAAAACACATAATACCGTCTTCCGAAAGAATTGCACAAGAAAATGGTTTGGGGTTAAATTAATATTCATCCTCTACAAATAAACACATTACAACAGTACTTGCACATTTGTAAAGTAAATACCAGAAAGTGATGGTGCGTTAGGGTCTGGAAGACTGTTCTCATGAGGAACAACAATGAGAGGAATAGGCAGGTCGACTTTGTCTTCTTCAGACCCCCATCTGCTCTTCCTCTTTCGTTTCAGAGGTGGGGTTTCTGACTCCTTAAAGTTAAGTGCAGATGGTTGGCTCTGCTGTGGAGAGATTTCTGGTACTGGAAAAGCAGCTGGTGGCTTAACAGCTGTCCTGGAATCTCCTGTCAAATCTGCAGAGTTCTGAGAGTTTGCAGCACGATACTCCTTTACTTTCTCTTTGTAGAAACGGTGGGCTGGACTTTGTTCATCATATAAAAAACTGAAGGACAGAAGATTCATACAGTTCAGACGAACTATCAAAAAAGAAAATGTGAGACATACAGGACACAGGAACAGATATGGCCACTTACCTGAAGGCTGGGTTGTCTCGGTTGCGCTCAGCAGCGATGGCTTCCACCTCTGGGCCACCCTCCGCCACAAACTTGGCCAGCTTCTCAGCCACCTGCTGGGTTTCCGCGTCCACTGGGGGGGAGACTTTAAGCAGCCTATTAGTACTGGGAGTCAATTCACACTCTACTACTGTACCGTACTCAACTGGCCCTCATACACCACCAGTCTAGAGCCAATAGGGGATAAGAAAAGGAAAAGGGAAGGAGGAGCAAGGGGGACAGGGGTGGTGAATGGGGAACTGTATGGATTTGAGGCTTTTACTGTAACAAATGAAGAATGAAGCCCTGAGAGACTCCAACAACATACAGTGTGACTATAATTTAAAACTTACAACTGCATTCATTACACTGTTCAAGTCAAAGTCTAATACTGTATTTATTAAAGACTTATCCAAAAATAAATCAGTATAGCACAGTCATTGTGCCAGAAAACAGATTGAGAGCCTGAAAGCAAAATCTGCAACATATTAAGCACAGTTAAAAGCAAAGGCTAACTGTGATGTGTTGGCTTGAAGTTGGAAAAAGACCCAATCAGAAGCAGAAAGTGGGTGTTGAAAAGTGCCGATCCAGATCAGAACTTTAAAATACATGAATGGTTAGCTGCTTTCTAAATATCTCAGTTTTAGATATGCTAGGAGTAGACACAGTAAAAGTTACACATTTAAAATAAAAAAATATTGGTGTAGATGGTAAGCTGCACTAACTTTACTGAGAAATGTGAGCCTCCTGCTATGCAGTTTTCAAAACAGATCAAGTTATGATGAACTCCGTTGCAATAGTACATTAGTTACAGGCTTCTGTAGTCACGATATTAGCCATCACTATCAAGCTCTGAGTATCTCAGTAGTCAGATTATAATACCTGAAAATTGTAAGTGTATCTGAGAATGCGGTATCGGCATGCATTCCTGTGCAATAACAGTAACTCTTGAGAGGAAAGATTAAAGAAAAGAAGCAGAAAAGGAAGTGTGTGAAGTTAAAAGGCCATTTACCATTATCTGAGAGTTTCTCTGGTCTTTGCAAATCCTTTTTCCATTCTGCAATCTTTTTCTTGTAGTAGAGATATTCCACGCTGCTCTTATCATACAAAAAACTAAAAGGCAAGGACAAAAATTGTAAACAGATACGTCTGAAAAAAACTTTCAGAGTAAAATAAGTCTTACTAAGTTAAGCGACAATGTCCTTCAAACTTACGAGAAAACAGGATTGTCCTTGTAGTCTTCCTTGGCCTTCTTCTCCAACTCAGGTCCCCCCTCAGCCACAAAAGAAGCCATCTTGTCGATAATGAGTCTGGTGTCTGAATCCTCTGGGGGAGAGACTTTAAGCACGCTATGAGTACATTTACTCAAAGGGCACAAATGACAAAATGCCAGTCACAAGGCAACTGTTCCACTGGAGTACGCAGAGGATGCACTGAAATGTCCAAGCCATGGAGGTGTCCCCTGACACAATGAAAAACACAGGCCAGGAATTACCTTTCATCTCTAAGAATTTGGAGTAATCGGCCTCTTCTTCCTCATCATCACCATCTGGAGAGCAAAAGACACTTGGCCTCTGGCTGAGAATAGGATTCTTCTTGGACTGTGAGAAGCTCTTGAACTGATTTAGCATGCTGCTGACTCCAAGGCCAGGTCGCTGGCCAACGAAAATGCTCTTTTTCTGGAGCGCATTTCCTCCTGGTGATAAAGTTGGGGTTGATGGGGTCTTGGCATCATTGATGGAACCTAGAAAGAAAAGGAGACACTTCAGGAAAACCCTTCTACTAAATTCTATTATATTTAGATTCTAATTAATTAGGTTATGCATACTAATGCAAACTGTCCCATCTAAAGCTCTGCTAAATATCATTCAATATTTTGAGTAAGCTGTGCAGAATCGGGTACTAACCAGACACATGTGCCTTTTCCTTCTGCATCTTCATGAACTGCTGTAAGAAGCTTCCATCATTTGCGAACTTATTTGTGGAAGCCCCTTGGACACTGGTAGAACTACAGGGATAAAAGTGTAAAAAGGTATTTTTAAAAATATGTTTTCAAGTCTAAGGTCACTGCTGGCATCTGTTAAAATCTCCCAATTCTTTGAATCTTTGGGCTGAAGGAAGGACAATACTCGGTGTATAAATGCTCAATCAACAATCATTTATTTCCATACAATGAGCATAAGCCATCCGGATGGGGAGACATGCATGAAGAGGGTCACAGCAAATCTCAAAATGGTGATGGGTTACACAGCTTCTTATAACCTCTACTGGCCCCCACCTAGTCGTAAAAGCCTAAACATTCACATTCTTTCTCTGTCACGGTGCCTAAGTTATGACCTCGGCTCCCTGTCTCTCTGCCCTCTATAAAGGTGGGGGCATGGAATGTGGTCTGTTTCTTCTATTATCGGCACAAGGTCCTCTGCACACAACATTCTCTTCATGATTTAGCAGTCTGACATGTCAAGAAAACAGTGTAATACATTCACAGCAGATCAATGGCAGCGCACACCTGTCTAACAAACTACAAAAATGGTCATGTTCTTTTAACCTAAAAATATAAGGGAAACTAAGCTACATACTTTGCACACAATCTAGACTAAGGGATATATTTATGTTCTACAGCTGTTAACATAATTCAACTACCTTGACTATAGGTATAAGATAACATACATTTAGAATAATAATCTCACACATCACAGAAAACATTCACGTGTACAAGTCAGATTGTTGGTATTCAAACTGAATGTGGGCCATAATAGGATGTGTATAATTACCTTTCAGACAGAGGCTTGCTAGTGGTTTGAACATTCGTTTTTGCTTGCTCTGCCATTCTTTCTTCGATCTCTTTTTTCTTCTGAGCTATCAGTTTTTCTTGACGGAGAATAGTCATGTTCATTTTGCTTTTCTGTGGTTGGATGGGTCTGGACTTCCACCCTCCTCCTCGACCTCAAATACATGACAAAATACAATGCATGTGACAACAAACCTAAACCTCTAACAAAAGATAGAGCCACCCTCTGAAACAACTAGCATATCAGGAAATCTGACACTTATTTTATAAACTGGCGAAGACTAGTGCTAGCCTTTTTTTTTAAAACACTTATTAGCAACAAAACAATTTTCAGTAGCTATGTGACAAACTCTGACCTGGGTTAAAGAGGCAGTTGTGTCTTTAAATATGATTGTTAAAGACTGCAGTTAAAAGTGTGTATTTATTGAACTGTATTAATCTTATTTAAAACCTGACCCAGCTAACCCAACAGCTAGTTAACTTAGCTGGCGTTGTACACTGGTTCAAACAAGCTAAATTAGCTTGTGAGATTTAACGGATAAACTATCGACCTTAAAGTGCAGTTTGCACGTATTTGGTGTAAATCTCACTGTAAAGGTTTACCTGCATCGCCAGACTCCATGGTCGCAGCAGGAAGAAAAATGCACTTCTAAAAAAGACGAGCAGGGACGACACAAAAGGCCTGCAGTAGTTACGGTAGAAGCGGGGAGACTTCAGGCTGAATTTCCCCACAAAACTTCCGGTTTCCACTCACCAGAATAAAAGCATAATTTTACCTCGAGCCTTAACCGCATTTACTTTAAAGTCTATGTAGTAAATAGGTATATAATAATTAAATAAAACCATGCTTTATTAATTCCGAACCTTAAACAATGTATATAATTATCCTTCATCTTCAAACCCCTAAAAGAAAACAGACAAAGAAATAAACAAACAACAACAACAAAACAACCTGTAGTAAGATTTTTTTCTTCACATCTCCCAGCCCTATTGAAATTGTTTGGACTTGTAAAGAGGACGGCTAGTGAATATATTGTTACCACAAGCTCTGACTATTGAGCTATCAGGCAGGAAGAAGATGGATGCAGTGAAGGAGGACATGCCGAGGATTCGTGTGACAGAGGAGTAGGCAGTAGACGAAAGAAGAATAAAAATACAGTAATTATAGTGCAATACTTTAATCATTTATTAATTGTTATCATTCAGCTTCTTTTCAGGTTCATTTCTATTGTTTAAAATGGGTCAGTTCTCTTTCTTCTTTGCCTTCTTCCTCGTATTATTATAAAAATGATCAGTTCTGAAAAGGTAGTACAATATACAGATAGACAAAACACTTTGTCTTACAGCCATACCAAGGTAGGTCAAAAATGCACAAATAGGGCCTCCTCAAATTTGACAAAACTGACAAAAAATAAAACTAAAGACTTGCTTCTATATTATATATTCGTTTAGTTCGTTTTATGGTAAGATAGAAGAACAGAAATTATAATTTGGAGGTAAATACACCGGAAGTCATTTCCTGCCTGTCGTGTCAGGTGCGCGTTAGTTTCCGTTTCCTGTTGCAAGAGCCGTTGCTGTTGTCCCTTGCTGCTACCCGTCCGTACTGTGCGAACTGCTCTCCTGCTCAGAAATGGCTGAAGCTCCCCCACGGCCCTGCCGGTTTTTTTGTCACCGGTGTTCAGCAGAGATTAGTCCGCGTTTACCGGTAAGGGCCGTAGAGACACCTTTTGTCCGCGTGAAGGATAATGAGTAATAGCCGACCTAGTCTTTTTTTTATGTGCGTTTGGCACTCAGAGAGTCTCTCGACTCATTTGCTGCTGTTTAGCTGCGCTAGTTCGGCTAGCCCTGTAGTAAAGGACGGGGTGGTAGTCAGGTGTCACTAATCAGGCTGGCGGATACGCTCGGGTTGAGATGTCATGTTTTACCGTTATTATATCGAACGTCACTAAATGTCAACCAGGTAGAGCTGACGTTAAGGGCTTGACAAGTTCAGCCGCGGTAGCCTTTTGGCGTTAACGGGCAAGCTAACGGAAGACCGCGGGCTCACTTTCGATTCAGGGGACTTGTTATTTTTTTTACTCAGGAGACACCGCTTAGCGGGGAATGCTTTCCAGTAAAGACTGTTGTTGGCTGATTGTAGTTGTTAAATCATTACAAAGTCACTCTCTGTCGTGTCTGCTGTTGTGGCATCAACCAACCTCCCAGCACTGTTGTCCAAGCCTTTCACATGAAGCTTCTTGAATGTTGCAGTAACAGTTTCTCTTTAGTCAGTCTGCTGCTCAGCTGTGTGACACAGTGCCCTTTAAATGTAGGAAACTTCTGAAGCCCTGCTCAATAAAGTTGCACTCCACAAACGCTCCTAAAGACAATTAAAAAAAAAAAAATAAAAAAATAAATTAAAAAAAAAAAAAAATATATATATATATATATATATATATATATATATATATATATATATATATATATATATATATATATTATGGGTTGCAGAAGTATATAATGTTGGCGTTTGACCTCTAATAAAGAGACAACTGTGTTTGTGTCAGGGATTCAAATTTACATTTTCATTGTAGGACTACACGTGTCCACGCTGTGAATCTGGTTTTATTGAGGAACTGCCTGAAGAAAGAAGGTAAGGAGGATCAATCTGAAGAAGTCCACTGAAACAAAGTTTAGCGCTTCATCACACTCTTTGAACATTTAGTCAATGCATCAGAACATCAGTGCAAAATATGAGCCACCAGTAAATCTTGACCATAGGCAGAATGGACTTGTGTACTGATGCTCCGATGATAAATTGGTGTATCGCTACTTAGTTTAATATTTCAGTACATTTCTACCTCTTAACGTTTCACTTTCTGTTTTATGCAGTGCTGAAAATGGGTCTGCCTCTACTTCCTCTTCCAGTGATCAGTTCCGCCCAGTCTTGGAGGTCAGTGTGATGTAATAAATCAGCTGGTCCTGAAAAACATTTTTTAACACCCTACACTATATTTTGACATTGTCTCTGTCTCTACCACTAGAACATGGATCACCAGCACTTATTCACATTTCCCCCGGGTTATGGTCCGTTCGCCCTTGGGATTTTTGATGAAAACTTTGACCTTCGGTTGCGGCTACCCACAGAGGACAACCGAGAGACGGAAAACAGGAGAGAGCGGGAAATGGCATCGCGGCAAAGATACGGTGCACGGCAACCACGGGGTCGGCATGTTCCTCGGCGACAGGGTACGCGACACGAAGGAGTGCCCACATTAGAGGGGTGAGACATTTTCAGCAGTAGAGCGTGACTGAGAAGAAGTGACAGGGGAAACAGCTTGGCTTGTTACTGTGTTATGTGCAAATATTATATGTCACATGTTATGGTAACAGTATTAATCCCACTGTTTCTCAGTTTGAACCCTGTTGCTTGTTGTAAGTAGTTTGTTTTTGTGATGTTTCTTTTTTCCTGACTAGAATTATCCAGCAGCTAGTAAATGGAATTATAGCACCTACAGCCATGCCAAATATTGGGATGGGACCTTGGTAAGTTTAAGAATGTATGATAGACACATTGCTTACTTATTTCAGGAGACTTTTTACTTTGTTAACATCCTTCTTAATTTGCAGGGGTATGCTACATTCCAATCCAATGGACTATGCCTGGGGTGCCAATGGGCTCGATGCTATCATTACGCAGGTATGTACAATGTTTTTCTTTCACATGAAAATAGAGATAAACTGAAACAGAATTTTATACTTGGCTTTTGAGTCCAACAAATCTATTCAACAGAGTTGCAGGAATACTGTTATCTAGTGAATACAAGCCCTGGGCCCTGGATTCCAGAGCGGGGTCATTTTAGCAAGTTTAGCACTTAAAAATACACTGAAACAATCTAAAAGTGTTGAGCACAACATTTGGAACCTCCCTCTGGTGTTTCAGGAAGTCTCACTAATGTACACAGAGAGGCTTCAGAGATTTGACCTTGAAGGCTTTCAAATTTGGATCACTAGCTAAAATGTAAATCTGCATCAGCTGATTTTTTGAACAAACAAAAATTACTCTGTGGGAGATAGGAGGGGGGCTGACTACAACAAATGGTAAATGGCCTGCATTTGTATAGCGCTTTTCTAGTCCCTAAGGACCCCAAAGCGCTTTACACTACATTCAGTCATTCACCCATTCACACACATTCACACACTGGCGATGGCAAGCTACGTTGTAGCCACAGCTGCCCTGGGGCGCACTGACAGAGGCGAGGCTGCCGGACACAGGCGCCACCGGGCCCTCTGACCACCACCAGTAGGCAAACATGGGGTTAGTATCTTGCCCAAGGATATTTGGCATGCAGCCAGGAGGCAGCCTGGGATCGAACCACCGACCTTCTGATTAGTGGCTGACCTGCTCTGCCACCTGAGCTACAGCCACAACAAAGAATGAGGACCTAGGATGGAAAAAAACTCCCAGCATTTTTTTTTTTCTATCGGCTGGCACTGGATATGAAACATCAGGACATAACCGCATGGTCATTAACACGTAACACACCAGCATGACCCTAAATGTCTTTGCAGAAGTCCAAATCAGACATTATTGTAATGTTATTAAGGTGAAGTCCAAAGACAAAGCTCTAGGCTAACTGGCTCAGAATGTATCTGTGACTTGAACATAATTTAGTGGAATGTACAGCTTGTTTTTTAATTCATGGTGTTTAATGTGACAGAGGACAGGATAAGAACACAGAGGTGCATGGAGGCAAAATAAAAGAGCCACCACAACAAACACAGAAATGGTAGAAATTACTCCAGTGTTGTAGCTTAAGGAAATGGCAAAGCACAATGTAGGCCTGAAGTTAAGGTCACAAGCAGTATCCCCCTGGAATTGTATAAAACCTTCAGTCTAAAGGAGCATCTTCTTCTGCAGCCCAGCATCACTTCTTACTAGAGCTGGGCGATATGAGATTTTTTCATATCACGATATGTTTTTTTCATTTCAGGCGCTAACGATATTTATCACGATATAAGCAGATATAAGTTTTGATTTAAATATTTATTTCCCATAATAAGTTCAACAGGGTAGATGTACTTAAGAAACATGAGACTTTTTCAGATAAATAAAGGCAAACATTGCAAACTACACAAAAGGCAGCCGCTAAAGCGTTTAAGTTTCAAAATAGAACAAACAAAACAGGCTACTAAATTGTCAATTCCACTTAGAAACAAAATATTAATTCTAAAAATAAATCTTAGTTTGTTTTACAGAAGAACAGACAAAATTGAGTAACTTTTGTCAATATCAAATAAACTGAGAACTAAAAGGAAATTCTCAATCTCTCCTTGTTGTATAGCTTAGCTTTTCAAACAGTTTTAACAGTTACTTTAGTCTGACAAAAGCCGAATGACGAATTAGCGCTTCTAGTCAGAGATTGAGCATGCACTGGTTTATTGCATTTCCAGACTTGCTTTCGGCACAATTTACAGTGCGCGCTACTCTGTTTTTTGTCAGACTTGAAATAGCCGAAATACCTTCACGCTACGGAACTTCTATGGCTCTTCCGTTCGACAATCTCTCCGGCATTGGAACCATCATCTGTTTTCTGGTTGGTAACCTTCGGTCACGCTCTCGGTTGATTTTTCTCTAGTCGGCACACTCATTTCCTCCATTACCCGGGCAGCACGGCGGCTGGCTGCTTCCCAAACAAATACACATGTGCGGCTTGGCACTTGTGCTGTACGTAACAAGTCACGTGACGTGCCGCTGCGGCTGTGATTGGTTCGGCTCTGCACTACTTCATTTGGATTGGCTGTTCTTTTTTTCTTTCTTCTTTTTTTTTTTAAGAGGACAAGAGCGGTGAGGCCTATTGCAATAGTTTAATTTTTCTATTGAGAAAAAGTTATTTCGCAATACATATCGTTATCGTTCTATCGCCCAGCTCTACTTCTAACCTTCCTGCAACTTTCACGTCCAGGTCACGTTCCTGACCTGATATGCTGCCTTTAGGCTTGGACACTGTGGACTCATTCACTGAAACTTGTGGTTTGATCCCTGGGTCATAGCTTTCATTGACCCGGTTCCCATCAATATTAATGGTCCTCAACATGAGGGTCTGGTCAGAACAGGAATTTCAGGGTTCACTCTAAAAATAGCAGTGACAGTGGGAGTGGAGTCAAAAAAAAAGGTGAAGGTCCAAATTAAAATTTTTCTTTTTTTGTGTCTAGAGTCAAAGAATGCACGTTTGCAACTGCCTAATGAAGCACTGATGATCAGGCATATAGAAATATGAAGAGAAGTTTTCTTTGATTTGATCGGCCTTGTTGTCATTCTGATTTGGTCACAGCTGGTCATTGTGAGCCTGTCTGTTTTTCATTTGTAGTTATTAAACCAGTTTGAAAACACGGGTCCCCCTCCTGCAGACAGAGAGAGGATAAAGAATTTACCCACGATTTCCATCACAGAGGAGCACGTCAGTAAGTCCTCTTCTCATTTTCAGCGTGGTTCTTTGTACATTTCACTGCAACCTGCTCAGCTATGCACTCTACTTAAAAACAAATAAATAAAACATCTGTGTAGACATTTCTACTGATTCAACAACAGTATGTTTTTTTTTGTAATAATGAGAAAACAGCCTTTGAAAAGTGTCTCTTTTTTGGGACATTTGGCTTTCAGTCACAATTGCTCAACACTACCTAAACTCAAATAAACTATATCAGCGTGATCTCAGTTCTCCGTGGGGCTGATGTGTGTGTGAGCACAGACAGATGGTGTGTCGTTTGCTGTTTGCACAGGTGCTGGTTTAGAGTGTCCCGTGTGCAAAGAAGACTACAGTGTTGACGAGAGTGTAAGGCAGCTACCCTGCAATCATTTGTTTCACAATGACTGTATAGTACCGTGGCTGGAACAGGTATGTATATTTAATGAACAGAACTATAGAGCTGATTGAAACATTAATTGTGTTATTTCATTGATATCAACCACTTACATATGAAGCCAGGTTTGTTTTGGATCACTTGATTCTTATATAACCTATGTACTTCATAAACTACTAATGTGGTTGCAGCAGATGGCTGCCCCTCCCCGAATCTGGTTCTGCTGAAAGGTTTTCTTCCTGTTAAAAGGGAGTTTTTCCCTCCCAATGTTGCCAAGTTCTTGCTCATAATGGGTTGTGTGATAGTTGGTTTTTTTTCTAATCTTCTAGATTATTTTCCTTAAAGTATAAAGTGCCTTTAGGTGAGTGCTGTTATAAATTGATACTATATAAATACAATTTAAATGTTTCTGATGATACTGTAAACAAGTTAACTGCTAAATCATAGCTTTACAGTTTTAATAAAGACTTTCAAAAGCAGCACCGATTCTCAATATTCTCTGGTGGCTCTCTTAAATCTTGCTGCTTTGAAACTTTAGTGGTTTTCCAGGAGTAAAGAAAAACGCTCTAATCCATGCAGTTTTACACATACTGCATCATTACACGGTAGTTTGGAAAAACAAACAATATTTCCCCGTCTTACACTTATTTGCAGGCCATATTATAAATGGGTTGCATTTTTTTTCCTTGGTGCATATCATATGTCTCTTCTGGTACTTTCAGCAATCTTCCAGGAATTTACTGACATTTGTGAGCCAATCTTCACCCTGGAAAGATTTTTTTTTCAAAAGCTCTGTTTTACTAAAAGGCCAAAACAGAAAAAGCAGTGTTTACCAAAGTACCAGTGTATAAGTGGGCACGGCTTACAAAACCAGTCGGATGCAGGCTGCACTGTCTTATTTAAGAGTTGTCATTCATCCTGCCATTGTGTTGAAGTCAGATGTTTTCTGGTTGGTGGGGGTTATTTAGTTTTATTTTGCTCTAACATGAGTAGCTTATGACGTGTAAGTCCTGAAGAAATCACCTTGTCACTGAAGCTGTGGCTAGAGGCATTTGAATTACATTGTTTACAGAAATATGTCAAATTGAATTGACAATAACAAATTCCAACACTAACTCTTTGGTTGCACTGGACACGGAGGGTTTTCAGACTGTTTGCAGTGATTTTCTCTCTTTTTACTGGCGACATGCAGTGCTTGTTCAATTCAATTCAATTTTATTTATACAATGCTAAATCACAACAACGTTCACCTCAAGGCGCTTTATATTGTAAGGTAGACCCTACAATAATACATACAGAGAAAAACCCAACAATCATATGACCCCCTATGAGCAAGCACTTTGGCGACAGTGGGAAGGAAAAACTCCCTTTTAACTGGAAGAAACCTCCGGCAGAACCAGGCTCAGGGAGGGGTGGGGCCATCTGCTGCGTCCGGTTGGGGTAAGAGAAGGAAGACAGGATAAAGACATGCTGTGGAAGAGAGACAGAGATTAATAACAAGTATGATTCAGTGCAGAGATGTCTATTAACACATAGTGAGTTAGAAAGATGACTGAAGAATAAATACTCAGTGCATCATGCGAATTTCCCCAGCAGCTTATTGCAGCATAACTAAGGGAGGATTCAGGGTCACCTGATCCAGCCCTAACTATATGCTTTAGCAAAAAGGAAAGTTTTAAACCTAATCTTAAAAGAAGAGAGAGTGTCTGTTTCCCGCATCCAAGGTGGAAGCTGGTTCCATAGAAGAGGGGCCTAAAAACTGAAGGCTCTTTTGCATGTTCAGGGTAAGGCAGTTTGACTGAGTTGTGGGATGGCCAGACTACACTGGCTAAATAAATGTTGGCATCAAAGGTCATTTATGTAGTTAAAAAAAGATTTCCCAACCCAATAGCGTCATCTATTTTTACATTTGTGGAGTGGCTCTTTGTGGCGTACTCAGTTTACTCATTGCTGTCACGCCTAATGTAGGCATTTTCATTGATTACAGTGGAAGCATACACCCAGTGAAGAGTCTGCATTATGTCTACAGTGTAGCCACAAGGCTGTTGTCTGGAACCAGGCTTCTTTCAGTTGTTTAAATGCTCTATTCAAGTGTCCATTTTACTGAATTATTACGATTGTGGGTGAGAATAAAACTGCTGTGTCCATGTATTGAAGCTGATCACAGTGATAACTTCCTATTCCCCGTCTCTTACAGCATGATACGTGTCCTGTGTGCAGGAAGAGTCTTAGTGGACAAAACACAGCCACAGACCCGCCGGGGTTATCGAGAATGAACTTCTCCCCCTCTTCCTCCTCCTCTTCCTCCCCAAGCTCACCTAGCAATGAAAATGCTGCCAGCAACTCCTAGATTTTCACTGTTTCACAAGAGAAAACATGACACCCTTCTTAGACCCAGCAGCTCCTCTCTGCAGCTGAAACCAGGACATTTTTCTGTCTCAGGTGAACGGGACAGTGAGATGAGGTAAACTCAAATTTTAGGATTTTTTTTTTTGTTTTGTTGTTTTTCTCCCTCCTTCTGTGCTGAACGGATATTGGGACCAGCTCCCGCTGCTACTGTTACAGAGCGTTTGAGGAGGTGGGAGTCAGAAAAGATGGAGAATATGATGACGATAATAATAACAGTCCACTTATGAGTGGGATTCTTACAAGACACGGAGCAGAATTGAAGCCAGATTGGACTGCTTTTTGATGAAAACATGTCCTTGCAGCAGTGCTTGGACACATTTTATATTTAAAAGACAAGATGCTCTTTTTTTAAAAAAACATTGCCTGTGATGGTGGAGTCCGTAGATGTGTAGATAGAGAATTCCTTTTTGAACTGCGAGCCACTGTACAGTGAATGGATCAAACTAAGACCTTGCGGGAAGGAGACTGAGAGTGTGCATCTGATTTTTATTTATTTGCACAGTTTTTGTTTTGTTTTTTTAGGGTTTTTTTTTTTTTTTGGCACAAAATCTCATGTTGGGATGTGAATGTGAGTCAACTGCTGAACAAAAACAAGCAACATTTCAACCTTTTGCATTGAATAAATCTTTGAAGATGTGTTTTTTCTTTTAATTAATTAATTTTTTTAGAGTTTGATTCAGTGTATTTGGTGCATCTTGGTAAGTTGAACATTGTTACAACTTAGGAGGGGATATGTAGTGAAAATGTTCACAACTGTGTGTTTATTGGACCCCTGCAAAGTAAAACAAAAAAGAAAAGGCAAACAGGCATGGGATCATCTTACCTCTGTGGAACTGGCCAAATGTGTTTCATGAAAACAAGTGTTTATTATTTTATTTACTGAATTTTTGTACAGTCACAATAAAGTGATTAAAAACAAATTTAAAGGTTTTTGCTGACGTTGTAAAGAAATATGACTGCTGACAAAGTTACTCTGAGGTTCAACTATACAGTATACGTTAAACTATAGGTTTAGGGGAAAAAAAGGATGTTAAAAAATGTAAATTCCCTCATTCCCTTTTTCAGGATGAAGTGTTTTGAGGTTTGATTTCTTTAATGGGTCATAACAAATGTTAATGTGTTTTCTCACCATGTGAGATTTGAAACTTTTGGATAAAACAATGTCTTACATATGTCTTGAAACTTTTTTTTGATCATGTAGTAAAGTGATGGTTGTAAATCAGCGTCTTGTTTGCTGCAGCAATGCTCGTTTTCAGCCACATCCAGTATCTGAACTTATATGTGATTGTTATACAACACTGAATCAGTGTAGATGATGTGTGGCTTAATAGAAACTGATCAATGGCTTAAAACAACAAAAACTTGATATGATGATGCAACAAATTTTAAACTATAATATTTCACTCTCTGTATTACGGCACAAGTCAAAGCCTTTCAGTTATGATAAACAACCAAAGGACACTTTATAAGGTACACCTTCTTAGGGCTGCCTTGATTATTTGTGGTTCAAGAATCCAGTTTGAGATGATATGAGTTTTGTGACATGGTGCGTTGTCCTGCTGGAAGCAGCCATCAGAAGATGGTACACTGGTAATAAAGGAAAGGACATGGTCAGAAACAATATTCTGTTTTTGTTTTTGTTTTTTTAAAGAAGCCCTTTTGGTACAGGGGGTCCAGATTGTTCCAAGAAAATATCCCCCACAGCAGACTGAAGCAGAATGAATCCATGATTTCATGTTGTTTTCACCAAATTCTGACTAATATCTGGATGTTGCAGCAGAAATCGAGATTCGGCAGACCAGGAATCACTTTGTCAATCTTCAGTTTACCAATTTTGTTGAGCATATGTGAATTTAAGCTTCCTCTTAGCTCACAGGAGTGACACCCAGTGTGGTCTTCTGTGGCTGTAGCCTTTCTGTCTCAAGGTTTGACGTGTGATACCCTGGTTTTAACAAGTGGTTATTTGAGTGTGGCAGGATGTGGTCTGCTGTTCATCTGCAGGGAATGGATGGGGCAGTGCCAGGGAAGGCTGGCTAGCACAGGTGGTGCCCATGTTCTAATCGTGCGTCCACAATTTAGCACCTTGGATAGCACCTTGGGACCCAGAGAGCAGAGTATGAGTAGCTGGAAAAACAAGCTGAGGGAGCTGACAGCATCAAAGAGCAAGCATTTAATAGAGCACTAGAAATCATCCGCCAACCTATCTTTATTATTACATTGAGTTACTGTGGCCTTCCTATTAGTTCAAAGCATTCTGGCTATTTTCCTCTGACATCACCCAGAAAACTAATGCTCACTGGATATTTTCTCTTTTTCGGGCCATTCTCTGTAAACCCAGGATATGGTTGTGTGAGAACATCTCAGCAGATCAGCAGTTTCTGAAATACTCAGACCAGTCCATCTGGCGCTAACAACCATGCCACATTCAGAGATACTTAAATCACCTTTCTTCTCCATTCTGATGCTTGGTTTGAACTTCAGCAGGTCGTCCTGACCACGTCTACATGCCTAAACGCACTGAGTTGCTGCCATGTGATTGGCTGATTAGATATTTATGTTAAGGAAGTAAGTACCTAATGAAGTAGCTGATGAGTGTATTTATACATATCATCAGATGACTCTGATAGATAATTTACAACATTACAAGTTCATTTGAGGCCTTGTGTTCATAAAACCTAAATCTACACTGATAAAACCTTCAAGCCTTGAACTACTTCCCTGAAAGGAACATGCCATTCTTGGATTTCTGTCAATGTGTGAAAAAGACATCAGACGTTCCCATTGAATTAAGCAGCCATTAATAATCAGGTGGCGTCTGAGTCACTGCAGCGCCCCGTGAGGTTTTCAGATTCAAGTAAATGAATATAAGATTGCTAAAGGACTTCAAGTTGTTGGTACAAAGAAATGAGGTGGCAGCATGTCAACGCAATTACAGAAAGCTTTTGGTGACTTATTTACACAAGCTTGACAGAACTGCTGTAGTGGAGAAATTTTGTATCACTAAGCCTTAGAACTTTTGGGAAGACTTACAGATGATGTGATTCCTCTTTAGTTTTTAGAGCTCTTACCTTATGGGCCACACAAATAAGGCCATCGCTTAGTCTTCCTAATATGGGCTAACACATGTGGTTTGATTAATGGATAAACCTTTATAGCGTGTGCGTTCTGCTCTTGTGTTCACCAACATGTTTCTGGGCCACTCACATTACCTACCTACTCGTTGAGTTTCTTTTCTGCTACCTACATTAATTTTCCTGCCTCCCTTTGGTCTGGAATTAGCTGGAAACCATTTGAGAATGTCAGACCACTACATCACCACTACCAGGAAATTAAACCGAACCTCAGTGCAGCTGCACATTTTTGACTAATGATGCAAGGGGAAGACGGCAGAAAGAGGGAGACAGAGAGAAAGACTACATTTTTTTTTTTGGGGGGGGGGGGGGGGGGGGGGAGGGGGGCGCAGAGATGACTTCTGGGCACTGATAGTAAAAGATAAGAGATTTCTGAGATGTCGCAGAACAGATCTGCTAAGTGGGATTAGTTACTGTATATTCTTGTGTAAATGCCAGATTCTGTGAAGCACCACAACCATTTTTTAAATTATATATGTGGCCGAAATTGCGCCCAACCAAAACTAGAACAAAGAAAAGAGGCTAGCTACTATCTCTCCTCTGGTGGCAGAACACTCGATTATCATGGCCTAAATCTGTAGAGATGAAGCTATACCTCTGTGGCTTTGGCTGGTGTTACATGTGGGTTCAGACTATCTGCTAGTCTGGAACGTGGTGGTGCCAGTGGATATTCATTTACTTGTTCACTATGTGGAAGCAGCTGGTGTTGTGCTCATACTTTGCAGGTGAAACCACAACACAGTCGTTGCAGTACACGACATCTGCTGTGTATTCTTGCCGACCTTTGTCACAGGTAGTCTCTGCCAGATTATGCAGTAGCTGACTCCACTTCTGAGTGTTAAGTTGTTCTGTTTTTGTGGGTCGGGTGTTGGAGAAGGACAGGAATAACTAATTGATTATTCCTTGGTATTTCCTTTTCATATAAGAGTAAGCATTTAAAAACAAAAAAAATGCCAAATGTGGACAGCGCCAGAACAGAGGTTTTTGTTTCATGAGCAGTATACTTGGCAGTGGTTAGCACCTCACAGCTAAAAAGTCCTGGGTTTGAATCCAGCTTGTAGCCAGAGACTTTCTGTGTGGAGTTCCTCCCGTGTCTGCGTGGGTTCTCTCTGGGTACCCCGGCTTCCTCCCACAATCCAAAGACATTCAGTTAGTGGGGTTAGGTTAATTGGTGATTCTAAATAGGTGTGAATATGAATGTGAATGGTTGTCTTCTCTCTGTGTTAGCCCTGTGACAGACTGGTGACCTGTCCAGGGTGTAGCCTGCCTCTTGCTCTATGGCAGAAGAGAATGATGGATTGTATGCTTTGAATGTAAGAAACTTTATACTGGACCCATTCATATTTTGGATATTTTTTTTTACTAGACTCAAATGTGTAGCAATAAATAAGTTGAATGAGAAAGAAGAAAAAGCTTTTAGGACAAAAAACAATATTGTGAGTTTCAGTATGTCCCCTCGGGATCATCAATGCACTTTGTTTTTGTAGAGAAATGAGTCCAGACTGTAGATCTGTTGCTGGTTTTGAACATGTGCCATGGATAACATTTGAGAGCTTTGCCAGAATCACAAAATGAATTATGACCACTAGAGGGTGCTAAACACCAGCTAAGGCGCCAACATGCTTTAAGGAAGATTGACATTGTCAACGTCTTACAGAACACATGAATTAATTTCAGTTTGCTTTGACGTTCAGGGAAAAACATTCAGTAATTGGCAGCATGTCAGGTATTTTTTTTAGATTTAAACATGACGCTTAATTCATGTTTAAGGTAATGACTGAGAGGCCTCAGCTGGATGCAGGCTGAACTGAATTTAGAAGAGCACAGGCTAATGGTGTAATGACATTTGACGCAAAGAACCCAATTAATTTGATGCTTAATCATTTCTGACACAATGACTAGTGAAAATATAAGTGCAGTAGTTTGCAAATAAGTCACGTCCACCCCTCCCTCTCTCCTTTCTCTCTCCCCCCATCTCTCCCTCTCTCTCCCCCTTCTTCTCCTCTCCATCCTCGCTCTATCTCTGATTGGCTTTCTTCAAAGATAATTGGAGGCAAA
The DNA here is from genome assembly GCF_056152115.1 of Neolamprologus brichardi. NCBI lineage: Eukaryota > Metazoa > Chordata > Actinopteri > Cichliformes > Cichlidae > Neolamprologus > Neolamprologus brichardi. The sequence continues at coordinate 24,473,069 of NC_142121.1, forward strand.
ATTTGATATGCTCAATGTCATGGACAGGAATGAGGTTTCGCCGGCGTCTGCTGCCACCATGAAAAAGAAGGCGGAGGGCGGCACTGGATGCAGCCACATCAGCGCAGCCAAGGCTGTCTCATCCAAATGCACGCGGAGCAACAGCGGGCAGAACTGTCTGGACCCTGGCTCTCCCGGGGCAGCGAGCGCTAACCTGTCCGGTGTGCCCAGCAACGTCGTGATGGACGAGACCGAGGACGGAGAAGAGGAGTCCAAGTTTCAGCATCCGCGGTTGCGCCGAGCTGGGGGGAGCGGCAGCGGCGGAGGCGGAGGAGGAGGCGGCAGTATCAGGATGAAGAACTTTACGCCAGGAGGGGGAGCCTCGTCCTTGGCTTCCAGGAGAAACTCCAACAAGGAACCCTGCCTTACGCACACAGAGGACGCTCCTGCCGCCCCACGGCCCACTGCTGCCTCCAGAGCTACCGAGACACCCTCTCCGGGCGATGCTGCCCAACGCGGCGAGACCTGCAGAGCTTCTGGGGTGGAGGCGTCGGAATCAGCGGTCGCGGTAGAGGTTTTAAACGCGACAGCGGGTGATGGTTGCAACGGCGTCGCTCCAATTTCCAGCATGAAATGCAACAAAAACGGAGAATGCAGGAGGGACTCGGGTACCGGGAGCCTGCGCTCAATCATCTCCAAGACGGAGAAGCAGACCGGGGGATCGGGGAGAGCCGAGGACGGGGGGAGCGCCAAGCGAGGAGCCTGTAACTCGACCACCGCCAGCATGGACGGCTCGATCACGCCAGGCGGGTCCCTGACCGGGGGGCACGGAGGAGAAAGCGCAAACCCCGTGTCCAGCGGAGTCCCCGAGAAAAAGGACTCCAAGGTGTCCTTCTCTAACGCACCAAGCCGGAAAGCCTCGTCCTCGCTACACGGCCCGGCTCAGACTCAGACCCAGCAGCCGAGGAACTCTGTCACTTTCCAGAAGCCGGAGGATGGCCCGGCAATTGTGCCCGCCGAAGATGCAGAACCTCGGGGAAGCCAAGCCAGCTTCATGCAGCGGCAGTTTAGCAGTATGCTGCAGCCTGGAGTTAACAAATTCTCCTTGCGCATGTATGGTAGTCAAAAAGCAGTGGAGAGAGAGCAGGAGAGGGTAAAATCAGCTGGAAATTGGATTATCCACCCTTACAGCGATTTCAGGTAAGAGCTGTGGGTGCGATTGGTTACATGAGGGGCTCGTAAGGGTCCTCATTGTCATCTACAACTTACTTTGCAGTGAGTAGCCTAACCACTGGGACTCCTTGGAAACACATGTATTTATTGTTCGGGGCTGCCAGCTGCTGGTTTTTCATGCTGTCCCTTATGATTGAACCCGCAGAGATTTTAAACGATGCATTTCATCGGACTGCCTGTAATCCCCCCGCCAAACAACCTGTTGTCAGGCAAACCGACTTTAGCGAAGAGTGTCCTTTCAAGGTTGTAAACAAACCCATTGTAGTCCACACTATAGCATGTCTGGGGTGCTCAACAAGCTAGGCCTGCTAATACACCTCGACTTTTCGTTGCAGTGCGATCTCATTTAGCAAAGGGGACAGCGCTCTGAATCTGCCTTCATTTAAAATGCCATTATTTCTTTGAGGATCCGGATAAGGTGTGCAGTGTAGGCTCTACCACAAAAGCTTGCTGACAGGATGTATATGTATGTGTGTGTGTGTGTGTGTGTGTGTGTGTGTGTGTGTGAGAATGTGTGTGCCCGCGTGTGTATGCGATGCACTCAGTAATGGAATGTCACCTTGAGCCAAGTGTGCGGAAACCTCAAGCATGCTCACTGGAGACATATCCGCCTGTAAGACTCCCCGGATTGTGCATTATAATGACGGATGCGCTCTTTTATATTGCGGCTCAAACGCCGATGACCCAGCTGGATATCCAGCAGCTATTTTGTCATTCAAATATTTTGGAGGAAGCACCAGAGAAGAGGGCTCCTCGTGATGGAGGCTTGCCTTTCAGCGTTTTATTATAAACGTATGAGTCGCCTGATTGAATTTGGGTCAAAAAAACCAGCAGGTTTGACTCTGGGGCTGGATAGGTTGGTTTCAGCACCACAGGGAGTGGACAGCTCCCATCTCATTTGGAGTCGGCTCGCGCGTGTGAGCGCTACGTTTAGACCCCCATCACTCATCATCCACGCTTGGCCCTTTCGTATCACGTAACACCGTGTCAGGACACCAAGCATGAGACATAACTTCAGCAGCAGAGATGCAATTTGACGACAGGCCACTTTGTAGACCTTTGTTTAGCTCGCAGACTCCCACTCCGCGAGAAGCTAGCGGCCCTCCCCTGATACTTATGCTAATTAATGCATCTTAAAGCAACAAAGTTGCTTCAAATATCATCATCGGGGCGGGTATTGTTGTTGTCGTGTGGTGGGGGAGTCAGTTCCTGTTGCATAAGTCGCAGTGTAATGACTCAGCGCTGCACCTGTCCTGCAGAGCTTCCTGTGACGGGATCAAACCTCAACACTTTGCTCTCTGTCCCATTTACCAGCCTGTCACATCAGCACTGGCAGTAAGTAAGCGAGACTGTCGTCCTCTTGATATCAATACCGTAATATTGTTGAGAGTTTCGTATAAACGAGCCCTCATTTTCTGTTAGTGGGGCCCAGGAGAGCTCATAAACACATTTGACACAGTCTATGCGCGACTTTTTGTGACAAGAGAATACAATCATGGGTTTAAACAGATCATTCAGAATTCAGAAATAAAAAATAATAAAAATAGTGAGAAAATCCCTCCGTTTGCAGTCTCTCAGACTCCAGATGTAAAACCTGAGAGAAAACAATCAATATCTACTTGCTGATCTTTATAATAGGCTACTTCCTATGAAGCACTTCCTCACTCAAATCCTAAATGCATGCATCTGTGTTATTAAATTAAAGTAAATAAAAAACATGAAACATATCCTTGTTTGTTGCCTGTCGCAAATTCAGCTTATATTCATACATATCCGGTTTTAATGAGGTCTGAACAACAGAAAGAAATTAAAAAGGAATTTTCTGGTCATTTATATTCCCTTAATACTTATTTTTAAACATGCAGATGTATAAGTGTTGGCAGGACCCTAAACAATGAAGAGGGTCCTGCCAAATGCAACATTAACAGATTACGTCCTTCTCTTTCCACCCAGTCTATGTCCATTCTTGTCCACAGTCTTGTTACCTACCGTATTGACTACTGCAATTCTCTTTTGCATGGTCTCCCCCCCAAAATCCTCCCATAAGGTTCAACTGGTTCAGAACTCTGCTGCTTGCATTATCACCAGAACCCCCTCCTACCAGCACATCATCCCTGTTTTTCAAGAACTTCACTGGCTCCCAGTGAAATTCCAGATAATATACAAACTTCTTCTGCTAACCTTCTCTAACCTTCTCTGCCCCCAGGCTGTGGAACTCTCTATCCTCAGATATAAGAAACATTGGTTCTCTCCCCCAGTTTAAATCTCAACTCAAAACTCATCTGTTCAAATCTGCATATTCACTGTGAACCCACTGTATGTTAATTTTATCTTACGCTTTTGTTTTATTGTTCTTCATTGTGTCATTGTTCTATTATGTGTTTTTATCTATTGTACAGTGTCCTTGGGTGTCTTGAAAGGCGCTTTATAAATAAAATGTATTATTATTATTATTAAGAGGCAAAGCCAAAATAAAACCCAGTGGTTCAGAAACGAAGATGAAAAGGCCTTCCATGGTTTAACCCATCATTTAAACATTTGCATTTAATTTTTTGAGTTATTACAGGAAAAGCAGTTCTGCTACATGTCCTTACTCACACAAACAGTGGTAATCATTAGATTCCTTTTGCTTTGTTACAAAAACCTAAAATGTGTAAAGAAATCGGTTTAATGCTGATTATAATTCACGTCAGTATCGGAAAAAGTAAGTATCTTTCCCCCCCATTATTCTCTGCATGCTCATGCTGGCAAAAAATACCACTTTGGCTGCACTTTGTTTACACTTTTCCATTTTGAGCCAGGCAGTCTCTTGTGCCTATTGCGTTTCCACAGCAAATCCCTCTTCTCATCTGACTCTATTTTTGTCTTTTCTTCCCCTTTCCCCTCTTTTCCCCTCCTGTACTCTGTGCACACACCCATCTAAAATGCACTGTCACGCACACACATCCACTTCCACTTCGCACACACGCCTGATAGGTTCTACTGGGATTTTACAATGCTGCTTTTCATGGTGGGCAACCTGATCATCATCCCCGTGGGCATCACCTTCTTCAAGGACGAGACCACGACGCCCTGGATCATCTTCAATGTGGTGTCCGATACCTTCTTCCTCATGGACCTTGTGCTTAATTTTCGCACTGGAATCATCATCGAGGACAACTCAGACATCATTTTGGACCCTAAAACCATTAAGAAGAAGTACTTAAAAACTTGGTTCATTGTAGACTTTATCTCCTCCATCCCAGTGGATTACATATTCCTTATAGTAGAGAAGGGGATCGACTCAGAGGTGTACAAGACTGCTCGGGCCCTGAGGATCGTCCGCTTTACCAAGATCCTGAGTCTCCTGAGGCTGTTGAGGCTCTCCAGATTAATACGCTACATCCACCAATGGGAAGAGGTAAGGTCACACATTTCATAGCTGTCCATGAGCTAAAACATTATCTCAAAACTCACAGCTACAGAAGAAGAAACCCCTAGCTTAGTCCATGAGAAAAGGTCAGTGATTTTCCTCCAATATGCTGATGTTGGCTCATGGCCAAACCAACAATCTGCTTCTCTGGCCTGCTCTCCTTCACCTGGAGGCCCAGGATCAGTGTTCTCACCTGCCACCTGGTGAGAAAAATATAATGTCTGCAGGATGTTTGCGCGCTAACAAAGTTTGCATTCTAATTACTGTTATTGTAACACCATCCTCCTAACCTTCTGTCTCCATCTGACCTGGCAGTCCCACAGGTGGCACTTAATAAGCAACCTATTACCAGGGCAAACATAGTTAATCAATTAAGAGACCGGAGGAAGAGCAGGTGAAGTAGAGACAGCCATTATCATAAGCAGCACTAGGGGGGCTATCGACTGTGATTATGTGACTAATTATTCATTTAAAGTGATTAGAGTTAGGTGAGACGGCAGGTCTGCACAGACCTGACTGGTAGACTCTGCATGTGAGGATGGGTGCTGTTGCTAGGATGCTTCTTGAAGACTGAACCCAAAGCACCAGTCCTGAACTTCCTGGCCACTCAGCTATTATTTACTCCACGAGAGGGATACACCTTTGTGGGCCCCTGCCCCAGCCCCTCACCAGACTCTCCTCCTCTGCTTTAAGAGGAATAGCCTGGGAGACAGGAGGTCCAACAGTGTCATAAGATCGCTCTACTTTTCATTTATGCGAGTATTGGCAGCCTGGTGCTGGCATTTTGCAGTAGTGAGCAGCACAGTGGGGCTTGGCTGCTCACTTGACCTTTGGATAATTGGATTTCTGAAGATATTATGTGATATGCACATAGAGTGGTGCATGATGGGAAGTAATACTTGCACGTGCGAAGAATAAGAGCGGCGATGTAGTGGAGAGCGAAACACTGGCACATGCGGGAGATGCCCATTTCAAATGCCTGTTTCCGTTATTGTTAACTATAACAGTTTATTTTGAAAATCCAAGAGTTGAAGCTGTGAGCTGTTTTTAGTTCCTGTAACGTTCTCGGTGCTGTCCGTGGTTCTGAACACCTCAGTGAGCCAGCACAACATGACCGTGTAAGTCGGCTTTCTGTCATCCATCCTCCTTGCAAGAATGATGGCCAACTGCTCTATTTTGTGAGTCGCTGATTGATAAAAAGTGACAGTGAAAACCTCATAAAGGTTAAAGCTGCATTTAGAAAGATCAGCACATGTGATTCATGTCCAGTCTCATTCCTCATCACTCCAGTCATAGAGTATCACTTCTCCCTCAGTTGCACTGAGTAAGAAATGACCCATTTCCTGTTCCTTCATAGTAGACTAATCAGACCATTCTACGTGTTTTATAATGAAACGTACTGTCACTTCTACACATTAAGATCTCATACCTATTATTAGTGCTTTTAAGCAGCTATTAGATGCTAAGCAGCATCACAGTTTTGATTCTTGAGGTCAGGCAAGTGATAGATGATTGGCCTAAGTGACTGTCCAGTGATGGAGGATGATTGATGTGCGAGACGACACAGACTATCAGTTGTTAAAGCTCATGATGGTCCCCGTCCATCACGCTGTGTGCATGTGATGGCACGTCTATCTCCGCTGTTAGTGTATCTTTTGTGCCTGCCGGCTTGCGTGAGTGTTTTGTATATGTGACTGGGCCCCATGCGTGCTGGCGCCTCAGATTGATGTCACATATCTCGGTGTAACGAATGCGCTGCTCGCTCCTGCTGTGTTTGGTTTGAAACTGATGGAAAGCTGTCTCCCCTACTCATTGATTAAACTTGGTGGAATCCAAAGAAGAGTGTGAAGCTGAGCAGGAAGGCAGCTTCACAATAAGAAATGAATTCATAGTAGATTCTTAGCAGAGGGGCAGATGACATGGTCAAGATTGAGGTTCAAAAGTGGACACGGTTACTGATACACGCACACACACACACACACACAAGAAGACAAACTGGCCGGGGTTATGAATACCAACATGGAGAATGAAGAGGCTGCAGAACAAAAGGAAGCTGTGTTGACTCTGTGACACAGAGTGAAAGAAGACACACAGAATAAAGACACGGCGAGGAGGAGGTTAATAAGGTACAGTGGGATGAATCAGACACTAACAACTGTGGACAGAAAACAAAGGGAGAAAGTAAAAACAGGGAATAATCCTCCAAATAAAAAAAGGAAGTAGCACAAAGGGTGGTGGGTCAGGTAATCAAATCTGCTCAGGACCATTCCTGAATGTGTGAAGTGACCAGGACGCATCCACACGGCAGCCATAATAAGACCACATGTTACTCTGGAGCATCTTTTATGAAAAGAAAAAAGATCAAATTTGCTACTTATTGAGATTTTCCCTTGTGTGAAGATTTACATATAAAGGAAAAGCTTAATCAAAAACATGTTTAAAGTTTACTACAATTCACTTTGTATTAGCTGTATGTATCCTTCTGTTTCAGCTTTTTTTTTTAACATCCACGATTTTAAAAATTAAAATTGTCATATATACGAACTGCCTGAAACAGCACGCTGGAATGATGTCCGATGTGCATTTTGTAGCCCATCTGGGCATTGTTGTTTCAACATTGCAGTCATTTGTTCAAGAGTGCATCACTACCAAGTTTTTCTTTTACGAAGTCCTTATAAGTTCCCCTTTCCTTGTCCTCATGATGTTTTCCATTAAGATCAAAGTAAAGCAATTATGAATTGGAGGTAGGGGGTAATCCTTTCGACTGGTTGAAATGCAGACAGCTGGAGAACACATAGCACCAAAGTCTCATCAGATAAAACTTACGACACTGTCAAGAAAGCCATAATTACTGAGTTCATGTTCCAATATAATCTTACATATCTCTCCTTGCCTTGCTGTCTCCAGATCTTTCATATGACCTATGACCTAGCCAGCGCGGTGATGCGGATCTTTAACCTGATTGGTATGATGCTGTTGTTATGTCACTGGGATGGCTGCCTACAGTTCCTGGTCCCCATGCTGCAGGAGTTCCCATCGGACTGCTGGGTGTCCCTCAACAAGATGGAGGTACGTATGAGGGGATCATGACTAGGCACGTCGGACTGCACGTATCAGACCAGAACTGGGCTTGATTCTTGTAACCCGAGTGAACAAGAACTAACTGTGGTCACAAGGTATTGATCGAAGCGTCTCGTTGTCATCAGAAAATATTGGCTAAATCTCAGTCAATATTTTGTGACCATGATAAGCTCTTTCTTGTCTTTCACTGCGCAGGAAACCCCGGTGCTTTAGAAAGGTTATTTGGAGAAGGGAAGCCTCAAATTGGCCTCAGAGATTTTTAATACTTTAGAGACGAACACCACCAATTTTCCACTTTTGTTTACAGGACCTTTCTAAATATGTTAAAGAAAGTTACACAGTGCCCTTTGTCACTTCACAAAGCTGTGTGAAGTGTGATAAATGTCAAGTGATGGCACTTGAAGTTACCAGATATCGTCTGTCGCCCACTCCTCAGCTCAAAGCTACATCAGGCTCCACCAGCATAACACAGCTGATTCTCCAGTGTGGGTAATGTGGGCAGCAGGAAGGAGGCATGCAAGCAAAAATTCAATATCTCTGTTGTGCTGCCTCAGTAGCTTGTTTTTATTGGTTAATCTTTTTAAATGATCTGAGCACAAAAAATATTAAGACATGAACATTAAACAGATCTTAATCGTGACCACACTACTTTACAAATAACCGTGTATGATTCAATAATTTATAATATTAATATTAATTAATATTACTGATACCAGGGCAGAAAATCATTATTGAGCTTAGTGATCACTGCTGTGTATGATTCAGGAGGAAAAGTGTGTTCGCCTTTCAAGCAAATCAAGGATATTACTCATATCACAACCTTGTTATTGGCAGAAAACAGGTATAGCTTATCAACAAAGAGGCTGTTAAAAACAAACCTGTGAGATTTAAGTGCACCTCTACATCACTCCGTGCCTCCTCTTCAGCACGGTGGGGCGATGACAGGAAAGATAAAAGGGGGAAATAGAGGGATGGGGGAAATATGGCCAGGCAGCTGGGCTCTTTGTTGCCATGTCTCTCTCAGAGAGATAAAAGCTGTTTGTTTATAGGTCTGTCTGTCAAACCAGCCTTTTACTGAGCAAGAGGAGACCACACCAAACCCAGACACGAGGCACAGGTCCAAATGGGGTTTTAAACAGATTGGGTCCTGCTCCCAGACACCGTCTGGGTCGGCCACGACGGCTTGTAAATTCAGATTTGAAGTATTTCCTGGATGAGAGGAGGGACTCTTGTTTTTAGTGCTGTACAAGAGTAATTCTAGTTGGAACAAGTTAATGGGATGATGAGGGTAAACATCCTCTTTGCCATATTGCTGAGATGAAAAGGATTCCCTTTTTGTTTGATGTGTCAGACTGAAACCTACTGCAGTTTTACTGATGTTATTTTGTAGAGCTGGGTCATATATATATATATATATATATATATATATATATATATATATATATATATATATATATATATATATATATATATATATATATATATATATATCTTCAATGCTGGTAAAATGATCTTGGACAAAAAGAACAATAAATTACCTCTTACTTTTTATTTTGCTCCTCTAAATAACTAACCTACATCCAGAAAATGTAGGTACACATATTTATATGCAGAAATTTAGAGATTGCAATGAGTGGAGGTGTGTTCGCTCACCCCCGAGGCTGACTATATCAAAACCAAGCCTTTGATGTTATAGATGATTAAAAATCCGTCATGCATTGCCTTGACTGTATCAGCTCTATGCCCTACACTGAAGTACACACCACAGTACCAGTATAACAAACACCCCTGCTTCTTTGAATTTATCCATCCATCCTTCCATCTAGTTTCTTAATCACTTGTCCAATTCAGGGTTGGAGCCTATCAACATCTGTCATGTCAGAGGGTGAAAGGCAGTGTGCAGAGAATAGGAATAAGACAGTCAAATTGAAATTGCGGCGATTTATTGGATCTGAAATGATTAGCTCCATTTGTCGAGCCACAGAAAATTAAATCAGCAACTTAATGACAACAGATGAAATCTTTTGGTTAGCTGTAAGTACCAAATATTCACTACTTCTGTTGCTCACATGACTTATGGCTAATATCTTTGTTTTACATAACTCGACATTCATGGTAAATCAAAATAAGGAATTTGAAAATGCTGTTTTGGACTCACAAAATGAAAAACGAAAGACTTTTGTTTATATCGGCCCACAGTGAGGTTTAAAAATGTCTATCAAATATTGATGACATCATAAATTAGAGAGTACATAACGGCAATAAAACTGTGTCAGTGGCACAGATGATTTTGGACCTGTTCTAAAAGTTGTCAACTGCACTCGACCAACTTTGATACAACGCAAATGAACCACAACAAATAGTACATCCATTTTAATCATAGCAGGAACAGGGGCCTGCTCAGTAAATGTACTATGGTACTTTGGAAGAGACGGACCTCCAGGGTGAAAGAGGTTAAAGGCCTAAAGAACTCACCGAGAGAATATCCAAGAGATCCTTCAAATTAGTGCACCAACATGCAGCTGCTATGTAAAATGTAAAGCGCGTATCTAACAATGACAACTAAAAAAGCACCGCAGATGCAACAGCAACACAAGTTCAAAAGTATTTCTACTTTTCTAAACTTATAGGCTGCACAAAAGACAATCGTGCTCAGTACACGCTGCAGAGTTTGAAGTCCATGATGATGGAGTCTGGGCCTGACAGGACACTGACTCCTCCAGTGTTCTCTCCTGCTGTATAATCAAAGACAGCCGGTCTCCAGAGAGCCGTCACTCTCAAACGAAAGGCCCGCTCTGGCATGGGCTACATATGGCCACCTGAGACCACCCCCTATTGAGTGGCTGACAACTTGTAACATTAGCCATTGTGTTGCAGCCAGGCCATCCATCATGGCTCACACCCTACAGTGGCTCTGGTGGTGTGGAGCCCACAGGCAGGACCCATGGAGGGCGTTGAGAACACTCTGTAACTCTGAATGACATCCACCAGCTAATAATTGGATTCAGTCAAACTTGTACTACCTCAGGGAACATAGGTTGTTTTAGCAGTACACCCGACTTCCACCCCTGTATTGAACTCAGGTTATATTTAGCGTGAGCTTTACTCTGCCTTATCAGCCACTAAGTTAATTTCCATGCAAGAGTGCTTATAGAGCTTGGCTGCGTTATAGAGTACAGAGGCGACTGGGTAATAACAGTGACAGTCATGCTAACTGACAGAAACGGGGTGTATACTTTCAACTCTGTAATTACAGCTGTGTGTGCACCCATCCCTTCCAGTACCCACATCACAGAGGCGTCTCTTTCCCATTATCCTCCGCTTCCCTCAGCTTTGCAGTACAGTGGTCTGCTTACTTTAGTGACAGTAAGTCAGTAATCACTGTGTCTGGTGTGAAATCATCTGATTTACTCATTGCAGTTAGTTTGACCAAACACCATCACAGGTCTGCTGTGGGATATTTCAGATTTGATTTGAAGTACTCATTAAGCCAGTTATAGCAATATACACATGAAGAGCTAAATCTGTTGTCTGAGCTCTAAATTAACTCGAAATTAGTTGGTGGTGTTTGTTTCGTGGGAGAGGAGAGAGAAAGATGGGATTATATCGCAGGTGTTTTTGTTTTGTACAGCCTTACTGAGCCGGGTACAAGGAATGCAATAATATTATAGCCTACTAAAAGACGTTGTATTACTGAACAAGTAGCTATGACATCTAATTATGCTGAAAGCCACTCAAGAGGAAGTATTTTGAAGCCAGTGTAACAGGAACTTTCCCTCACATGGTGTTGTTAAAAGGACTAAAGTGGGCTCCTGACTCAACTTATTTCCCTTACACACACACTCACACATTTTCATATCTTAGCGAGGACATCTAATTGCGATAATGCTTCCCCTAGCAGCTTCCCCAAACCCTAACCATCAAAAATGAATGCCTAACCATAACCCTTAGCCTAAACATAACCATAACCTAATTGTAACCCTGACACTAAAACCACATTTTGAGTCTCAAAAATTCCTTCAAACTCGTGGGGACGGGCATTTTGTCCGCTTAAGTGACTGTCGGTCCTCACAAGTATGGTAGCACTACAATTTCATGGAGGCTTTTCACAAAGATGACAGCTGCTGTGGCCACCATCAAAAAATATATATATACACTTTATTAGTTCCACCCCTCTGGTATTGGTTTGTACCCCCTTTTCCCCTCACAGCAGCTTTAATTCTTCATTGCACAGATTCAACAAAGGGCTGGAAACATTCCTCAGAGATGTTGGTGGTTACTGACATGCCAGCATCACACAGTTGCTGCAGATTCATGATGTGAATCTCCCGTTCCATCACCTTTCAAAGCTGCTCTATTGGATTGAGATCTGGTGACTGTGGAGGCTATTTGAGTGCAGTGAACTCACTGTCCTGGTCAAGAAACCAGTTTGAGCCATCGGTACAATGTGGTCATAAAGGGATGGACCTGGGCAGCAACAATACTCAGGTATGCTGCACCCTTTAAACATCCAGTTTCCTGTTTTTAACTAACATGGGTGGCACCTGCTGTGGTCTTCTGCTGCTACTTCTACTTCAAGGTTAATGATCTTGTGCGTTCAGAGTCGTTCCTCTGCAAACTTTGGTTGTGTTGAGTGGTTATTTGAGTTACTGCAGCCCTCCTGTCAGCTCAAAGCAGTCTGGCCATTCTCCTCTTACATCAGCAAGGCATTTTCACCCAGAGAGCTCCTGCTCACTGGATATTTTCTCTTTTTCAGAATATTCTCTGCAAACACCAGAGATGGCTGTGTGGGAAAATCCCAGTAGATCAACAGTTTCTGAAATACTCAGAGTAGCTTGTCTGGCCCAACAACCATGCTAGATTCAAAGTCTCTTAAATCACCTGTGCTCTGATGTTCACTTTGAAATTCATCAGGCCATCTTGACTTTTTAAAAAAATGTATTAGTCCTTTATTTATCCAGGTAAAAAAAATCTCATTGAGATTAAAAATCTCATTCCCAAGAGAGACCTGGCATCATGGCAGCAAAAGGCAAAAATACATGTACCACACAAGTACATAACATTTAAAACAAATACAATATCCCGTTTGTCTCCATGTTTTAGTGAACTAAGTTGCTGGCATGTGAGTGACAGCAACTTGGGGGGGGGGGGGGGGGGCGCACACACACACACACACACACACACACACACACACACATATATATATATATATATATATATATATTTGGTGATGAGGAGCACTATTCACTCAATAGAAATATTTTTTCCAGTTTCTCTGAATGAGTTTTGTCAAGTCCAAAAAAATAACTGATGTTAATGACAGGTTAATAATTTTAGCACACAGCCGGTACTAAGAAAAAAAATCAGGGCATGTTGGTCTCTGCTTCATCTGCCTAATCCTCTTTAATCTGTCGCTCACAGGTTTACCATTTCATCACAGTGAGTACAAAAAATGACTTATAAGTTACATTTAATTTAACACAAAACCTTTGCAGGAAAAGCTTGACCAAGGGTTAAAAAAAGAAGACACGTATAAGTCTGAGATATGTACCATGACGATCAAACTCGAGTGGAGACGGTGAAATAAGATGCTGGAAACAGCTAATCTGACTCTGTCCAAAGAGTAATGTTGATACACTGAACTTTTAGTGTTATGCACTATTTTTGTTTGCATGAGCCCCTCCAAATGTAAACATGAGCTGTTCGGATTTAATTGATGTCATTGGTATAACTGACCAGCTGAGCAAAAGTCCTCCTTCAGTTTCTGGGCTTATAACTATGACACAGATGATACAAGGCTAAACAGAGTAAGCATTTTCTCACCATATCTAACTCATGAAACACAGTGTATAACAAAGTGTCTCCGGTTCTTTTCATCTTCTCTAAAGTTGGCTTAAATTAAGTAGCTCCACTGGGCCAGGCAGCCATCAGCTCATATTGGACAGAATACTAAAATCCAGCTTCTCTGTTGACCTTACAATGAGCTCTCTGTGGAGCATGCTTTGCCCTCCACTTTCCAAATAAATACATTTCACTGTCCAAACTGCAGAACATAAAGACACCACGCACACTGAGGCAGACAGGGAGAAACAGAAGGAGAGGAAGCACCAGACAAAGCTGACTGTACAATGAACTCTGATAAGCTGTTGTAAACTAAACTGGTGGGCGTGTGACAGGCCAGGGCAGCGACTTTCTCAGATGGTTGTCGATTATCTTTGAGATGTTTGTTCAGCTTATCGGGCATCCAGCACGCATAGTGATCAGTATGATATTGCTCCATTTTCCACTTCAGTATTACTGTTGTTTTTCATGCACTTTGTGTCATTTGTAACATTGTAAGTGATTTGGATCAGGGAATGGGAATGTCTGTCTGTTGCTCCGCGTAGCACTTTGATTACAGAATTTAACAGATTGCTATCAAATTTTCATTAGACTATAAACTTTGTTATACATTATATGTATATATATATATATATATATAGCATTTTTTTTCTATCGGGCTCTGATGGATACACTCAAGAACAATTTGGGGTTAGGATCTTGCCCAAGGATATCTGGCAGCCAGGGATCGAACCACCAAACTTCTGATTGGTAGATGACCTGTTTTACCCCTACTACTTGCAGTTCCTATCTGAACTGGGTGGTTTCTGTCATATTTCAGACTTGCTTACTGAAAAAGATTAATGAGTTTGCATCAGAGGTTAGTGATGGTGCTTTCTGCCTATGAACAAAACCCAGAAATTATTCTAGTTCTTGTCACACCACATCTTTATTGATATATACCGAAGTGTCATAACTCGTCATTAATGGTATAGGGGAGGTTGTCAAATGTCGCCTTTATGGGGGAAAGAATTAAAAGCATCCCACCGCTGCTAGCATGGATAAAGTGCTGACGCATACTGATAATGTGAAGGTATTTTGACAGCACACGAGTTACATAAACCTGCCCAAACTGTTTGGCAGGTGCGTTTCACATCTGTGTTTGCGAGGCATCTTGCACAACAAGGTTGCTGCAGGCTATTTAAAGAAGCATTTTAGGGTCCCGCAAGATGAATTTAAAGCCCCTGCGTTATCAGTCAAGTTCAAACAGACTATCTGTGGCTAATGGAGACGGTGATTACCATCAAAGCAACGGATAGTTCCCAAACTGAAATCTCTGAGGACAGTGATTGAGACTTACGAGGATATGGAGTCTCTCCTTCTCTCTTGCCTGTTTCTATTTCAGAATCAAAGTGCTCATCGTTCATCTATTATTCAATCTGCTTCACTCCACTGTTTTTCTTTCTGTTTTTACATATACCATTTAGCCCCAGCCCACTTGGTGGAGCTATATTTATTTTGGGAGTTTTGATTTCCCTGACCTCATATGGAGAGCTCTTTCTATCACTTTGTGGCTATTTAAAGTTATGCTGTTTGGATGTTAACAAACCTCTCTGCTCAGTCTCTACCTGTGATTTTTTTTTAACCTTTTATACCTAGTGATTGTTCTCGTATCTAATCTAATAGAGGAATCAGATAAAAACAAATCAGAAAACAGCAAAAAAAACAACAACAAAAAAAACGTATGTTTTTTTTAGTTTTCAGGTTTGGGAGTTACCAGCACTTAGAGAAACTACATTTATTTGCCTCAATTAAGCCAAATATTCATAATGAGACACAGTACTTGTTGTATCATCAAATTGTTAACATTTGAATACACACAACACATTTTGCATCGCACTAAAAAGGTTTTTTACATAAACTTAAAACAATAATGTTAATTTTTGAGATTAAAACATTGAATAAGTTCAGGTTTTTCATAAAAGCACTACACTTTGGTTCATTTGGTTAGTTTCGTTATAGGAAAGAAACAGCGAAGAACTGCACACTTCTTAATATAATGCGGTAGTAAAGTGCTGATGCACTTCTCTGCAGCAGGTTATGGGGAGGATATAATGCAGCTGATTGCCTTTGTTAAGTGCAGCCTGTGACCTCTGTGTAGCTGGTACATATTTAGTGAGGCAAAGTGTGTGTGTGTGTCTTTTAGTGTGTGTGTTTCTTTAAGACTTGAGGGTTTCAGAGGTTTTCAGGATGCTGTTTGTAACCTTTTTTCCCTTTGCGCTGCTTTAGTAACACAGCTTACACAGATAATGAGTTTCTTTAGTAGAAAAAAGATTAAACATAGCTAAAAATCTAGGATTCTGATCCTACTTTTGGCTTTGAATTAATTGCATCAGCATCGTGTTCAGACTCAGGTAAGCACAGTAAGACCTTTTTCATCTGACTTTTCTGTGAAGGGCTGTGTTTGGGGACAAAGTTACAGTGAAATAAAACATTTAATAAGTGTTTATTACATGCATTTAAAGTGGGCGGAAACATAGATGTCTTTCTAAGTCACAATAAGAGTTTAAGAGTTGCCGCACAAGCAGCTTGGTGACTGCTGCCCCGCTGTAGCAGATTCCGATTCACACAGTTCTTCAAGTGCATATTTAATGGCCTCTCATTATAATTCCTCTCTGAGGAAATAACTTTCAAACCGTCTCTACTTTCCTGATTAGGCCTCGAAGGAATCCCTCGGTGTTGTTTCCCCTTCCTCCCTCTTTCCTTCTGTGTCCCTTGAGCTCTCATTTATATAACTGTTCCTCCATGACCCCCTGTCCCCAAAGCTTTTCTTCTAGTTACCTAGTTCACCCTTGTCTGAAACATATATTTGAATGTAACATTTGTGTGTTTAACTCCTTGTTTATCTCCTTTCTTGTCTTTCCACAGAACGACACCTGGTCAGAGCTGTACTCCTTTGCTGTTTTCAAAGCAATGAGCCACATGCTGTGCATTGGTTATGGCCGCCAAGCCCCGGAGAGTCTATCAGATATCTGGCTCACTATGTTGAGTATGATTGTAGGAGCTACGTGCTATGCTGTTTTTATTGGCCATGCAACAGCTCTCATCCAGTCCCTGGACTCCTCCAGACGGCAATATCAGGAAAAGGTGAGGAAACAACTCCATCCCATGATTTCAACACTTTTCTGCGAGCTGTTTTTCTTTAGATCCAGTATTTCCTCTTTATTTGTAATTTAAAAGCAAGTTATTCACCTGCTTGCAAAGTGTTGGATAAGAAAATAAGATGAAACATTAAAGCTGAAGTGGTGGCCCATCAGTTGAGTAATTTAGCCTAGCATGAAACAGAGAAGCAGTTAATCTCACTGACCATCTACCAAAGTTTACTCACAAGCTTCTGTAGAGCTCTTCAGCTTAAACATTATGTTGTTTTTGGGGGGCGGCTGTGGCTCAGGTGGTAGAGGGGGTTGTCTGCCAATCAGAAGGAGCAAGGCTTGATCCCTGGCTCCTTCAGTCTATGTGCTGAAGCATCTTTGGGTGAGACACTAAACCCTGAATTGCCACGATGCATCCATCACACACCAGATAACGACAGCTGTGGTTGGAAAAAGTCTTTGTTCCAGTTGAAGTCTATGGGAAAACAGCTTTCTGTCTTGACCTCTGTAAACACTTTCCTGATGGGTTCATGCGCTCAGTCACTCATTTTGAGTCATACTGAATAAAAAATTAAGTCTGGTTAGATTAAAAAATGAGGATCAACCATCATATGCTCACTGGCTAACAACTTATGATTGATAAGTCACCTCACAGTCAAAGACTCATCCTGATGCGGTCAGGACCAGCTCTATAGTCCAGAACAATCATTGTACTAATGGAACTATGACCAGCAAGATACAAAATTCAGTAAGCAGTAATATGTGTTCAAACAAGCCTACACTTTTACACTATTTGTTAACTAAAATGTAAAAATGTAGGCTAATAAGATTACTAATATGCATGACTAGCAAGTGTTACCGAGGATTAATCTCATGTAGTCCAAGATCTTACAGAAGAAAACAGCTTTATGTTCATGTTGAACAGAGCTGGATAAAATAGAGAGGTCCTTATGGTTAATGTCAGACATGCAGATGCTGACATTGCTAATTATTTGACTTAAAGATCACTGGAGACAGATTGGTAGTTAGTGTCAAGGGAGGAGTTAGATCAGTTTCACTATATCTGGAAGAGTATTTACTAACTGAAGGTCAAAAAGGATCTTTTTTTTTTTATAATCCTCATTTTGTTTGTAGCCGATTTAGATATTTACTGCTCATTAAATGAAAATTAAACCATAAGTTCACGTAATTAGTTATCAATAATAGATAATACATATCATACAACAGGCTGTATGTGTGTGAGGAAGTGTAACAGCAGTGTGTGGCATCAACCTACTCCTAAACACTTCAGGTTGTGACCTTAACGACACACCATCAGGCGCCATTAAAGCACCCGTATATGCTGTCATAAGGACAATGAACCTGAGCGCGGATCAGAGCAGCGCTGAGCCGCGCTGCAGCAGTGGCCTGTCGTGGTAGCACAGTCGCTCTGTTTCCAAGCAGAGTCTTGCCGGCTAGGGAGCAGTGGGAGTGCTGCTGGCTTTCAGCAGCCAATCAGAGGCTCCGGGTGTGTTCGGCCAGGTAGAGCCACATTGCCAGAGGCTGTGGCTGTGCCTGTGTGTGTGTGTGTGTGATTGTGTGATATGATGTCCCCTTGAGCAGCAGTAGAATTGATGAGGCAGCAGACCTGTGTGTCCCGGCAATGTCATCCTGAAGGTGACGTAAGCCATCATGGCCGCCTCCCTCTCTCAGAGTCTCTCACTTCCTGGTCACTCACTCACTGGATCTCACTCTGCCTCTGCTCTATATCATCTCTTATGCATCTTTAACTATCCCACTTTACATGAGCTCCACCCCTCTTTTTCCTTCCCCTGCACTGCTTAAATGTCTCCACCTGATTCTCTCTGGCGTATCTCCTTCCTGATCTCTCGCTCTCCTCACCTCCGGATCTAAATTTCTCTCTTTTTTCCCCTTCTCTTCCTCTATCTCTATCCTTTCTGGTGGTGGTGTCCTTGAAAGGCACAGTGCTATTGCTAACTGGCTGCTATACAAAGCAAACTGAGGGGGAGGGTAAACCTGTGGGAGAGACAGTCCTGGTGCACTGCAAGATATTTGAATGCTGTGTATTTCACATTGTTTGGAGTTTTTCTCTCTCTTTTTTTTTTTGTCAGTTTGGTGTCTGGCTAGCATTGCGCGGCTCTCCCCAAAGGGTTTTTTTGCCATGTGGCAGGACACTTGAGTATAAATCATGTCCAATAAACGGTTCAGAAGAAAACGATTCAGCAGAGTGCTGACTGAAGCTCTTGTCGTCACAGTTTGCCCAGGATGATGGGAGTTACAGTGCGAGAGGAAGGTCCTTTGTGTTTTCTGTCTGAGGAACAAGTCACCCAGATGTGCAAAGTTTAAGTTTTCCCCCCAGTTTTAAAAATCTTGTCGAATTTGCACCACAAGCAGGATGAATTCAGCAAACTAAAACTTTAAAAATTCAAGAGCTGTGAGGAGTTGTCTAATCCTAAACCAGCCTGTATGTTATCCAGTTTAAGGATGAAGTGAGGAGTACGAAACCTACATGCCTTGACATTAGAAATGTTTTCATAATGCTGTGCTCTTTATGTTTATTCTTTCAGATTTAGACATTTTCTAATACGTCCTCACCCTGTCCCAGAATATACAGTTTTTCTGCTGAGGCCAAGAAGTGCATTTCCCTTAAAAACCTTTTTTTCTGACCAGTTGTCATATTTTTTTTCTGGTGCTCTGTGAGGATTAGTATTTGAGCTGCAGGCATGTTTATTAAAGAAAAAAAAAAACAAACTCAAAGAGCAGAAAAGTGCCATGCATGCCAGTGAGGCTGATGCTGATGCTGCCGGGTGAATTTGCAATGCTTCCAGATAGGACTGTGAGTGGCATTTTTATCATTTTGGAGAGTGTTAGCAAAACACGTCTGCTGGCAGTCTGTTACAGCCCCAGTGTGGATTGAGCTAGCATTGTGTGAAGGGTTCCTTTTCAACCCAGAAGAAATGTCAGAGTCACAATTCATGCAGGTTAAATTTAGCGAGAATTTGGCTTGGTGGCTTTGGTGCAGAGACCTTTGTGTTAGTTATACATAGTAACAGTGCACAGTGACACATAGCAGAGGGGCATAGAAAGAACAGCAGTTCTACTTGTGCCTCTTTTTTGCAGATTCAAATCTGATACACCAATGAAAACAATGAAAATGATAAAAATGATGAATTCAGGGATTCTAGATTCTAGATTTGACCGTTGATTTGGGATACCATATAACTGCACTGTCCTGTATGTCATATTGCTATAGCTCTACAATGACATACCAAAAACATGCATAACTGCTCATTCGGACATCTGGAAAATCATGTCTTAGGTGCAGCATTTTGTGATTCTGACTTTGTGGTTCTGAGAGTTTTGTGTAGTGCTGTATGAGGTGTATAATCATGGTAAGAAGAAAGTAGACTGTCTTCAATTCTAAGGTTTTGGGTATTGGGACATAAAGAAAGTAATCTGGTCCACAACAGATCTTAAAATGAGGTAAATACAGTCTGAGATGAATTACAAAACAACACATATTACACCCTGTCATTATTTATTTAACAAAAACAAAAACAAAATGCAGAAGCAGTGTGTGAAAGATGAAGTACACCCTTACTGATTACACAGGAACCAAGAGGGTAGAAAGCAGCCAGGCGCTGTTGATCAACTGCAGTTGATGAATTGATTGTTGGAAAGTGTGAGGTTTGCGGAGTTTGCAGGAGTATTCAGATGACTGTTACCACAATGCCAAGGGGAAAAGACATCAACAATGATCTTGGAGAAGCAAGTGTTGCTGTTTGTCAATCCGGGAAGGGATATAAGGCCATTTATAAACAATCTGAAGTCCATCATTCTTCAGTGAGGTCAGGCCTTTACAGTTAAAGGACAGTACAATTAGAAAAAGACTGAACAAGCATGGCTTGTTCAAAAGTCACCAGGAGAAAGCTTCTTCTCTCTAATCTAAACATGGCAGCATGGCTTAGATTTCCAAAGTTGTATCTTCTTGTTGTTGGCTTTGGACATGTGCACCTTGCAGTCGCTGAGTGGATCATGAACTCCCGTGTATACTAAAGTATTCTAGAGTCAAATGTGAGGCAGTCTGTCTGACAGCAAAAGCTTGGCTGAAATTGGATCATGCAACAGGATAATGATCCCAAGCACAGCAGCAAATCTGCAACATAATGGTTAAAAAAGAAAAGAATCAAGGTGTTGCAATAGTCCAGTCAAAGTCCAGACTTCATCGTGATTGAAATGCTGTGGTGGGACCTTGAGAGAGCTGTGCATAAATGAATGCCTCAAAACGTCAGTGAACTCAAGCAATGTTGTAAAGAAAAGTGGGTCAAGGTCTGTATGAATGCAGCACAAGGACCTGTGATTAACATGTCTCAAGCTTTTATTTTTTTCCCCTTACACTTGTGTCAGTGCTAAACATCACACTTTACTAAGTGTGGCTTGTTAATAACGTTGTTTCTAGTTGCAGGAATAAGTGAATCTGTGTAGAGGTGGAGAATCTTTAAAGATCAGACTGGATTTTATATTTATATATACTAGATACACTCTTTTTTACTTATAACACTAAAAAGGGGTTGAAATAATCATCTCTCCTTTGTAATCATTGTAGAGGCTGATCTGAGTCAGTGAGACAGAAAACACACAACAGTGCTCCACCACCACTAACCTCCCTTCCCTCATCTAGGGTACCAAAAACTCTTTTCTACAATTTTTAGTCATCCCCCAATTACCCAGAGGCAGACGGGCTTTGTAAAGAAATTCCTGCACTCACATTTACAACAAAAAACATCCTTTTTTAGCTGTATCTGATGGTATTCATTATTGAACATTACTGTTTTTTAAATAAAAGTCAAGCCTTATCACCCCGTTTCCTTTGGCTGTCTCTGCCTTTGACTGAATTATATGATTTCCTATATTTCTTCAGAAGCTCCGTTTCGTTTAATGAGACTGTGTTCTGTGTGAGACCCCACAGCGTGTTTTTCCTCCCTCTGTACACATCTCTGAATTGAAGACAGAGAAGTCAAGTTCTTACTTACTGTTATCTGATTTCCTTCTCTTTGGTGAATGTGCTTCATAATGTAATGAGGTGATTTAGCCGGGGATGGAGTGAATGTATTATACATCCACATGTCCGTTCGGGATGAACCCGAATTAGGATGGAGAGTTTTTGGATGAATGAGAGGAGGGGACTCAAGCGAAAGGGAAAGAAAGGAGTAAAAACCTGATGCTGGCTCAGTAGTTCATGGGTTTGAAAGCGGGAAAATGTAATCACAGACAAAGCGCTCCCTAAATGTCTTTCCGAATTACAAATCACGAAAAGCAAATAGATCCCAAACAGCGGTTTAGATGACAAAATGTCAGTGGAGCGGTTTGCTGCCGCATCATCAAAGTGACACAGAAAATGGATGTCATTTTCACTCTCATTTGGGTGTTTGTCAGTCCCCTGTGGGCGCTGTGACGCACTGGTCAGACGCTTGTTTTCTCTCCTCCGTGACACTGGAGAGATTTGACGTTTGCCCGGCGATGATCGATACGCCGCACTATGACATGGCACTCAAAGCCAAGTCATTAAATGCCACCATCTCAGTTCAATCAGATAAGCTTTAGCTGCCTTATTCGTTCAGCCTTATCCGACTCAAGCCGCGGGACTGAGCTTCATGCGTAACCGCACACGGTCGCTGCACCTCTCCCTCTGTGAGGTTTACCCTCACTGCCACCCCCCCTCGACACCTACTCTTTTCACACTATCAGCATTTCCTATTGTGTGGGCTGCTCACCAAGAGCGCAGTGTTGGCATGGACACTCCGGGTAAAGAGTTGTGACACGGGGTCATTTCTTCAGGCTGCCCTCCATCTGCAGATGTCAGGAAGCAGATTCACTCATGCAGGTGAGACTTTGTGTTGCGTAACTCCGTCAGAAGAGCTGTGGAGCTGCACCAGCCCAGGAGACTTTTCTTTATGTGGATGCTGAATAATTCAGATGTTGCATGTTAGGTTTATTTATGTTTATTTTTGTTTTCCTTAAGGAAGCTCTTAGGATGACGCTATCAGTCAGAAGCACACATTGCTTTTTCTGGGCACGGTGACAGTACATTTTCACTACAGAACAATCTGCATTCACTGCATTACCATTTCCTCTCTGCAGGAACAATAGTCGTGTAGTGTGAATCTGGAGGGGTGATATTAAACCTACACAGAACACAGTTTCATTGTTTTGCCTCCGTGCATTTGAAATATAGCAGGTACTGAAAGTACGTAGAAAAATCTTACAGTCAAATTTCGTATTGCGTTTTTAGACTTTTGTGTTTTTTGTCACGAGTTACTCATCAGAGAGGCCAATCTTAAAATATTTACACATTCTTCTTCTCCAGAGTGCACAGGGAAAGTTTATGGCCGTTTTGCTGGCAAAGCATACCCAAAGACTGAAACTGTTTTCAGCAGATTCAAGCCCATGGCACCATCTCATTTGGACAAGGTTTACAATACTGTGCAAAAGTCTTGAGACACCACCTATTTCTTAATATTTTGCTCCCAAGGAGCCAAGCGTTCCTGTAATTTTTGAGCAATAGCTTTCCAGGATTTCTGAAGGACACTGGTCATTGGCCATCTTTGGGCATTGTCTGCTTTTTTAGTCCAGTTCTTGTACCTTTTAAAAGCAATCTTTTTTTCTTTATGTCATGATCCTGGGTCCTTTTGACCCAGCGTTTTGTGTTTTCTATTAGTGTGATTTTGGTTCTGTTGTTCCTCCTGTTTAGTGTTATTCTGTTCTGCCCATCTATTCCTGTGTTAAGTCCGCGTTTCCTGGTCTGTGTCTTTGCATGTATGTGTTTCCTGTTTTATTGTGAAGGTCTGCGTCTTATGTGAGTGTTTTCAGTTTGCCTCCCTAGTCTCGTCACGTTAATCACTCCCAGCTGTGTCCCCCACCTGTGTGTAATCTCCCTGTGTTCTCTGAGTGTTTCTAAGTCGTGTCTTCTGTCTTAGTCGTTGCTGGTTCGTCTGTGTTGTTTCCCCTTGGTCTCCCTGCGTCTCTCCGTATGTATTTCCCCGGACCTCCCTGCATCTTTGTTTCTGGTTTGTTTTGTTAGTTTTACCCAGTTTAGGTTTTCCAGTTTCATGTTCACCCACCTTTGCTGTTTGTACCCACTCCTGTAAATAAATACTCACCTGCACCAGAGCTGCCGCCTTTTGGGTCCTTTCTACAACGCCACACGTCTGCCACTCGGACGTGACAGTTTAAGCCATTTAACGCCGACCAGTGAATTGTTCAAACATAAAAAAAGGCACCTGACACAAAGGATGAACCACTGTTGTGTCTACAGATAACAGACAGCAAGCAAAGAGTCAAATTAAATCCCCTTTCTCTAGTTCTAATATATGAAGAGTGAACGGGTCACCAATATCCACAGAAGAAGTCAGAACAGAGATTCAACAGTGAGTGTCTATAGCCATTTGTAAAGCACTGCGGAGGCCCTGGCATGATTTGGGTCTGCCTTTCAGCCAGTGGTTTCAGGGATCCTCTAAAGAATGATGGAATTATGAACATGGAAAGTACCATCAGACTGACAGTGGCTTCATTTTCTAGTATGGTGATGATCCTGGACACACTGCCAGTGCTTTAAAACCCTACCCACGTAGAAAAACACCCAACGAAACACTATCATTCATGGGTCGACCTCCCCAGGGCCTGGAGCACTATTCCTGAAGACCACTTAAAGAAATTACAAGAAAAAAGCCAGAGACAGTTTAGGCTGTGTTTAAGAATAAAGGTGGTCAAGCTAAATACTGACCTTGTTAGAACTGTACAAACTCTGATTTTGCGTTATATGCTGTATTTCCAGGTATGTTTACATGTTTCAATAAATTGCTGTAAATGAGGGGTTGCTTAAGACTTTTTTCACAGTATTGTATGCTCACTTTACTGACTGCTCACACTTGTGATATAATCCTGAATGTTGCATCACTATACACTCACTGAGAGCTACATTAGCTACTGCTAATGTAGCTCCTTTTGCATATTTCTTCAATAATGTGCTGAAAATTCCTTAAAGATTTTGGTCCATATTGACATGATGGCAACACACAGCCTCTTACATACTCTGAGCAGCCCATCTGGCACCAACAACCATATCACGTTCAAGTGACTTAAAACAGCTTCATACCTCAATCTGATTCTCTGATCTGAAGCTCGGTCAAGGTCATCTTGACCATGTCTCTGCTGAGTTGCTGCCATGTGACTGGCTTATGAGATATTTGCTTTAATGAGCAGTTGAACAGATAAAGAGTGTGTCAGTGTGACTGTGTAAGAGGAAAAAATGTTCCAGAAAAGGGAAAAAAGCAAAAATGTTGCATTTACTTCTGCACTGTGGTGTCAGTGTATGCACATCATTATTTATTATTCAGTTTTAATAATACGGGCATATCTGCTCAGTTTATTAGCTCTGAGATCGTCCCCCGCTGTCCGCTGTTTTCCCCCTGAGAGTTTCATTCACATTACATGAATAATGTAAAATATTCAGCCAATAGCAAGGGAGATAATTCAAAACAAGTCTTAACAGAAATAAAGCTCCGTGTTTAAGCAATGTGACCCTAGTAGAGTGAAATGGTACTCATTGGTGGGGTCTGTTTGGTTTCTTGTTTGTCGTTCGTCTCTTATTAGCGTGTTAGTGTGACCAGGATGTTCACAGTCATAGTACTGCTGTCATAAAGCCTGGAAATGAAAAAAGGGAAGCTTTCGTTCCATTGTGCAGCTTAGATCTGAGACAATAATTCTTCTAGTACAGTACACATGCATTCAGTTGTGTACATCTTAAAATCATTGTTTGCTAACTGTAATTTTCCTCTGCAAACAGAGAGCCAGGCCGTCTGTTCCTGACAGAAAACAATTTTCAGTTAAGGAGTTTATACGCTGCACTGGAGGATTCAGAGCTTGCAACAGTGTTTGAGCAGGTGGCACTCATTGTTTTGCTCGGGGCCTCTGGCAGGATACACAACATCTGACATACTGTTGTCTGTGGAAGAAGTTAGCCACAAGCCTTTCAGGTTTTTTTGGGTGGGGGTGGAGGAGTGGGGGGTGGTGGGGGGGTGGTCTTGCGAGCAAACCTTCTCAGGGGACGTTACTCGAAACTTACAGAGTGTGGCGTTATCCACCGCACAGCAGAGTTTAAGGAGTGCTGGGATTGGGGTGGTATGGATGATGACTTCCTCAGCCCCTGAACGTTGTGAGTACACAGCTGCCAGCGCCCTGACCTCTCAAAATTGTGGTTTGGACAGCTTTATAGGCTGACTTGAGTTGTGGTCTTAAGCTTTCCAATTGAGCTGGGTTGAAGTGCACAGAGACTGACAGCAGAGTACAAGGAGAAATCTTTTTCAACCAACAGTTCACTGTCTGCTCTGTTTACTGCCACATCTATCAGTCCTCTCTCTGCAGCCCAGCCACGTTGTTTCTAGTTTCTCTGTGATCACTTTGGAAGGACGGAAATTTGCATATCTAAACAACAGAAGCTGCTTGTTTGACTTGCAGCTATGTTGAAGGGAACCTTTCACTTTTTTATTGATTTGGCATTGATTAACTGCTTGGTGTGTTCATTTCAGCTGCATGGTTTGTATATGTTTGATGACACTTGGCAGACTTTTGCACAGACACTGATGTGTAGAGATTTATAAACCTTTCTAGCACAAAGTGATGCTTCTATTGAGAAGTTCTTGAAAAATTAGTAGAATTAAAAGAATTTCCATTTAAAGTTAAGGCAAAATTCCTAGAAAAGATAAATATTGAGTAAAGCATTTTAGTCCATGAGAGGGAGAAGTGGGGTGAAACACTAGTAGGAGCATAGAGCAGCAGTCTCCAACCTTTTTTGCGCCACGGACCGGTTTATGCCCGACAATATTTTCATGGACCGGCCTTTAAGGTGTTGCGGATAAATACAACAAAATAAAACTAGTACCGGTACCGAAAAAACAGAAGATTTATTCATAACACACGTAAAAAGACCCAGGAAAACCGAGTTAACGATGGTAAATGGCCTGTATTTATATAGCGCATTACTAGTCCCTAAGGACCCCAAAGCACTTTACATATCCAGTTATCCACCCATTCACACACACATTCACACACTGGTGATGGTAAGCTACATTGTAGCCACAGCCACCCTGGGGCGCACTGACAGAACGATAAAAACGATAACAAAATAACGCTGAAAACCGATAAAAACCCTGAAAACTATACATTTCACACCTGAGCCTCAACTTTCGCGGCCCGGTACCAAACGACTCACGGACCGGTACCAGTCTGAGGACCGCTGGCATAGAGGACTTCTAAGAAGCTTAAGAGATTCTGAAGCAGATAAAAATTATTTGTAAGAAGAAGAGGCATGAGAAATATTCTATAAATGCTAAATGAGAGTGGGGCAGTAAAATGCTACAGGTGAATTTTGGCCTTTTCTAAAATTCATAGGTGACATTGCCTAATCATAGCATGATGTTTGCTTATTTTGCCCTTTGTCTTAGTTTATTTTAAACTTTGAGTGTGGTGGTATTCTAGGTTTTTATTATCATCAAAATCCTGTTCACTAGAAACATTTAGCACTTCCTAACTCTGTCTTTTACTAGAGCCCTGAGCCAGTTCCTTCCTCCTAGATGTATTTATTTATGAATGAAATGCAGTTGTGAACAAGTTTTCACACTAAGGACAGGTTACTACTTCTTAGGAATTAGGAGGGTAAGTAGCTGCCAGATGCTGCTAATCAAATTTACTTGATTAATTGATCATCAGCAAGTCTGAGTGCCTGTATGAAAGCAGAGGTTTTGGCTATTTGCTGGTCTGAAGCATTCAGGTGTGTGTTAACACAATGACATAATCTTACCAGGAGATCAGAACAGTTTCACCCTGAAGTTGGATGGTGCAATGTTCAAAGAAATTGCAAAATACTCAAGAGCTACATCTCAGACTCTACAGGCCTCAGTCAGCATGTTAAACGTTTGTGACAGCACAATTAGAAAAAGACTGAAGGAGTATCGCCTGTTTAGAAGGGTCACAAGGAGAAAGACTATCCTGTCTTAAAAGAACAGCTTAGTTTTCCAAAGCTGCATCTGAACAAACCACAAGTGGGGATGTTTGTCCCTAATGCACAGCAGCATTTGGACAAAACTAAACACAGCAAATCAGCACAAATACCTCATACCAACAGTCAAGCACGGTGGTGGAGAGGTGATGACCTGGGCTTTTATTATCCTTAAGAGGGCTATGGATAAACGAGTGCCCACAAACCTCACTGAGCTGAAGTGGGACAAAATTCATCCAGAGACTGAGAAGTAGTCTCTGGATGAATGAAGTAATAGAAATGAAAATGATCAGTTCATGCTATTGCTATAGTAAACTAGAAGGCCACAAGAAAATGCAACAAAAAAAAAATGAAATGCCCACACTGGACAGAAACAGCTGTTTTGCAGATCGTTTTGAGCGATCACCTGTCGGGAGTTTTCGTACTGAGTTATAACTGCAAATTATTGAACAGTTCTTTAAGGTTGTAAAGTTTTTCAGCCCTCTCTGGCCACTAAAATGCCTCAAGTCTCAAGCAATTGCCTGTTGACAAACTTGGATCTTGAACAAAATTTAATGTGGTCTTTGTGCACCTGCCTAACTGGAAGTAGTAAATAATAAAGTCCAGAAACGAGTGAGCACTGCAAGTTTTCGCAGTTTTTAGCTTGTTACTCAAACAGGTGTGAATGTGCATTTTGGGGGCTATTATCAGTGGCAGGTTGATACACACTGCTGGTGTTTCAGTGAGTTTTAGAGAAGCAGGTCGATATATTTGGGATTTACTGAATGTGAACTGAAAAAACATGTTGCGCTGATGTTTTTCAGTGTTTGAACAGGTCTGCTATGAGAAATAGATATAAAAACATTTTTAATGGCTCAATTAATTGCTGCTTTCTGTATTTTTGGCATTAAGAAACATGTATAATAATAGCTGAACAATTGAACAGTGTAACACTAGAAAAGCAATACGATGCACACTTGCTAAAACTAATTTGCCAGCCCCATTACTGTTGTGGTTTTTAAATGCAATCGTTCGCCTCAAGGTCAATAAAACCTTTTTCTTTCTGTTGTTTTTGTTTGCATTAACAGGAAGTAAAAATCATCTCTCTTCTCTCTTAGTACAAACAAGTGGAGCAGTACATGTCCTTCCACAAACTGCCTGCTGACTTCCGACAAAAAATCCACGATTACTACGAGCACAGATACCAGGGCAAGATGTTTGATGAGGAGAGCATCCTGGGAGAACTCAGTGAGCCCCTGAGAGAAGTGAGACAATAATGCACATTATTCCCATTATTATATGAAATATATATTATATTAAAAAGTCTTTACTGTGCACATTTTTACTGTTCTTCTTTGCGTCTTGTCTTAGGAAATTGTGAACTTCAACTGTCGCAAGCTGGTGGCGTCGATGCCGCTGTTTGCCAACGCAGAGCCAAACTTTGTGACCGCCATGTTGACTAAGCTACGTTTTGAGGTATTCCAGCCACAAGATTACATCATTCGGGAGGGCACTATTGGCAAGAAAATGTATTTTATTCAGCATGGAGTCTGCAGCGTCATCACCAAGGGAACGCTTGCAATGAAACTCTCTGATGGCTCTTATTTTGGAGGTAAGGTATTTTTTTTACCTTGCCAGTGCCATTGTTTTTTTTAACCCTTTTGTAAGCGGTGGCATTTTCTGTTTCCCCGTTTCAGAGATCTGCTTATTGACGAGGGGTCGTCGAACAGCCAGCGTGCGAGCGGAGACTTACTGTCGACTTTACTCTCTGTCTGTTGACCACTTCAATGAAGTGCTGGAAGAATACCCCATGATGAGAAGAGCCTTTGAGACTGTTGCCATTGATCGTCTAGACCGCATAGGTAAAAAATGATTTAGATCATTTTCATATGTATCATAATGTATTATCATATAATATATTGAGCATGAGATTATGCAAATCTCTAAAACATCAGCTGCTAAGTGTTTCTGCTGTCTTTTCTTTTTAATGAAAGAAAATGAAGCCGTGAACAAAAGAAAATGTTTCCCGAATATTAAAAGAAGCAGTAAAATGAGCTGTGCTCTTTGCTCAGAATGACATAGGATGCTGTAACAATAGATAAAAGTACAGGGTGACACGTATATTTCCTGAGGGCTTGTTCTGCTAGAGGATGTACCTGATTTGAAGGGCATCGCATGCTATATCTAAATCGCATTGTTCTCTCGTTATACGTCCTCCTGTTTCCATGTATTTATGCATTATTCACCTTTATGTACTCCTTGTCCTTTCCTCAAACTTTACTGCTTCTGCCTTTTTTTTATCTTTAGTAATTAGCCTGTGCTTTTATTTCTCTCTGCAGGTAAAAAGAACTCCATCCTGATGCACAAGGTGCAGCATGATCTCAACTCTGGTGTCTTCAACAACCGGGAGAATGAGATGATTCAGGAGATCGTCAAGTATGACCGTGAGATGGTAAAATTAGTAGACCTGCAGCGGCCACGGGCCATGTCTATGACCCCTTCGCTTGGCGGCATCTTTGCCCCTCCGGGTCAGCAGCAGACGGGCTCTGCTATCGCCACCCTCCAGCAAGCTGTGGCCATGAGCTTTTGCCCTCAGATGGCAAGTCCTTTGGTGGGTCCAGGGACTCTGCAGTCTCCACGCATGGTGCGAAGGTTTCAGGTGATGCAGAATCTCTCCAGTCCAGTCTCCATGTCTCCTCTGCAGTCTCAGCCCCCTCTGACGCTCGGAGGGGCATTTGGATCGGCAATTTCGAGTCCCCCAGTCCAAAGCCCGCTTGCAGCTTCAGGACGGACTTTCCAGCACATTGCAAGCGTGGGACCCTCTGGGTCCCAGCTGTCCCTAGTACAGCATCATGCACCAAGCCCCACACAGACCCAGCAGAGGCCTGCCTCACACAAGAGCACCCACTCCCTGCATATGGGGAGCTTGAGTCAGGACACCCGTGCCCTGTCGGCCTCCCAGCCTTCACTCCCCCAGGAAGGAACACCGCAAGCTGCCTCTGCAGCCCCTAGCCCCCCACCCTCCACTCGCACCTCCAACACCTCCATCGGACCTCCGCAGCCCCCTCACTCCAGCATGCCAGGGCCCTCAGGGGTGGGGAGATCATCGGGAGCCCAACAGAGGGTGGCATTTGCCTCCACACCTCCTCCCACTGGACCTGCTGGAATGGGGGCAGTAGCAGCAGCTGCTGGATCAGGACCTCCAGACTCTGGAGCTCCCAAGAAAGATTCAATTGTCAGCCTTCCAGAGCTAGACTCTGCCAGATCCCGGCTGTCTTCCAACTTGTGACCCTGGTAGAGTTCGAGAAAGAGGCCTTTTTTGTAGGAGAATCCATTCGGTTTAGGTCAGTCCGGCTGATCTGTCAGCTTGCTGAATGACCAATCAGCTACCGCCAGCGCCACCAGTTATTGGACCTGGATGCACTGTGTGCTGGTGCCAGCAGAAGGAAAAGAGCTACTCAAAGTCTTGAGACACTTTGGCCAGGAGGAGTCTATACAATTAAGCTAGTATAACTTAAGGTTGAACTGGTCTAGTCTACTGTGCCAGCACCTTTAGTCTTAGTATCACCCCTTTCACTCTGCTTCCAAACACCTACTGTATATCGCTGTCTTTTCTGTAAAGATATGAAGAAAAGTATGATTGATGTAACTATTGCATACTGTGTAGAATCCATGCAATGCAATCTAGCAGGAGCTGGACTTAAACTGAAAATCAGGGACTTGAGGTCAAATGACAATGACATTTTAAGCGTCCAAAAGTGTTTTGAGTGTAACTTTTCTGTATAAGCTGTCGTAGCAAAAGAACACATTGCTCTTCATATTGTTTCAAATAGTAATGGAAATAGTGTTTTAGACCGCTGGTCGATCTTACATCGATGTGTAAATAGTTGATGAAAAAAGTACGGAAGGATATTATATTCATCGTATCTACCCAAACCAAAGTTGAGCTTGAACACCAAGTCTGGTTGTGTCTGTATCAACTAAAAAAGAAAAAAAAAGAAAAAAGAAAAAAAAAAAGAAACATCGAAGAAAATGCCATTTATTTAACTGCCTTGATTCAACATTAGAAGCCATATATTTGGTTTGTGTGTATGTATACATGTGGGTGTAAGTGTGTGTGCGTGAGTTTGTTGATATGTTTTGGTTCTACTTTCAGAGAATGGACTCACACTCTACACTGCACGGTTGGTTTGACATGCCGATGGTGGTGCTGACCTGCTTTCGTGAAACACCTCTGAAGCCGGTCGGGTTACAATCAGCCACCCACCAAAGCCGCTTTGGTGGGTGGCTGATTGTAACCCTGAAGGCAAAGGTGGTTAAAATATCTGAGCTTTACTCGAAGGAAACATTTGTGAACAACCCATACTGTATACTTGCTTGTTTCTGTCTAGGTTTATTGATTAACACATGCAATATAATTCTGCAATACTCTACCCCGCCTATATATATAAATATATATGAATATAAATATCTATACATATGCTGTACAGGAAAGTGAACTTCTTTCTTTTTCATATTGTTTTGTTTTTAATGTGAAATCTTAAAGAATCCAGCAGCTATTGTGGCTTCACTTGAGGTATTGTAATCCAGTGACCATGTTGTTACCTTAACCAAAAATGCTTGAGAGAATGAAAGGACTTGTAGTGTAACTCTTATTTTGTTTTGTTTTGTTAACACTTGAGAGGAACAAACTGTTTAATTCTGGTTTCACGTCACCGGAAGAATCTACGCTTTGAGTTCAGCGGGTCAGAACCTTAAAAAGAAGGAAAAAAAAAATCAGTTTAGCTAAACTAATTCCCTCTGATGTTCAATTGTGAGATAAATGGGGGTTGAGGGTAGGCAATATGGGGGCATAAAATGCCTCACATGTAAAGAAAAAGACAAGAAAAAAAGAGAAAAAAAAAACGTACTTGCTCTATATCAAAGTCTTTATGTGTCCCATTTCATCCAAAACTCCCATGAATGTCTCAACATTTAGGGTTGAGGCTTGGATAGCTGGTTATATTTACTCAAAATACTCTGATCCTGTTGAACCTGAAATACTTCTCTTGCTGAATGTACGCCATACGAGAAGGAAGACAGCTAATCAGATATAAACTGCCATGTAAATAAAGGGACAGTGATTTAAAGAGGCTTTTATGATGCAAGGGGGGGGGGGGCATTGCTGTATGTGTTGCTGAGTGTCCGTGTGATCTTTTTTTTTATGGTTTAATGATGCTTCTCTGGGTTGAACATTGCTATATTTAACCTGTACCAGATCTACCACAAGAGGATCTTTCTTCTTCTTCTTCTTCTTCTTCTTCTTTCTATTAGTTTATTTACTGAAGTGGGCGTGAACAAGAGTGAGTCGTAACAACTTTGATCTCCTTGGTCCAAAGTGAGCACTGAGGACGTCCAATTAAGCACCTTGTGTTGCACTACGACCTTGTAATCAAAATGAAAAATCGATGCTCCATTCTCTTAAAATGGTTGCAGTACTTCTCTCGGATCCATTATCTGGTTAAACTGTAAGGAAGGAAAGTGAATCCAATTGGGTTAGAAAATAGGCAGCTGATTCATTGTGTTAGACAAATACCATGTCCACCTTTTTCAGCTCTGAACATCGACAGAGTCTAATTGTAAAATCGATGCGATGGACATTTCACTCAGGTTTGCTACCTTTCCAGAGAGATGTATTGATTGCCGCAGCGTGGCTTTCCATTGATTTATGTAGACTTGTCTATCCTCCCATCATCCACTTGTTGATTTAACCGTGCTGAAAGGTTCCCCTTGAAATCTGATTGGCTCAGATAAATATGGAGGATCTACTGAAGTCGTAACCCTGAGATTGTTATTAGCGTAACACTCTGCCCGTTTGGTTGTGATCACTTATCCTGCGAGCTGTTTGAAACAAGGCGTAGGTGATTGTTTTTATCCAAGGGCTTCATTATATGGCTTGTAAATCCTGGCTCATTGTTACTGTAGAGCAGCCACATGTTCTCTTATCTGTTTAATTGATAACATGCACTAAACCTCGTTGTTTGTCATACCTTGGTTACAAAGCTGTGACCCACTTCATCAGCAACACTCTTTTTGTATTGCTTTTTTTTTTTTCCTATGGGAAAGGTACATGCCAAAATGCCAATATGATTGTGAATGAAGTCCATTTGAGTCAATGGCTGTTGTGCGCTTCAGTACTGTTCCAGTGCAATCAATTGGTCCTCTTCCCCAATCCTTTGTGCTAATACCAGAGTTTGCCCTATTAAGCTGCTATCAGGACTGTGCTGATATTATTTGAATGAGACCACAGTCAGTGAGAGCAAGATGGAAGGAGAGTTAAAGAGCTAATGTTTCAGGCAATATCAGGCGCCGTCTCTGTTTCATTGCATCCAACCGGTAGGATATGTGTGTAACTCACTCCCACTCAAAGGATGGCGTCCCAGACACTTTGATCAGTACCGCTCTGTTTGAACCCTCGGCCATGAGGCGGATACAGCCCTGGCCAAGCACATACTTCTGTCAGTTATCTGTCTAGTGTTCAGTCTGCTGGCTTAAAGCCACCGTCAGCATGTTGTGTGAGTGTATGTGTGTGTGATGTGGCGCTGTATTTGCCTGATGACGGGGGGTTCAAAGTGTGATTGTTTAATGGTTCTTCTACTGGGCCTTGCTATTTAGTGGGATTGAAAGCCCTCATATATGTTTGACACTGACTGACAATTATTGAGAATCCCTAAGTTTCAAACCTCTCATTCTTGCTGTACCAGTTGTTAAGGGTACCGAATGCCTTGGTGTTGACATGTTAGCAAATCAGGGTATTGTTTTTATTTGTAAAACTGTCTTTGAGTTATCAGTCTCTTTTGTTCGGTTGTTGTTTTTGCAGTTTGTTTTTACAATGTGCCCCATGCACACGGACTGTATATACCTTGTGCCTAGTACATCTAGTTTCCACATAGTCTATTTTTGTGGTTTGTATGTGCCTGTAAAAATGCAAATCTGTGTTCTTATTTTCAACTTGCAATATATGTAAAAAACAAACAAACAAAAAAAAAAAAACATTAGAAGAAGATTAGTATTGCTGAATTACGATGACAATGTCAGTATATACAATTTTCCCAGATACGGGAAACACAAAATTGCACATTTTTGTTGGTTTGAGCCTTCCAACACCATGCGCGCTGTACTCTGTACTCTCATGTTCTGTACATATGGTATACACAGAGATGTGGGGCACATTGTTGTGTTTTTACCACAGCCTGCTGTATAAGATACATTTTTTTTACAGTGAGAGGGTGAGCTCTGACAGGCTTCTGGTGGATATCGGCAGTCTAGACGTTAGCTTAGACGATCCGCTCACTGCAAAGAGCCAAAAACGACAGAAAGTAATAAACAAACTGTGGAGATGCTTGCACAATATCAATACAGTAACAGAAGTTGGCTGTGCACGTGCTGGAAACAACGTTCTTAAAACATATTGTTGCACAGCTATTTACACTCTGATGCTGGTTGCACACTGATCAAGTCTTTGCCATTTAAGAAAAGCTCTCTCTTAGGCTGAATTCGACTCATGAGCAGTCATGAGCTTGACCTACCATACCTTGGCAGATAATAGCAGAGTGCATGTTTGTATTTTTCTTATCTAAGCAGAGTTCTGTGTACAATTCTTAGTGGGACCTTCAAATCTAGACATTGTTGTGTACCAAACTACTGTACAATGATTTTATTTAGTCTAACAGTTAAACTTTTGTGTCGTAGCTACTGTAGCCTGCTTAGCTTACCTAAGCCTTCTCTCTGCTTCAGGACTCTGTGTGCTTGAGTTTGTGTGTGCGTGTGTGTGTTCCTGTGCCTTTCCTTCTATAATGTTGGTCCCACTTGAGAATATGATGCCATTTAGGGGGTTTTAAAAACCCACATGAAGCCGAGAGAGATGTGTGTTAAATGGTCACAACTACATTTGTTCTACAGAAGAGGGAAAAAAAAGGAAAAAAATGAAAGAAACCACTGTAATGCTCCAAGAAATCACTCTAGCACATCCCTAGACTTAGTAGCATTCCACAGCCTGCACGAATAGCTCAGTGTGGGCATCCAGACACACTTTACCAGCACCATGTAGACGACAGCACAGATATCTGACACAGCATGTGTTCTCTCTCTCTTTGGAGGCCAGTCTGCAACCATCTCAGGCTGTGCTCTGCTTCTGCTCTTAACAGAACGGTTTAAGTATTTTGAAACTCCAGCTCTGTCTAAGTTGATGTCTACAACCCAGGACAACTCAGCTCCCAGCCCAAGCTGCAGTGCTACCAAATCAGTGTCAAAGGATTTAGATGGATACTTGGCATGCTTGTAATATTTGCCTGCATCCAGTCCTCGCGGACCGAGATGCTGGTGGCGAGGGCATGGGGCTGATTTGAACCTGTTTCTGAAAAGGCTGTCTTGTCCACCACCTCTGCTGGCCAAGAACACAGAGCCACACCCTGGTGTCTCTCAATAAGCTGGTCTGTCAGTCAGTGGCAATGTTGTTTAAGCATTCGTAAACAGACAATACATTGTTGTGCAATAAAAAGATGAGCGCATTGGCATACTTATCTCTGGGTGTGGACTTTTATTTGTCATCCGTCTCTGTTGGTTGGTGTTCTGTGTGTGTGCATGAACCTTTACCAAACTGCTGGAGTTAC
Source organism: Neolamprologus brichardi (assembly GCF_056152115.1). Lineage (NCBI taxonomy): Eukaryota > Metazoa > Chordata > Actinopteri > Cichliformes > Cichlidae > Neolamprologus > Neolamprologus brichardi. The sequence goes on from NC_142121.1 coordinate 24,509,432, forward strand.
ACTAGTTACTACTCCCCCACCACACACCCCAAACACACAGACACACACACACACACACACTCGCATATGTGAACACACATACGCTCAACCTTAATCAGACAACCACCTTTCCACCTCCTTCTATCCCACATCAGATGAGATCTCTCTCTCTCCCTCTTTCTGCAGACAGGGGCTCTGCTGCATCCCTGATGAGGTGTCTGCGCTCAGTCTGAGAGCTTTCTGGTCTGTCTGTGTGTGTGTATACGAGCGAACACACGCACACAGCATTGCACAGCATTAAGTTCAATTTCTCTGGTACCTAAGAAGGTGTGCATGCACATGCAAGCCCTAGTTTTGTATTTGTCTGAGGGAAAGAGAGAGAGAGAGTAAATGAACCGGCGCTAGGAGTGTGCGCGCGTGTTTCGATGCGCGTGTCTGAAAGGGTGGGTGGGTGCGTCACAGAAGAGGGCAGTCCAAGGACACACTCCTCTGGCAGCCTGGGAGCAGCATCCACCCATTCCCTCTCTGTCTGTTTCTTTTCCTTTCTATGTATGCACACACACAAACACACTGCTGTCTGTCTCCTCAGTGATTATGCATGGCACAGTGAGATAGAAAGATTAAAATTACATGCAAGGTGAGATTTCACCACAGTGCTCTACACTGTTCATCTTGCCTCCCCAGCTCTACATGCAGGTGGTACAAATGCGGGAGAGGCCATCCGCACTGCGTGTCCGCACTTTTACCTTGACGTGACATAATGTCCTCTCTCTTCCGCTCTGTTGACACACACACACACACACACACACACACACACACACACACACACACACACACACACACACACACACTCCCTCTTTCTGTTTCATTGTAATTCAATGAACAGGCAATGTACTGGTAGTGGCTGCCGGCTGATACTACACCAAGTTGTGAAGCTATGTGAGTATATAGTTTCAGCCTTATATGGCCGAGGAGTGTCCTCTACCTTGTTTCCTCTGCAGTGCTGGTCCTCTACTTTGTCCCTGGCTGTCCTACTTCAATTAATCATATCAGCATCACCCGCACTACCCACCCTAGCTGTTTACCTCCAGAGGGCAATTTGCTTATTTAGCTCCTTACCGGTATCCTCGCCCCTTCCCATCCATCTCCTTCCAGTTTGCCTTACTGCTCCGCAACCCCGTCTTCGTTCACGTCTCTCCTGGGATCTTCCAAGTAAGCAAAATCTACATTTCAGCTTTTTCAGTTCGCAGTAACAGGTGTAGCTGGGTATTGCTTAAACATTTGCAGGTGTTCTAGTGTTATGCATAGACAGCTGTGTGTGTATTAAAAGATACAAACAGACAGGCACTGCCCCCAAATTCACTATCCTCTTATGCTGCCGCACCTGCTTCAGCCTTGTCTCTCTGCTGAGGGGAGCATCTAGAGAGCACAGCTCAAATCTGAATACCAGGATTAGCATTTGGTTCAAGCTCTGACTCTGTGAGCGAGTCAGTGAGCTAGGCAGAGAGAAGGAGAGGGGGATACAGTAAATCATCTTACAGCTGCTGGCAGCTTCAGTAACATCACAGTTTGCTGGACAGCGGGTTGGGTGGAAGTGAGAAGTGCGTCAAGCTGAAATGATCAATAAAAAATAAAGCAGAGAAAGAAACAGGAAGAAAGGATCATGTGATCTTCTAAGCTATGCCATTCATTAAAATAATAGTTTAAAAAATCTTGAAGCATTTGCTTTACTCCTCAGGAAACCATTGAAATGACTCTATGACACTTCTATGTCTCGTTTACATGAATGTAGCTAATTTACTCACAAAATTCTGCTATATGCTAATGTCATTTTAGTCCATCAATTCAATTTTATTAATATAGCACCAAATGATAACAACAGTCACTGGTTGGCACTTTATATTATAAGGTAAAGATGCTACAATAATACGGAGAAACCCCAACAGACGACCATCAGCATGAGCAAGAACTTGGTGACACTGGGAAGGAAAAACAACCTTTTAACAGGAAGACAGCTCAGGCAGAGCCAGGCTTAGGGGGACTGACGTCCACTGTGTCCAGTCTGGGGAGATGGGAGTGAGACAGGGCAAAGATGTTGTAGAAGAGAGCCAGAGATTAATAATAACTAATGATTAAATGCAAAGAGGTGTATAAACACATAGTGAGTGAAGCAGAAATGCTGAGTGTATCATGGGAAGACCCCAGCATCCTAAACCTATGCAGCTTAGCTAAGGGAGGAATCAGGGTCACCTGATCCAGTTCTTACTAAATGCTTTATCAAAAAGGAAAGTTTTAAGCCTAATCTTAAAAGTAAAGAGTCTGTCTGTCTCCCGAATCCAAACTGGATTCCTCAGAAGAGGGGCCTGAAAGCTGAAGGCTCTGCCTCCCATTCTACTTTAAATACTCTAGGAACCACAAGTAAGCCTGCATTCTGAGAGTAATGTGCTCTAATGGGTCAATGCGATACTATGAGGCCTTTAAAATAAGATGGGGCCTGATTATCCAAGACCTTGTATGTGAGGAGCAGGATTTTAAATTTGATTCTGTATTTAACAGGGCGCCAATAAAGAGAAGCCAATGTGGGAGATATATGCCCTCTCTCTTTTTAGTCCCTTTCAGTACTCTCACTGAAGCATTTTGGATCAAGCGAAGGCCTTTCAGGTAGTTTTTAGGCCAGCCTGATAATAATAAATTATAACAGTCCAGCCTAGAAGTAATAAATGCATGAACTGTGAAGAAAACAAATGTTTCAAATGTGATACATATCCAATGCATTATTTGAATGGCAAGATCAGAATTGAAAAAGCTCACAAAGGAAAAAAGCTCAACTGGATAAGTTGCCCTTTGCACTTGAGTATTCAACAGTGTTTCCCATCAAGTAGTGTATATTTGCTTTAAACAGCAAATTATATAATGAGCAATGTGCCTGTTGGGGAAGAGAAGGAGGATGAGGAGGAGGACAACAGCAGTCATAAGGGCACAGTCTACACATATATATAGGGTTTATGTAACATTTTATATAATCTTTCATGTAAATTAAGTACTGGTTTTAGTATTGCAGTTTTCAGACTAAAGTCCCTGAAAACCGCTTCCATAGTAGTTATAATCATTTTACATTTCAAGACTCAGAATATTTATTAATTATGTGGTCATAGGACCCCCACATAGACACAAAAGTACTTAAAGTCAGACTGGTTTTGTATAAAAACAAACAAACAAAATAACAACAAACCAACAAAAAAAAAAAAAAAATGAGAGAGAGAGAGAGAGAGAGAGAGATAAAGCAGAGCAGAAAGAGTATGTGCTGTGAGCAGTTGACCTCAGCAGCACTCTGTATCATCTGCTCTGCTAAACTCTTCCTGTTACAGGAACATCCACGAAGCCCCTGGCTAAAAGAACAGAAGAAAAATACAGATGGGGTTACAAATGGGGGAGATGTGGAGAGCTTGTTGCTGACATTTTAGAACTGGGAAGAGCAGGACATGATTCATGAAATGAAAATGAAAAACTTTTTCTCTAGGTAGATGTAATAACTATCAGTTTTGATAAGCACTTTTTCCTTTTGTTAGTATAAGAACAGCAAACCCCCACACTCTCTGCTTTGGTGTTAGGTCATGCTCTGTATATTGATAAATTTACTTAGTTTATTACTTCCTATTAGATGTCATATATTTAACAATATAAATATGCAAAATGAGGAATATATTTGTCATGACTGCAAAGCCGGTGTGTTTAAGGAACGGACAGGCCCTCCCGGTGATATGCATGTGTGGTATAGAAGTCAGCTCCGCCCTCTCTCACCCTCTCCTACTAATTCCCACACACATTAATATGAGTGTCTGTACAGTAATCTCCAAAAGTGTGTCAGTGGTGGCTCACCTCCAGTAAGTAGTTATAAATGCAACCAGACCACATTATCTTCCAGGTGAATGTTGTGTGTCACTCACAGACAATATAAAAATGGTTTTGAAGCCTTGAGATACTCCTTTTAAACACCTATAGTGGCAACAATTCACTTACTATTTCATTAAATATGACCTAAAACTAATGCTTAAGACCAGGTCAGACCAGAAGGCTGTTCTTAGATCCATGGGTCTTTCTGGAGCCATGGGTATTTCCTCCCTTATGGAGACAAAGTTAGCAAAGCAAGGCTGAAATTATTTGGACATGTGCAGAAGAGAGATGGAGCTGCCAGGCAGAGGTTAAGAAGGAAGACAAGAGGAAGACCGCAGAGAAGATTAATCGTAGTGAAGGAGGACAGGCAGAGGGTTGGTGTGACAGAGGAGGATGGTAGAGCTTAGGTGAGCTAGCGGCAGATGATCTTCTGTTGAGACTCTTAAAAGCAGAAACCAAAGGAAGAAGAAGAAGGTACCTTCAATTTGTTGCTGTTAAAAACAATGCAGGTTTGAGGTAATTTCACAATGTGAAATCTCTACAACTATGTTTGGTTGACTCTGTGGAATCCTTTAAAAAACAGTTAAAAACTTTACTGTTTAAACAAGCTTTCTGTTGACCAATGCTTTTTACATTTTTATATTTTAATTTACATTTAAACTCTATATTGTGTATATTGTGCATTTTGCTATTTATTGTACTGTTTATTTTAGTCTCTGTGTGCAGCGATTTGTGACTACCTGTCTATGAAAAGCGCTTAATAAATAAACTTTACTTACTTACTTATTTACTTACAATGGCAACATTTGCTGGCTCCCCTGGCAGGACTGTCTTATGTTGGTAATAATATAATAAGCTTGCAGAAAACCTGGTGCCAATCCCTGGACAGATCTCTGGTGCATCTCAGGACCAACATAGACACAGGCATCCGTTCTCACTCTTACAAAGTGATGGTTGGGACAATCAATCAATCAATCAATCAATCAATCAATCAATCAATCAATCAATCAATCAATCAATCAATCAATCAATCAATCCATCCATCCATCCATCCATCCATCCAAACAGATTATTATGAGTTTTAAAATCTTATTTAGTTTTCACATCTACCTGTTTTCAGTGATATCAATTTTAATACCAGGGAAATAACTAAGCATATAATTGTTTTCTTTCACTTTTTTTTGTAACCCGTGTGTGACAACAGCACAATCAAACTGGAAGTTTGCCATATGGTCACCACTGTGAAAGAATTCTGGAGGCACCCCTGCTCACAGCAAATCTTAAGTCAAATTAGTAAATCCATTTCTGGCAGGCTGCAGAGTGTTCTGGACTTTCACATTAGAGATTTGCTTCTTCTGGAAAATGTAATTTATTTCTGCGTATGTATGCTTTTGTTCAGGTAGTAGCTGTCGATTCTATGTTGCTGCTGCTGATGTATAGGTAATACTCCAGGATAAATCAAGTCTGGCTGTTTGCGTGGTCTAAAGCAGGCTAGGTGCACAGAATATGTCTGCGTGGTAAGTTATGTGCCACTGCTCTCATGAAACCGAGTCACGACTAAATTCAGCCAGGATACCTGGAAAATCCCACTTTAATCTACTATCTGTGTTTTGTGAAAAAGCCTCCAGGTCTTTACTCTCTTTCAGCTGTGATTGTTTTGCAAAAGGAAAAGGAGGCCCCCGCTCAGTAATTTTACTCCATCATCCACTTCCACCAATAATATTAGCTCTGGGCCGCCAACTGAAGTGATGAGAGCCAGAACAATGCTTTGCTTCTGAATCATCTCATCTGTTCTGCTCTGTCAAGGTCTGTACTCAGTGACACTGTGGGCTATTCATCAGAGCAGACACACTCACACTTTCACACATTGTCACACACAGAGCGAAAGACAAAAATATGCACCGTATGATTGCAGCGCTTCTATTGACTGATCAGATTATGCACATTAAGATTCTAACAATTCTCTTTGTGTTAATAGGCGTTTGTCGTTAGTAATGTATGCAGCAAAGTGTCAAAAATCAAAGGAGAAACCAACATGAAGAGACTTAGTAAGGTTTTGGGCCTCTTCACTTCAAAACGCCTTACCATTGATTCTGCAAGCCTGGATCTCTAATGAAAGGACTGTCATCAAAACAGAATTGTTTTGATGACAGTGGTAAAAAGCGCTGTCTGATGTTGTGAAAATGTTCTACAATACAGTAATCACAAAGAGCTGCTTTTTCTGGGATTTATTGTCACACTTGCCAACAGGCCTGTTTCCAGCCAAAAGAGTGCTTTCTGATCCTAAAAGAAGCAATCCATCTACTCCAAGCATCATTTTTGTACATGTATTTCAATAAAGAGAGATCCTTAGAAGGAACTGAGTGCAATTTATTGATGTACAGAATTCAATTTGAGGTATTTGGTTAGACTCCGATGGCCCAGCACAGCAGAAAGCAGCGGTGATGGGGATTAGAGCAGGACCCCCCAGAGTCAGTGGTGAGGAAGAGGTGGGTTGGACAAAGGTGTCTGCAAGAAAAAATGATAGCTGCGCAGTGAGATTTAAAGTACATGGAGTGGAAGCTGGTTGGCCTGAAGAAGGCTGGCGGAAATATGATTGGACTAGACCAGTGATGTCACAAGCAGCTTGACAGCATGGGAAAGTGGAAGTGATATAAAGCTTAGATTAGCTGCTAATACCTGGGAAGCAGACAGATGTGTGACTACAGAGCTTCCTTATAACTTGTGCATAAGCTTCTTTTTTTCTGCAAATGCATCCAAATATCATTGACAGATTTTTACATAGGCGTTCCACTGTTGAACTGGTGACTGCGAAGTCCATAGCACATGATTCACACATCTTCATACTCATTCGGTGACCCCCACCCCCCTCAGGCCCCTTAAATGGAAGCATTGCTGTGTTGGAAGAGAGCACTCCCTTTGGGACAGAAATGTTTTGTCATAAGACAAAGGTGATCACTCAGAATTGCTCTGTATTGACTCGCAGTGACCTTTCCCTCTAGGTCGGAACACACCAGCAACGTGACCCCCACAGCACAACAGATCACACTCATTGTAGGGGTCAGAGTTCACATTTTGCTGCTGATGTTGTATGTGTTGTACTGCTGTGTGTAATTTTGAATTACGTGGCTTTTTTGCTGTTTATAGATTTCATGTTTTGTATGCTTTAGTTATAAAAAGAGACAGAAACAAGAGACAGAGTCAAATGACTACGTTTATTTTTAATACTATATGTGTTCCCTTAGAAATAAAAACTTATGAATATAAATAATATGTGCCCCTCAACTATAGTAAACAGTTCTCAGATCTTGATGCAGCTTTTTTAGGAAATACAATGCAAACAATTACTTTACTGAGCAAAATGCAGCTCTGAAACAGTGTGTGTTAAAAGCAGCCAATTCAGATGCTGGGGGTGACTGGAGGCCGAGAGACAGTGACAGAAAAACTGAGAAAACTATGAACACAATAAACTATTTGTCACTGTGACCCTTTAACAGAGCTATTTAATTCTGTCTGTGTAGGCCTTTCTGTTGTTGTTTAGCATTAGCTCAGGGGCCAGTCTGTTCTGCTCTGTCACTGCGTTTGGCTATGTGACCATAATCACTAATGAACTGTTGTGGGGTCTTGCACTCTCTAGTGGAATCCAGCATTCAGTAACATAATCTCTAGTAGTGATTTAAGTGGCCTTAGCAAAGAATGATGACTGTGTGCCGCAGCATCTCAAGCAGGCATATGTTTCTGGGTGAAAGGGAGAACAACAATGATGCTCTAATTGTCATGAGGATATAGAAACCCTAAAGCATCCATCACCTTCACACAGAACACCCCTGGGTCCCTCGTTTCTCCCTCTCACCTGGGAACAAACAGACCTTCAGTGATTCAAACTAATGCAATATAAATGTATTCAGGGGTCTGTGTTCAGGATAGTATCTCATGAGCCAAAGGTTGTTTGGTTTTCTTAAGATTTCAAGAAGCGTTGATATTTGGTTTTGTTCAAGCTACCAGTTTCTGGGGATTCAGATACTCTGTTTTGTTGTTGATGTGTAAAGGTTTACACACCGAGTGAAGGAAACAATGCTTTTTATGTCATTTAATCCTTTCTGTTCACATTATATTCTGATTCACTGAGAGTAGTTGGCCAGTAGCGAGTGAGTGTATGGATCACTGTCCTCTCTGTTCTTTGAGGTAGCTGCAGCCGCAGAGTTCGGTTTGTTCCCCATCTCAAAGGCTCTTCTGGGACAATCAGCATGAAAGGGTAGCGGTTTGATTGCCCAAGCAGAATTACAGAATTACTCAGCAAAGTGACAAAACTAAAATTTAAGCATAAATGCAGGGCGTCTAACAGCAGGAATGTAGGCTGCAGTCATGCAAGTGCAGCTATTGATCTTTTTCTACATCCTATTTTTCATCCTATTCCCCCTTTTTTTTCTGAAGTATATAATACACTTTAGTATACTATTAGAGTTACTGATAAGCATTTTTAAAATGTTTCCCATAAAGAGGCAAACCTCAGTGTTTTGTGAGCGTTTCTTTCATCAACAGAGCCCAGGATGAAGTTGGCAATGCTAATGCCAACAGACGATGCTGTTCCATCTATAAAGGCCATTGTTGAGAAATCAAAGCTGCAGGCTGTAAGTAACATGATATAACTGGAATGCTTTTTGTTGTACTGACAACTGAGCTGAATGGCTTGTGACTACAGCCTTAGTGAAGACAATGGGGATGTTCAAAGTGTAGCTAAGCTACACTTTAAGCTACTCTTTATTATTCTTGTGAGACTTTACAAGTCTGGTGATCTGTTCTTAGTGTGTATAAAGTGATGTCAGTCACTTTGCATTTAACTGGAACATATATAGACACTGTTTCATACAGCTACATACTGAAAGACTAAATCTACTGTTAGTTTCTACAATGAACAGAAATGAGCACTCCAAAGAGACAACCTGGCACCCTTTAATCTTTATTGCTGAGGTGGATTTTCTTATCACCAGTTTGTGTATAACTGTATAATTGTGTATAATTTTGCAAATACACATTAGTTTGTATTAGTTTGCACATGTTAGTTTTCAGAGTTTGGCTAGTCTTAGCAGTGCTAACAGCAGTAGCCATTTCTTCAATGCACCATCTGCATCCCTGTGCAGTGGCTACACCTTTATTCTGACAAAGCTGACACGCAACTATTTTTCCTTTTTTTTTTTTTTTTTTTTTTAAGTCAGCACCATGGCTGTCATCTGTTTACTTTCCCCTGCATGTATTAACATGTTCCCTTCAGACAGGGGAGGGCGCGTGAGAGTGGGTGCAGCCATCTGACAGGACTGCAGCCAGTGTGAGTGACTGGCAGCACCAGAATAATATGTTGATCTGACCATTATTTCTGGAGCAGACAAGCAAGGGCAGCTGTGTTTAAATGTTTAGTTGACTGGTCGCTCACACTTTGAGAGTTCTGGATCTACAGCTTCCAGCAAATCTGGAAGCATATGAAAGTGGGAACAGAGAGAGGTCAAAAAGACAAAACTGTGGTCATCTGTTTCACCCCAGTGATCACAAAAAAATGTGTTTGACTAAAGAAAATATGAAAATGCGCATTATGAAACAGATTACAGGGGCTGTGAAACATTTGAGGATATTTGGGGGGCTTTTTAGTCTTTGTTATGAGAGGACAGTTTGAGAGTGGACAGGAAAGGTGGGAGAACGAGAGCAGAGGGAAACACACAACAAATGGCCCAGGTTTTTACAGTAGCCTTCTGGCACAAGAGTTACCTGTTCAACCCAGGCAGCTATACCAGGACTTGCAAACACAGAAGATGGTGCAATAGCTAGGTAGAAAGAAACAAAACATTACTGTGCTCAGGAGGAATCACAGTTTAGATTGTTTTTTCCATATCGGCAAGCATTATGAACGGGAGATAGAGCTGTGAAAACCATAAATGACTTTGCTTAAATTACTGTTATTACTCTTTCGGGATCTCATATCATGTACGCACACTCAGTGTTGTTGTTTTTTGCATTGTATCTGCATCATATCTGACCTTCATTGCAACATAAACCAGTAAAAATAAGATGTGAGTAATGGGAATGAGTGGGAGTGAGCTCCTGGCACAGTCAGATTAGAGAGGAAAAGTCAAAGTAGCAATGACAAACCTTTGTTCAGTGTGATGTGTCTGGTGCAGGGCTCCCACTGACTTTGAACTGCAATGTTTAGAGATGTAATTTTTAAAACTGAGGATGCTGAGTGGGTGTGATCAGCTTACTGGTGTTGTCATCACAGGTCACAGCTGAGGTAAAAAAGAGTTCCTGCACCCCCTTAACCTAATTCCCACAGAGTTACAAAGGTTAGCCTTTTTTTCCTCCTGCTATTTAAAGGCGTCTGATTCTGGGTGATTCTGGACTCCGTTGGTCCATTTGTTAAAAAGAAACACTGCCTAAGATACAAAAAGAATATTTCTTCTAGCAGTGACCAGGAGAAAACCTTCATGCGTATACTGAGTACACAACAATTCATTTTGTTCAAAGCAAAGTTGTGGGCTGGAAATATGATTCTGGCTTACAGCCCAGTGCCGACAGGTTACAGTCAGTGATTGTTCTGGTTATAGACAGGAAAAAGCAGTTTACTTAAAGGAATTGGCAACAGAATTTCTGCCCAAGTCCTGGATAGGTCTTGCATGAGGGAGTGAATTTCCACTAGTGGGGCGTGAATTTTCTCATAGTGCAATTGTTTGCACTATGAGAAAATGTTGCTAACATCAGGGTGCCCACCTCTTAATTAAAGATATATGTCATGGTCCCCGTGTCTGCCCGGCCAGCTCCACAAGGCCACATGTGTTTTGTGTACATTCTCCTCTCTCCTCCCTGCCAGGGCGGAGCTCACTGCAGGCTCCCGCCCTTGCCACACACCTGCATCTCGTCAGGCTCTGATTACGGGTTGGACTCTTAAGGCCGGGATGCAGACAGCCTCACCGCTGGATGATTATGCTAGACACGTTAGTGAATCTCTGCCTCGAATCCTTAAGCTTTGTAGACTTGCTGCGATCTCCGTGTAACCTTATTTTCTGTTTTCCTTATTAACAGTTTTCCCCGGACCCGTGACTAACCTGTTATTTCTACTGCTGTAAAGAAGAAGAGCCAGCGTGTTTGTGACTCCAATCCCGGACCTCCCTTTTCGGACCTAGGACCCCCGTTCCCCTCACTGTATATATCTGCACCTGGTGGTTGTGTAAATAAACGTTGCTTTCCCCTGAACTCTGCTCTGCGCCTGAGTCCTACTACACCGCATGACAATATAACTTTTCTTTCTTTAGACTCCTTGAACACACAGGTTCCTAAAAGGCAGTAAAAACAACACATGAACTCTAGGTGAAAACAGATCCTCTGTCCAATAAGGAAAACTATCTTATTTTAGAAAAACAGAACAAGCCAGTTAAATTGTTAAAACTATTTTTCCTTAAAGGTGGATCTTGCTCCATACAAGTGAGGTTTCCAATTCAAAGCTACATATTGCTGTCTAAGTTTGAATGGAAGTAATGAACTTGTCTGCAAACACAAACAAATACTTTCTGAGCTGTGAAACTCTGAAATGTGCAACACAACCTGGAAACGCAGATCGTTTGGCCCTTCGGAAGATGTTGGTTGCAGTGCTGAAGCACAACTTAAGTTTTGAAGGAGAACATTTTCCATTTCTGGAGAATTTGTACTACCGCTTGGCTAGTAGTTAGCAAGTATTGGCAGACAAACATGAAAAACTACGCGCAAATGAGGCAGTCTACTAGCAACCAATAGTTTATTGGTGCAGACATTCTTTGCAAACTATTTAACTCAGAGAGAGTCAGCAACCTCCACGAACCACTGCCAACCAGTTAGTGAATCCATGTTTCCTTAGAAGCAGGTGGTTGTGTCACGTCCAACTTGTTAGGCAACTCTCAAGCAAACTTATATTAAATATGCCTAATACTGGCCACCATAGCTCTCGGTCTTTTACTGATTGGTGCTTGGAAACATGTTTGCTTTCTGGATAGACTCCTGATGGGTCAGAAAATTTGTTTAAAACCTGGATCATTGCTGTTATCCAACCCTATGTTGGAAGACACCAACATCGTGTTGCATCAACCAGTCCTGAACAGCTCACCTCAGCTGCTAGCAAAGACAACAATGTCATCAATGTCTGTAATTTCCATGTTGGATTAATCACTGGTAGTTAAGGATTATGTTTGTGTTTTCTTCAGGAGAAAACTCCTGTAGGGACCGATAAAGCCTAAAGAGGCAGCAAACAGGGGTTTTTGCATGATTGTATTCAAAAGTCTCAGATTCCACAACACCAAACTAAAACATAATCTTGGAATTGATATTATGTCTGCAGAGTTAAGGCTCCTTAAAGAGAGGAAAAAAGGGTTAGGGTTATGGGTTTAATATGATGCCAGCCCAACCTTTGCAGCTATAACAGCTTCAACTCTTCTGTGCAGGCTTTCCATAAGGTTAACAAGTGTTTATGGGAATTTTTGATGATCTTGGGTGAGGAGGCCTGGCTTGCAGTCCCAACTTTAATTCATCCCAAAGATTTTGTCTGGTTGAGTTTGCAGGCCACTCAAGTTTTTCCACACCAAACTTGCTCATCCATGTCTTTAAGGACCTTGCTTTGTGCACTCTTGCGCAGCCATGTTGGAACAGGAAGGAGCCATCCCCAAACTTTTCCCACAAAGTTGGGAGCGTGAAATTGTCCAAAATGTTTTGGTGTGCTGAACATTTCGAGTTCCTTTCACTAGGACTAAGGGGCCAAGCACAAATTCTGAAAAACAACACCATAATCCCCTCTCCTCCAAACTTTACACTTGGTACAGTGTAGTCAGACAACCTGACAACCACCAAACCCAAATTTGTGATTCCTGCTAGATTTTATATTTTACTTGATTAACATAAAAAAATAATATTTTAATTTCTCCATTAACATCTGATCCATCTTCAATTTATGACCACCATATGCGTTGGTCATTCATTGAAGGTCAAGTGTGCAAATACTTCAGTCACAGTATTCACAAGCAGAAATCAGCCTGAACATGATATCGGGCCAAATAATGAAGGAAAGTAAAATCGCAGTAGAAGCTGAGGTCAATCGTTAAAAACAGTATGTGTTTGTAATTGATACATCTTAGGAAAATGAACACTGCTGGCTTCACATTTTACACCCCCTGACACGTGCTCTCGCATTACAAATGTCCTCCTGCATCCCCATGGTCCCTGTAGACTATCTTCCTAAACTAATAAGGTTAACATGAAAGCTCATTTCCTTTCTCCTGCCTCTGTTGTCTATCAGACCACTGATGCTGCTGCTGGTGTTGTGACCACCCCATGGCTTAGAAACACACACACACACAAGTTCAAAGCATGACCCGCTACATGCTCATGCTCTCCATTGTCTCTGCTGGCGTTAATTCTCCACCCCATCAGGCTCAAGAGTCGGTGTTATCTAGGATGGCAGAATACCCAGGGCCTCTCCCTTCTCCTCCACTCCTCAGATATCCCAGTATGGTCTATTTCTGTCCCTGCATCTCTCTGCTTTCAGCAAAGTGCCTCTGACGTCTCCCTCTGCAACAAACAGATGAGGGCTGTCAGTGATGGGTAGCTGAAGATCGCACTGCAAACCAAAACAATTTAAGTAATGCCGCCCACCCCCCGCCACCACTTTTTTAAAAAATATTTTACATTTTACTGAATCATGTAGAACAAGAGCCTCACTTTTCTAGTAGAGGAGCAATAATAGAGCAACGGATGTGTGGTGATGATGACTTTTCAAATCTCCTCTCCCTTTTTTCCCTAATTGAGAGTCATTATAACAATGAGATGTTATTTTTATGTACAAAAGCAATTAAGTAATGAGACATAAATGATTATTGGAAGCGAGGAGGCAAGGGGAGGTGATGGAGTGTGAAAAGGGCAGAGGGGATAAGGGGTGAAGAATCATAAATGGGATGAGGGGATTATTTACAAAAAAAAGAAAAAAATTGTCTCTGAAAGTGCTGAGTCACTGGAAGGGTAAAGCTACAGACCAGCTCTCTTTCTCCTTCTGTCTCTTCCTCACCCACAAGCTCCACACCAAGACACACAGCATGTCCCCACCCCACTGCAAAACAGTCACACACACACACACACACACACACAAAACCCAAGAGGAAGGAGGATGAGGCATATTGTTACTGCAGAGCTAGCCCCCCGGTATCAACGGTGCTGTCGTCATCCGGATTTGTTACAACAAACCAGATCACAGTACATGTGGAAAAAACATCCATTGATTAAAAACTATAGCAACAGATTGGGGGCCTGGTGGCTAGATGACGTGTGTTTGATGTGACGTCAAAAACGGGCTCTGCATTGTTGCAAGTTCCAGTATTCACTCATAAAAATGCATGCTGAAGATTAAATGCCATTTTAAACAGCCACAGCCTCTGGTCATAGATGGCATTTTGTTGAGTTTACCACATTTCCATTGCATGCATTTTCATTTTGTTTCTGCATTGTGAGCAGGATGCTATGACATTTGCCCTGACTGACATGTCTCGCCATATGTTGTGCTGAGAGGCATAAAACCTCTGACTTTGCATAAATTCAGTCATATGCTCCACTTACTGGAAAGGCTCAGAGCTCCGGAGCAGAAGTGAGCGTGTGAAAATCTGTGATTGGCAAAGCTTGATAATCCTATCTATTACACTGTTCAGTGGGCAGAGTGCATTTATTTGATTGGTCAGGATGGATTATATTTATAGTAGTACTTCTTACCAAGTGACAATATAACGACTGCAGTAAATTCAAATCTTGGAAAAGATACAAGACGAAATATATATATATATATGTGTGTGTGTGTGTGTGTGTGTGTGTGTGTCCCTGCTTGGTGTTTGTGTATGATCATGATCTTTTTAATCTAGGGCCATAGCCATTGAGTCACATATCAGTCATTCTTCCTCCAAATAAGATGCTGCATTAAACCAATGCTCTCAAAATCTGATCTGGAAGCCTTTTTTTTTTTTTTTTTTTTTTTAAAAAGAAGAAGAAGAAGCTTTGATTGCAACAAATTTCTTCTTTCTGGTATAAATGAAAAATTACTGTCTTGTTTTCTGCTTGTTCAAAATGCCACTGAAAGCAGCTTCTTACTTATATTAGCAGACTTCATCAAATCAGCCACATCCTGGCTTCTCTGCATAGGCTCCCCGCACTTTTAAGAATAGGGACTTTTAAAACATGCTGCCTCCTCCAGGTAGGACATGGCTAGAATACTTCACCTAGGAGCATTGAGGAAGAATCCCTGTCAGATGGTTTCACATTTATGCTCAACTCTCTCTTCACCACAACAAATCAGTATAGCATCCATAGCACTGCAAACACCGCCCCAATCCATCTGTCAATCGCATGTTCAACTCTACCCTCACTCATGAACAAGACCCCGAACTTGAACTTCTCCACTTGGGGCAGTAACTCGTCTCTGACTCGAATTGTCACTCCACCCTTTTCCTGCTGACTTGGAGGTGCAGATTCTCATTCCCGCTGCTTCACACTGGGCTGGAAACCACTCCAGTGCGGGGTGGAGGTCACCACCTGATGAAGGCAACAGAACCAGATTGTTGGGTCTGCGCTTCCACAGGCCCCGCTGGTTTATAGACTTATTCCCGTTAACGAAGCAAGACGAACAGCTTTAACCGGTTTTTTACATGCTAGCACGGGAAGGATCTCAGAGCAGCCCTTCTGCCCTCGGTCTCAGACCACTTTGAAGAAAGAGCTTCCCTTGCAGCCTTTTATCCTGTGACACAGTTTACACAAACACCCATAGTAAAACCCCCCTATGGTGTCACTCACTGTATGTGTATGTGTGTGTGTGTGTGTGTGTGTGTGTGTGTGTGTGTGTGTGTGTGTGTGTGTGTGTGTGTGTAGGTGCACGTGAGTATGTGTGTTTGTGTTTGGGGGTGCGTTTGTGTGACCTCCTGCTCACAAAAGGATCATCTCCCCCACCCTGTATATGGCTTAACCCCTCTAACAGTCTCACCATACACAAGCACAGGTGAGGTCATAAATGGCAGGAAGTAAAACATCCTCACTAAACAAGAAAACAAAACTCTCACATAGGATGTGCCTATAATAAAACACTACAGCCTCCCCCACCATTTGACAGGCTGGGGAGGGGGTCACACAGTTTGAAACAACGTAGAGATGGTAAGCACAAAAATGACAAGATCTAACAATTCACTCCAACACAAATCATCTGCAAACAAGAACACCATCCTCCCCTTTTGTTCATTTTTTGTGTTATATTTTTGGCTAATACTTTATGTTATCTATACAATGTTTTCTTAACTTCATCCTGCTTATTTCCTGCCCTTATACCTGGCATCCTGTTTGGGGAATATAGTTAGGACCAGTTGTTGTAATTAATTAAAATGCTGTTTTAATTAATTAATACTTTAGAAAAACACTTAATCTACTTTAAATTACTTAAGAAGAGATCAGCTGATTATATGAATGCAGCTCATGTGTAAGTGCAACGAGGATGATCTGTAATCGCTCATCCTTCTTTACATCACTTCCTGTTTCCCACGCTGTCACACTCAGTGCCGACATCATTACTCCGACCCAATCATTTTCTTGCATACCTTCTTCGAGCCAATCAGCCCCCACTCTGCTCCTCTTTTGTTCTGCTTTTCAGAGTCAGACATTCGTGCAACCTCCCTATCTCTGCCTCACCTTGATCTCTCAGAGCCCCATGCGAGCCTCCATCTTCATCTTCACCAGCGCTTAGACTCCAGGATTTGTGGGAGGGGGTAGGGGGCCCTGTCCTAATTCTTACCATTGCTGTAATGGTTCATCATAGCAGTCTAATCACCAAATAGCTTATTAATCGAATTCTGTAGCAGTTAATCATGTTCAATTCTTCCAAATGATCTCTTCTTATTGAAATAAATGCTCCAGCTAATTGAAATCTTGGGAAAACATTTTTTCCTTTGTTGTTTTCTGTGTTTTCTGGTGTCATTATTGTCTATGCATTACCTCATCAATGGGGAAAAAAAAAATACATTTGTACACACACACACAACCCTAAGTACACAGACAAGAGATAAGCTATCATTTAAGCTTATATGGCATCAGTAAGCAACATCAGGAATCGATCGACAGACCAGCACCCCCTGTTGTTTGTGTCACAGTGATAGGAGGAGAGGAGAGGAGAGCGGAAGAGAGGAGAGGAGAGGAGAGGAGAGGAGAGGAGACAGATGTGATACAGTATGACTCAGGGCTATGAAGTCAAAGTGGGTTTATGCAGAGATTAAAGGATTGAAGAACAAGGGAGAGAAAGTGTAGGCAGGCAGACAGAGAGTCCATAAGAGTCCAAAAGCCTCCTGGAGAGACTGCAGAGAGTAACACAGAACAGTTACTCATCAAAATAAACTGCAGACACAATAGTACCTCTGTGAAGTGGTCTGATCAATACATTCAGCGCTGTTTATTTTCTCTGTGAGGGGATATAAAGCGCAGATCAGATCATTCGTGTGAGGTGGTTGCCACATGTCAAACTGCCCAGTAAGCAGACAGTGTCAGGTAGCATCTCCACCAAAGCTACTGACCACCACTAACACAGAGTTTTTGTCAAAGTGTCCTTGAGCAAAACACTGGAACCTTCCCATTCATAGGAAGTGGACAGCTATTGAAATGATATAAAACAGCTAAATTTGTTCCTAAAAAAATACAACTATGTATTTTTAGAAAAACACAAATGCTGTGTCATCTGAACTAAAGAGTAGATGGACCACCCAGCATGATAGAGCAAAAACACTAAAGAAACAACAAAGAAGACCCAGGACTGTTAAGCAGTTTGAGTCCTATATTAGATAATAATAGGACAAAAGTCCAGCAGCTGGTCTGCTCAGCTGCCAGATGTTTATGGACACAGTGGTAAACAGTGCTCTGACCCAACTTTCTTGAGAAGTATTGCTGCCATCAAATTCAAAATGACCTTGTTTTGTCTTAAAATTGTACATTTTGTCACTTTTAACATTTGATATGTTCACGGTGTTCTGTTGCGATTAAAATATGGATTTATTAGATTGGCAAATTGTTGCATTCTTTTTAATTGATATTTTAAACAGATTGCATAAATACATGTAAATGAAGATGTTACTCATAGTGTTGAATGCACTGAAAATTAGCACTCTGTCAAAAGACCTTTTATGTCATTACTTCGCTTTAATGACTTTAAACATATATTATACATTTTGGTTCTCTCACACTGATCTTGTTGTTTTGTTGTTGTTGTTGTTTGTGTGACAGGAAGTTGTTTTCAGTAAAAACAAATAAGCCCCACACCTGACTACCTGGCTCACAACAAACAGACAAATAAGCAGGTTTCTGGTGTGTCGAGAGGTACGCTACTTTGATAAAAGTATTCGCTCGTCTTCACATATGAACTTGAGTGACATCCTACTCTTAATCCACTGGGTTTAATACTGTATGATGTCAGTCCACCCATTGCAGCTATAACAACTTTAACTGTTCTGAGAAGGCTTTCCACAAGGTTTAGGAGTGTTTATGGGAATTTCTGATCATTCTTCCTGAAGGGCATTTGTGATGTCAGACAGTGATTTTGGCTCAGAAAGCCTGGCTTGCAGTCTCTGCTCCAATTCATCCCAAATTATTCTGTCTGGTTGAGGTCAGGACACTGAAGTTTTTCCACACCAAACTAATCCATGTCTTTATAAACTGTGCTTTGTGCACTGGTGCACTGTCATGGTGGAACAGGAAAAGGCCATCCCCAACAGTTTGCACAAAGTTGGGAGCATGAAATTGTCCAAAATGTCTTGATATGCTAAAGTGATAAGAATTTCTTTCACTGGGACTAAGGGGCTGAGCTCAACTTTTGAAAAACAATCCCACACCATAATCACCTCTCCACCAATCTTTACACTTGGCACAATGCAGTCACACATGCACTGTTGTCCTGGCAACTGCCAAACCCAGACCTGACCATCAGATTGTCTGATGAGAAGCATGATTTGTCACTCAAGAGAGCAAGTCTTCACTGCTCTGCAGTCCATTTGCGTTGTGCTTTACACCACTGTGCCAAACGCTTTGCATTGCACTTGGTGATGCAGGGCTTGGATGCAGCTACTTGACCATAGAAACCCATTCACTGAAGCTCTCTACGCACTGCTCTTCAGCTAATCTGAAGGCCACATTAAGTTTGGAGGTCTGACACGATTAACTGCAGAAAGTTGGCAACCTTTGTGCACTATGCGCCTCAAATTTCAAGTTGCCTACCACTCCGTGGCTGAGTTGCTGTTGTTCCCAATCGCTTCCATTTTGTTATAATACCGCTAACAGTTGACTGTGGAATATTTAGTAATGAGGAAATATCATGACTGGACTTGTTGCACAGGTTGCATCCTATCATGGTACCACTGTGGAATTCACTGAGCTCCTGAGACTGACCTGTTCTTTTACAAATGCTTGTAGAAGCAGTCTAGGCAGGCCACATGGCTGCACATGACAGGCCTCAGTTTCCCCCCTGACCTGAATCAGTTGTGACACTTTCATAGCAGATGATGAAACTGAGAGTGCTTGAAAAATAATTAGCAAGTGAGCAGAAAAGCTTATACATACATCCTGTTTCCTCAGATATTAATAGGACAAAAGGCACCTAATATCAATAATCACTGTGACTTGTACAGGGATATAGTCTGTCTTCATATGCAGTATTTTTAAACTGTACATGAATGCTTTGTTTCATAATATGATCTGGCTGGCTTGATTGGGGTCATGGGATCTCGTGTCTCGCTCTCTCTCTCTCACACACCCACACGCTCACACACGCAGATGTACAGTATACACACACTCATGCATTCCTTTCTGGTTCCGGTGGTCGTGTTAATTAGAGCTGTGGATAAAATAAGGCAGATGTGCTCCACCTCATTCTTGGGGTCAATTAGCTGTGACAGCAGAAGGCTGCAAAGTCCTAAGACCCAATTAATGAGAGGATTTACTTTCTATCACACAGGCTGGATATAATTACACTGAAACATTTAGTGTTATGGGTGAGTTTTGTTTGGCAGATGCTATGACTACCTCGTAGTAGTGACCGTTGTTAATTATGTGATTATTTCTGTGGAACTTTTTTCACTATTTATGACATCAAATATTACTTAAAGTAGCTTAGATATTTTTGTTTGTTTGTTAGTTAGTTTAAAAATAAGTGTTTTTTTTAATGAAATTAGCCAGGTGTTGCCAGTGTCACTGATTGAACGTGCACCACACCAGCCTTCCAGTGACCTGACACACAAACAGGCAAAAAGAAAGACAAGGTGGAGTGGGCCGCCAATCTTAGTTTTTTTGCATATTTGTCAAACTTGAATGTTTCAGATCATCAAATTTTAATATTAGACAGAGCTAACCAGAGCAAATCTAAATGGAAAGAAATGAAATGCAGTTTTCAAATGATGATTTTATTTATTAATGGACAAAAGTTATCCAAACCTTCCTCGGTCTATGAGGAAAAGTAATTGCCCCTTAAAAATAATAACTTGTTGTGCCACCTTTGGCGCCAAGAACTAAAATTGTCATCAAATCACTGCGGAGGAATTTTGGCCCGCTCTTCTTTGCAGAATTGCTTTGATTCAACCACACTGGAGGGTTTTCAAGCATGAACGGCCTGTTTGACGTCATGCCAAAGGATCTCAGTCTGATTTCAGGGAAGACTTTTACTAGGCCACTCCAAACCCTTCAATTGGGTTTTTTTGTTTGTTTTTTTGTGTGTTGTTTTAGGCATTCAGAGGTAGACTTGTTTGTGTGTTTCAGATCATTGTTCTGCTGTATAACCTGAGTGTGCTTGAGCTTTGGAACACAAACTGAATGCGTTGCTTTCTCCTCTGGGTTTATTTGTGACCTCCTGTATGTGTCGTCAACGCACTGTTGGAGTAACTTTGGTAGGCCGGACGCTGTTGGGGAGGTTCATCACTGTTCCAAGTTTTCTTCATTTGTGGATGATAGCTCTGACTGTGGTTCACTGAAATCCTGATGACTTAGAAATGGCTTTGTAACGCTTTCCAGACTGATGGCTTTGTCTCTCAACAGTTTCTTTAAACTGTGGGATGATGTGTTGTTTTTTTAATCTTTTAGCCTGCTTCAGTTTGTCAGACAGGTACTATTTAAGTGATTTCTTGATTCATCAAGTCTGGCTGGGGGCAATTACTTTTTCACACAGGGTTAGGCAGGTTCAGACAGCTTTTTCCCCTCATTAAATAAAATAATTATTTTGTATTTATTTTGGTAATCATTGACTAACATTAAAATTTGTTTGGTGGTCTGTTTATATTGTCAGACCACATAAGTTTTCTATTTTGACTCAGCACATTCTTTTTTTGTTGTGTTTTTAAAGCTTGGCCAGTTTGTTTGTGGATCCACCACATCCAAAAAGGGTCAATACAGCCATAACAATTTATATAAACATACTTAACAGATGTTTAATTTATCCCAGTTCCAATACGTATAACCACATATGAGTCTGTTACAGAACATTTATGAATAAATTTGTACAATTTGTTTTTGTTTGTTTATGTGCTAAAAACATCATTATTGATGCTTATTTTTTGTTGTTATCTTTTACTTAATTGGAAATTGAGCAGATTAATGACTAAACATCAAAAGCCTAACAGCTACAGTAACCTGTACGACACATCACGCCCCACTGAACTGAAGTCTGTTCACCAGGAACATTACCTGATCCGGATAATTTTCTGGATGGGGATAAGAAGTTCTTCACAGGAGTAACCACCATTTGTGTTGGACATGGTTACAACGCAACGATCATTCTTTGGCAACAGGATAATTCAGTCTGATCATTTTTGAGAGCCATATTTCTCTGCAATTTGAGAGTGTGAAAAAATATAGAATTCTTTCTGTGAGACAGAAGCTGAAATATGTGGGAGTGTGGGAAAAGACAGGCAAAGTTAGCCAAGGCCAATAAAAATAATTAATTACACAATTTTATTGAAAATGGGTCCCACAGACCTGAACAACAGTTAAATAAGTTTGTTGGAGAAAAAGCAGATGTGTGCTCCTTTCTTTTATATTGGAGTTTGGATGTATTTATGAATCGTGATACCGTGATAAAAGTCAGAGAACACGTTCTTTAAAAAAAAATCTATAATTTTCATCAGTTTCAGCATTCAATCGTTTTAGCTTTGTAAAAATGGAAAATAAACACAGGGTTCGAATGTCCGGTGGGGAAGCATTTTTCATATTTCTGTCTGGATTACAGGAAATGCAGTAAAGAGAAAGTGTCAGAGTGTCAGACCAGAAAAATCAGCAGGTTGTAAAAAAAAGGGTCACGCAGGATGGAAAGACAAATCTTTAGTATGTACAGCACTCACTAAATCCTTTTAGGCTTGCAGAGATACATGAGATTCTAACTGCCAACTTGATGACGCAGCTCTTGATCATCTCCTATATCAACAGATTAAATTATACACATGGATTTAAAAGGTAATTTTTCTCTCACTAGAAAAGTTCAAACTTCGACTTTTGATATTTGAATTTACTAAACTATTTGTTAAAACTGAGCCACTCAAAGCTAAAGACAGGTGTGGCCTGCAGTGAACCTGCTGAAAAAAAAACTCTTTCCACAGTTCTATATGAATGAAATTTCTCCTTAGATAAATGTGACCAAAGACGCTGTTTGAAAACTCTATCAGACCTGTGAAACTGTCTCTCTGAAGGGGAATTAGCTTTCATCTTAACATGAAAGAAAGCACAGGAACAGTCAGCAGCCTGCTGTATAAACACACCCATGTGTAGTTCTGTATCTTGTGACCTTACAGTCTCTCAAAACCCTTTGAAATCCAGTTCATAATACTCGAGACACTGTATCATCATGTTTGGTCTTGATATGTCTCACAGGGTTGTACCAAGCATATTTGCAATTTTATCCTCAGAGAAAAAGGCAAACTGTGATCCAGATAGGAAGAGAGCCCATCTAATTAAAGCTGCTGATCAGCAGCACGTCTCCTTTAGCCCAATACTCTGCTCTCTCTCTCTTTCTCTCTCTCTCTCTCTCTCACACACACACACACACACACACACACACACACACACACACACACACACACACACACACACACACACACACAGGTTTAATTTCAGACATGCATGACACAGCCATGATATACCTTTAGCTCTGTCTTAGCTCAGGTTGCATAGAGATGGTGCTAATAATAGTGATATCTAATCAATGCACACACACACACACTAACCTTGAGCTGACTTTGTAACTACACTATGCAATCTCCCTGCAAGACTTGACAAAAACCATCCAAAGTATTTCTCAGCAGGATGCAGATAATTTCTGCTCAGGAGAGCGTGCTTGATCTGTGAGTGTCTCCTCAGTCCAATAAAGGAGCACACAGAAGAGCTGAAAAGTTGGAAGGAGAGGAGGATACCTCTATTTTTGGAGTCTGTATTCTCATGGTGTCCCAGGGGAGAGAGCCGCTGTGGGCTCCCCTCCTGTGACGGCAGCGCTGGTGAAACCTCCAAGGAGCAGAACGTGTCAGTCAGTCAGACAAGTAAACATGGGGATTCGTATTTTGGAGCTTTGTAATCACACAACTTTCAGCAGAGATCAACAAAATCACGTGGAAGAGATACTGAAACTGGTTTTGGAAATAATTTACACTCACTCCAAACTTAATTTTGCCCAGAAAACTGTGTGCGTTGCACTGATGAACTGAAGGCCTTGTTGAAAAAGAAGCCGGACCACTTCTCCAACATGCGGGCATTTTCTGTTGCTGTGACAACAGCAAGGACCAGAGGAGGCATCCTTGGATGCTGGACAGCTTTTGTGTCTATACAACACTGGCTTTCTCACAAATGCTGTCAGCTTTATGGTTCACCGTTTCTGACTCAGACTGCAGAGTGTTCTTGTCTGCGGTGAAATGATCTGGAATATATGCGGTCAGAGTGTTTTAATCTAGAACAGGAATTTCATAATTAGATTAAGGAGCTCACTCAGATCACCACAATAGCTGCTAATGGAGGATAGATAATGACTTCCATCAAATCAGCAAATCCAGTTGAGAGCTTATGGTTTTTAAAAAGCCACTGTGGAGTTTGCATCCCAGTGGGTGACTGAATAGACAAAAGTACTGGACCACACCTCATAATCTTTAAATTCAGATGCTTCCAGTCCCACAGATTTATAAAATGAAGCACCTAGCCATGTGGTCTGCCTTTGCAAACATTTGTGAAAGAAGGGGTCATTCTCACTGAATTTGTGCATGCTGCTGTATTAAGATGCAGGATGTTGCAACAATTTAGTTTGCAAAATTTCTTTCCTCCTAGTTACACCACGATCAGCTGTAAATGGCATTATTAAGTGTTTAGGAGCTACAACAACTCAGCCAGGCAGTAGCAGAGCACGTATTTAGAGAGTGCTGAGAAGCAAGGTGTGGAAAAGTCTCCAATGCTCTGCTGATTTGGTTACTGCAGAGTTACAAACCTCCTCTGGTATTAACATCAGCACAAAAAGTGTGCACCAAGAGCTTCATGGCATGGGTTTCCACAGCAGAGCAGGCCTGTAGGGGTAATGTGGAGGTGGGCTGGTGCTTTTGTCCATATAGTGCAAGTTCAAGGAGTGCAGATGAAGTCAAACATATGTTTATCCATTTCTTTAAGAAGCAGAAGCAGTGATCAGTGATTTCATTTAACCACTCAGATTACCCCGCCAATATTAGGATCATTAGCTTTGACAGTGCCAGTAACAGGTGAGCATTACAAATCCTCTTTCTTTTTTTTTAACATTCCCAGTTGGTTGGTTACTTCTGTGTCCTGTTGGGGGGAAATCTCACTCTAAGTTAGATTCAGTTCAATTCAGGTTAAATTTGGTTTCATTTGTCATGCAGGAAAAATAAAGAAATGTTGCTAGACTTTTAATTATATCATTGATGTGTGCATTTTAATTTCTTTCTGTTTGAGATTTTAAAGGTCTAGAACAGGTATATAACCACAAAAACACTTTGATAGCAGTCAGCTGAAAGCAATGTCACTCACATTTGAAGCAAAGCATCAGGTAGCCTGTGTGAGAAATTTGATCAAACTAAAGAATAAAACTTTTCAGTTCAGTTTTCTTTACAAAGATCCAAATCACAATGGCAGTCACCTCAAGGTGCTTTATTTCTGTGGCTGGTTGTGGGTGATGAGGTGGAGGACATTTACACCCCCCCCCCCCCCCCCCCTTTTTAATGTAATTGCTTTTGTAAGTTTACAAAAAAAACATTTTTTTTTTTAAAGTTTTAGTAAAAGGATGCAGACGCTTCAATTAAGATGCCAAAACAGTTCGTATTTGGTTAGGTGCCACATCTGGCTAATTATTAAGAATTGTAATGAAATGATATAAGAACGAAGAAGGATAAGAAGACAGTCATACATCAGCTACTGGGAGACAGCCAACCACCACTAGACATACACTAAATATACATACAAGCAGATTTTACCGTAAACAACGAGTGAACTCCCAGCATACTGACCGGAGGCAGCCATTCACAGGAACTGTAGAAACAAAGAGGACAGAACAACCATGTGAAATACTATTAAATAGATAGAGACAAACAATACTTTAAAAGAAAGCTAAAATAATCCCGGAATAAGCAGCGGTGAGTACTCCGCCTACACACAAACAGAACAATGTTACATATATGTACTCATTTTCTGTCCACAATAACAGTTATGGCAGTTATGGCTGTTTAATCCTTTGTATCTGCCATGTGATTGGCTCTCCCCTGCTATGTTTGTTTTTCTGTAATTTAATATAAGTATGACAACCTTAGCGTGTATTACATTTTGTGAATAATAAATGGTCATTAGTTTGTGAACTGTTTTTATTCACCTTCTGATCACATATGAGTCATGTGCATACAGGTGGTTTGGCACAAGATAAAACCAAGAGCTTTCACACACACACACACACACACACACACACACACACACACACACACACAGCGCGTGAGAGAGAGAGAGGTACTCTATCGTTCACTCTGCAGAGCAACGAGTCCATCGCTGAAGTCTGTTAAAAGCCCAGACACGGTGGCAGAGAGTTTATGTTTAGTCTGACATCTTGTGGTGGAATTAAACACTTCACCTACAAAAACGACCAATCATGCCTTTTGTGTAGCACTTACTACATTCACAAATAAAAACTGCAGCTCTTTTGGTTAAAAGTTAACGTGTTTTAGATTGTTTCAAATTCTTGGACATGGCTTGAAATTTCTCTCAAATGTTACAAATATCTTTTGATCAATTACCAACAGTTGAATTATTAAAGCAATAAATATCAAATAAATACTGTTATGGTAAAATATAAACTAAAAATGAAAAAATTACATCTATTATACATAATAATTTAATTAATTTTATCCACTAAAATACCCGACATACTCAGATGTGTGTCTCAGAACAGGAATGTAAAACTATGCCTTTGTGCCATCAGAAACTGAAGTTGAATAAGTTAAATTCAAATCTGAATTGCTCAACTTAAATAAAAGCTTCTAAAACTGAATTTGAATTAGCCTAATTTAAAATCCAATGTATTGGTTTGAAAAGGATTGTCACTAAATTGAAACTGAATTTTATATTTTGAAAATGAATTAATTGAATTTGAAATTGTATTCCATCCTTCTTTAAATTTAGCTCTTGAAAGCTTTCAGTTTCACTTGGCACCATTCAATTTCAGTTCTTAAATTCAGTTTTTTGGGTCATACATCCTACTTTATGGAAGCCGTGTGGAAAAGAGTACCAGATTTAGTAAAAAACAAAAACAAAAAAAGTATCCATAACTCGAAATTTCGACTTATTTTCTCGACATTTCGACCTATTAACTCGAACAGTAACTCAAAATTTTGAGTTAGCTCTGTCAATCAGTAATCTACGTGAATGACGTAATTTTGTTGTTACCCGGAAGGATATGAGTCAGAGGAACGCGCACTCAAAACCGGATGGCGAGCTACCAATGTATAGCAACAAATTGGCGCTTTTGAGAGTACCTTTGCTGGTGGTAACGCCATGTGATTCAGCTAATAACAAAAGGATTTCATCATTTGTGAAGCCACGCTGAAAATACTCAGCAATTTGTACATTCATGACTGGCTGTAATACTGGTAGCTTAGCATTTGTAGCTGAGGCTTCCGGGTAACAAGGAAATGACGCAATTCATGTAGATTACTAATTGGCAGTGCTAACTCGAAATTTCGAGTTTCTTTTCTCAAAATTCTGAGTTAAAAAGTCAAAATGTTGAGCTACTTTTTTAAAAATTTTGAGTTAATAAGTTGACATTTCCACAAATATGACTCGGAATTTCTAGTTATGGATACTTTTTTAGTGGCGGAAACGGGCTTCCATAAAAAATATGGAAACCTTGCATGTTTTTAAAGTCATCACGCTCCAAAGCCCTATTCGTGGTTGGATAAAATCAAAAGGAAAATTTTACAGTTTACTACGAAACCCACAGTCCTTTGCGCGCTACGCGTTCCTCTTGGTAGTTGTAGTCAGCAAATCCGTCTCGTTTCCGTGTGTCTTGCTTTAGGTGGAATCTGCTCTGCAAAGACAAACACGTGAAATTATTGATCAGGTAGGGCAAACAGCTTATTTTGCTGGCTCCCGCCTAGTGAACTAGTCGACCACAGATGTAATATAAGCTATTTTTTCATGTTCAGCCCTTATTTTTTCCGGTAATCCAGAAGCTGCAGATAGGGTGCGAAATCAGCGCTTACATGGCGATGCATTTCCTTTTGTTCAGCTAGCTTATGTGCAGAAATGCAGAAGCCAAAATCTCACAAATGTTTCTCGTTTAAAAAAAATGAAAGGTGACTGAGGGGATTTCCTGGCGTTAACCACCTACGTGGTCCAATTTTAGACACACTGTTGCTTGGCATTTCCGACGGCACTCCGAACGGCGGTGTTTATTCAGCTAGCCTCGGCGAAGTTACACATTTATTAGCCATAAAAACTTAGCTTTGTAAATATGTAACCTGTAGTCGTGTTAGCATTGTTAGCGCTAGCAGCGGGCTTGTCGCAAGAATGTTGTTTACATCCGGTAATGCATGTTCGCATGGATGTGGTTGATTGAGGTGAGGGCTGCAAACTTGAGTTTGCTCCTCTTTGCCAGAAATATTCTGATTATATGATCACATTTCAGCAGGTCCTGTTACACTCTTTAAATGACTTGTCTTGTTTCTCACAGGGTTGTGTGAATTTATGGAAACATGTCAAAGAAACGGGGCAGGTAGGCTCATTCAGCAAGTCAGATTTAACACCTTTGACCCTGCTGTTACAATGTAACACAGTACACACACACATTTCACTTTATACTTCCCCTTTGAATGACACTGTAGTAACATATGGTCAGATCATCAGTCAGCACTTAAATATAAGCTTAAACGTTTACTGACCTGGAAAAGATGGCCAGTGGTGACCAGTTGTCTGTAACCAGTCCATCCAGATATTATGCTCTGAGTGTTTAGATGATAATTATAAATATTGTTATTTGAGCTTGTTTATCAGCATAGCAGGAGCTTTTAATTATTAACCTGGCATATTGTAATCTTGATAAGAAAGCGTATGGGCCACTTAATTATTTTTTTAATGTTTTTGCTGTCTGTTTATGGTATAGATACAACAGCCAACCCTCTACATTATTTTCACACAATATCTGTGAAGTTAAAGGCTTTAAAGATTCAGTAGTGTAAAAGACGACAGCCCATGGCAGATTTTACTTTGAAGCTCGACTTTGAAGTGATGGCTTTTGAATATTAAATTTAAAATAGTTTCACACTCATTTGTTTATGTAACATTTTGATAGTTCTCATTGTTTGGGTTGACTGAACTCTCTGTCATAAGAGGTAACGCAAACAATATACTGATGGAACAGCTTAAGTTCATCATACCCGCACTAACGTATGAATGCTAACGTGGCGCTTGCTCCATTCCTGTTTACAGGAAGCGCAGCAGTGGAGAGCTGAGTGAGAGCTCGGCGTCGACCCTGAGTCCGGACCCTGACAACCTACTGGGCCGCAGGATTCAGCACACCTGGAGGGAGAAGGGCAACGTAACCAAATGGAAGGGCACAGTTTTGGAGCGCCTGTCTGTAAACACCTCCCTCTACATGGTCAAATATGACGGCTTCGATTGCGTCTACGGAATCGAGCTCTTCAAAGACAGCCGGGTATCCAACCTGCAGGTCCTGGCAGAGAAAGTTGGTGAGTGTCAGGATGAAGCTCTAATCACTGATATTTTGCTTGAATTTAAATGTTTTATACTCAATTATTGAAATTTAAATGGACTTTGTCATGTCTGCAGTGCATCACGCTGCATGTCACTTTTTTGTAGGATTCCCTGCTGAATCTCATGTTGGTGTTTATCTCATTTAGGTCTGTGGGGATACACTGTGAAGCAAATTTGCCATAGCTGTGCATTAGCCGCCTCGATTAAACCGAAAATCCCAGTCGAAGATAATGCGCATCACGCTGGTAGACACGAACTGTGTTTCCCCTCTGAGGTTTATTGCACATTCTCACTAAGGGTGTGGATTGACGCATCATTTGACTCCACTTCTGCTTCAGTCAGAGAAATAGGCATCATCGAATGCTTAAAAATAAATAGCAGGAAAGAGTAGAGAGGAATACTGGAAGAAAATCTTTAATGGTTAAAATCCATGTATTTATTTTGCCAGTCGTACACTTACTGAGGCTCTTTGTTTTTGATGTGGCTGATGCACATTTGAGCCATTAAACTTGATTAATTTTATTAAACATGATACATCATTCAGTGCACCTCTAACGTAACAGGTTGCTGAGAACATGTGCTGCTATGACAGGAGAAAACTACATGATCCACTCCTGCCTAGAGTATGCTTTCAACATTTTATGGTGCCACGTTTTGTCTGTTTGCACCGATATTTGCCTTGCTAAATGCAGGCTTGTTTGTGTGCAGCCTTCCAAAAAAACAGCAGGGCATAGCTATGAAGCTGTAGAAGGCTTATTGGTTGAAAAAAAAAAACACTCGGCTGGCTCTGTGTGTGTTATAATTTAGTGCTTTTCTTTGCTGCCTGAACACGAGCAAGAGTAGCCCACTCGTGGGTTTTTTGTGGCACTGCCCTCTGGTGACATTACATAGCCACAGCATGTAGATGACCGTCTGTAAAGCTGTGCATAGGCTCTGCGTAGGAGCCGTTATTTACCCTGGTGATCTAGTCAGGTAAAAAAGAAAAAAAAGAGCCACCTTTGTAATGTTGAAAACTCTGGCTTTAGGCTCTACATGGCTCGCTAATCTCTATTCATAGCACACCCTTAGGTGTGGTGACGAACTTTGTGTATTTAATAGCAACATAACTACTGCTGGTTACACAAAACACACCTCTCTCTTTTTACTTGAGGACCGTATTAAACAGCATAATAATTTACCAGCATATAAAATGATTTAAATTTCAGTGGCTTATTGGTTTATATCAGGATATTTTATTTTACATGGTGAGATGTTAATATGTTATAACTGCACATTTAACCCCTGAGATATTTTAACACAAGAAAAAAAAAAAGGTAAATTTTCTGCTGTACATCTCAGTTTTTATACATGAAATAAGAAATGCTGCTGTAGCTGCTGAAATAAGTCTGTGAGCATGACTCTGGGCTTAAATTGTAAGAAATAATTGTGTAAAAGTTCTGGTTGCTCATTAGCCAGACTGTCCTATAAATATAAAACAGAAACCTTCTGTTAATTCACAGAAATCTGACCATAGAGAAAACAGAAATTTCACCAATTGTTAGTGTGAACATTTTTTTCTGTCTTTTAATTGTTTATCCATTAATAAATTACTTTGGTGTATTATGAATGCCCACCGGGGAGGTCTTTATCAATGAAACGTATAAAAATATGTCCAGTGAACCAGATTGGCATCTTTGCTGGGCCAGTTGTGGCCCCAGGGCCTTATTTTTGACACCCCGGCTGAACATGATGACAATCTTTGTCGTCCTTTACTAAGAAATAGTCTTTTATTTTCTAATTTAAAATGTAAAGCTGGCAGCATCAGAATAAAGCATTGGGGGAATTATAATGTCATATAAAATAGATTTTAGTGTTTTCATTTATCCTGTTGTCTTGGGTCTGTACATTTTTTGGATTGATGGACTCATTGAAGTGTCTTCTCATTTCCACAGTGAACAATAAGATCAAGGTGCCTCCTGGGGCGGAGGAGCTGGTGGGTCGAGCAGTGGAGCATCTGTTCGAGAAGGAGGACGGGGAGAAAAATGAGTGGCGAGGCATGGTGTTGTCCCGGGCCCCAATCATGACCCACTGGTATTACATCACCTATGAGAAGGACCCGGTGCTCTACATGTACCAGCTGTGGGACGACTATAAGGACGGGGACCTGCACGTCCTGCCGGAGTCAGGTATGGTAATGTGAGCTTCGCTGTCAGTGTGCATAAAACTGTCAGTGTTTTATATTTCCGATCCTCCTGGAAAAGTGGGAGGAAGAGAACAGGACAAATTTACATAGTCTGCATTGCAAAACACTCCAGCATCTCTGGCTCGTTCTTCTCCTCCTGAACATTTTGTTCAGAATTTCTGCTTAGTTAGGAGAGTATGATCTGCTGCTTTAGAGGAATTTATTCATGAATGAACTGTGGCAAGCACAGGTGGTGGGTTAAAGGTCATGTTCAAACGACAGGTAACAGGCTTGGAAGCCTGTTGCAAATACACGTATGTGGCTGAGTAAATGCTGTCCAGCACGGCATCATGTGGTTTTTCTGTTTGCCATCCAGAGAACAAACACCTGCTGCCAGCGGACAGGAAGCCAGGTGAGGAGCCAGAGAGCCTCGTCGGGAAGCAGGTAGAGTACGTCACAGATAACGGTCTGAAGAGGACGGGTTTGGTCATCTACCAGGTCCCGGCGAAGCCCACCGTCTACTACATAAAGTATGACGACGATGTTCACATCCACGTCTACGACCTGGTGAAGACCACCTAGTACTGACTGTCTGGTTTCATCTTCAGCTGTTGGCTCAAGTTTTACCCCAACAAGTCGTTACCTGTTAAAGTGTTAAAGGTTTCAGCTTTCCTCCAGTGGGAGGCAACATGCCGAAAAGGCCATTTTTATTTTCTCATCTTGTCCCATATGGGCCTGCGTCATTCTATGATAACAACACATCTTGGTTTTGATTCTGAATTTTAAGTTGAACTTAAAATATGGCACTTAAAGTCCTCTTCAGTGTAAATAAAGCAGATCTGAGATCAGCTGTGTAGCCCAGCAGGTGAAATGGAGTAAATCGCAGGCGTTGCTGTTTGGTGCGACTCCCAAACTCAACAAAAGTTCATACAACACATCAAACTAATGTTTTTCTTTTATCTTTTCTATGCTTGTGTTATTTATTTGAATCTGGAATATCTGGCTCTGCTGCTGGTAAGGAAACAAACAAAAAAACAACAAAGAAAACTGTGTCTGCTGTGCTTCATGTGTGTCACTTGGTAGGCCTCAGTTTGTTGAATATAGAAAACCATGTGTGCTGATTTCCCATCGCAGTGAACTCAGATTTCTGTTGACTTGTATAAGCATTAATGAGACTGGTGTCTCGCGTGAATATAAAAACAGAATAAGTGAAAAATCCATGTATGATATTTCTGTTCCGTTTGATCATTCAAACTGTCAGTTTTTCTACATTAAAATATATCAGAAACACTGATGTTGATGTCAAGTTGTTTGAGACGGTGTTTGTGCTACGCACTATTTATGTAGTTCAAATTGGCGACCAACAATATTTAGTATTTTGGACTGAAAGTCTTCATTAGTTGCCAAAATGAATGAAATACTGTTCATTGTGACCCTAAATATGTTTTGTTCTGTAAATAAAATACATTTTTATGAACGTACAACAAAGCTGGTTGTATTTTCTTTTCCAGATGTTTCCTATTAACACGTTTATCTTGAGCGCTGTTAATATTTATGTCCAGGGAGCATGATGCATGAGTTTAGCCAAACAGAAAACACTCACTAGTCACTCATAAAACAAGTCAGACTTGAGATTTTAAAGATGAAAACTCTGGTTAAATAACCCGAGACACCGGAGCTTGTTGATGGAGCGGTTGACTTTACAGGTAGCCAGATTTTAGCTTTATTCATAAGGAGAAGCTTCTCTTTAACCCACAGTTCACTCTCATCGTGTTTATTGGAAGAACAGACTCAGTAGCTACTACACACTGGTGAATGAGCTGTGGGGTGGCTGTAGCTCAGGAGGTAGAGCAGGTCACCTACTGATCGGAAGGTTGGTGGTTCGATCCTTGGCTCCTCCAGTCTGCATGTCAAGTATCCTTGGGCAAGATACTAACCATCGGAGTATGAATGTGTGTGAATGTAGTTAGAAAGCACTAAGTATAGATAAAGTGCTTGTGAGAATGGGTGTGATTGGGTGAATGTGGCATGTTGTATAGAGCGCTTTGAGTACTCCGAGAGAGTAGAAAAGCGCTATATAAGAATCAGTCCATTTACCATTTACTTTATCCATTGAGTCCCGTGGTTACCATGGCTAAAAACAAAATGTAAACACTGCTGTGGATAAAGTTTAGTTCTCCTGAGCCAAATTCCTAATTAGCTTCTATTTAAAGGGCAGGAAATCAGGGAACAGTTATTGACCTACACAGCTGATCATTTAGGATGAATAGAATGTAAATATTCATTCATCTTACAGCTAAATGTTATTATAATCCCTAGTGTTTATCTTAAAAATGTTAGTTTTTTCCCCATAAATTGGACTTTTAAAGCTTCCTCTGATTTTCTGTGAATATACTGGGAATAACTGTCAGCAGACATTCACACACAGTCCCCTCTGCATGTTTTAAATGCAAACATTGTTAAGACTACATGACTAGAAGATTACTTACAACTTATCAGTTAATCATCTTTTGCTGCTTGTGTTTTGTTACTTAAATGTATATCATGCTTGTAAATTTTTCATCATCACCACCAACAACAAGAGCATTAGAGAAGACCCTGCACAAATATTTGCACATATTTAATTGCCAGACACAATTGTTCTCTGTCTGCTGATCAGTCGTCAGGCCCTGATCTTCTTGACCACACATGTAGCCACATGCGGACTCACTCTTCCTCCCCCAGAGTCTCTCCGAGGTGCCAGTTCTGTGGTGATGGGTGCCAGCACAGACATCGGGGAACAGTTGGCATACCATCACGCCAGGCTTGGTGCCCAGATAGTAATAACAACGAGGAGGGAGTACATGCATTGCACAAGGTCTGTGCTCTTGAGAATGTGTCTGATGCAATTTGTCACCTGTTGTGCACTTCCTTTTACACATCCATCACTATTTTTGACCATTTTCTTTCCTCATGAAACCATCTGCCTTAGTTGTTGGCAACAGTTTTTACTGTTTAGACATAATGATTACTCTCAAGTATCTTAGATTGTGACTTTTCTCTGCTACAGTGTGCACTAAGTGCTTTCAGTCTTAACTCAGGAGAATGAGAAAGCATGAAGTGATGTGGTATCACTGCTGTGCCAGTTTCTGTCTGTGCTGTAGGTGTCAGATGTTTTTGAGGGGTTCATGGGCTCAATCAGCGAGAAAGACCCCTAAATGTTATTTTTTAATCAGTAGGAATCAGACTTTTCGATTTCTCTGTCTCATGTAACCTACAACAGCGATCACACCAGAAATACAGCTAAAAAGCATTCAAAATAGCCACATTTGCTGCTGAAAGCTGACTCTTCCATTAAATTAATAAATATTTTTCTTTTTCATCATGGGCCTAAAATTAAGAGGCTGAAATGAGCTACATGAGCTTGAATAGGACTATCCATACACTCAGTGAATTATATGAAAGGCTGTTGTGAGAGAATCCTCCGATCTATTTTTTTCTTCCTTTTATCATTATTGCAGTACCTTCCTCAAAAACCTTGAAACTTTGTCTGCATTCTTATTGGCCAATAAACAAATGCACTTGACTCTTTTGTGTTGCTTAGCAACACAAGCCAGACCCTGATTTTATATATGAAAAAGCAGGATTCAGCCAATCTGGAGACTACAGGGTGCAGAGTGATGGAGACCAGCCATGGTGCATTTTTAATTAAACCATTGCAAGCATTTATGAGTGAAAAGGGTGGAAGGCATTGTCTGTGGTCAAGATTATCAAAGCATGGTGACATGGTTACTAATTTCAGTTTCAGAGACAAAGATGAATGTAATCTGCATGACGGTTACATGTCAGCTTTGGATTTTAAGCAGTCCTTACTTTGTGCTGATCTGATTCAAATAAAGTGAGTTTTAATTCATTTTGGGTAGGCTTGACCTTTCTGTCATAAGCACTTTGTTAGCAACGAATGGCAAAGATGGGGATTATTCAGGTCAACCGTGCAGGTAAAGAGAACAACAACAACAAAAAAAGATAAGTCTGTCTCTACATTTTCATATCTGTCTTGTCTTAATTGTTTTTACAATTTATTTAGTATAGATTTGTCTGCTCTTGCCCCTCTCTGCTTTTATTCAGCAACTGTATGCAGCTTCTCATGTTAGAATTTTACATAATGTGTGCTGGTTATTGTGATTAGTGTGACTTCATTATGTCTCTGTCTCTTATTCTCTCCCCTCTGCTTTAGTTCAATTCTCCCATGTGTATGAATATGACAAAAACACCAAAGTGCAGTGGAGCACAGAGCAGGTCTGGTGTCTTCTGTGCTGTGTGAACACGCCTCTCAGTTTTCTTAGTGACTGTAGATATCTTACATTTGCTCAGGTCTGTTTGCTGATATTAATCCAAGCTCAGAAAAGGACCAGATCAGAGTCCACCTCATATACAGACCAAATACTGGCGGCCAAAAAAAAGAAAAGAAAAAGAAAAATCTTATTCTATAATTATTTTGGACCTACTGGGCCCAAAGAACTGCGAGTACGTTCACAAGTCAGCCTACCAACACTTGTTATAATATTTGATGTGTGATAACTATTAGAACTGGTTTTGTGGCTCTTTTACCCTCTGGAGTGCATTAGAAAGCACACACATGGCTACACGACTGTAACGACCTCTTCTGGTGGATTCACTGTCTGGTCACTAAGTAGGAGCTCGTATTTTATTCAGTGGGTCACTCACAACTTTGATACATACTAAAAAAAAAAACTACAGGAAGTAACAGCCTGTTCACAGAAGGATTTAGACTCTCCTTGTTGATTGATTGGCTTATATTCATTCCTCTGTCTCAGCTGAAGACACTGTAGTTAATTGGACACAGTGATTCCTCAGGGATGTCCTCTGATCTTAGTGTGTGTGTGAGAGAAAGAGTGAGAGCCAACCTGTTCAGTGGTGCTGATGTGACAAAATCCAGAAATACAAGGATCTTTTTTTTAAAAAACAGGTTTTATTTTGCAGTGTAAATAAAAGAAGTGTCATTTATTCCCATGTGTACAGATTAATGATCAATAAACAGTTTGAACAAAGCGCAATGAGAATGAGCAAGCCCGAAAATAGACGTAGAAAAATAATACTGGGCAATTTTAGTATTTTTTTTGTTTCTTGTACAAAGGGTTTTATAGCATTGTTATTACAGCATTTCCCTGCGTGGCTTTTATAGTGTGTGATTCACTCGCTTAAATGATGCTTTTGATTGCAATTCTGCTGGTAATTAACATTACTGTGCAGCGAAACTCCTTCACACGGAGCGTGAATCAGAACATTTTACGTGATGTTTAAAGGGCAGGCTTCATATTGTTGCCTGCTGAATAAACAGGAAATTTCATCAACAGTGCCAACAATGAAACGTGAACGGCTCCTGAGCTGAAGAGCAGGTTCACATTGACGTGAAACTGAAGTTCACTGCTTGTGCTGAGAGGCAGACTGGGACTTGTTGTTCTTTGATCAGCGTCACAACAAAATCACTAGTCTTCCACTCAGCACCACCAGCACCTTCGACTCTTTTTTTTTTGGTCACATCCACATCCCCTGCTTCCGCCTGTAACAGAAGAAAAAGAAACAGGGGTGGCCTTTAGATGCTTAAAAAATCTTCCCCTTCACTGTGCAATTGTTGAACATGAGGTATTGATTTGGCACCATTAGTGACACGGGCTTCCGAGCTGAAGAAGGTTTCAGGACATGCATGTGTCACAGGTGTTGCAGGACACCGGCGAGTGGCGTGCTGGTAGGTTGCGAACTTTAGATGTCGGAGATGGAAACACAACATGCATTTCCCATCTCTGTGTTTCCCCCCCCAACCCATTTCTCTCTGAAGCCTGTTGACATTCCATCCTTCCTTTGTTGTTGTAATGCCAACCTTTCAGCTCCTCTCAAAAGAGGGAGACAGGAGAAGGGTGGGTGGGGGGCACAGAGAGAGAGAGAGAGAGAGGGAGGAGAAGAGCACAGCACTTAGAATAAACGCTGTTCAATGGAAATGTGAACGCAGGGCATCAACTCAGTGATTTGTGTGTATGTGTGCGTGTTTTCCCCCCTTTCTAATAGGTCATATTTGG
Source organism: Neolamprologus brichardi (assembly GCF_056152115.1). Lineage (NCBI taxonomy): Eukaryota > Metazoa > Chordata > Actinopteri > Cichliformes > Cichlidae > Neolamprologus > Neolamprologus brichardi. Next base: position 24,546,827 of record NC_142121.1, read on the forward strand.
GGTGGAAGAATAGGAGAGAGAGAGAGACATACAGATTGTCCTGCATCCCCAGTATGTTTTTGAGCTGGTAGCTATGCAACAAGACTGGGAGTCAGTGGAGGAGGGGGATGGGAAGATGGGGACAGTTAGTGAGAGGAAGGAAGCACGGGAGGAGAGAAAGGGGGCTCCTTAAGTGCAAACTAGAGAAAAGAGGAGTGCTGAGCGGAGACAGCCCTCCATTTATACCCAGAGGAGACCCTGGAAGAGACTGACAATAATGTTCATGACACTAAATCACTTCATTTGCTGTTGCTCTTTGTTGCCCTGGCGTTCAAACCATTAAAAAAAAAAAATCATGTATTTAGTTTCTAAACAGCGACTTAATTGAATGCACGCCGTCAGGTTGTGTTAATATTCAGCGAATGTGCCGACACGGTTTAAAATTAGCTCTAAAAGCCACAAATAAACATGCTCTTCCTTCCAGATCGCAGCTAAATGGAAACGATTAGCCCTCGACGTGGGAGCTGTCCAGTGTCTCGGTGCTGAATGACGCCCTACTTTTTTTTCTTCTTCTTTTTTTTCCCACGTCCATCTCTTCCTCAGCATCTCGCCTCGATTCCGGCCCGGGAAAAACATGCCACCTGTTGCTGCACCGAAGTTTTCTCTCTGGAGGTTATAAAGCCAAAAGACCTCTGATATCTGACTCATATAATCGCCAGCGATCCCAGTTTTGAAGTGTAGTAAGGTCACTTGTCTTCCCCCCACCTCTCAAATCACGGCAACATGACGGCATGATAAACATTTTCCCTCAGGCGAGGCAGGAAGAGGAGGAAGGGGTTGTCATTTAATTTCCCTTAAACGCAGTCGCTATTTTTTTTCTTTTTGTCTTTTGTTTCCCTTGTAAGCTACGACTTATAGGATTTCACATCATCTCATTTGCTTTTCAATCCTTCCAACTGAAGGTGGAGAGAGAGAGAAAAAAAAGACAGGCAGCTTAAATAAACGATAGCAAACAGCACGTTAATTAATACCCAGCTAATAAGCATTGGTTTAAGAAATCCACTCACCGTTCTTCGACGGGAACAACAGGTGATGCCGACATAACATTCGTGCAGCGTGTTCTGGATGAGTAGCCGAGGCTGCACCTCTTTCACTGTTGGCTTTTCTATTGAAATCGGCCACAATCGGAGCCTGTGCGCCCTCCCATCTGAGCGCCACGTAACGGTTATCGTGATGTTACTGGGTAAGCTCGAGGAAGATGGATCAGTGTGTTTATATACGTCTGCTGCCCGGAGAAGACAAGGAGGAGGTGGGACGATGACGAGTGACGACTGCGAGTGGAGACCAATTGACGTGATTTTTTTTTCTTTTCTGTTTTTTCAGACCTTGTTAAGGGTGCGGCTTAAACCAGCAGCCAAATTACATTATGTGAAGGTTAGAGAACCATATGAATAAAACATATGGCGGGTGGAGATGTATGTCGGTGGAAAATAGTATTATTGCTGCTACTATTTTTATTTAAGGGAACGCTTTTGCTTGATTTGCTGTGAGTCGGTGCAATTTTGTGGCCTGATGTCAGCGCGTAATTCTAAAAACCCAAACGGTGCAATAAACTTCACCTGAGCCCGGCTTTGGTGGAGAGCACAGATGTAATGAAATTAAATCTGAACTGTGAGCTCGAGATTAACATTTACTTAATTTGGAAAGGTGAGTTGGTGGTCGTGGGGAGGGCCGTGGAGATTACATGCCTCGAAGCTCAAGTGGTGTGCTTAGGGGAACAAAGCTCAATCCGGTTTAAATTTTGAGAAATTTATGTGAAAATACAGAAAACTGTGTCCAATAAAGTGGCATTTTTTATGAATATAATAAAGAAAATACAGCTTTCAATTCTAAAGTTTTACATTTTGGGGTATGATAAAAACAAATGTAGCCCTCATGAGGTTCCAACATTTTTTTAATACAACTTCAAATGAACAGCTACGTATGACATATTGGACCTTTTTTTTTTTAAAATACAATGTTGCTTCAGTTAATCAAAGTTTGTGCACATTTCAGTCCATTGCAGCACCTCTATTCCTTGATTTGACTCTAGAATACTTTGGTATGCGGAAGGGTTTATGCTCAGTTCAGTGACTGTAAGGTGCAGAAGTCCTGTGGCTATAAAACAAACCCAAATCATCAGCAATCCACCACTGTGCTTGGCACTTGGCATGAGATTCTCCAAACGTGGCACTGTCTATTATGACCACATACTTCCATTTTGGTATTATCTGTCCAATAGACTTTGTTGGGATACAACTTCGCAAACCTAAGTCCGCTGCCAGGTTCATTTTATAGAAAAAAGGCTTTCTCCTGGCAACCCATCCAAACAAATCATACTTTGTATGTCCTTTTCTAATTATACTGTCAATTAGAAACATATTAGAAACAATATGTCCTGCATTTACTTAATTTTAAGACCTGCTAAGGACCAGATTTGTTGTTGTTTTTTTATTTTAATAAAGAAACTGGATTAGGTGCAATTTTCTTTCAACAACTGTACAAATGCTAATGTTTTTCATTGTATAATATAGTGTTTTTCTTTCGTTGACAAGCTTAAAGACTGATGGAAATGAAAATGTTCTAATCTTAATGTGTGAGTGTTGTGATCGTTAGGCAGTTTTAACTCACTGGTGTTTCGGCTTTGATTGTTGTGGTTTCCAGTGTTTGTGTGGCTGACAACAGTGTTAAGGTTCAGCTTGCAGTGGGGCATGAGCAGCGTTCACCTTCAGGCTAGTTGTTAAAATGTTGATACAGTTCCTGTAATTATGTGCTGTGAGGAGTTTGGGGAATTATAACAAAGCTGAAATCTTGTCATAGTTCAAGAAAGAAACAAAACTGGAATCAGGGTACATGTTTGAGGACATGTAGTTAGATTTTACAGTAATGAGCTGCTAGTTGTGATTTGAATAGAAACACCAAGTAAAGGAGTATAATAACAACTAGGCATTAGGATTAAGCTACAGTCCCATGACATGTTTTACTGCTGTTGTGCTTTATGGTAGGCATACTGTAAAATAACGGTGTTGCCACAATGTACTCTGTTTTTCTGTAATGCTGAAATTCTCATACAATAGGCGATGGGATTTTGCATATGGTATGTATTAATAAACATAAAGTGTGAAACAATTTGCAAAAATGAGAAATGTCCACAGAGAACAATATGCATAAAAGTTTTAAGATTACAGAATTGGTGATGTAGATGGTAAATGAACAGGTTCTTATACAGTGCTTTTCTACTCTGCCTGAACACTCAAAGCGCTTCATGCAACTTGCCTCAGTTACCCATTCACACAGGCACTTTTCACTTTGTTTTCTATCTTACATTCACAAACATTCACACTCCAATCGATGCATCACAGAGCAACTTGGGCTTAGTATTTTGCTGAAGGATATTTGGCATGCAGACTAGAGAATCCAGTGATCAAACCACCAACCTTACGATCACCTGCGCTAACCTCCTGAACTACAGTTTTAATAAAAGATGTAGTCTATGGGAAATGCTCTTTTCAACCTTTGCATCCTAATAGTTTCTTAAAAGAAAAGAAGATGTCAAGGTTAGCAGGATGAAACAAAAAAGGAGTCTTGTATCCGTCTTTGAGGACAACCAAATCAAACACAGGTTCCCAGAAGACCTCTCATAGTCCATACTGTAAAACACACCCAACCCACGTAAACATAACATGTTTATCATCTTAGAGACACAGTAGTATGCTGGACAGTCATTTCTGCATTAGAGCAACAGTAAATGCAAATGGCATGAGAGTCAAATTATCCAATTACTCAGTTTTTGACCTACTTAATAGTTCAGTGTCAGTGAATTGGCTTGCAGGGGTTGAACATGATTTCAGTTTGCAATTTTTTTAAAGTTTTGATGTAATATTGTTTGGTTTTGCCGCTGTAATGATTCCAAGATTGAGCAGCTCTCTGAGTCAGCATCAAGCAGCAATGGTCCCGTTTGGCTTCATGCCTCCTCGCGCACCTTATCTGGACCAGAGAAAAACTGCAACGCTCCTCACTGAAGCTATTAAATAAATACATTGGAGCATCCATAATTTTGGTCTGCATAAAAGATTCCATTATACCCATTGTGAATTATATTTTATAATTAATAATTGTTAGTAAACCTCAGCGTAGGCTATTAAGAAGCTTTGACTGTAATTAGACACCATTACCTTTTTATGAGAAAAGGGAGAACTATTATCGTGCAACCAGAATGATTTAAAAACTGCAAAAAATCTTGAGCCCTGCTCATAAGTTTGTATGTTATCAAATCACATTGACAAGTTAAGTTTCTCGCTCTACTTTCACATGAACTATAAAATACCAAAAATGAGCACAAATTCTCATTTCAGGTTCCCAAAGCACAGCGATGTCTGGAAATGATCTTGTCAGTGTTTTGCCAAAACCCCCGCCTAAAATGTGATATTTACAGTGACATGCAGGGAAAAGGAAGAAACTTTACTTACTGAGGAGCAGTTTATCAGCAGTCCATCTTTTCTTTTACTTCCTTTATCCAAGTTAAGACCACATGAGGCGAGAGCCTATCCCAACTGTCAGCTGTCACACTCCCTCCGCTGGTCACCAGTCTGATGCAGAGCAGAAGCCTATCCCAGCTGTCATAGCATAAGGTCTGTTGCAGGACTAACACATTCATGCTCACTGTCTCACCCATGGTCACTTTTGAATCACCAGTTATGGTAACGCCATGCATGTCTATGGACTGTGGGAGGACGGAGAGAGAACCATCACAGACACGAGGGGGGGCATGTAAACTCCACACAGAAAGGCTCCGGGCTGGTTTCAAATCCAGGACTTTCTTGCTGTTATTGTCCTAATTTAAACTGTTAAGAAATAAAGATGTTTAAAACTGGCACTTGCTTATTTTAAACAATTTCACTCATTCATTATTTGATTAATATTTTCCATTAAAGAAATCTCTAACGCCAATCCGAGGATGTTTCCTGAGTCCCCTGAAAAACATTTCATCAAAGTTTTTAGGTTGCTCGATTAAGCTCTTTCCCCCCTCCAGTGAGATACTGAAATCATAGCATCTTATCTGACGCTCACCATCTGACAGCTGGTCATACTTTACAGGCTGAAGAAAACCATCCTTACCTATCCACCGTCATTTTATGGATACCAAAGTTCTGCTGGGGTGACTGACGAGTGTCAGTGGGACATGAGTCACATGAGTGACTCTCTGTGCTCTTTTCCTTCTAACAAAATGACCAAAGAAGAAACCTGGGTGGCTGCAGCTATCACAAAAGCTTTGTTCCTTTGATATCCCTGTAAAGACTGCTTATCAATGAAACTCAAGAGTCAGGCTTAGGGAGGAACCTGGGGGAATATCATGTTCGCTGTCTTGTGAGGCTTTAGTTGTATAACGAACCACGCGCTCGGTGCCTCTTGATAGAAACATCAGGAGGTAGGATTATGCATATTAGCGATCTCCCTCTGTTCTCCCCTCTGCTTTCAGGGCTTAATGTTAACATCTGCACAGTGAGCAAGAGCCACAGATGAACTGGAAGACTGTGCTGAAAGTCTTCCATTCAGATGATTTATCTGATCACTATAATGGACTATGCATGTTATTTCGATGACATTATAATGGAGTCTGAAGGGGAGAGAGGCTTGGGCTCTTTGGTGTTGATAGAGCTGAGTCACTTAGGCCTACACTACTTGATTTTCATCACAGAAAAAAAGCAACCACTTCACGAAAAAGACCTTTAATTTTTGAAGCCACTCAATTAGCAGTGATATTTTTCTTTCTTTCTTCTTTTTTTTTTTTTTATCTTTGTTTGTTAAGCCCTACTTATTAATAGTCAAATACCAACAAAGCTGTGGATCATTTCAGTTTTTACAAATTAAAATAAAACCAGAGCACCATAATTATTCAACATCAGCCATCATTATTCATGCATTTGGACCCTTCAGCTGTTGTTTACACTGATAAAATCCATTTGCTGTTTGAATGTGTAAGAGGGAGTTTGGATAAGCAACAGGGCACAAGCAGAGGTGTGGGAGCTTTGGGAGGCAGTGAACATTCATTATTTTTCATGCTCTGGGTCAAAACTATGCTTGTGTGGGCTGGGCTGGTAATATGATGAAAATTTGCACACTTCCTGGAAACCAGGTGAGGCCGCGGGATGTTTTCTGGCTGTTAAAAGCTCCCGTTTGAACAAATATGGTTTTAAACTGAGGGTAAAATGAAACCACATGCCCCGTGGGGTTTGTCTGGTCAGATTTTTACCCTTTCCAGAAGCTTGTCATAAAAACAACCAATGCTGTTAATATCAAATTATTCCTCTTTTGAATGTAAGATCTGATCCTTACCTTTGAGGTAGCTTTGTTCAGGTAGATTCTGCTGTGTGGTAGCGTCACTGAATCACTCATTTTGGACGAGCTCATAGGATGGCTCCCTCTGGTGTTCACTTTTAGTTCTGACAATACTACAAGACAAATATGTTGGGAGGTGTTTGGGTAAGTGACAAAATAAGTGAAAACCCAAAATAAGAGAGAAAAACACAGAATCAAAACACAAAATCCACAGACACTTTGTTAGGTACAACATTTCAGGTGATTTAAGTGACTATGACTGTGGCGTGGTTGTTGGTGCCAGACAGGTTAGTCTGACTATTTCAGAAACTGCTAATCTGCTGGGATTTCTGGTCAGCAGGAGAAGACCACAGTGGTGGCACTCTTCTCATCTAAGGACAGGGAAGTGAGATTATATTGTTATAGCTCTATTAAAGTTTTAACTGTCCAGAGGACCTCAACAGCTACAGGCCGGTGGCTCTGACATCCCACCTGATGAAGAACCTGGAGCGGCTGGTCCTAGCTCAGCCTCTCCCCCTGATGAGCTCATCACTGGACCGAATTCAGTTTGCCTACCAGCCTGGCACTGGAGTGGATGATGCTGTCATTCACCTCCTACATCGTTTAATCTCTCACCTGGAGACCACTGTGAGGATCATGTTCTTTCATTTCTCCAGTGCCTTTAAGACCATTCTTCCCTCAGTTCTGAAGGACAAGCTGGAGAACACAGGAGTGGACCATCACCTCACAACATGGATACTGGAATACCTCACCAATCGACCACAGTATGTGACAACTCGGGGTCTGACAGGGTTGTCTGCAGTATGGGAGGCCCACAGGGAACGGTTCTGGCTCCATTCCTCTTCACCATCTACACTGCAGACTCCTCTCACAACTCAACTCAGTGCTTCCTGCAGAAGTTCCCTGATGACTCTGCAATAGTCGGCCTCATCACTGATGGGGTCGACAAGGAATACAGAGTGCTGGCCCAAGGTTTTGTGGACTGGTGCCAGCAGAACTACCTCTAGATCAACACTAGTAAAACCAAGGAGCTGGTTGTAGATTTCCACAGGCACAAACATCCTCCACTGCAACCACTAAACATCCAAGGTATGGACATTGAGGCTGTGGACAGCTACAGGTACCTTGGTGTTCATCTGAACAATAAACTGGACTGGACTCACAATTCAGATGCTCTCTACAGAAAAGGGCAGAGCAGGCTGTACCTGCTGCAGAGGTCTTTTGGAGTGAAGGGCCCAGACCTTCTATGACTCTGTGGTGGCCTCAGCCATCTTTTACGGTGTGGTCTGCTGGAGTAGCAGCGGGCCAGCTCTGTTCTAGGATGCCCTCTGGACCCAGTGTAGGTGGTGAGTAACAGGAGAATGGTGGCTAAGCGGTCATCCCTGTTGGACAACATCTCCCACCCCATGCAGGAGACTCTGACAGCACTGAGCAGCTCCTTCAGTGGCAGGCTGCGGCACCCATGATGTGGGACGGAGAGATTTCGCAGGTATTTCCTTCCTGCTACTGTCGGACTCTACAACATGGTCTTTGCAGATGACCGCACACACATCCCATACAAATTTCATCCTGTCTCTCCAATGTGCAATAGTACGAAGTGCAATCTTCCCAATATGAGAAAGTATTTTATTCTATTTTTTACAGTATGTTTTTTTTTATACATATATCTCATTCTATTCTATTGTTTTTTTTCCTCAATTTTTACTGCTCTTAACTTGTACTTTCTGCCATGACCAAAAAATTTCCCACATGTGGGACTAAAAAGGTTTATCTTATGTTCACATCTCAGTTTAGAAACCAGAATCAAAATATTTTGTTCTCTAAAAATTATATGATAAATAAATTCATATAAAGGATTCTTCTCTAAATGTAACCAAATGTGTAATAACTGAGAATAACTGCAAACTAAAGACACCCTTTAGTTTAAACAGATGAATGTTTGGTTGGAGCACAAAGCAGGAACGTAAAGTATTACTAACAACTTGAGGAGTAGTTACAGTCCAATAAAACAGCACTAAGTTACAAGATATGGCAATTTAATTGTTGTTCATGTTCCAGTACAGAAATATTTCTTTTTTCTTTTTGAAACATTCTTTCAATAACTGAAGTTGTCAGCGTTGTCTTTAAGTGACATTAAAATTTAGAGTTGACCGTCAGCTCCCTTCAGACAACCTCGCTAAGCAAACCTCTTCACTCTGTACTCTAAACTTTCACAAGACAAATAAATAGCGCTTGTTCAAAGGTAGGTGGCTGAAACATTCAAAGAAAACGTGGCAGAGGATATGAAATATTTCTCCAGATTAAAAAACAAAGTTCAACAGCATGACTGCCTGACACAGAAGTTTGAAGTAGCAAAAAAATGAGCGCCCCAAGCTTGAATATGTTACAGACATAGCACAAAGCAGAAGTTCTTTACACAGCAGCATTTCACCATCTGGTTTAATTACAAATGTTTTTACTGTGCGCTAGTGGTTGCTGTAAACTACAATGATAAGCCAAAGCTATTTCCTTTTAATTTTCCTTGGCTTGCTTTTCAATTAGGAAAAGATAATCTCCCCAAAACAAATTGTTTTGGGGAGATAATGAAGTAATGCTTGCCATGTTTGATTATTATTTTCATTAACTAAAATAAAAATGTCATTTTTCTTAAAAAACAAAAACAAGAGAGATCAGGCTCTTTCACTGAATCCTTGTTAACTATTAGCAAAATGGCACAAGATTATGAATCTTTTATCAGTGTACACGAAACATTATTGCCCCTCAGGAAAAGGTAACGCAAGCTTGGAATTTTTTTCTGCAAACCTGAACAAAATCAAACTTGCTCCACAGATCAGACCAAAAAACTGCAGTTATGCACATAAAATTAAGTCAACCAGCCTTTGCAGCAAATACGTCGATAACATATGTTAAAAATGTAAAAAAAAAAAACAAAAAAAAAAAAGGAGCAAAAAACATACAAACAACAAAGAAACTAAACAAAAACAGAAAATAAATAAACGATCACAAGGACAAACTCAATATTTGGCAGGTATGCACAACGTCTGTTTGCAGACACGGGGAGATAAAGGCCCCGAAACTGGAGGCGGCAGTGGCTCCATCATTCAGGAGGAAGTGGAATACTGTGAGCATCTCTTCTACCCTCGATACTCGGTCTATGTGTCTCCTCTCATCTTCTGCTACAACTTAACTAAGACCAGTTGAGGAGGACCTCTGCAGAGTACTGAGGTGAGTGTTCAAAGAGGCCCCATTTACACCAGGAGACATGCAAAGACAAATTCCCTTCCTGTTTTTATTCCCCGCACCGTGCAGACTACCGGATCCTGGTGAAGAGGTTTAACACAGAGACTGATTCCTGAAAGAAGGAAGGTGGATGTTAGACAGAGACTACTACAAAAATAACACGCAGGTGATGAAAACTGCATTCAAGGAAGCCCAACACAGAGAAAGTGAGAAATGGGAAGAAAACATGCCTTAGTGGATCTCATCTTGCTAAAGACGTTCCAGAACCTCAGAGTTTCATCTCCAGCCCCCGTCACGATGGCCTCCCCATCAGGTGACATAGCCTGCATGCAAGTTATTATTAAACACTGAATATGCACCACTGTAACAGCTACATCATTTCCTCTGGGATTAATAAAGTATTCGGATTCTGATGTAATTACAGGAATCTGAAGTGGGCACAGGAAGGATTTTATCATTTTAGTTTGCTTTAAGTGTAATTATTTATTAAAATATAATTTTTATACTCCTATCTAAAGTTCACTATATTTGCTTTCAGCACATAAAATATTAATTAAAATCCTTCTTATGTTTACAAGTGCATTCCTATATATTAATTGTTGGCGTAAAGCCAAAGTGATGCCCAGAAATCACTCGCAACAGCACTTACACAAAACATCAGAAAGAGGTAGAAAATGTCAGTTTCACTTAGGGCTGCACGATTTTGCATAAAATGAGAATCACGATTTTTTGGCTTAGAATTGAGATCATGATTCTCTCGCGATTTTCTTTTCCAATATAAGTATTTATTGCACTTATTAACTGCACATCAACTTCGTAACAGTTGAGACTGAACATAAAAACAATAAATAAACATAAAAACAACAAATGTCTCACGTTTTGTGGTTGCCGCAAAATGTTGTACTGCTTGAAATTCCGTCTCCACCGTTGCTCGACACTGCGTGTATAGAGCAGGTAGTGCAACAATAGAAAAATAGTTGCGGGACGGCACTGTGTAGCGTTTGGCTAGGGTGTTGATCATTTTCCTGAATCCCTCATTTTGCACAGTGTTGATGGAGCCATATCTTTGGTCAGGTGATAAGTAATAGCCTCCGTAATTTCTTTGTGCCTGCGGAAGTTCGACGTGTATAGGGAAGCGCTGTATAAGGTTCCCGTTATTGATGTTTGGGTGGTTGACCGGGACGGATTTTCTCCTGTCACTTTCTCGTCATCCCTGACGTGCTCTCCGTTGTTTTTTCCCTGCCAATTTTAGCATCACACGGCACAGCTTCTGTATCACGTGGTATAAGGCCCTTGTCATTTGTTGAGCAGGAAGAGTGAGCGCTTGTTTTCATGCAGATTACGTCCCGGATCAAAATGCGGTACAATCGTCGTCGTCTTTTTTTTTTTTTTTTTTTAAATCGTTGTCATTTGGAAATGAGATCGCACATAAGTATGAATCGAGATTGCGATTTTCTAACGATTAATCGTGCAGCCCTAGTTTCACTCATTTTTTTATTTTGGAGAAGCTCTGTGTCAGTGTCACCCTTTTACCCTTGGATATCTAACAGCGACACTTCTTAAAGGGTCAGTCAGTGAGTCTAGTTTTATAGGATCATTTCCTTACACTTTTTTTTCTGTGACTATTTATTTCTGCTTTACAGTTTTCTTTTAAGTTAAGATTATCTTTAATTTAGTTATAAAGGAAAAAAATATATACTGACCAGGTAAAGTACTCTATAGGAATGTCCCGTAAGCTTGGCCACTTGAGTTAGAGACGGATACTTCCACACGAGGATCTGGTTCTGGGAATAACCGTGCGTGCTGACCTAGAGAGGAGAAACAGTTTTTTCCACTTATTTAGCTGGCAGGTTTGTCTACCATCGGATAAAAATCAACAATTCCACATCACTGCTTCCACTGTATTTTCCAGCCAAAAACACACGCACAAAAAAGAAAAATAAATAAATAAAAACTGAGTTGAATGCTACTGAATAGCAAAAAAACCCTCACCAACAGCCCTAAAGTTAACCTTGGTGTATGTCCGTATTTAAAAGCAGATGCATGTATTCTATTTCACAGGAGCAGAGTGCAGTCAAAGACATGGGGTGTCTCACCAGTTCGTTAGTGTGCTTGGACCAGGCCAGGTTGCAGACCTGAGAGCCGGTGTCGGTGCACTGCAGAGGCTGGCCAGTCAGAGTGTTCCAAAAGCGGATGCAGCGATCGGCAGTGCCTCCTCCAGAGGCCAACAGGCCGTGTTGGTGAGGAGACCAGGCGATGGCCTTCACTGCAGCTAAGTGCTCCGTGTACTGCTGCACTGGGAGGACACTTGAGTGGTTCCACACGAGTAACTGCAGACAGCAGGTTGCAATAACAGGAGGACAGAAAATTTTTTGACGTTTTTTATAAAAAAAGGGACCCCAATAAAAATGTGGCACAGACAAAGGCATGGGCGAGATTCTCTGCATACCTTGTTATCATTTCCACCTGAGGCTAGAAGCTGGTGGTCTGTGCTCCACTTGAGCCCGCAGACTTCCTGTCTGTGTCCTTGGAGCCGACGTTCTGACTGGAGAGGCGGTGCCCTGATGTCCCGCTGCAGGATCACCCGATCACGACTCCCAGACGACAGCTGGTCGGCATTCCATGCTAGAGCACCTAGAAGCAGGGAATGACGACCAGGGGAGATGATTCACCGATCATGAATGGGAGATGTTGCTAAACAACTGCGTGAAAATAAATGAAGCTTGAATGACTGTCTCTGCCTTCATTTCCATAGACTTTCAACTTACCCACTCTGGCTGTGTGTCCTTCTAGCACAGAGAGCTTCTTCCCTGCTGCTGCATCCCAGATTTGTACATAGCCTTTGTGGGTGCCTACAGCTACCAGGTTACCCTAAAAATAGACACCACACTTTGAAGATGATACTGGCAAGTAGACAGGAGCAAGTGCAAATACCCTCAAAACTTTTCTTAGTTACAGCATAGGTTAAAAGCCTGAAATCATAAATCAGCTTGAATTTCTTTGAAATATCCAGACACAGTCTTGTTTCATGGCAGACCTTCAAAGTGAATCAATTATGCTTTTCCTTACTTTCTGTCATATATTTCTTATATACCGTTGTGATGGTGAATTCTCAACCTTGCATAAACATATCCAAAGAATCGATAATTAAAGTAATATTTTTTTTTAAAAAAAAACAATAACTATGAGCCCAAACCTCAGGCTGTAGAGTGCTCTGAACACTCAGTTTCTGGCAGATTTTCTGCTTTCAGAAACTGTAAAAAAAGGCCAGCTGTGCAGGCTTTATTACAGCATTGTTTAAAGTCCTGGACGAGAACTTGCAAAGACAAGAATCAATGAAAGAAAAACACACCCTCTCTGACCAGCCCACTGACGTCACAGAGTCTCCTTCTACAGAAAGGTCACAAAGACGAGTCACCTAAAGTTTCGAAAAGTGCCAGACAAAGGAGACAGATTAATGCGAATGTCCCAGGAGGTCGTACAATTATGTCTTTTTCATTAAGTATGACACACTATCCAAGAGGTTTTCTCAGCTAACATGTCTCACACACACCTGGCTGGTACAGGCACTCCACAAGTAGACACAGGTACCCAGTCCCACACTGAGCACATTCAGAGAGGACCAGTCCACTAGGTTGAGGTAGAAATCATCTTGAAGCTCTGGAGCGTCCAGAACTTTGAAAGGTATTTTAGAAATCTTGCGTGTTGGTTTTCGTGGCGATCGAAGAAGTTTCTGACTGTAAAGCGCAATAACATTTAAGCAACACAGTAAATTTTTCTCCCCATATTAAGAAATGGCACTTTCACATTTAGCTGGAAAATTTAATTACCTGTTACTACTGACAGGTGATAGTGAATAGGGAGAGACTGTGTTTCCATCCTCTTCGGGAAGAGCTCTCTTGGTACTTACAGAATACTACAACAATCAAACAGATTATTTCTAACGCAGACAAAACCCACCGTAAAACAAAAAACACTTAGCCTGTTACAAAAACATTATTATTATTATTATTTTTTACACTAAAAAGGCTCCTCTTGGCAGGCGTAGATGGCTGCAAGCGACGATCTTCTGACTGGGGGTCCTGGACTTTCTCAATGCCTGCTCCTAGTAGCTCATTTTTCAGCAGAGCTGAGTAAGCCAGACCGTCCGCTGAAGACAAAGGAACAGACAGAGGGGAAATCAAACCAGGCTGTCGAAATGATTAACTTCAAACCCTGTGCTCCCTTTGCAGTTTCTCAGCTCTTGCTCACATCTCTGAAGATCAGGGAAAATTTTCCACTAAGCTTTGTTTAGCCCTTATCTGCAGTCTCCATGAGCCTGTCCAGGCTTAGTAAACAAGAGAAGGTCAAATTATCAAGTTTGACTGGAGCAGAAAGAGATACCTGTGGAAATGAACTGAAAATGGATAAAACTCACACCTAAAGTACATCTACAACACAGAAAAACATATTTCACTTGGGGATGGGAAAGCGAGTAACTCATAATACATGACTATCATGATAATTATTCAGTAACTAAATATCATGATAAAATATAGGCTAAAGTTTTTTTTCATCATCTTTTATCCATTACGATAGCCTTGAAAAACAAAAAACAAAAAGAAAAACACACACCTAAGTGTGACATATAACCAACCTTATTTTGAGCAAATCTACAGCACCATTAAGAGCTTTCACTCTAATACTAAAGTCTGAATGAACAAACACAGGGGTGAAACTAAATTCCAACTACACAAACATTCAGACAGAAGCTAAAGTAAAGAAAACTGAACACAAAGAAAATGCAAAAACAGATTTTGTCTCATTCACAATTTAAATGCTTGTGACAAGAGAGGTGCAGGTGGAAACACAGTTTGTCATCATTCAAGAGAAAAGCAATGGATTACCTTTGTTGCTGTCAGTGGTGCCATCTTTGGTTTTCCTATTTTGATTGTGCGACTTTTCAATTTCCTGTGTTAAAATAATCATAATCAATAAATGATCACTCTCAACCAATTCTGTAAACTTAAGTGTATTAGAAAAAACAAAACAAACACTTTTATCTTGAGAGCATTGTTCTTTTGGTAGGACAGGCAGAATAGTGCTTGGTGTATTTGCTGTTGTGGCAGACTCACATTAATGCGATGGAAGTTGACACTCCAGTTGGCTCCAGCCCGGGAGGGAATGAAGCGATCACCATGCTTGCTAGGAGAGGACAGGGGGGAGCTGGTGGGTGTCAGAGATCGCACTGCTCCTACAGCTTTCTGCACAAGGGAAAAGAGAAGACAGCATTGTGGGTTTTTTTTGTTTTTTTTTTACTCTACGGCAAACACAAACAGGCCTCGGAGTGGATTTGAAAACTCAATAACAGAACAGGAACATAATATAGATGGCAGATGGTGCGTTTGTTTGAGGTGATAACAACAGGAGGCAACATTCACAAAAGCCAGTCTTTTGGCCAGTAAGGTCTTGTTTTTACTCAACAGTGGTGACAGTGTCAATAGACTGCCATGTGAAACCATTTTTTCCCTTATAATACATGGAAAGCACTGCCCTCACGTCCCTCCTGGGAGGGGATATCATCATTTAAAAATCAAGACAATGACCTTATTCAAGATTACTTGCAGATTTGACTAGTGTTAATTAGACAGCAGAATTAGCTTTTGTTCAGAGGAGGAACATTACTTTACATACAAGGAATCAGACAGAATAGACAAAAAAAACCCTTGTTTTTACTTACAATGGGACTTGCATTTTCATTTTGGATATTGATCTGTCTGAGGAGCCTGCACTCATAGTCCTGATCCATGATCCTGAGAACAGGACAAGACCACAATAAAGTTCATTCACAAGATGCGTTCATTGACGATGTGTTTATCCTATATAGGAAATGGCACCGTGTATAGCTACCTGTCAAACGTCGGCATACACGGTGTATTTGTTGTTAGATAAATAAATCCGTTATTCAACTGATTTAAAACGCTTTGAACCGTTTATAAAACGACAATGCTAAGAGTCACCTACATGGAGCAGTAATCCCCAGAGAAACTGCTTTGTACTGATCAATGAGGCAACAAAGCTGCATTAAAACCCTCCGGAAGAATTACAAAGATAAACCAATCAATAGTTAAAATGTAGAGTTTTTTGGTTTCATTCCATCTCCAACTAACTAACTAACCAACCAACCAACCAACCACCGACGTGTAATTAAATGACATACCAGTACCTATGATCATCTGCGGACTCTGACATGCTAACAGCACTTAAATTATCTTTATGAAAACCTTAGTCTTGTAACATTGAAACGCAACCCAACAGCAGTCATTTACTTGCATATCCCACGAAGCGAAATACTGCTATCTCTGGTGATTCTCGCTGAAATGCGAATAAAAAAAATCTAAACAATCCAACGACCCAGCACAGAAAGCTAGGCTAATGCTAACGCTAGCTCAGCTGTGTAAGATATTTCTCGTATTATCACCTACCTTTCCCCCAGCAAACGCTTCCCCTGTATGCACTGTTAATTTGGTTCACGTAATGTTTTCTAACTCAGTTCAAATGTGTTGTTTTGTGCTTTTTACCCGTAAAATCGACACACACAGAATACAAATGTTTTCTTTTGCCGAGCATTCAATTTAGGCTCGCTAAGCATCACGGGAAGTGCGTGACGTCGCTGTTTTTGAAACACACATTTTCCGTTGCTAAGGAAACGTGTCCGACTCGACTGAACGCTGTCGGTAAAACCTGACCTCTGGGTTAAACCGGCAACCGAGGCTAAACAAGATTATAGTCGCACCAGTTTATAGTCAAAGATTTAGCACAGGTTTCAAAATGAGTAGCAGTTCAGGTCATGCCACAGAGAACAGAATCTCAAATGCAACAAAAATGCGATTAAAAAACATAAATTTTAATATTTTACTTTCTTAAACTGTGGATTCATGTTTGAGCATCAGCGTTGATACTAAAATTTATTTTATTTCCACTTTCAACGGTGATGTATTTGCATGATAGTTAAAAAAAAAAAAAACAATATGACAAAACATCAAACACCATTTATTGAACAAAAAGGTTTAATTCAATATACTTAATAAATAATTATTTATATAATGTGTGTGTTTCCAGAGGCCTGTACTACAAAGCCAGTATCTTTCCATTGTCTGGTTTTTACTCAACTTAACAACAAAAGAGATGATATATTTGTAAAGTTTAGACTGGCAAAGTGAAGCTTATATAACCTTTATCTATCCAGATAAAACGTCCCATTGGCATTAAAAAATATTTTTTTTTGTAAGAGAGATCTGGCCAAGAGGGCAGCAGAAATTAAAACAAATATAACACAGTTGTATAAAAATATTTTCAGTGGTTGAAAAAGGACTGCATTAATTACAATGTATAATGCAGTCATAAAGATACCAGCAAAAAGCATATTTTCTTTTTTTATTCATAACTCTTTCATAAATGCTGTTGACTACTGTCTGTTTACAAGTATAAACCATTACACACACACACACACACACACAACAAAACACAGAAACATCAGAAATCACTTTCTGGCAGCTCCTGACTGTCTAATAATCCCAACTGTGTAAATTGACAGACTAATCAATATCACCATTTAAGGCATGGTACAATCAGGATTATAATTATGAATGAGTATTTCAATATAGTAATGCTTGAAGGACAGTTTTAGATTTCATTCTTTCAGGTGTGGCCTCTGTGGTGTCTGTTACTAAAGAATAAATTCATGCAGACCTCCTACTGTGAAGGACAAGAACAGTCACACGCATCAAAATAAAGGATTCTGAAGAATCCTAAATAATGAGTTGTGTGATAATTATGCATTTGTAAATTTATTTACAAATTAATTTTTAATTATTTTATTTATTTAAACATTACTAAATTAATTTATTGTTTAATTAAAAATAAAATATTTCAAATATTTCCATATCCTGACAACTGTCAGGCATGGTGGTGGAGGGCTGATGATTTAGCGTTGTTTTGTACCCACAAAGGACATTACGGGCACAAGTTTTGCAGAGTCCAGTGAAAATCACATAAAAATCAAAACTTGCTTTGAGACTGTGCTAAAAAAAAAACCAAAACCCCCCAAAAAACAACCCGTCTGCTGTGCTGATGTTGCATGCCTCTTCTCACTTCATTGACTTTTTGAAGCCTCAGCTCCCTGTTCACAACTCCTCCTTTGCTGGTGTGTGGATTCAAACATCAAAATGACAAAGGAAATTGTGTTGTTTGATAACAGAAATTGGCTTATGGAAAATTGATACACAGGCATTTCTTTACACCAGGGAAATACGAAAGCTCAGTCTCTCACCTTAGCTGAAATTATTCGCCTTCAGCATCAACTTTCCTTTTTGTTTCATTTTGTGTATTTGTAGTAGCAGTGGAGGTGTGCCTGTCTGTTTAGTTTAGTGTGTGCACAGGGGCTCCAGCTACACCCTGGCAGGCCAAAATGTATTAAGAACCTATAGAACCTAAGCTACAGACTATTTACAAGAGCTGGATGTAGCCACCGACACACATTACATCTGTGTGTGTGTGTGTGTGTGTTATCAAATGCTTTCACTTTTGGTTAACAGATAACACACTGGATGAATTTAAAATTTCTTTCAAATGGCTTTATTAGTATAAAAAGAGATGCCAGTGAAGCAGATGTTGTTAACTAAAAACAAACGTTCTATGTGCAAAACTTTTAAAATGAAGATACATTCAATGACATGCAATTACAGAGAGACTCTTGAAAAACAAAGATTTTGCTAATTTGAAAGATGTAAAAAAAAGTCTTACAGGAAACTTGAGTTGAGAGCAAAATGTCAGCTCTCGTTTTCACAAATATTCATGTGATTTGTTTATTTTTGTTTCCTGAATCATGCCAAGAGCCTGGTTTTTAAACACATGGTTCAACAGCTTACATAAAGGGATCTGAATCAAAGTGCCACAGAAAAGGTACAGTAGGCTGATCAAGTACGATAGTTGTAATAAAAGAAACAACCCTCAACACCCAATAACTGTGCAAAGGTATTGTCTCAAACACTAAAGGAATCTAACAATAAGGCATAACATGATAAATACACATATGGACAGCTTTGCCTTTTTCACAGACACTGAGTAAAATATGTGGCTCAACTCAGCAGCTCAAAAGACTCAAAAACAGTTCAAATCAGAGCAGGAATACTGCCAAAGGTTTTCTAAATCAGGCACGCCATTAACTGTAAGCTTCTTTTAAAAGGCTCCATTAAAACAATGGTTTACATGTTAATATGTCCTCAAATTAGATATTTTGAACATAGTTCTACTCACATTACTAATAGTCCTGAATGAAAGTCGCTCTTGAAATCACATTGTCTGAATGTATAGCATCAACAGTAGAAAACATATAATGTTTATACAGGGAACTGATTAAGGCCAGAAGTCTAAAAATGACACAGAAAAGGCAAATGAGAATGCCCCGAAATCACAAATATGATAGTGCTGACTTAACCAAAGCATTGCGTTGACAAAGATGCAGCAGGACTAAACTGAGGATGGCTTTACATTACCTAAGACACCTGCATAGGTCTGAGGCAACCCGAGATATAATAAATGGAGCGCAGTAAAGCTCTAAGGAGCAAGATTGTGGGCGATAACGCTGTGGTTTTCAAACCAGTGTGGAGTGATGCTGGAATGGCAGAGTGAACTAATCAAAATAAAACATATAATGTGAACACAGGGCGCTGGTCTACAGGGAGGAGGTATCTCTAGCCACAAGCGGCCGACCGTTGCTGACCTGGAAACGAGCTTCATCGGATATACCATACTGCTCCAAGGGGTCCTGTGGAGAAAGCAGGCAGTGAGTAAAACAGTGTACAGGGAAAATTAGCTGTTACTGAAGCAGAATCAGAGTTTATATGAAATGTTTACTTCAGCAAAATCAGACTCAAAGAACCAAACAAATAGAAAAGCACTCAAACCTAGAGGTCAGAAAGCCTGGCTTTTACTTAGAGATTTTTGAGATCTCCAGAGGTTAGTGGGATTTCAGCTGCAGCTCACACTGCAATGAATAATTATATGCACAATCAAATGTACAACACGAGGAGAAAAGCTTTTGCAGCCTGTCTCATCCCGAGTAACTAGGAAATTGTTTCTAGAGAGACACATTGCTAATTGAGCTTTCTCTGGCATGTTTCGTTGTGTGCTTTGAGAGTCATCATGAAATTCCACAGTGTTGTTTACATGAATCTTAGCAGCCGAGAAAGCTCAGCATTGCCGAGCAAAACCAAAACCATCCCTCTTCATTAATCTACCAGTCTGTCTGCTATTGATGATGATGATAATATGAACTCCAAACCGCACTGTAACCATCCCACAGTATGAACGCTGCTGATTAGAAGCACCATCTGTGTGGCATTTAGCGCACCGGCGTGCTGCTGCGAGGGGTCTCACCTTCCCTGTGAGCCTGTGGATTTCTGTTCGATAGAATATAAGATTCTTCCTCATGAACTCGTAACTGCAAGAGATTAGACAACAAATGAACATGACATTTAGGGAGAAATAATGTTAGACAAATACAGTAAAGATCAGAGCTGCAACTCAGCTTGTAACATTACACACAGTCACAGGAACTTCCTCTGGAGCAAGGATCGACTTAAAATGTTCTGTACAGGAACATTTTAATTGTTTGTTGCTAGTTGACAGGTAGCTGGGCCATGCTAGCTACGTTACGCAAGCTCAGGGTTTCCACCAGTGCATTACAAACCCGGCAGTCTGCCTGGCCTCGGCTGACCTCCTGTCAGCTCTAAGCACAATGAATTTTACACTCCGCTACCAAGACGGACAACTCTTTATTTTCAATACATCTGTCTGGCAGAGAAACAGTTTTGCATAGCTGATTTTGTAGTATTTTTATAGCTCATCTTATTAATATAGTTACTATCATTATTATTATTACTGTTACTATAAAAAAAAAACTGCTTAAATAAAAAAAAGTGGAATAAAGAACAAATGTTTTTGTTTCATACCATTTACCTGTTCAGCTGATCTGTGTCTACTTTTTGTCCACTAATAAAATCTCTTATTGGTTTATGTAAACAAGCTAAAATATGAATGGGTTCTCTTCTGCTTGGCTTCTTACTGATTTTAGCAGACAGCATCATATGACCCCTATCCTTGCTTCTTTCTGCTTCCTTCCTCTATGGTTTAAATCTGATTTTAGGATTTTACTGATTAGCTCATCCTTGTCTGGGTTCATAGCAGAACTACTGACCCCGTATAAGCTTGCTCACAGCCTTAGATCCTGTAATGACCTTCTTGAAGAGAGCAGGCTTGCAGAATCACTTCCTCTTTCTTTTTATAGACTTGCTTTGAAGTTGATCCTTGCTCCAATAGTTCATTCATTTTATTCACTTCATAAACTGTGTTTTATTAAAATAACAATACACTATAAAAATATAGTGTATTACTATTATTATGATGATTATTATTTGTAAGAAATAGACTGTGTGTCTCTCTGTCTCCCATCTTCTCTCCGCCTGTCTGCTCACATGAAGCCCAGCAGGTCTGTCTGAGCTACCACTCAATTAGCAGTTAGCAGATACATTAATCAAGCACAATATTAAATGTGCCCGACGCCACAGCTGCCAGATCTGACAACTTTTCCGGCAGACTCACTGAAGCCCAAAGGAGAAGTTGGAGCGCTATGATCCTCCTCAGATATCCTCTGCTGTTTGGGAGTATTATGCATTCCCAGTAAGCTTTAAAACAATATGTCAGAGCTGTTATGGATTAGACTGAAGCCGTTTAACACTCACATTTCTAACACTGTGCCTCTGAAAACAGCAAAATCATTCATTTGTGACAGTTTCACCCATGTGAGTCTGTTACTCTGTTACTATGTGAGGTGTCACTTGTTCTACCCACACTGTTCAAATGGCATAGATGTGTAAGCATATTCAGCCGTACAGAACACAGCTTTTCATTATTTGGTTATTAAGTTAGAAAACACACACAAAATGCTCTTCTGTTAGACTTTATGAGCATATGTAGTCAGTACAGCTCTGTGTTTTTAAATACGCAATATAGCAAATTAAACAAATACAAAAAACAAAACTACTCACTGTGGGGGGTTAAGGGTTTTACTTTTTTTGTCTTGACCATCACCACCTGCACCATGCTTAGTTTGACCTTCAGCAGATCATCATGACTGTGTTTACTTGGCTAACTCCAATGAGTTTCTATCACGTGATTGGCTGATTAAATATTTGCTTTAAAGCTCAGTTTAACAGGTGTAACTATTGGAGTACGCAGTGAGTGTGTTCTGACCTTTATGGGATATTATTTGATACCCGGTCAAAAAAATACATTTGGTTTAAAAGTTACGTTTTTCTCCATTTATTAATCACTTACTGACGGCTGTAAGTGTCTGTAAGCTTCTGTGCTTCCTGGAATAAGAAAGAAGAAAAGTCAGTCCTACCTTGCTTTGATAATGGAGTCTATCCACTCGGCACACTGCTCTTCAGTATCACATTCAAACACATATTTCCTCTCTGCTTCATCCAGAAATGCTATAGCAAACAGAGGGCATTAGAGATCAGAAACACGTGAAGGAAACAAGCAGAAACAGCAGAGCACCAGTGAGAACGTGAAATATACAGTTAGGTCAATACGTTTTTGTAGTTTTGCTTCTATATACCACCACGGTTCATTCTGCATCAAACTATTACAATATGACAGAAGTGCAGACTTTAGCTTTAACTCAATGTAGTTAACAAAAGTAATGAACTGACTGTTTAGGTATTACAACCATTTCTTACACAGTCAAACACCTGACTGCCAGTTTCATGACCAGGTGTTTCCTGTTTCCTTGTTCAATGACAAGATAAGCAGATAAAAAGTATGGAGTTGATTCCAGATGATGTTGATGGAGGCGCAGGAAGCCGAATAACCAAAATAAACCTAAATGAGAGACAACAACAACAACAACTGTAGGAACAGCCAAATGAGCAATCTGGTTCATTCTTAAAAAAAAGAAGAAATGCACTGGCCAGCTCAGCAACATCAAAAGGCCTTAAAGACCACAGAAGACAAGTAAAGTGCTTGACTGCAGAATTATTCGCATGGTTAGGAAAAACAACACCAAAACATCCAACAACATCGAGCCAAGAACACTGTTGTGAAGGCAGCAAATCAACATAAGTCTAGAATGAAGAGACACCTTCATGAATGGAAATGCAGAGAGTTTACAACAAGGTGCAAACCACTGGTATTCAAGAAAAGGAAGGCCAGATTAGACTTTTTCAGAAAACATCTAAAAGAGTCTACACAGATCAAACCAAGATGAACTTGCACCAGGATGATGGAAGGAGAAAAGTACAGAGAAGGAAAGACACAGCTCATGATCGGACGCATCACACATTATCTGTCATACATGGGCATTATATGGCTGCCAGTGGAACCGGATCACTAGTATTTATTTTCCCTCCAAAGCGAGGAAGTATGTAATCGGTACTCTTTGTCTGTCTGCTTGTAAGCAGTTTAGTGTCCACAGTTTTCATGATATAATTTTCACATTTAGTGTGATGGTAGATACCAATACAGCTCGAGGTGATTTCATTTTAGTGAGAATTGTGTCAATGTTAAAGTCACACAGAATATGAAAAAAAGCTGTAAACTTTATATCATCCACAATTTTTTTAATGGATTGTCTTCAAATTTCACAACAAGAAACTAGACCATGGGGTAAATTAAAACTAGGCTGGCTAAGCATTTGACCTTTATCTTCATTACTAGCACCCAAGGTCAAAGTTGACCTTGAAAACCATTTTAAAGAAATTATATTGAGTAATATATCATATGAAAGCACATGGAGAGACCAGTACAACACACTTTCAATTTTCTCAATACGACACCCGATGATGTCACAATGATGCCATTAACAGGTTGATGTCAGCATGTTGTAATAAAGACATCATAAAATATAACAGTTTTAGTACAGCCCTTGCTCTTCGGCGGGAGTTGCTCTCTGTGTCTGCTGATAGAAATATGAGCAAAAGCAACTCAAGAGTTTTTTAAGCC
Organism: Neolamprologus brichardi; assembly: GCF_056152115.1. Lineage (NCBI taxonomy): Eukaryota > Metazoa > Chordata > Actinopteri > Cichliformes > Cichlidae > Neolamprologus > Neolamprologus brichardi. The sequence continues at coordinate 24,570,470 of NC_142121.1, forward strand.
AAAGAAATGGGATCATCTTCAACTGAAGTTGGTCACCTGATCTCAACCCAATAACACAAAACTAGTAACTAAAGGTGGCTGCAATAAAGACCAGCACAGAGGGCTACAGTTTATAACAATGGTTGTAACTCCTAAAGAGGTAATGTGATATTGTTGTTATAGCCCTTGAATAAAAGCTGGGAGTCTGTGCTTCAAAGGCATGTTCATTGTTTGATGTAAAAACCACTGGGGTTGTGTACAGAGGCAGAACTACCAAAAACAAATCGGTCACTTATAGACTTACAGTCACTCCTAACTGTACCTCTAAAGGATGTTGAAGCTTACCAATAGAGAAAGTCTGGCTGTCCTCCCTCTCCACCCTACACTGCTCCAGCAGCAAAGCTCCAATTGGCTGCCAAATAAACACTCGGTTAATTTTGACCCCACTTTTTAAACAAATGTATTCAATTTATCACAGAAAATGCTGTGACAACAAGCATACTGACCTCTTCCTCATCAGTCCGGAAATAAAAGAGGAAGTTGACGACGAGTTTCACTAGCCTCTTCTTTACAACTGCAAGGCCACAAAAGGGAAGTTAGACAGACAAACAGCAGCCCAGCTGTCGCATGAAGTACACAGAGAGAGATATGTCTAATATCTGATGCTGACATTAGCTGCTGTGCCCAAATACACGAAACGGAAGTGCGTCTGAATGACTGTCCTTACCGTCTCCTTTCTTGGGACCTCTCATCCCCAGTTCAGCTGCTCTCTCGGAGGGCTGGCGGCTCAGTAACACCAGCTCCTTCTCGTTGAAACGCATCGCGGACACACACAAACACTCACAGGCTCCACAGACAGACGGACACACGCAGGTACACGGATACTAAAGAGGACCCGTACCCCCAATCGAAAGCATAACACAGGAGTTAGCTAACGGTAGTACGGTGCAAAAACTATACTGTATACACCGCTGAGTCCACGTCGCTGCTTCGTTATCTAACGTCCCCGAAACCTGTCGGACTGCGTTTGATCATTTCTGTGGGTCAACTGAAAACAACAGCTCTGGACTTCATGTCACACACACACCTCTAGTAGTAATGACACTCCTCTCCGCTAAGGTTGTCTTCTTCCTCTTCTTCGTCAGGCGCGTTACTGCCCTCTGCAGGTCAAAAATGGCTCCTTTGCTCTGTGCCCTTTCTTCTTGATATTTACAATTGAACATGTGTATATATTAGTGCTATTTCTTACATTTGTAAACTTTGTAATATATTGTATTATTTCATTACTTTAGACTGTTGCTGTTATTGTCTTGGAGCAACTGAAACCCACATAATTTCTTAAGGATTATTAAAGTATTCTGATTCTGATTCTCTGCTGGTATTACAAATGTATTTGTAATGTCTTTCTAATACTAGAGGTCAGCTGAGAATGGCCAAGCTGGTTCAAACTGTCAGGAAGGCAACGGTAACTCAAATAACCAGTGATTACTACCAAAATATGCAGAAGAGTGTCTCTGAATGGGCAACACATTGAACACTGAAGCTGATAGGATATAGCAGCAGAAGACCACATCTGGTGCCACTCCTGTCAGTTACGAAAGGGAAGCTGAGGCTACAATTCACACAAGCTTATGAAAATTGAATACAGAGGCAAGAAGCATATTTATTGGTGCTGCCACATTTGAATGGTAGTGTCAGAATTTGGGGTAAAGAACATGAAATTATTGATCCATCCTGCCTTGTATAAATGCTTCAGGCTAGTGGTGGCTAGCAGAACTTTTAGGCCTCTTAGCACCACAGCTTACCTGAAAAAGTAAAATGAAAAAAAAATTAAGAAAAAAAACTAAAAAATGCAAAACTTTGAAACTTATGTTTTAGAATTGTGTTTCGACTGAAAATGAAATAGGAAAAACGCCAGAATTTCTAAATGAACCACTGAGCAGTTTATCTTTTTTTAATTAATTATTTTTTACCTCCTGTGTCTGCCGCTGTGAAACAATCAGAAATTTAAGAACACGAAGGCCCCCCTTATAGGTCCAGCCGTCGTGTTGGCTGGAGATCCAGCCCAGCAGGTGGCAGTAACACACCAGAGGGATTTTTACAAACCACCAAAACCCGGGAAAAAGAATCTACTGAAGCGCATGCGCACAACAAATCAGATGAGCGTGTCGCTGTCGTTGTGAAACTGGTGAGTGTTTTAATAAAGTAATCTGTTTGTAGTCTCCTAAAGTGTTTAACTTTGTGGCTAACGGATGTGGTCATTTTGCATTTTTAATATTCACTTTAATCATCTGTATTTGTTAAAAGCTTTGCATTACTATTTGGTAGCACCATTAGCTTAGCATTAAAATTGCTAGCGCATTTAGCGGCTTTTGTATGCTAAAATGCTACAGCTAGCTAGATGTTGTTGGGATCATTTAGAAGAATGGATTTCTTTTTTAATAACGGGAAGAATCTTTTTTTTTGCTCGCTGGTAAATTGCCACCGATAACTTAACTTGGTCCCCTAAAAACTGCTGTTTGGGCCTGACTCCGCAGTGTTCATGTTGACTCTTTGTATGGACGTTAGCATTGGGAATCTTCGTATAGAGGGGATTGTAATGACGAGTTGCTTTTAAAACAGGTTATATGACCCATATAGGTTTGAGCAATAAAAATGTGTCCAGGTTAGAGCCTTAGCTAAAACACAAGTAATAATGCAAATCTACACATGATGCTGTTGTTGTGCTACAGCCCTGGAGTGCAGGGTTATTAATGTCGACCTTCACTGGCAGTACTTGTTAGGGCAAGGTAATATGGCCAAAAATATTTATCACGATATATATTTGAAAATTTGCGATAACAATATAAATGACGATATAATTGACGCGAGACAAAATATTTTAGAACTCCACAACTTTATCAGTGCAACAAAACAAAACACACACATCAATGTATTTTCACTTAAACAAGCAGCTGTTTTTTTATGTGCATTAAAGCTATATAAAAATTTAACAGTGCAAATGCAAATTCCTTCCTGACAGTTTAACCAAAAGGCATTACCAGTGGAAATTTGCAGACATATCCTGAGCTTAACCATGTATAATATCCACAAAACTTAAAAAAGTGGTTATACACACACAATGCGATAATATTATGTTGAAGCACAGTACATATTACTCTGCAAGGCTCCTGACTACAGTACCTGTAATGCTTCGACAATCCATCAAGTGGTGCGGCTTCGTAGCTTAGCAAAGTCGTACTAAAACATTTTTTGACAGATTTTTGAGCGCCGCGTACTGCATAAAATCGGTACGGTACACCACTGAAGTTGCACCATTTTTACAAACCAATTCTGGTTCATCTGTTTCATTCAACGATACGCTTTCGCCCTTCTCATTCTCTGTCACCGCCTGCTTTTTCCGCCATGTATGTATGAAAACAAAGGCACTGCACATGCGCGTTTTACCCATATTCTTTTGCGATATTTCATTTTCTTATCATTGCCTAACATTATACCGGTATTATGAACGGTATGATATGGCCCAGCCCTAGTACTTATTGTTTTATTTTTCACCAGGTAATCAGGGTAACTGTCAACGTTCGTGTGGCTGTTTAAGTCCAAAACCTTGCAAAAATGGATTTCCAGCATCGAGCTGGAGGGAAGACGGGGAGCGGAGGGGTGGCATCTGCCTCTGAGAGTAACCGTGACAGGCGAGAACGGTTACGTCAGTTGGCCTTGGAGACCATTGATATCAACAAAGACCCCTACTTTATGAAGAACCATTTAGGATCATATGAGTGCAAACTTTGTCTGACACTTCACAACAATGAGGTGAGGGACACATAATGAGACATTTCTCTGTTAACTGAATTTGTTTTTATTTCTTGTCATATGGATGTCTTATTTGAAAAGAAAAATTAAAAAATGTCTCTCTGTATTTCAGGGAAGCTACTTAGCTCACACACAAGGAAAGAAACACCAGACCAATCTGTAAGTCCATACATTATCTGTGCTGCAACACAGAAGTGCAATAGCTGTAACTTTATGTTCTGATTTAATTAAAGTTGCTGTTTAACACAAATGAGTCCCAATTTGAAACTTCTGGAGAAATTTAAATTTAAAGAAATGTAATTTTGAGGAAAACCTTTTACATACATTTTTCAGAGCACGGAGGGCAGCCAAAGAAGCAAAAGAAGCTCCTGCTCAACCAGCTCCAGCCAAAGTGAAAGTTGAGGTCAAGAAGTTTGTCAAAATTGGTCGACCAGGATACAAAGGTAGGCAAGCTCTGGCATTTTATATGGTAGTCACAGTTTGGTTTATAATACTAGTTTCTTTAAAAAATGCATTGTTAAAAAAAAATATGTTTTTTTTTTTTTTAATTATTCACAGTGACCAAACAGAGGGATCCAGAGATGGGACAGCAATCTTTACTTTTCCAGGTTTGTATATTTTGAAAGAATGCACATAATCCAGTATCCTTTTGAGGCCACGTAAATAAGTTATTATTTGTGTGCTTCAAACAAAAGCAAAATGCTCACTTATTCTTTGGATAATCTGGTGAGTGTAAAGGGGCTTTACGCTGAAACTGGATCACAGGAACAAATCATAACCTCATGCTCTAACCTGCAAAGTTTCACAACACCACAACAGTAAAGGCCATGTGTTACTGACCTTCTTTTCTTGGCCCATCAGATTGACTATCCAGAGATCGCTGAAGGAATTGGACCCAGGCATCGCTTCATGTCTGCTTACGAACAGCGCATTGAGCCTCCCGATCGTCGCTGGCAGTACCTGCTTTTTGCTGCTGAACCATATGAGACCATTGCTTTCAAGGTGAGACCTGCACTTTTTTCTTCCCCTTATGTTTTTTTTTCCTTTGTCATTTTTTCCTTCACTCATGTAATAACAAGATGTTTGCTGTTTTAGGTACCCAGCAGAGAAATTGATAAAGCGGAAAACCGCTTCTGGACCCACTGGAACAAAGAAACAAAACAGGTACCATGTATGTTACAGAGTGTCTGCCAGTAGAGTTATTAGGTCCAGCAGCCAGAACCAATGGGAGGGGTGAAGCAAAGTGGGCACACTGTGTGTCAAAAACAGAACAGCAGAGGTGTAGATTTAGCTTCTTTTCTGTCTAGAAAAACTGTCTGATAAGATGCGCACCTTGGGGAATTTTTCCCGTCTTTCCGTATGAGAAGACATTAATGTGCTGCAGAGTGAGCGAGCTCTGAATCATTGTTTACCTCATTTACATGCAACCTAATCTAATTAGTAAACAAACGTGGGTGAATGTCAGCCCGTGGGTGAATGAAGGTAAAATGGTCGCTTGAACTTGTTTATAGTTCTAACTTTTTCAAGCTGTTATGCACAAATAGCAGTTGATAGGAACAGTGAGTCAATAAAGTGACCTTAATATTTGTTCTATATGTTTACCTCTTCATCTTAAAAATCCTTGTAAAAAGTTTCTGTGATACACTAGTTTAAACTAGTGGAACTTGTATATTAGTTTTCCTAAATTGTTTCTAATAGTGGAAACATGTCTTTAATTGTTCTTTTTTTGTTGTTGTTCTATCCAGTTTTTCCTACAGTTCCACTTCAAAATGGAGAAACCTGTTACCCAGTCGAGCGGCCCAGCACCTGCTGCCACTGTGAAGCGTCCTCCTCCCCTTATGAGTGGAGATCACCCATCAAACGACTCTCTGCCCCCTCCCCCTCCAGGGGGAATGCCCATCCCTCCTCTACCGCCTGGTGCCCCAGGAGCCCCTCAGATGCCCCCACAGATGCCCATGCCCCCCATGCCAATGAGGCCACCCCCTCCGGAGGGCCTTACATTAGCTAATAACTGATCTCTGACCAGTGATCTGTTTTGATTGATTTACTTTGATTTCTGTAATGGTGTGTAGTCACACTGCCCTGCCTGTTTACAGTGTCCATCTCCTTGTAGATACTGCAGTTATGTTTAGTTTTATTATTTCTGCAAAGGGTTAAAGTTCATGTTTATTGGAGTTTTCAGTCTTTGTTTGGTTTATGTAAATGTGCAGGGCAGTCTCTTACTGCAGCATCATAAATATGACCACACTCTTTTGTAATAATATCCACATTCTGGATATGGAGGTGTGATTGGAAGTTTGTATTTTAGGATTATGGTTTTGTAATTAAATGTTTTGGACAAACAGAAAATGTTTGTGTCATAAGAGTCTTTGATTTTACAAAGATATTCCACCAAAAGATTTCTTGAGTGTTCTTTAAATACTGAATCTCAGCTTTGCTTATCAGTGTGAAAACCTGAATTTACTGAGAGGACAATTTTTTAACTGGGCTCTCTTTAGTGGCTCTACAACAAGCTAAACTGAACAAATGAAGTCACTTCTAGCAACACACAGTTGACATTTTAACTGCATTTGAATGGGCATAATTTATTCAGTGCCACCTGTCAGAACCAGAAAAACAAATTGGTTAACAAAATGCCTCCATTTGAAATAAAGCATTAATACACCAAACCACCAGAAGGCATCCAAATCTATAACAGCACTGAAAGTCGTGTTAGAAGATTTAATTGCAAGCACACTTTAAGGCTTAGATTTTGACAAAATTGCCACCTTTTAATAATGAATAAATCATACCAGCTGATGAGAAAATAGCTTCTACTAGAGTGAAATTATACTTCTGGACTCTTTCTTTTCTTTCTTTTCCTCTGACCTCTTATTTTCCTGAGCAACAGCCTCCTCATCTCCTGCATCTTCAGGATCACCTTTTTTGTCTCTACCTTTCTTTACTTTGATTTCTTCATTTCTGGCTTTCGTGGCTCTCCTGTCCTTTAATTTCTTATCTCTTTGCTTTATGAGTTTCTTATCTGGAAGTGGTTTGTTTCTCAGAGCTCTTAATCCTCGTGCTGTTGCTCCTCTCTTTGATTTTCCCCTTTTAACCTCTCCATCATCATCATCGTCCTCTTCTTCCTCGTCATCAAAGTCAGGCAGCCACCAAAACACGACTTCCCACAGAGATGTTTCAGGCTGCCGGGGGAGAACAATCAAACAAAATGTTCACGCCACCTATGTTGATCAGCGATCATTTTTAATCGCCAATTTACCTCCGGCAGTGGTCTTCTGTGTCGCAGTGAGCCTGATCGCCTCATTGTCAGTCCAGTTTCTTGCTCTTCAACTGCTTTGTGACCACGTAAGGTTTCTGTTTTGGTTACAAGAAAGGATCACTCACTCACAGTAGATGTGCTATTTTCATACCTGAGTTTTCACTTTAGTTCACTGGTTTACTTGCCATTGAGCCTCTGAAAACCTGAGGTGAGCACCAGGATGGTAATGGCCACAAGCAAACAGCGGTTCAGGGTGACGTTCTCCCACGGGGTTTCGATCTGAGTCGGATTCTGAATGGACAAGGTTTTGTGCAAGGATGCTGAAAGAAAAAAGAAGTTAACAGGATGCACGAATCAGAGAGACAAGGGTAGGGGAGAAAGCTGGGACTCACTTGGTTTGGGGAAACTGACTTCTCTGGTTATAGTCTTGGGTTCTGGTGCTGGCTGCTGTGGAGCTGGAGCCATTTCCTATTTAAGAACAATGTGAAGGTTAATAGAAAAAGTCTTAAGGGCTGTGAGCTGAGTGAAAAATTGTTAATGCTGGTTGTTTTCCAACCTACCTCTCTGATTTTTCTGGTAGCGTACATTTCTGGAAGGGACAGATGGAGATTTAATGAAGGGTGATATCATACACCATTAACAAAAAAACAAAACCCCAAACAGCCATGCACTCAATCTGGAACTGGTTTGTTTACATCGATTAACATATATTCATATACTTGTGCTGGCTGAACACATGTTTTTCAATTTTATTAACTCCTCTGTAGATAAACTACAAGTCATCAGTGAAAAATACTGTTCTGGTTGAAAAGACTGCAGGCATGCTGGGAGCTCCGGCTGGCTTTGAGCTGAATGTTAAATGCTATGTTTCCCCATCTCAGTCTAGCATGCACTTAGCACAAAGTTCAGGGTGAGGTTGATGCACTTGATCATTAACCAATAAAAGAACAAAAGCCCAGATTTTTATGCCCAGCGCAAACTCAGATATGAGTGTGAGAAGCAAAACTATCATGAAGCTGTTGGTGCTATTGTTTTCTACAGCCATTGGTGCTATTTGATAGCCTAGCTTGTTAGCCGCGCAGAGAACCATTTGACTTCTACACTGTCAAGACCAAACCAGCTAAACTGTGCAATAAACTGTGACAATGAGTCTGAAAAATTTTTCTCCAAAAAAAAAAGTTTTCAGAAACTCCTGCTGTAGAGGCCTTGTGAACATATGACATGAAAATATGATACTTTCCTTTTTTTGTTTAGATTTATGTTTCAGAAGATGTTATTTTTGTGGAAATAAGCTCAGTGCACCCCACTGTACTGAAAAATGATCCATCCAGCATGGCTGTGGCTCATTATCACTGTGTTGCTTTCCACCAGGAATCAGATTTCGGTGGCTCCTTGTGCTGCTGTTCCCTAGTATTTATAGAGTTGCACGCATATCCTGTATTTGCAATGGAAGAAATCATTTATGCATAGTCATTAACAATTCAGTGCGTGTGTGTGTGTGTGTGTGTGTGTCGCCACCTGGTTTGCGGATCTGCCTAACAGGTTTCTGTGGAGGAGGATCTGCTCTTGGTGGCCATAACTCCTCTTCAAATGTTTCATAGCTTTCTTCCATTTCTTCCCTGAGAGAGATGGAGGAGAAGAAACATGGGAGTAGCAAATCATTTTAATTTTTCATGTTTTAGCAGACAATCACAAAAAGATCACAAAAGCTGCAGAGGCCAGTTCAGCTTTTTTAAGGGATGTTCTTGCTTTTGCTTAAGTTCTGAATAAGTTCTGAATACAAGATAATTCATTGGATCGCACTCTTATCACAGTTGTTCTTATCACTATTTCTTCCCCCATAAAAAAAAAATCCTGATGTCTCATTGGAATTCAGTTTTGACTGCATAAAACGATACTAGTAAAAGGTCAACTTTGCCACTTTTGCATTAAATTAAAGCGGTTTTCTGACCTTAACATTTACAAATGAATACAGTAAGGGCCTTATGTGTTGCATGACATTTCTCAACGGACACTGAGGTAATGCCCTTCCAGGCCTATAAATAGATAAAGCAATGGTACCAGCAGACAAATGGATACACACTATATAAATACACAAAAAATTAAAGCCCCAATGTTTCTCTTATATTCTTGATCAATCTCTTCTGTGTTTCAGCTGTAAAGTCAAACCCCAATTGGAAGAAGGACCTACCTGCCTCAACATTTGGGGTCCCCTGGGCAGTGCTGGGAAGCCTTTGTCACAGAGCTGTTGTTCCTCCACAAAGATGGCAGCTGAGTCTCACTCTGAACTGTCTGACAGCCAAGAACAGGTGGCGGAGAATGAAAAAACAAAAAGGTATTGGGTGTCAGGCGCTGACTGAGGGAGGGCTGACATTAACATGCTTTATGCAACCACTAGAGTGATGAGGGTGGGGGGAAATAACCAGTTCTGAAAAACTCTGACCCATTTTGGATAAATATCACTTTGTGTCCAAGGAGTCAAGGAGGAAAAGTCTCAACTTTTTGAACAGCAACGTGCTGCAAACAGTGATTTTGATATTTTTAAGCAAATGGTCAAAAATGCTGCAAAAGAGAGGTGAGTGGGTTTTTTTTATTCATCTTCAGACGTTTGAATTTTGTATTATTACTCACCAGCAGAGAGCGCTGCTGCGCTATTAGGGAGATAGAGTCTGTGGCACTTTGCTCTGCAGATGAGGCCTGTGGTCTGTCAGATAGATTAGCCTTCAAACAGACAGAGGGTCTGCCAAATTTCTTTTTATGAAGCTACATCTGCGATGCAAGCACTTCAGATACATTAGGCCATTTTGTCTGAGCAGATTATATTCATGCAGAGGCTTTGCAGCATATTTCCTCTTTTTTCCCCTTGTTAAATTAATAAGACAAGTAGGTATTGTCATTCTGTGTGAGATGTGAAGCCTCGAGGCAAACTCACCCTTCTATGTGACATGGAGGCCACTAACAAGAAGCCACGCGAACAGATGTAAATCTGATTGGGTTATATCAGGGTTAGGTGGTTGCAGGCCACCTTTATGTGGGAGGGGAGAGGAAGTGTTGATAAACAGACTTGTGGCGATGCTGATGAGTCATACCTTTGCTGGTACTGTGCCCAATTCCTGTTGAATCGCACACTGCTTTAGCTGTCAGTTATTAAAATTGGATGTTTGCTCTGTAGCCCTTGAAGTGAAGAGACTGACCTAAACAAACCGGGGATATACTCTTTGTTTTCCAATGTAACGCAAGCAGCCTCCAAATATATTTCGTTCCCCAAAATGTGTTAATTGTTTGCAGATCTAACCCGCAGAACTCCGACCAGCATTTAGCTGATTTTCAGCTTTTTATTGCATTCTTTTTTTAAAAAAAAAATTCAAAACACTCGGTATGCTTGCTTATAATAATCCTGTCTGTGGCCTTAATCGACCAAATGCACACTCTCACCCCGCTGATTTGTCGGTACTTATTAGTCCCAAGGATGCTCCTTCACCGCGTGCTAGAGTGCGTCATCTGTGTGAAGAGTTCTTTCTATTATCACTGATTGAAAGCTCATTTGATCTGGATAAAAATAATTCCACCAAGTTTCAAAATGAACATAGAGATTTAATTTTTTTCTTTCTCAGCACTCTGTAATCTGGGATTCTCCTTTCATCCTTTATTGAGCACACATCAAGGTAATAAAGTGAAACTTTGCAAGTTTGGGACAAAACCTTAAAGAATGTTTCAAGGGCAACTCTAACCCCCCTGTGGACACATTTTATCCAGTATAAACGAGCAAACATTGCTCACGGACATGTACGTTCCAGATTCAGGCACTAGAGAGATCTTAGCTGGGTGAAGCTTTCTGTCCCCTTTTGTCCTTACATAATGGGGACTGTGCTCAGAGAACAAGCTGCCTGTCCAGCACGCAGTGGGAGCTGCTCTGTGCCCTCTCTCACTGAGTAGCACGAAGGAGCGTGAAGCAGCATTAGTTGTAGTCTGTCTGGAACATAAAGGCCTATGACGCCTTGAATATTGTTTCAGTCTTTGATTATTTTAATTGCTTTTAATTACACTGTTAGATCGCTTTAGTTTGAAGTCACTGGGGAAAAAAAAGACCTGATATGGCAAACCTTACAATTAACGTAGTTTTTCTGGTGCTGTAGCCTCAAGACTTCACAAACCAGAATACGTGACCACTCAGAGACTTGATATATTAGAGTCTCAACTCCCTAAAGGCTTGGCTTATTAAAAATACAAACACACTCCTGAAAAAAACCCTGCATATCTAAACTTTCCCTCTACTCCAAATGTATTTTTATCCATTTATTTTTTTTCCCAGATAGAATATTTTGGCTTTACTGTACATAACCATATACAGTAATGTGTTGGTGATATCACTGACCGTGTATTTTTTTTTTTCAATAAACTTTATGCATAAGTGAAGTAAACTAATAAGTATTCAAATCAGGAATTAGTGTGACCTTTTTAAAATGTTGTTCTCAGCACATTTGCACACTTTTTAAGGTGCTTGGTACACAGATGGCTCCAGGCATCGTGGAGAACATGCCACATTTCTTCTGTGTAGATAGGCTGTCTCTGAGTCTTCATGTAATCCCAGACTCATGCTATGAAGTGGAATCCAGGTTTCTACAGGGGACCACTGTAGGTGTTCTCTTTGTGTAACAGGTGGGTGCATGTAGTGTCGAGGCATCCACACAAAAAAGAGGATACATGAAGCTGATACTAAGGCAGGTTGTGGCATTTAAACAATGTTCAATTGCTCATCAGCAGAAGACCACATCAGTGAACTGCACTCTCAGGAAACTGAGGTCATAATTCACTGGCAAAGTCTCCTGCTGCTGTATCAGGTCTGCTTCAAGTTTCAGTGTGTTGTGTATTAAGAGATGCTCTTCTAGATACCTTGGGTGTAATGGGTAATTATATTAGTTAATGTTACGTTCCTATCAACTTCAAGTAGTCTGGCCAGTCTCCTTGGAGTTTTTTGGACCATCCTCTGTAAACCCTAGAGATGGTTGTGTAGAAAAATCCCAGTAAAGCAGCAGTTTCTGAAATACTTAGATCAGCATGTCTGGGACAAACAGCCTTGTTCACCGTCACTTAAATCATCTTTCTTCCCCATTCAGATGCTTAATTTCAACTTCAGTAGGTTGTCATAATGATGTCTTAATGCCTAGATACACTGAGTTGCTGCCATATGAAGCGGTCTGTGAGTTTATAAATACAACAGTGCTGTCCATGTCCTTCAAAAGTGTTTTAGGTGAGTACACACCGAGTGGCAGTCAGTGAAGTACAGGATTGTAAAATGATTGCTTGACTGCCTTATGTACCATGCATACAGAGTGTTTCAATTCTGTAGCGAGTCCAGAAGGTGAGCCTGAGGCTGTAGTGCGCTCAATGCGTAGGTTTTCCTTTCTTTTTTAATAGCCTAAATTCATTCTAAACATAACATTCCCAATGAAAATGTATTATAGGAGAAAAATAACAGCTGAAGGGATTTTAGGCATCGTGTCTATTCAGTAAAAAAGAATCACAACACTCTGAACTGAGCCTCACTGAACAACTCAGGGTGGATTGATAGACTTTACCAGGCTTTCAGTCTTAGTCCTTATCAGTAAATGGATTTTAATTTCCTGTCATGTGGTTATGTTGACATGTGAGCTCAGTGGCTGGTGTCATCCTCAATTCAATTCAATTCAATTCAATTCAATTCAATTCAATTCAATTCAATTCAATTCATCTTGTCCCAAATCACAACAACAGTCATCTCATGGTGCTTTATATTGTAAGTAAACATCCTACGATAATAGAGACAAAATCCCAACAATCAAACTAAGAGTGGGACAGTGGGAAGGAAACTCTACAGCCAATACTTGTACTAATACAAGTATTAACACTGATTTGAAAGAAGAATATTCAAATATTTTAATACCAAGCACTGAGATGTGGACTAAAAAGAGAGATTAAGAAACTTGCAAAAGACCTGATTTGGTCTTAAATTTACGGGAGTGGACGATTTACAGTTTGTTGAGACAATATGATGCTGGATCCTGGAGATGGAGAATTAAGACAATGTTTGATTAGCGGGTAGAGCTTCCTAACAGAAGCAGAGCATGATTCATCCTACATAGATCCACCAGAAATCTTATAGACTGTTCTATTCAACTACTTGTGCTTCTTTGAATAAAACCTCTGTCTCAGTCTCAGCACTCCTAATTGGGTTTGTTCACATATGGAGCTTGAAAGTTTGAAATACACATGCTTAAAAAGACCTGAGCATAAGTGGTGACCTTGTGTTGTCTGTGAGGCTGAATCATTTTCAGTTTACAAGCACTAACAAGGCACTTTGTGGATGCAGTGTTGCTGATGTAGCAATGCAGCTCTCCATACAGACTTAATAATATATGTACAGAACAAAGTGAATCCATAATATGTCGCTTATTAAACTCAACCTCTTTACTAATTACACTTTATTATTCTCTCATTAACTTAAGTGTCCATTTGCAGTTTTATATTTAAAGCTGCTAATTCCTTAAACGTCTATATCGTTACAGCCATACCGTACCAGCGGTTACCAGCCTCAGAGTAAGCACTAACAGCACTGACTGAGGAGCCCTCATTTAGCAGGCAGCCTCATAGGACAACCTGCCCGCCTTCCAGCGCAGATATCTGCCTGTGTGTTAGACATCATGTTTCTCAGATGTGCTGACAGTGTAAAACTAGCATTTGAAGATGAATGACACTGGATCCGCAAGGATTCAGTCACATGTCTCGGTGCTGCTTGCCTTTCACTTTAAATCTCAAACCAAAGCCTTCATGTTCTCCTGGAGCCACCGTGGGACTCGTGTGCCTCTCTGCCACTCTGTATCTCTTCATGCAGCCCTCCTCAGCCTTTGATCTTTCAGAGACCACAACAAGAAGCTGCCCAGATTGTGACTGTGAGTTCTGCACCTTGGGGGGGCATTTTTCTGTAATTCAGACCTCACCCTCAGGCAGAAAAAATGCACAGATGTCCAGACAATGTGATAATCTGCCCATCATTTTCACATCTTCGGAGATGGAAGCAGAGGTGTAACATCCACAGAGAGAGATGCCTGAGAAAGGAGTTTGACGCACAGGAATGCTGGAATATGCAAGACGATGACTCTGACTGGGGCGGTTTAAGAAGAATAGCACAGCTGAAATTTTTATTTTGTGCAGGTTATTTGCGATCACTTTTCTCCAAATATTTCAAAACTATATTTCATCATTATCGGAGATCGATGGATTGTGAGGGAAGAGAAAAGTGAAGAAGATGGAAGAGTAATTTGTTAGAGGTGTTGGATTTCTTTAGAGACGATAGAAATCTAATTACTAATGTTTGATTATAATATGCCTTCCCCTTTCTACAGACCTCATTGTCTATTTTTATGTAACTTTGATGCTTTTCACTGCCTATCATACTGACCCCACCCCTCACCCCAGTCCCTGCTTCAAATTGTGTCTGTTGGCCATTTTATTGATGGACTAATTTGCCCTGAGATTGTACTTCACTCTCCCGGGTGCTTTGTGTATTAATTACCATCTATTCATTTGAGACTGTTTAGCCTTTGAGCATGCTCCAAAGCAGCGATTCCAGGCCGGTGCTTCACAGCTTCTGTCACAGCCCTAATGCTGCATGTGCCCATGGGATACGAGTAATGTGAAACCTCATGCACTGAGGAAGCGTGTGATTGACTATTACTGCTCTGCAGTTGCTAAAATCGGCAGAAGAAAACGCAACAAAACTTGCAAGATTCCGAATCTCTCACAACTGAATAGGCAAATTATAATTTTGTGCATACAGGCAATAACTTTAGAACGAATATGCGAAGGTCTCACTAAGTTCCAAAAGGAGATTTCACTTGGAGATTTCAAATGACTACAGGGAGTTTTTGTTTTGTGGCAATAATAAACTAATCACATGCACATGAAGGAATAGGCAGGAGGTGTGGTTTGGACTGATTGGTGTCAATTTACTTATGAGTAAGACTTCTTGAGGCTCATGCTGAAAGAGAAGCAATATGCTGTCTGATTCCCACTACCCTTATGCCTACTCTATGCACACAAGAGCTTAGAAATGTGTATATTTCATATGAAAGACAAGCTCAAGGTTCCTCACAAACACATTCCTAAAAACTGTGGCCTTAATCCTCCACTCATATGTCAGTCTTATGTTACAGCTGTTAAGAGAAATGAGTGCTGCCTGACAACATCATAAACCCCCCTCTTACTCACGTGTCATCCTTCTTCTAATCAAGGTTTTTTTCTGCCCCTCTTAGTCATCAGTGGCAGTGCTCAGTCTGTGCTATTAGGGATGTAATCTTCGAGACCTTCTGAGATTTTGGATTTTGCAGGCTTGCAAGGGTTACAAAATATCTTGCAAACAAGGCAGGCTTGTTGCTCTTCTTCAGTCCTCTAAAACACAGTGCTGCACAATGAGCTTGAGCCACCACTTATTTCTTTATACTTTGCTTCAAAGGAGGGTTTCTTGTAAAATTTTTCTAAGTGGCCTTCAGCAGTAGTTATCCAGGATTTTTGAGGGTCTTCTCTGTACAATGGGTGCTTTTCTGTTTATTTTCCATCCACTCCTTGTGGCATTTTCAGAGAAATTCTTTCTTTTTTAAGCCAATTAACACTGACCTATGAATCTGTCAAGCATAACAAAGGTACCTAACTCACGGGATGAATTAGTGTTGAGTCTACACATAACAGAAAACAAAAAACAATGCTAGTAACAACCAATTGTTACTAGCAGAACCCATTACAAAAACATATAATTTGTTCCAATTTCTTTAGTTGAATAATACAATTTGTCAGAGATAAAATCCTTATTTTTCACCAACAAGGTGACTCCTAAAGAGCTGTTGGCCAAAAACTTGGTGTGCAGCGTCTATTAAGACATGAGAGGAAACCGGACCAGTGGAGGATAAAAGACGGTCTAAAAGGTCTAAAAAAACAATTTACAGATATATATAGTATATAGAAACTGTAAGTCGTGATCTAAGAAACAGGAAAAAAAACCCTGCAAAAATCTGACAACAGGAGCTGAGAGATGAATCTGGCGCTTCAGTCGATCCATCTACTGTTTACTGAAGCCTCATCAGAAATGATCTCAGCAGAAGAAATCTGTAGAACTACTCTTGAAGTCTTTTTAAAGAAATCATGAGAAACTGTGCCTAAGAGAGTTCAGGCTGTGTTGAAGAATAAAGGCTGTCACACCAAATTTTGATTTCAAGCTTGTCAGATTTGCACAGACTCCACTTTTACTTTTTTTAATTTTTATTTCGATGTATGTTTCCACACGTTTCAGTCAATCACTGCACCTTTCTCCCATTTTCCTAGCTAAATATATAGACATGAGGAGTGACTCAAGCCTTTGCACAGTAATGTATGTTCAAGTAAATGTGAAAAGTAGGCCAATTCTCGACATTGCAACTGGCAGCAGAAAGCGTTCAGCCATATCACATATTGCCTGTCAATATTGAGTTTTTAAACTTCAAAACAAACCTTCTATATATGATTCATAAAGCCACTTTATAAATAAATTATAAATAAAATGTATAGAGACAGAATGTCTCGGGTGGAAAAAGGACATTTTTGAATGGAGAAGCATGAGGATGTTTAGGCAACATAAGGCTTTAGATACATGATTCTTTGCTGTTGCGCTTTTCTTGTCTGATTTGTGTACACATCTGCTGCTGCTTCATGATTTGATCTTTTTTTTTTCTCCCCTCCCCCCCAAAACTAACATGGCCACCATTTTTCTCTTCTTCCTTTGATATATTTTACCCTCCATGCCCCTTGATACGTCTCTCCCTCCACCATGTTTGTGTGTGAGCAGCCTTTTAGTCGGCCCCCGGTTGTCAACTGATTGCAGATAATTACAGCTATTTGACTGCAGCATTCACAGCCAGTCCTTTCTGGAGGCACTTACAGAGGGAGAACATGCCAATCAGACCCTTAACTGCCTCTGGGGATAACTGCAGACACAATGGCACAGTGAATATGACAAAATGAAAATCATATATTTGACTTATGTGGGTGCTATCAGGCATTCACACATAAAGCTGTCCAGCATGGACCCAGTGAACACCTCAGTATTAAAACACCAAAGGTTTACATTAAAAAATGCAGTATTTACCTCCTGAACATTAAGCGTGTAGCTCAGTGCTACAACTCATTGAATACTCCTTTTTTCAGGCATATTTGAGACAGAAATACTTCTTTATGGTATCCACCCTTTAAGTGAATGTCTTGATTTAATGTTGAAGACTCTCAACCAGGCATAATTTGGAGGTGGCTTCAATGGAAATTGAGTCCTTTCACAGCCTAGTTTTGAGGAGTCTGCCCCATTCTCTTCCACATTATGAACCTAATCCTGGTTTGAAGGAATGTAATTGTTCTCGAGCTGTCGTACATTAGCAACATGCCTCTCAGCTCCACTGCTATATCCAGAGCAGTAGGAATGAGTCAGACTCTTTATGATGACAGCTCTCCTCATCTTTCTCCTTCTCCCTCTCTTTCTCTGACACTTTTCTCTCTTGCTGTTCTTTTTCATCTTTGCTCTTTGTCTTCCGCATCCTCCCTCCCTCGTTCGTTCTCCTGCTTACATAAGCTCCGTTGTGCGCAGCGACAGCACAGACTTGAGAACTCATAACAGTCCTCACTCAACAGGAACACCCCTTCTGTCTGTCTCCTTGTATCATGGGGAGCCATGACAGCTGCACACTTGACCGCGGGCGAAAGTAGATAATAGCAAGAGAGATCAAAGCAGAAAAGATAACACAGACCCATGCAATTTTTTTTGTCTCCTCTGCATCTCTCTCTAACATAAACTCCTTCACTCTGACTCGCACTTGACATACATGAGGTACATTAGTTTCAAAGTGCGACCAAAAGTTCAAAGCAAAAACTTGTTCTTTTAATGTTTGGATTTTATTCAATGTATGATTTATTAGACTGTCAGACATTGTCCCCATGATGAAAGGATGAAAGGAGATGCAGGGTCTCTAAAAGGTTGAAAGCACTAGGGGTACAAGGACATCCACACTCTTCTATGAATCTACCAGAAAAACAGAGATGGAAAAAGGATTTATAACAAAATGATAACAGTTAGATCCAGTGTTATTATATTATTGTATCTTCTAACTACTGCAGAACATTCATTTAGCTGAGTTTTCTGGGTTTAAACAGCGCAAATGGTATAAATCATCATCACCAAATGAAGACTACTACTTAGTTAAAGAAAAAGAAAAGAACTTATATACTAACTGTCGGCTACTATGTTATTGAGAAGTATCATGGCTCTTCTATTCATCATTTTTTTTTTAAAAAATGTTTCTCAGTCTCATCTCATTTTCGTACGTATAAAGTAACTTTGATCACTGACTACATTGGCAACAAATCGCAAGAGGAAAACATTCATCTCTTCTGTAACATTTCTCTTATTATATCTTGTTAATATATTATAATTAGATTTAGTAGTCTATGCAGTTCTGTGAAAAACTAAGTGCAGCTCATGATTCAACTGCTTGTAGAATCAGCTTTGGCAGCATTAACTTCAATTAATTGTTTTTCGTATGGCTTCTCATATTGCTGTGGAGGAATTTTGGCCCAGTCTTCTTTACAGTGTTGCTTCAGTTCATTTGTTTATGCACAGCTTTGTGAGGATTCCAGCATTTCAGTGAGGTTCAGGTCTGGACTGTTGCTGGGCCATTACAACACATTCTTTTCTTTTCTTTTCTTTTCTTTTCTTTTCTTTTCTTTTCTTTTCTTTTCTTTTCTTTTCTTTTCTTTTCGAGGCACCCTGTTGTAGATTTCCTGCTGCGCTTGGGATCATTGTTCTGATAGATTGTTGGACATTTGACTCAAAAATACTTTGGTATAAAGAGGAGTTTGTGGTTGACTCAGTGACAGAAAGGTGCTCATGGCCTGTGGGTGCAAAACAAGCACAAATCAGCACTCCTCCAACACCATGCTTGAGGTGTTTGTGCTGACATCCTTTGTTTAGTTTTCTCCACATGTAGTGTTGTGCAACATCTCCACTTTGGGTCTTTCTGTCCAAATGAAATTGTTCCAGCAATCTTGTGGGGGTTTTTTGGGTGTTTTTTTTTTGCTGTCATGTTCTTTTTTGAGAAAAGAGGTTTTCTCCTGCCAACATTTCCAAATACAAGCCATATTTGCTCAGTCTTGTTCTAATTACAGAGCAGCAGTGACACTGACATGACACTGACAGAGGAAAAAAAGCTTCTGCTGCTTAAATAGATCACCAAATTGGTAAAGTGTGTTTGTTAGTTTGACATGTTGGCTGCTTATGCTTATTCGTGGCATCAGAAACGAGCAACGACACATTACTGACATTCCTTCGCCTGTTGATTTGTATTTGAACTTGATAGCAAACGTTGGCACATCCACGTCATTTTGGTTTCTGCCCAATAAATGTTTGGGTGTTTTTTTTAAAAAATCTGTTCTAATTTGGTTCTTGTGTTCTCATCGACTAAATTCAAATACTTATTACTTTAATCACTCATCTTGTCGATTCTGGCAGAAAAGTTTCTAGTATGCCTCCGATGCAGGTGATGAGACCAAAATCCCAAATCTCTTCTAATCAGTATAATGAGGACATCTGAACACAGCAGCTGCAAACATTTTGTTCATATGAGCAGGTGAGAGCTGCTTTAAGACACGCTTGGAAAGAATATGAATTCATAGACAAGCAAGGATTAAAGGATTTCTCTTTCACTGACACGATAATGTTGTTCCCTCTACATAAACCTCATGAAAGTCAGTATCATGTATGCAACTGAAACAGCTTGTTGAGTACTTCCAGTTCTTTGGTTATTTTGTTGTTTTACAGCCCTGACTTGGAGGATGGCAAGAATACAGAATACATACGCTTTTTGTACCCTGACAGGATCTTTTTCTCCGTCTTGCTCCTCTATCACTGGCCTCGGTTTATATTTAAGGGCTGTGAAATGAGGCAGCCGAAAGAAAAAAGCAGGAAATAGATGAACTGCAGAGGGAAGGATGGCAGTAAGTATGTGATTAGTGAACTGCAATGTGCTCCTGGTCTCCTTCGGGCTTGTATTGTCCTGCAAGTTTGCGTTTCAGATGAACACACACACACACACACACACACACAAAACACAACAGTGATTTTTTTAAACATACAAGCCACAATGATGCTTTAGTGATGCCAAGTTTTATTCCCTTTACAGCTGATCATGTGTTGTTATGCCTTTAGGGTGACCTTGTAATGCAGTAACCAACCAGAAAATGTTGCAATTATTCACACCTATCTTATGATGTTTTTACTTCTCTGGTTCTCTTTGTTTATGTGCACTGGGCATTTCAAGTTGCAGTAAAAAAGTAATGTGAGATCAGTACAGGAGGGGGGATATGTGACGGCTCTGTACCATATGTATATTGGGTCGTGCGCTTGGTTGTGTATGTGTTAGTGTGGACCTGCAGCTGGCGATAAGCGGGTGATCAATGTATGCCTCGTAATAGTAGTCCAGCACTGTTTCCATTTCAGCTCTGCGTAGGAGTCCCACGGCAGGTAGCAAAATAAAATAAGATTACCATTTATTTTTCTCAGTGCAGTTAGAGTGCAGTAATTAATGCGAACCTGAGCCTCATTTATCAGGGTTTTCTTTTCTGTATGCATGAAATGTCACGAGGCTTGACAGAGCACTTGTTAATTTGTAAATATATCATAAGATAATTAGTGCCTGTGTGAAACAGAGCCCAGAATTACCTCCACTTGTGACAGAACTATACATCTTTCTTCAGATGTGATGAATTATGAAACAAACACAAACTGTCCATATTTTTATGCCAATGCTTTGCCGAGACCTGTGCTGAGGCAATCATTTACTGCGTATGTGCTCTCTGTAACAATGAGGGCTGTCTCAGCTGTGACTGGCTGTGCTGCTTTGGCCCTGGTCTCAGGTGGTAGGTGGTCTTGCCAGGCAGAAAGCAGCCTGGTCTACAGCAACACACATCATCTATTCCTCTCAGTCTCATTTGCCGCTGTGAGACAGTGCTCTCATCACTTACCTCTCTCCATCAGCCGCAGTGATTGGCTTATTATCAGATGTCCTGCACAGAGAAAGAATGAGCCATGCATCACTGCACCGATCGCTACTTCCAAACACTCTTATGAAGATTTGTATACACACACACACACACACACACACACACACACACACACACAGGCGCGCGTGCAGACTTAGCAAACACACATATCAAAAACTACAAAAGACGGGCGCCTTTTTTGTTTCTGTCAGTTATGCTAACCTGGCAGGGGACACTTATATGTGAGTACATGGCGGTGTACACACGACAGAGTGAGAATTTCACAGATGCTGCATAATAAAACATGCCTGTGCTAATGCTTCAACACAAAACATGTTTATTGTCATTGTTCCATTAGGTGCCTTGACAGTAACTCACATTAAAGACCAATATTACATGTCAAAGGCAGTTTAGTCATGGTTAGCTCAAAAAAAACCGTCTTCAGTGGCTCTGGGGCAGCTTTCTAAAGCCTCGGGGTGAAGAATAGATGATGTTGTTATCAGGGGTAGCTTACCGTGGACTTTGAGCCTGCACATTTGTAAAGGAAAGTCAACAGAGTTATAGTAGTTTTGCTTTTTATGACTAGTTTTTATTTTTATAATGTAGTTTCAGTTTAGTTTCCAGAGTGGACTTCAGCTTATTTCGTATTATTTGAAAATGTTTAGTTTTACTTTAGTTTTTAATTACATTCAGTCTTAGTTTTAATCTTTTTAAGCATTATTGAATAAAGGGCATATGTTAGAGGTAAAATTTTGGAAAATCAGTACAGGTATTACATTTAAAACACAGAAACATGTTTCATGTGTAGTAGAAAGCAGAAATAAAATAATTAAATACTTGTGAATTGTAAAGTAGCTCTTCCATCCAGGGTCGTCCCGACTGTCATAGGCATAGAGATAAGGTGAGCGGGTGGAGCACAATATACAGGACACCAGTCTATCAGAGGTGAAGTAGCCTGCTTATGAAATATTTGCAATAGGCATAAATACTGTATTTATATATTGAAGATTAGTATAAATAGCATGCCTGCAGGTGCAGTCCCCAAACACTTGATCCAAAGTAAGCTTTAAATAAAATTAAATGTGCACAGACTTGTGTTAGAAACTCTAACTGATTTGTCCTTGACCTCAAATGTGGTTCAAATGGGTGTGTACTTCTGTAATTCTGTAGCAGCTTTACGTCTGTTTAGTGTGTGAAATGTATCAACTGCTGCCTGCACGTTCCCTAGTGAAATTGCTTGCAGCAAACACCACAGAGCGCATAAGTGAGTGAAGGAGTGGACAATTTAAACACACGCTTTTTTTCATTGCCAAGCTTAAGGTCAGTCAAGGGTGGACACAAAAAAAAAAGAAAAAAGAAAAACAAGTATATGTTTAATACACTGCAAGCTATGGATATACCAGGATGATGGTAGAATGACCAATGAGTTAAGTTAGAGTTGTGTTGGCCTCTTATAATCCTTTCAGCACTTAGTTGGTGTTGACATTTTGCAATTATTGTAAAATGCAATGATTTTTGCTTTTATGGATTTTTATGTCTTATTTTATGTATTAATAAATCACCCATTATCAAGTGTAATCAGGGATTAAAGTGAGATTTGGCAGGTGGAGGATTCGGTATATAGCAGTGCTGGAAATAAGTCAGAATAATTGGTGAGCTCCAGCAGATTTTTCTTTATGTACAGGCTGTGATCAGCTGGACTTTTCAGCTTCTCTGAGTTCCTGCTGCTCTATATGGATTTAGCTGACTGAATTCAAAAATATATTATATATAGGCTGTTACATGAACTATAAACTCCCCTCTATAAAGCTGGTATATAAAGGTGGAATTCAGTGAGCGACTAATGTGCATTTAAAGGGATTTCTGCTGCTCTTTATGTAACCTAACATTGATCGCGATCACTTGCAGAGAGCTACAGAAAGACCTAGAATCAGCAGGTACAATTGTTTCAAAGAAAGCAGTAAGTATTGCACTCACGGCCTGTATCCGTGCTCAAAAAGCCATTGCTGAAGGCAAAGCATGTTGAAACACATTTAAAGTTTGCTGAACAACATTTAGACAAGCCTGTGAAATACTGGGAGGATATAGTCTGGTCAGATGAGACCAAAAGTGAACTCTTTGGAAGCTATAATACACACCATGTTTGGAGGTCAAAAAGCACTGCATATCACATCAAACACACCGTACAGTAACAGTAAAGTTTGGACTCAGGAACATCATAGTGTGGGGCTGTTTTTCGGCACAGGGCACAGGCACATAAAAACTAAAGAAAGGACGAATGAAAAATGTACCGAGACATTCTTGATAAAAATCTGCCAATATCTACCAGAGTGATGAAGATGAAATGAGGGTAGAGACACCAATCCCAAACACACAGCCAAGAAAACTCTGAACTGGATTCAGAGAAAAAACTAAACCTGCTGGAATGGCCCAGCCAATCACCTCACCTGAATCCAATTGAAAATCTACTGAAATAATTAATTGAAAGAGGGTTTTGTATAATGTATTTCATACATTTTAGTAAGCATGTTCAATACTTTTTCCTTGTGTCATTTCTCAGTATTGCACATAACTTAATTTATAGACATCTAGGGTTATATGTAAGACTCTGCTTGGATTTGATCGCTTAATTAATTGATTTAAGGTACCAGAACCCTGTTCTGGATTGTTCTGCTACACTTTTAAGCTCTGGTTGTAATACAACAAATGGAAACTGCAATAGCTTTAAATGTGCACATTGCATGCCACCACTTTCACTGTAATATTGTAACAATCAGCTTTAAGATGATATTGGATCATGGCCTTTAGGGGGATAAAAGTCAGGATATGCAGTCATTTGAGTTAGTTTCATTATAATTTGTATTCATCCGTCTCAGCAGAAATTGTGTTAAACCCCTGAATGCCTCTTTAGAGTTCTGAATGTGTCTAGCAGCTACATGCATGTTCATATGGAAATCACACAGACTATGACTGTATCCTGCTTGTCTGCAGTCTTTTAAAGTAAATAAAAGCTATGATACTACATTGCATCATGAGTGAGTTAACAGTGCAGTGAAATGTACAGGGAACCAGCTGTTAGTACTTGTCTGTTTATACAACAGTATGCAGTCTATAGGCTTACACGGCTCTTCACTTGGCTGAAGACCACATTTATCATCAGTTAGTCTTTCCAACAAAATCTTTATGTAAAATCATTCTTAAACTCTTAAGACAAGCAGTAAGAGTCTGTGCAATGTATTAGCTGAGCTCTACAGGAGGGGTATCTGCGGCAGACAGAGTGCAGCGTGCTGGAATAATTTGTCTATGTTTTGAGCTTGAACTGACTTCAGCTATAGTGGGAGGACAGAAAGTCAAAGACTGAGAGAGAAAGGGTGGTGGCATAGGCTCCTTCTACATATTGGAGTCAATGGGTGCTGAGATTAGTTTGTGTGTGTGAGTGACTATGTAAATCTGAGAGAGAAAGAGAGGCTGTGGGTGTATTGGTTTGCCTGGCTGTATAGGTACAGATATATTTTTCAGCCTGAGGTGAACGAAGGTAACCACCAAAAGCCTTTAAAAGTCTCCTACCTTCCTTCTTTCTTATCCTCTTTGCACAATCCTTTCATTTTCTGGTCTCTCCACCATCAAGTCTCCAAACGCACTCTAATTCTGCAGCCAATTTCATATGGCATTTCTGCCAAAGTCTCCATTTTCCCTTCACTTCTGCCCACTCACTTGTCAATCCCCCTCTATTTCATGCTTTATATATTCTGATTTAGACCTTCTACCAGGCTGGTTAATCTCCTCCTCTGATGTTCCAGTCCACACCTTTTATTTTCCTGCTTTGAGGATCTTTCCTGTTTCTCTCCATCATCCTCTACTTGCCTCTCATCCTGACCTCTTCAAACCTTGCTCTAAGCTTTAGTCTTCCTTTTGTAAACTCAGAGACTTGCTTCCAGTCCTTAAACAGCATTGAACTGCATTGCTTTTTAGAGGACTAGAAGAGCTCTAGGGTATGTGAGGATGGGTTTAATTTGTGTGTGTGTATGCAAGTGTCGGGGGAAGTTGTAAGTGTTACTCGTCATGATTAATGTGCCATCATCTCCTCCTCCATGCAGATCAGACATCATAAGAAAGGCGTCACAAGGACAGGAAGTAGAGCAGCAGAAAAGTGGAAGTGTTTTAATAAGAGACATGTATTCTACCTATTTTAGAGAGAACATTGCTGATACAGTACTGTGCAAGTGATTCATCACACAGGACAAGTGGGGATGTATGTGATCAGTGCTAAATTCAGTCTGCACCATGGCAGTGTTGAAACATACAGAAAAAAAGAAAGATCCATACATCAGACAACTGATTCAAGTGAGCCAGGGATTACATGAACAGACAAAAAAAGAAGAAGACACTAGATAAGGATTGGGTAGAGGACATGAAACTGAATATACTCGACCGCTCCTGCATTTCCAAATACCATAGTTTCCACTAACTTTAAATGGTAAATGGACTGATTCTTATATAGCGCTTTTCTACTCTCTCGGAGTACTCAAAGCGCTCTATACAACATGCCACATTCACCCAATCACACCCATTCTCACAAGCACTTTATCTATACTATTAGTGCTATCTAACTACATTCACACACATTCATACTCCAATGGACGCATCGGAGAGCAACTTGGGGTTAGTATCTTGCCCAAGGATACTTGACATGCAGACTGGAGGAGCCAAGGATCGAACCACCAACCTTCCAATCAGTAGGTGACCTGCTCTACCTCCTGAGCTACAGCTTTACAACACTATTCTTCAAAATCTCCTCCATACTCGAGGTAAGGCTTAAAGATTATAGTGCAGGAATCACAGCTGGTTATGGACGGGTTTTTATTACAATATCATTAGCCATAATGCAATTTTTCAAAAACTTGAATGTGGTTTCCTGACTCTAAGTATTAACAGAGTTTCTGTATGCAGATACAATAAATAAAAAATGTTGGTACAGAATGTTACCAAGGGTTTTGCAAAATCATCAAATAACATTATTCTAGTCTGACACATTATTCCTCTCGGTAAGGCTGATCTTACCCATAATCAGGCTGCCATAGAGCAAAACAGTGAGAGGCTGAGTAGAGGAAGAAGGTACTGGTTTTTAGTTTATATCTGCATATATACTTTGACAAGTACAAGTGCTGAAGTGTTGAATCTGTTTGTTAATGCAAATATCTCATTAGCAAATTATATGGCAACTCAGTGCATTGAGGCATGCAGACATATTTAGGTTTTTCAGAGAATGGTCCTAAAAAGAGAAAATATCCAGTGAGTAGCAGTCTAAATGCCTTGTTAATGCTAGAGGTCAAAGGAGAATGGGTAGACTACTTTAAACTAACAGGAAGGGAACAGTAACTCAAAGAAATCACTTGCTACACCAATGTATGCAGAAGAGCATCTCTGAATGCACAACGTATCAAACCTTGAACCAGTTGGGCTACAGCAGCAGCAAAAGACCACAGGGGAAGGGGGAACCAAGGCTCCAATTCACATCGGCTCATGAAGTATTGGCTAATTGTCATGAACAATTAAGGCAGCTTTGAAAGCAAGACAGTGTTCAACCCAGTACTCGAATGATGGACCTAACAAAATGGTAAGTGAGTGTAACTCTTCACCTAAATGATCTGAACCCAGTATTGAATTGTGAGTGCAGCTGCGTAGAAGAGGGTCAGCTCAGATCTGAATGCTGTGAGTGGCACCTTGTCACAGCATCGTTCACAAATCTAAAAACTTAGTAGTAATTAAATGGTTGGACATCAAGTCAGTACACTGTAATAGCATTATTTGTACTGCCAAATTTGTAGATTTATGAAATCATCTTGATTACCAGTCTAAGGAGCTTGAAAAGAAAAGCATCTGGACTTCTTTAAGTTGCTTGAAGACGTTTCACCTCTCATCCAAGAAGCTTCTTCAGTTCGAGGGTAAAATGGTGGAGAGTCCCAGATTTAAGCTCTGTGGGAGTTTCCCACCGAGAGGGACAATGGACCCCCTAATGATCCTCTACCTAATTACATGAGCCAAGGTGTGAAAATGGGTGTAGGTCACAATCAGCCAAGGTTTCGGATGAGCTCATTGTGAAACCTGGCCCCACCCTATCATGTGATTTCCTGAGGTCAGATGGCCGAGGATGTAAGTGGGCGTTAAGGCGTCTGGGAAGGGATCTCAAAACTGGATTATAGATGGCAGACAGTTGGTGTCGTAAACCACCGCCTCTGTTCAAAGATGGTCGCTCACAGTGGACATAAATGGCTTCTTTCACTCCTCTCTCAAACCATCTGTCCTCTCTGTCCAAAATGTGAACATTGGCATCCTCGAAAGAGTGACCTTTGTCCTTTAGATGCAGATGGACAGCTGAGTCTTGTCCCGTGGAGGTGGCTCTTCTATGTTGTGCCATATGTTTTTGTGAAGTGGCTCTTTGGTCTCTCCAATGTAGAGGTCTGGGCATTCTGTACAGCATACACCACATTGTTAAGTTTGTGTTTAGGAGTTTGGGACTCTCCACCATTTGACCCTAGAACCGAAGAAGCTTCTCGGATGAGAGGTGAAACGTCTTCAAGCAACTTAAAGAAGTCCAGACGCTTTTCTTTCCAAGCTCCTTAGACTACGATGACCTGGATGACTAAGAACCTTCACAGACATCTTGATTACCACATTATCTATACTTGAATAGTACAATCTAATAATGATGAGAAAATGACTGATCAGATTAGGGCAAAATTAAGATTGTGGTTACACAGAAACACACATCTTGAGTTGAAGAATAACCAGTATCGAGCTTTACTTTTTGTATATATACAGCACTGTCAGTGGTGCTGAAAAATGAAATTACATGTAACATCGTGAGGTGCAGCATATGGAATAATTCGTGTGGATATAAGATTTGATTTGGGGTTTGGAGTTCAATAAAGAGGCTACCCAATCCATCACTGGAGCTACACTTGAGTCCTGTCTGCATGTCACAACATCCATGTTTGCTTGTACTGGTGAAATACGTTCTATAAATAAATACATAGTACATGGCGATCGTGGCTCAAGAGTTGGCAGTTTGTCTTGTAACCGGAAGGTTGCCGGTTCGAGCCCCGGCTCGGACAGTCTTGGTCGTTGTGTCCTTGAGCAAGACACTTCACCTACTGCCTACTGGTGTTGGCCAGAGAGGCCGATGGTGCGATATGGCAGCCTTGCTTCTGTCAGTCTGTCCCAGGGCAGCTGTGGCTACAACTGTAGCTTGCCTCCACCAGTGTGTGAATGTGAGAGTGAATGAATAGTGGAATTGTAAAGCGCTTTGAGGGTCTCAAAAAGCGCTATATAAATGCAATCCATTATTATTACACAGGCGAGTTATAAAAAGAATAGAATAACTACACAGTGATTTGTAGTTGAATAAATAGGCTAAAAGATGTTTAGGCTTTCATAAACCTGGTACCAGAGCTATGTGGAGAATTTTGTTAGCTTTAATAATGTGGATTGTATTTATTTCTGCTGAACTGTATTTATTAAGTCAAAGATGAGACACTACACACAAAAAAGTGTGTGCTTTCAGCCCTACATTTATTTTAAAACTCCTTTAAAAGGGAAAAACCTCAGTGGATGAATGTTGTGCTTTGTAATAAGGGTGTTGAAGAAATAATTGCAATTCCAGCATCATGGAGGATTGGGCTTGACTCCAGGTTACACTGCTTGCTAGGACTGCAGAGCGGGTGGATAAAGGGTGATACAGACAGGAAAAATTAATTAAAAATCTCTCTCGTTGCCTTTTTCCTTTTTATGCATACATAACTACTCACTGCTTATGACCACAGGGTTGAGAGGCACAAAACTGGGAGGAGGGCAAAGAATGAAAGGTTAGAGTGGGGTGAGATGCTGAAATAGAGATAGAGGTGGAGAGGTAGTAGAGTGATGGAGGTGAAAGATTAATGATAGCCTTTGCTTTCTCATGTAGTTATAGGTGCGAGTGCGTGTGTAAATTTCTGCTAAAGCATGTCATGTTTCTCTGCATTACTTTATTTTTTATTTTCTGCAGTATTTGCTAGGAAATTTACTGCTGATGGATGTATTAGCCAGTGTAAATGGCAGAAGAAAAGGCAGTCTAAAAATAGGAAACACAGAAAAAACACAACCAAGCAGAATTAAAAATCTTTAATATTGTGCATATTCATACATTTGTATGTGATACAGAATATTTTAAATATGTGGAATTTTGAGCCAGACATTACACACACACGATGTCTGATTAGTGTATCTAGTGTGTTATTCCCTTGGAGGCTAATGTCCACGAACCTGTGCCATATGTGGTCACACATTGGTCCATTTGAGTTTACTCTGGCACTGCCTAGATCAGTTTACTTATTATATTGATCAAAATACTACACAGTAGTGCCTATAGTGGTGCTATCGTCTGTCTTGTGTTCACCCTTACTTCTTTACAACTTCCGCACAAAGAGAGAGAGGTGTCAGGTGGCTGTGTAACAGCTGTAACAGAACCCACAGCTAAACAACATTGTACACCACTAAAATATTAATGTGCAGACTTGTGTTTCTGGTCCTCACGAGCAAGGGTGGGAATGTTTGATAGTCTAGCTGATCAGTTTCACACTTACATCTCAAGACAGTGTCCCAGGTAAATATTATTTTCTTTACTTACCAAATTTATATAAAATTGGGCCCGGGCATTTTGACTAGAGACCGGCCCACCAGGTATTATAGGAAAAGCCATAAAGCCTTTGAATGAAAATGAATGCTGTTGTGACAGTGATGTACACTGTCTTGTTGGTATATGTATGATTTCTATACATTTTACATCAGATAAAAACTTTGGTTGTAAGATTCAGATGATTATTTATTAAAAGTTAGACATTTTAAATGAGAATAAGAACGTATTTCTCTGTGTCCCCCTTTCCCTGTTAATGCCCTACCTGGCCCCCTGGCAAAACTTTGCTAGACCCACCCCTGCACAGTTACCAGCTGTCAGCTACTAGAAAAGGATCCTGGTGTTATTTGTCTCTCAGAAACAGTTCATAACGTCCCTTCAACTCATTCATGTCACCTTAAAGGTAAACCTGTTTCTCCATCACCTGTCCAGGTCTGATGATGCAGTAAGGACATCTCCTGGTTTCATCTTCATGTTTCCCTCTCACCAGATAACCAAACCGATATCATGACCAGCAGCTTTACAGCTGTGGCTCCAGCAAACTTCAGCTGATACTAGAAAGTAATATTAAATAAATTCTAACAACAGCTGATCAAGCTTAAACGTGCTGCTGTTGTTTAGTGCGACATCTGCCGGTTTCCTCTTTCTGCCGCAAAGTGGGCGATAAACAAACAAGAGAGAAAAGCCGATCAGCTGATCATTGATCAGTTTCATGATTGAAGTAGCAACAGGAGAGGGAGGGGGGGAGAATGAGAGAAGAAGAAACAGCTGTGCAGCGTAAAGACAGAATAACTCCACCTTTGTGTCTTTTTCCATCCTAGCTGAAGTCCGGGACAAACTGTGCTCCCTTTCAGCTCAATACAAAACGTGTAATATTTTCTCTGAATACGGGACGATTCCGTCTTTTTACTTTATACTTAGCTATGAGTCTAGAAAGTTCAAAACTTGCTTCCCTATCGTGATGCTAGTGAGTCATGGGTGTATTATTCTGTATAATACTAGTTTTGATTTTAGGAAATAAATCAAATGGAAGGGTGAAAATGAATTCATTAGAATGGATATAAAACTTTCCACCCACAGAATGCAAACCTTAAATATAAACGCAGTATATTTTTGTGCACCTCCAATATAATGGACTTTTTTTGGTATGGCTGAGAATGAAGCTGAGAAATGATGCAGGCTCTAAGAAACATTTGGTTTGTTTTTAATGTAGACATGGACAGCGTGTGTGTGTGTTTTGTGTGTGCATGTGAGAGTGCTTTCAGTGGGTTTTTAATCAAGGCGTCACGCTCTCAGTCCCGATTAGGTACAGCAAGCAGGGCTCTCCAGCCGGCTGCTTATGAACAACAGCACCCTTTAAAAAGCAGATAATGTTCTGACACTCGCAGTCTTAAAGAAAACGAACAAGTATCGCTCTCTGGTGCCCTATTATCCTCTCAAATCAGATCGATGCTGAGAGAAAATGAAACCCCAAAATAACAGGAAGGTGAGAGAAGCCTCAGGCATGAGATGTGTCCTTTCACCTAAAAAAAGGGGGAGAACAAGAGAATCGAATATGAGGAGCAACCAATATGATTCAGCATTGTGTCCTCTGGCCTTCCTCATGTCACAAGCTATTTTCAAAGATCATCAGATACGCACACACACACACACACACACACACACACACACACACACACACACACACACACACACACACACACACACAAACACACACACACACACAAATACACCCAAACTGCATGGGATGCAACAAACTGCAAGAAATGCACGGTCATAGTAATTGTGTTTTTCTGTTTGTGCATCTGCACTGACAATATGTGATCCTCACACTTCATTCCACATGTCAAAAGACATTACTCTTGTTGGTTCCCATTAATTGACTCATTTTTCTTTCATTTTATCGTTACCCAGCGTGTGCAAGGACTCATCTCCGGGCTCTGCTCCATCTATTGGAGACATCTTGGGGAACAGAAAAGGGAAGGTAATGACGATGAATATGTGCATAAATTACCTTGCCGTATGTGCATCTTTTTATAAGCAGAAAAGTTTCATGTGTGGGGGAAAAAATGAATAGTTTTGTTTTTAATGTGACAGCATTTTAACCGTAGAGGTTGGCAATAATGATATATGAGGACAGGTTTCATAACAAAAGAGAGAGGGTGACTATTCAACAACTGCTCCATTGTCTTGGCTGTATGATGATATTCATAAATTCAATTCAGCACTAGACACAATAGATGCAATGTGCACCTGGGCATCCACTCAGTATCATACAGCTCAGTCAGACCTACTGCGAAATGAGAAAACTCCAGCGAGTAATTAGAGCGTAACGACACAGAGCTGGTTTAAATGCACTGATAAACTTCTTCTCTCGCTACATTGTTACCAGCTCATTAACCTATGAGTATTTGTCTTTATACAAATAAGCAGAAACATAATGGATACCTCTATCAGAAGCTCTTCTCTGTGACCCAGTGATACAAATAAAATAAATTATTTGAATCAATTCTCATTAAGACATCTTCAGCCTTGCCTGCAGTTTTATGAAGCTGTACTGTGATATACAGTATCTAGCATTGACATGCTAACATCCTTGCAGTGAAAACACACATATTAGGAAACTAACACCTGCTTATTAGCATTACACACAAATTACAGGTAAGACACAAATGAATTTCATTATTTTTTCAGGAATTATATTCATAAGCCAAGTTCAAAATGTAACCAATTTTCATATTATTATTATTGTTACATTACTATACCTTGATAGTGCAGGCTTCTTTACTGTGTGTTTTTTCCCTGTCTCCCTCCCCTCAACCCCAATGGGTCACAGCAGATGGCTGCTCCTCCCTGAGCCTGGTTCTGCTGGAGGTTTCCTCCTGCCTCCTGTAGGGAGATTTCCTTCCCATTGTCGTCAAGTGTTTGCTCATAAGGGGTCCAGACACGTGCAGAGCGGGGGAGAAACACAAGTTAACTCAGAGACACAGACTTACTATACTTCTTCCATACAGACTGATGCGACAAAACCAGTAAGTAGGTGTACAGCGTACACTGTAGTGTATAGCACCCAGGAGTATTGGCTTATTACGTACACGTTGGTAAGTTGTTTTGTGGCAACTGACGAACTGAAACAAATGAGCGTGCTGTGTTTGCAACAGCGCGACAAACATTACCTGTCCTTTTATTAACTGCACAAGTAGTGCTGGTCATAGCTGCTGGCTACCTGTGTAAGGCTGTCATGGGTCTGTAGCTCTGTCCACCGTTTTAGGGAACGTATTTAGTTTTAAAGCAAGTTTCCGGGCTTTTCCTGCCTTTCTGGGGGGGTCATATTTCACTAAAAACGATCTAATATGCATGTCCATATACTTATGCATTATTATAATTATAATATTTTAAAAAACACACGCTGTATTTTAAAGAACATACATTAAGAAGCAGATTATATTAGATTTATATTTTAAATAAGACAAAATTTGGATTTTACAGCAGTTTAAAACAGTTTAAAAATGTAATAAGCTTTGCCCCTGCACAGAGTGGATAGTGAAACAAATGGAATCATCATAAACACATTTCATATTTATTACTTCCCCCTCCTCATTGCTTTATTATTGTAGCTCTAGTAATAAATAATAATGTAAGGATTCTGGATCAGCACCATGATGCCCATAGTATATACAGTATTCTGAAGAAGGTCTAAAATGTCACTGTGTGTGCGTGCATGTGTGTGTTTTATTTAGATGGTTTTAAAAAAAAATATTACTCATGATATAACATTGTCCAGACATGGCTGGTAAGGACATGAGGAGGAAACAGTAGGAGCTGTGTGAGGCTACTAAAGGCAGAGCTATAACACTTTTCTGTCAGCATTTTATTATAGATTAAGTGCAAGAGTTGTTAGGTGTGGATAATTAGATTATAGTTTATTGCAATAGCAAGTTGTGCCTTGTTCTCAGATAGACAGATAGTGGAGAGTGATATATGAGATGATGGGATGGAAGGAAGAAGAGAAGCAAAGAGTGATTCACAGGCAGAGCCTAAATTATTTCTCACAGTTTTTTGTTGGCTTATGGTTCCAAGCACTGTCACCAATCTTTGCATTTTGTTATTATCTCATGACACTTGTTTAATCAGCTACCATCTCTCCTATGGACTTTTTAATGTCTACAGTGTAAGATCAACACAGCCCTGCCCTCCAGCACTATCAGCAGCAGGAGCAGCAGAAACCCCTCAACAGCAACATTGTACCCATCAGGTAAAACATCGGCTACGTTTGCTTTGCCTTATTGCCCATATTAGATTCTTGATGAATGTGTGTTGTTGTTATTCAGCCTGGTTCAATGTGCCCCTTTTTAACTTTGAGCACCCGCCCCTTTAAACCTCTCTGCATGGCCCTGAAGGGGTCATTTGATTGTTGGGGTCTTCTCTCTATTATTGTAGGCGTATCTGGCCCAGGAACAAATATGATATAAATATTTATATAAAAGTAGATATTGTAAATCTTTGACTCAATGCATAATCGTTAGCTTAATTATGTTAGTGGCAAAGATCTAATATCAAGGAAAAACAATAATCCTTTTTTCTTTAGAAACTGGTAGTTGGCCAACTGGTAAGGGAAAATATTATAATTGTAGTATATCATAACTGATCCTGAGTAGACAACTGCAGGGTTTTTTTCCACAAAATTATGACATCATAAAAATGTGACTTGTCATTTGCAGTGCTGAACCTGATCCCACATTAATTGTGTTGATGTAGGATCAATACCAACATGAGGATATCAGATTGTGCATTATTATAGGTTCTTTATCTTACAATAGACAATAAACTGTCTTGAGGTGACTTGTGATTTGGATCTATTTAAATAAAGCTTAATTGAATTGAATTCCAAGTTGACAATGCCTGGAGTCATCAGGCTCAGACTGTGAAAGAGTGGTTCAGCCACTTTCACACATGGATTGGCCACCACAGAGGCCAGACCCTAACCCCACTAGAAGTGTTGGGGATGTCCCAGAGGAGATTGCACGCAGTGGTGTAACTCTCCCACGATCAGTATAAGATCTTGGTGAAAACTTAAGGGAACTCTGGTTGGAAATAAATAGGTTTATTAAAATGAAAGCATGCTGTCATCAGTCAGGCTGCAGCACATTTGTGAATGTGTTACCCAAGATAAGTTGAGATAGGTCCCAGGTAATGTAATGTATAATGTTTATATACATTCACGGCAAACTCAGAACACTGACAAATTACACCTGAATCAAAAATAAATATTTAACATCAAGAACTGATGTAGCACATCCTTGGGATCATTATTTAGGACAAGACATTTTGTAATAAAATGCTTGGCTAGCTACCCAGAATTTTCCTATTACCCATATGGTCTGGAGCGACTATGTGATGGAATACTGAATGAGCAACTGTGACAGATGCCCTGTTTATGGCTCTGAATGGAAACTTCTGATTCACGGGGAGTGTGCCTTCTGCCTTCTGTTCATTCCTGCCACAGTTTTTGATAATAATGTTATATCAGCAGGTGATGTGAGGCAATCACCCACAGCCCCACCGCTGACCTGCTGACACTCAATCACTTATATACACACCAACGTTTTTGGAAGTGATGATGTATTACCTATTTCAAGTGGCAGAATTGAGATGTGAAAGGTGAGGCAGATGCTTAATTCAGTCTCCTCTCGCTCCATGTCTCCTACTGATGAAATCTAAACACATATCAGAGGAAAGTGCTGCTCGGCTCTCTGCAGTGGCCTCGAGAGATTTTTAGATTTGATTGTAACGTTTTAATTATAGCATAAAAGACCTCAGTGGATCTACTAGCTGACTCCATTTTCAAGCTGCTGTTTCCTTGTTACAGTTAGAGGGCCCTTGGCTCCCTGCAGGAGTCCTGACCATCAGCCTTGACATTAAATTAAGAAGCAGCTAAGCTTTTCTCTTTGAGGTTGAAACTCACAGTGCTTCTTAATTTATTCCCATCTATGTGAGTATTTTGAGGTAAAAAAGAAAGGAATATTATGATGCAAAATGCAGGTGTACTCTCTGAATTTGATAATAAGTTCATCAACCTGCATTTCCTTAGGGCAGCCGTGATGGGATCATGCACTTTGAATTTTGGCTGATCAGGCTTTTGTTGTGGATTTTTGTGATATCGTCAATGCAAGTTCAACAAAACCAACAAGAAGGTGATAAAGAAGTAAACAAAACACAATCTGTGCGTGCCCACACAGTGCTGAGCAGAAGTCTAAAGGTTTAGTTGCTCTCAACTAAAAATTCAGAGACAAAGCTGCTGTTTTCTCAAACATGTCTCCAGAGAATTAATCTTAATTACTTCGCAAATCTCTTTGGTTTTTGTCTAGGATGATCTTGGTCAGCTCAGTGACCGCAAGGTGCACAGGTCCTGTGGCTGCAAAACAATCCAAACGTATCACCTCCCCTCCACCATCATGCTTAATGGTTGGTAAGAGATCTTTGTGTAAAATATGCTGTGTTTGGTTTTCATGAAACGTGGTGCTGTGCATCATGGCCAAACATCTCCACTTTGGTCTCATCAGTCCAAAAGACCATTGTTCCAGCAGTCTTGTGAGTTGTTCATATGTAGCTCTGCAAACTTAAGCTGCGTTGCCATATTCTTCTTAGAGACGTTCAAACAAGAAAGCTTGTTTACTCTTTTTCCTATAAAACCCAATTCTGAAAATGCTAAAACACTATTTTAAATGTAAACAAAACCAGAATGCAATAATTTGCAAATCATTGCATTCAATATAGAAAACATTTTAAATATTTAAACTGAGGCATTTGACTAGTTCATGAAAA
Source organism: Neolamprologus brichardi (assembly GCF_056152115.1). Lineage (NCBI taxonomy): Eukaryota > Metazoa > Chordata > Actinopteri > Cichliformes > Cichlidae > Neolamprologus > Neolamprologus brichardi. The sequence goes on from NC_142121.1 coordinate 24,607,105, forward strand.
AAATATGAGCACATTTTGAATTTGGTTGGTTAACATATCTAAAAAAAAAAAGGGACAAGGAGCAGAAGGCTGGAAAAGTAAGTAATAGTAAAAAGAAACAGCTGGAGGAATATTTTGCAGCTAATGAGATTAATTGGCAACTGGCAATTAATAATTAACATTAATTAACATAACTGGGTCTTGGAGCATTTTAGAGATGCCGAGTTTAGATGGGTAGAGGTTCATCAATCTGCAGAAAAATCTACAAAATTGTGGAACAATTTCAGAATAAAGTTCCTTCAGTGAAATTTGTGAATATTTCATTATCTACAGTACGTAATATCATCAAAAGATTAAGAAAATCTGGAGAATTCTTGCAAGGCGCAAGGGACGAGACTGAAAATCTTTGACTGATCTTCAGGCCTACAGCACGGCATTAAAAACTGACATGATTCTGTCGCAGAAATCCCAGCATGAGCTCAGGAAAACTTCCAGAAATCCCTGTGTCTGTGACACAACACAGTTCACTGTGCCATGATCCAGAAATTCTGCCATCTTCTCTGAGCCAAAGCTCATTAAAAATGGACTGAGGCAAAGTGTAAAAATGTTCTGTGGTCAGATGAATTAAAATTTGAAATTGTTTTTGGAGAACACTGACGCCACATCCTCCAGACTAGAGAGGAGAGGGACCATTCGGCTTGTTATCGGCGCTCAGTTCACTCAGTTTTGAATCAGCCTGCCTGGAGCCCAGGCATTTCACCAACTGCAAACATTTAGCACGCCATGAAACAAAAAATATGACAAAGAAGAACAGTAGACAAGAATGGGACAACATTCATCTCTCAAAAGTCCAGCAGCTGTTTTTAAAAGACATCAAATACAAAAAGAACTTGTTTTTTCTTTAAAATGGTAAGATGGTCATTTCTCAGTTTAAATATTTGATATGTTTAGAGATTAGAGATTAATTAGAGCTTAATGACCAAAAGATTAATGAGTGACCCAAGTGTGTTATTATATAAAAAAGGAAACAACTACATTTAGAATTTGTACAACAATATTCTTTTTTGTAAAATTCTACTTTCAGTCTGTAGTCGTGTGGCTGGTGCCCACAGACAAGGCAGAGGCAGAGGCTTTAAAGTAAACGGAAACTTGTTGTGTAGGTCTGTTTTTGTGTTACTCTGATAAGTAATTTGAAGGCCTGTGGGTTGATTAGTAAAGACAGGTGGGCTAACCGGTATTTAGGCCATGCAAGACCCAGTTTAGGCCTGTGTGATGGTGAAACTGATGCAAATGAGCTTTTAAGCTGTAGCTAGTGAAACGGCATTCTCTGGAGCTACTTCATTTATCCCCTCATCCTCTCCTAAGCTGGGGATCCAGACAGTCATTGGAGGCTCGTGCCTGAGTTTTGGGAAGCGACGGAGTCATCAGTGACCCAGATGCCCTGATCTTCTGTCCATCAAAGCCTCTGTTTTAGGCCTGAAATACGCTCATCTCCCAGAAGCTATGCCTGTCACTGTCTGGGCTCCCGTCAGAAATTTTCTGACTAAGAGCCTTGCGGTCTGCAGTGGCACGATAACAAAAACATCTCTTCCCTGTTAGGCTGCAAGCGCCTCTCCCCTCTCATGGTAAAAATAACATCAGGCCCAGAATATTAAAGAGGGAATGTTTTTTTGGTGATAGTTATCGTCTGTAATTGCATTGCCACACCTGATTTTGTGTTCTTTCTGTGTAGCAAGTGGCTGCTACTAGTGGATTACAGTTGCCATGGTTTCTTCTGTTTTGATCATTCTTATATAATGTTATTGGTGACTGGTTGCTGTGAAAAATGAGCACACACACACACACACATTCTCAGTTTATGTCAGTAAATGTTGCTAACCACCCCCACATTCTTGTCCTTCCTCGAAGAGAGCAGCCCGAGGACAAACAACAGCTCCTCTCACATCATCTTCCTCTCTCCTATACTCATCACACCCTCTGTCTCTTTCTCTCTCCTTATCGCTCTCTCATTGCCTCTCTCAAGTCTTCCCTTCTTCCAGCTTTATTGTCACCATTTTCTCTCCTCTCCTGCCCCACTTCTCCTCGATCCACTTTATCTCTCTCAGTCATAGCTGCATTGATTTTCACAGGGCCTCTCCCCTGTCATATCTCCATATCTCTTAATTCGCACACACTCCATGTCTCTACACCTTGCAGATTTGTTTTCATTTTAACACAAACACACACCACCTCATGCACACACACAGTCTTGTATCCAGGACACATTACAATGCCTTGCATTCATTTTCTCTAGTCTTACTTTAACCTTTTCCAGAGCCACTACTTACCTAACCCTGACCTTAAAATATGTCTTCACCTTATGGGAACTTGCTTTTTGAAGGCAGACAGGTCATAATGTGACTATGTAAACAGAGTTAGGTCCTCACTCACATTATGAGTAATACCACACACACACACACACACACACACACACACACACACACACACACACACACACACACACACACACACACACACACACACACACCAATGTCCTTTTTCTCTATCTCCAGCTGTCTGGAGCCAGCCACACACACACTCTGTCTTCCCCATCCAGAGATGATTTTTATTAATCTCTTTTTCTACTTTTCCACCAGTCTCCTCTAAAGTACACATCATCTCCATCCCAATAAGCTCTGTTGTCACCCCCCCCCCCCTTTTTTTTTTTTTTTTTTTTTACATTTCCTGACACTCCTTTTCATTTCCCCTCTCATCACCTGTCTTTTCATGTCAGAGCTTTTTGTTTTGACTTTCTGTTGGAAGTCACATACACTGGCTCTGACTGCCTGCTGATTCTTCTGAGTGAGGCAATGTGTATTTGTGGAGCCTACAGGGCGCTCAAGAGCTGCTGAGTGTTTGTGGAGCAAATTGCTGATGATGTCTTTTACTCTCACTGATGCTATCACTGAGAAACACACAATTTGTGCGAGTGTCCTTCTGTAAATTTACATTTATTATGTTCTTTAAGTTTTTAGTATTCATGGCCACTGGTTGGTTGCAATGGAGGTAAATGGACAGACGATGTTACTACATTTACAAGCATTTAGTTTTACCTTGTGGATCATCTTATTTCCATCTTGTTTCTTTGGAGCCAGAAAAAGCAATATTTGGAGAAAATGGGTTGAACTTAATTCGCTTGGTTAACAAGATGATTTTCTATGTACCCAGACATCTGCTTATTAGTGCTACCATGAAAAATAAAATCATAGATGTTCATTATCTAAAAACTTTTGGTGCACTTAACTACACAGCTGATTATTTGAAAAATGTTCCAAAGTGTGCCGTCGAGCACAACAGAAAGTTCCTGTTCAGTGAGTCGAACAACATGAGGTGACACCTAGCAGACAACTAGCCGCCTAGTTGGCACTGAATGTGCCTAAACCGTTAATCATGCATAAAGTTAAGCCTTAACACAAATTAATTAGGGGAATTATATGAGACTTCACCCAAAACTTAATCTGCTGATCCAGAACATGTTAACTAACACGGTAGCATTTTGGTATCTGTCCATATGTTTGCAAACATTTGCTCAGCAATTTGTGACATCAATATACTATTGTTAATTATACATTCTGAGGCAGATCTGATCATTTATATAGTGCTGTGCAAAAGTCTTCATCCACTTCTCTTTTCTTTATATTTTGTTTCCAACAGTCAGACTTTCTGGTAAAGAGGTCTTAAGCAATAGTTCTCCAGGCCTCCTGGAGGTCCTTCAAATTTTTTCCTTTGGAGGTTGGCTGCCTTTTTACTGATTTTTAGCCTAATCCCTGTACCTCACCATTTTCATTTTGTTTGTTTGTTTCTTGTTAAACCACTTAACACTGCCCTATGAATCATTCAAGCATAGAAAAGGCACCAAACTCAAAGTATTATGTCCACACATAACAGACAACTTAGCAAAGAGCCGATTTTAAATTGTATCTTTAGGCACTTTGTTGCTAGCAGCTTGTCACTACACGAGTGGTTCACCGTGCCCCAACAAGGTGATTCCCTTAAACTTGGGATATCTTCGCATGGCCTGCAGTGTGTCCTTAAAAAATTGCCAACGCTGGACTCGTGGAAGACAAAAGAAGAAGTGGTGGTCCAAAAAAGTATTTCCAGCAGATAACCAGTATCTGAAAGTCATGTCCTTAAGAAACAGGAAAAACAAAAACCTCCAAAACAAACCCAGAAACATGACCTGAGAGATGCATCTGGCCCATCAGTTGATCCATCTGCTGTTCACTGAAGATTCATCAGAAATGGTTTCAGTGGAAATGTGGTTGTCAAGGAGCCATACTTAAGGAAGGAAACAGGGAGGAAAGGCTGAAGTATGCCAAATTACACAAAAACTGGACTGAAAATCCCAGACCCCACATATCAATATTCCTGAAGAAGTATGGCAAACATCCAACATCCAAAGAAGAGCTTTGAATATCCTTCAAGAAACCTGGAGAACTATTCCTGCAGACTACTTAAATAAATGACAAGTAAGCTGCTAAGAGAGTTCTAACAGAGGATGAAGAATAAAAGTGGTCAAATATTGATTTTTCAAGCTCACTAGAATTGGACAAACTCTTTTTTGCCTTACATTCTGTATTTCCATCTATGTCTCCACGTGTTTCAATAAATTGCTGCTCCTATTACATAGCAAAAAATAAACAAATAAGGGTTGTCTCAAGATGTTTTGCACATTGTTGCGCATCTGAAATCGGTTTCACAAAGCCAATTTGTTCTGAAAATATTATGGTTTGAGAGCTGAAACCATAACAGGAGCAGATGACGGTGTTGAGAGTCCACTGCGAGGCATAAATTATTGTTACAGTACTTTCAGACCGAGCACCTGGGCAACGTATGTAGCTGTTTGGATCAGAGCATTTTCTGCTCAAAGCACAAAGGGGGGAAAAAACATGTTTGAGGTTTTAGGCTGTTTTCTAGCTTACAGGGAGTCATTAAATTTTTCAGGGGTGCAGGACTGTATTCAGCTGTGTACTGGAGGTAGTGAGGTACAACTATTCAGGATAAAAAGCTCCCAGTGAAACAAGCAAACAATGCCTTCCAACAGCAAACTGGCACTTCCTTTTATCAGGGTGATCCTGGTTGACTTGCTTTTATTCATTGCAAATATTTAGTGTAGTTTTTAATTACAAAGAGTTGTCACTTTTATCACTTGCTGTTCACTTCAGTCTTGCAGAGCACCAAACCGCAAGCCGTGACTGATTAAAAAAGCATAGATGAACACAGTTAGCTGCTGAAGAGCCAGACTTGGTATGAGACCAAAAATGGGGAGAGAACATTCATCAGGTGTGGAGAACATGGCCATGTGTCAGCTGCATGTGTAATGGCTTTGTCAGTGTGCCATTACAGCTTTATTAAAGTAATAATAAATCAATGCTTCAACACTTTACTGCCAAGTGACCAAAACAATCAGTTTATGTGTTGCCCTGTTCGTGCCAAAGAGACTAAATCCATTATGAGAATTTGATTTGAACCACACACTCAAATAAAGTGACACAGATCAACTATATAGTTTAATGTCATTTCCTGCAGCAGCCATTGTTGTATACATGATGTGAAAGCACACTGCACAAAATGCTTCAGGCCCATCTGAAGCCGCATGGCAAAATTCTGGACACGAGCCAAAGTGAGAGATGAGGGCATGTGGCGACCCTCGAGGGACCCGCATAGAAGATCAGTCCATCAAAAACCTAATTTCTGAAGCCTGCCTTGTCTCACCTGAACAGACATCCTTATCACTTTTTAGTTATCTTCTCCCTCAACCAACATTTGTTCCCTTCTTCCTCCCATTCCCCCCTGCTACCCACTCATATCACATCACATTTTCTTCCCATTTTTCTCCCGCTCACCTGCTCTTTCGACTTATATTTCACACTGTACTCATTCACAACACATCACATAACCGTTTGATGTATTTCATATGTCAACTGTCCATCGTCCCCTCTCTTCCCGTTTCCCCTCTCCTATTTATTTTCTTACCCTTCAATTTCACTGTTGCCTTCCTCCTGCCCCTCCTCCAATTCCCCCCCCCCCCCCAAATCCACCTTCTCCTCCTGCTCACAACCCTGCTCACGTCCAGGTCTGTTTCCACTGATAAGACTCTCAGTGGCACCCACACACACACATACACACACGCACACTAGAGCAGATAACAGTGTTGTACTGCCGACAGCATCACAGTTACCCGCTATTCCTCTCTTCCCTAATTTTGTTGCTAATGAATGGGCCATCAGGGATTTTTTTCTCTCTCAGCCAAATAAGAGCAGCAGACATGCAAGAATGAGACGGGCAACACGGAGAAGGTAAACACCAGAGGACAAAAAAAGTTATCCTTTTCTCATAAATCCATTTTGTTTTCAGCTGCACCCAAAGCAAAGTTATTACCTGCCATGGCGTGGCTGGCTCAGGTACAGAGCAGAGAGTAAGCTGCCCTCTCTCAGACACAGGCTGAGCCACAGGGCAGTCAGTTTGTTATCGCCAGACACAAATAAAGTGTTTCTGTCTGAGAAAAAAAAAGAAAAGAGACTTTTCTAGATCAACCACTGATAAACACAGGTGTGGACTAGCGCTAAATGTATCACCCACTTGTATGTATGGCTTTTCGCTGCTTAAAATGTTCAAACGTCTGCATTACTTTGAGAATACGTCAACAAAATGAATTAATATGAAACTGAAGAAATACTTTAATTTCTTCTGATTTTGTTTTATTTAAAAATGTCAAAACTGTTACAGAAAACATAATTGAAATTGCAATTAAGCAACAAGCCTTCAGTTGTGCACTTTCTGCTTTAGGTTGTACTGGCAATGTAGTTTCAGCAAAGGCTGAAAAAATAGAGTTGTTCAAGATGAAGCTGTTGACCAGTGGCATGTCTTAACATTTAACATAAAGTCTTCTTAACAGTAAATTCACTCCTTCCTATATCTTTTTCTGCAAAACACAGAACCCACTGAAAAACAGTGTCCTGAAGGCTTGTGTTAGCCATAGCTGAGTTTTCCATGGACTCTTAGTTTAGTTCATACCACACTAGAGTTATATTTGGAAGAGAGTATAAAGTACCTCTTAATGTAGACATATGGAGTCTTGTGCGCAGAGACTCTGTGAAAACTTAAGAGTTACATCTCAGGCTCTACACGCCTCAGTTAGCACATTAAACGCTACCGTGACATGACAGTACAATTAGAAAAAGACTGAAGAAGTGTGGCTTGTTTAGAAGTGTTGCCAGGAGAAAGCCTTTTTTCTATTAAAAAACAAACAAACAAACATGCCAGCACAGCTTGCATCTGAACAAATTACAAGACAGATGAGTCCAAAATGGAGATGCTTGGTCATAATGACCATAATGCACATCACCACGTTTGGCACAAACAGCATAAACACCTCATACCAACTGTCAAGCACGGTAGTGACAAGGTTTTGATTAGCACTTGTTTTGCAACCACAGTATCTGAGCACCTTGAAATCACTGACACGACCATGAACTCCTCTGCATACCAGAGTATTCTAGAGTCATACGTGAGGCTATCCATTCAACAGCTAAAGTTTGGCTGAAACTGGGTCTTGCAAAAGCATGAACCAGTCAAAGTCCAGACTTCAACCTGATTGAAATGTTGTGGGGGATCTTAAGAGAGTTGTGGTAATGTAATGTTGTATAGAAGAGTGGGCAAAACGTCATCCACAATGAAGAAGAGCTTGTTAACTATGAATCAGATAGCCAGTGGTTCAGTCCTTGGACCTTAGAGTAGGGGGTTGGTCTGCACCCCAATTTTCCTACACCCCGTTTCACACACCCTGCCAGGTAAGGGGGGCTTGTTTTTTTCTGCCTGTCCTACCTTAAACATTGTCAGACTGTATACCACTTATGATGTAATAACTGAAATAACACAAACAGAATTGAAGAAATAAACAGATAAAGCCTGAACAAGAGGAGCCTGTAGAGAAATTATAGAACTGATCTTGGAAAAGAAAAAGGGACAGGTTTGGCACAGCAGTGAATTCAGATCAAAATTCAAATTGCAAAAGCTGCCAGACAGGCCAGGATTAAAAACAAACAAACAAAAAAACTTAAAAACTCACTCCTTGTACAGATCACTGAAACAGAAGTGCCAAACTATCTTTTTGTGTTGTAGCATTTTCTCCTTTTGTTGCTTAGTTACGTAGCTGGGTTTAACACATTGTTTTGCTTGGTTTTGTTTCATGTATGGATTAGGTAGCACTGTTTCTTCAAAGATAGTTGGATTTGTCTGTTGTTTGCTGGCTGTGGTTCATGTCAAAGTCCTCTGCTTTCAGTTACTGGGATATCATCCTTGACCAAGCAGATATGAATAATAGAATAGAATAGAATTCAACTTTATTGTCATTGCACATGCACAGGTACAGGGCAACGAAATGCAGTTTGCATCCATCCAGAAGTGCTTTAGTGATATAGATATATTACAATATATATTAGCAATAATATAGATATGTAAGTATATTACAGAAATGGGTCTATTATGGTATGTTATAAGGTACACGGTATGAAGTATGTTGTGAATATTCTATAACTATAAATATGTACAGGCTGTAGTGAGTACAAGCTATGAACAGGATATAAATATGAAATAAAAAAAACTATACAGAAATCTGAGACATACAGTTATACAGAAATGTGAACTCTGCAAGTTATAAACAGTTGTAGGATTAAAAATTATCGTATGTACAGAATGATTATTTACACAGAGCTATACAGTAGTGCAGTTAAGATAAGTGAGATATGTGGATAATTTCTACAGAGGCTATATAAAGTGCTAGTGGTTGTGATTGGTGGTTCAGTCCATGTTATTATTGCGTGTTTGAGGGTACGGTTGTCAGGCGTTGTGTGGAGGCGAGGAAGAAGGAACCCAAACGCAGGACTCACAGGTAGGTGAAGACTGGTGGATGTTTATTATAAGGAGTGGAGGAACAGAGGGTGAACGGACACTGACTGGCTGGAACACTGAATGGCTGACTGACTGAGAGAACACGGGGAGGACAACATCACACGAACATCATCAATGACACGACAAAGAACGAATAGAAACAGAAGACTTAAATACACAGATTGATGAGGATGGTAATGAGAGACCGGTGAGTACACAGCTGAACATAATCTGGCTAACGGCACGAGACGAGCTAACACAGGAACAAACAGGAAGTGACGAAATAAACTGAATGTGAACAACACGGAAAGCACTGGGTCACCGACCCAGGAACCCTGACAACGGTTGTCCATTGTGTGTGTGTGTAGGTGGTTGTGGGTGTGTGTATGTCAAGTCCATGTGTTTAGTGTGAGTCAGATGTCAGGAGGCAGAGTTCAGGAGTCTGACAGCTGTGGGGAAGAAGCTGTTCCGGTACCTAGTGGTCTTAGTCTGGAGGCTCCTGTAGCGCCTCCCAGAGGGCAGGAGGGTAAAGAGTCCATGTGATGGGTGACTGGGGTCTTTGATGATTTTCCAAGCCCTTTTCAGACACCGTTTCCTGTAGATGTCTTTTATGGCAGGAAGTGGTGCTCCAGCGATGCGCTGGGCAGTTTTCACGACCCTCTGCAACGCCTTCCGGTCCGAGGCAGAGCAGTTCCCATACCAGACTGTTATACAGTTGGTCAGGATGCTCTCGATGGTGCAGCGATAGAAGTTCACCAGGATGTCTGAGGACAGGTGGTTCTTCCTCAGAGTCCTCAAGAAGAAGAGGCGTTGGTGAGCCTTCTTGACCAGCTTGGAGCAGTTGGTCGTCCAGATGAGATCCTCGGAGATGTGGACTCCCAGGAACTTGAAGCTGCTCACACGCTCCACAGCTGTCCCCTTAATGTGGATGGGTGGATGTGGGTCAGCATTCCTCCTGTAGTCCACGATAAGCTCCTTGGTCTTCTCGGTGTTAAGCAGCAGGTTGTTTCTGTCGCACCACTCAGCCAGACGATCCACCTCCTCCCTGTAGGCGGCCTCATTGTTGTCACTGATGAGGCCAATCACCGTGGTGTCATCTGCAAACTTAATGATGGTGTTGGAACCATCAGCAGGTCTGCAGTCGTGGGTGAAGAGGGAGTAGAGGAAAGGGCTCATCACACAGCCTTGTGGTACACCGGTGTTCATTGTGATTGTAGATGAGCAGCGGTTATCCAGCCGGACATGTTGGGGGTGGTTGGTCAGGAAGTCCAGTAACCATTTGCAGATGAGGGAACTGATGCTCAGGTCTGTCAGTTTCCTGATGAGTTGTGAGGGGTGGATTGTATTGAATGCTGAACTGAAGTCTATAAACAGCATTCTGGCGTATGTGTTGTTGTTGTCCAGGTGTGAGAGGACAGAGTGCAGTGAATAAATAATACCTTTGAGTGAAAAAAACAAAAACAGTGAGTGAGTAAAGTCTTACTGGTAAAGTCTTACAGAAAAACAATTTCTTCCAATTATTAATGCTAAAGGTGGTTGTAACCCTAAGCTATTAAATAATTGAACTATAATGGACTTGGAAAAAAGAAGGACTTGACCTTTGCTTATCGAGCAATAAATGTGTACATTTTTAACACATAAGTCGCCATGCTTTCAGACTTTGACATCCCCAGTATAGAGTTACTTGATGCGAAATAGCTCAGGTAATACAAGCAGCTGGTGGTATTTTTGGCAGTGTACCACAGTCACGGATAAAAATTCCCCCGGCTTTTGATGGTCAGCTTTTTGAACAGACTGAAATGTAGAGAAGTTGCCAAACACAACAGTAATGGACAAGGCGGTGATTAGTTTCATGACACAGCTGCTTACAGGGGTTATAAAGACTGGAACACACACAAACACAGAAGAGGCAGCTAATATATATTCATGTTTAATCAAATCTTCTGTTTTCTGTAAGAAGTTGCTCTTATTGTGGAATTAATTTGCATATTTTGAAGTAAGCCTAAGCGTAAGCCTGTGATTCATGCTGTTAGCCTGAATCATTTCCAAGCGAGATAAAAAAACCTTGTTGGGTTTGAACATCAAAAAATTATGCTAAACAGCTCCATTTATTATATACATTCACCTGTATTTGGCTGGCTATACCTTCCTTGCAGTAGCTTTTAGTCACACCTAGCTCCTTTATGCAGGTTCAGTTTCCACCCAATAATTCCTTTTATATTTCTTCCAAGCCATCTGATACAATGATGTCTGACCCACGTCCCACCTGCACTCAGAATTCAAATGCCATCGTATTCTGTCCAAAATGTCAGTGCAACTTAAATTCCTCCCAAATGTGGGCTTTCGAGAAAGAAGACTGTCACTTGGGTTCAGTGTGTCACCCACAGCTCTTGCATTTGTAGTCTTAATGCTAACACTCTGCACCCACTGTGACGGCACATTGTGCACATATCACTGTACAACCACATCAGTGTATCCTCCGCTGTTTAAGGCAGACCCAAGGAATAAATTCCACAATTTTAAGTTAGATTATTTTTTTATCTTAAAGAAGAGTGTGGAGTTCATGAAAGGTGGTAAATCTTCAGCCATCAGTCTTAGCTAGAACAATTTGTTGGCGTGAATAAATGCATATGTGGAGACAGGAAGTATCTTCTCTTGATTTTTAATGTATTTACAGTATTTACCAGATAAACAAAGAAGATCAGGATGGTTTTATGTGGAAAAAATAAAGAAAATCTACACAAACTGTATCAAATTGTTCAATAGAACATAAGTAAGCTTGGCAACTGACCAAAACCCAGGACAAGGCTTGTGGCTACTGGGGAACTAGCCAGCAAAATAATAATGAGGCGCTCCACTGAACTCTCTAAGGAGAATCTATCCCTGTCCTATATACCCCACTTACACCAGGATCAAACCATGTATGGAAATGTATCAGTTAACTCATGTAGTTGACATTTTCATCCAAAAACAACATAAAGACATTCAAATGACCATTTCTAGACTCATTATATCTTTATATAAAACATTACTGGTTACCCCTCTGTTTGAATTCAACTTGGTACACTCCAAAATCCAAAACACCTGAAGTTCCTGTTTGAAAGTCTCCATTTTCACCATGGTGGTAATGTGGAGCAGAGCACAGGCTACAAACACTTTGGAAATGTAGACGAGGAACATTTGGCATATACTTAATACTCAATAGTGTTGGCTTTAGACTCACATCTTGAAGATAAACTATTCTGCAAGCTTGATGTGCCAGAATAGGGCTAAATGAGAATACCTCTGTAGCAGCCTAGAGTCTGTAGAGGACATGGGTTACGCAGTGGCAGTGATTAAATGTATTACAGAGAAACATTTGTTTGTTTATTCTCTGGTTTTATGTTGAACCATTTGCAAAACTGGAAGGTTGTTCATAAAGTACACAGCAGGAGAAAAACACAACCTGCTCTGGTGTTTTGGCCAAGTGACACACATTTGGCTGAAATACAAGCAAATGATATTTTCGCAAGATGTCATTCTATTTATCTGTTAAGAAGTGTATAAAAATGAAATAACCTCTTTATTTAACAAAACAGTTACATAGCTGAGAAACTTAAACCTTAAAAAAAGAAAACAACTCATGGCTGTCTGTGACAGGCAGACGACCAACCTCGGCTCGACGTGTGCTGCATATTTATTTAGTTAATTTAATTAGTCTCACTGTCATCAGATGGGAGCAGTTTTATGCCGACAGTCACTATAGCAGAGGAAATATAGCTAGGTTTTATTCTCAAATTTTAATTTTGTTACATACATGTTGTGTCTTCTTGGGCCTCATGCATACAGGTTTAGAGATCTGTTGATGATCATTTGGCAATCCAAAAAAACGTCGTATTCCCAGACTTTTTGATGAGCAGTGACTATGACTTGGGTGAAAAGTCTACACCAAAAAGCTTGTGATTGCTTGGTCACTAGCAGATGGTTACAGTTGCACATATTTTGCTTGAAACACGCCAACTTGTCTGCAAACACTGATTATGTACTCTCTGAGCTGTAGCGAAACGGATGATCTGATATCGTTCGTCGGTGTTGTTCCCAGATCATCATGAAAATGTTGCTCCAGGTTCAACATTGCAAGGGACCAGTCACATTGTTGTGACGTTAGTTCTTTTGCGCGCCAAGCCATTCGTGCATTTATGAAATTCCAATGTTGCAAGGGCAATATCAGTTCTGCTTACCGTTTATTAAAGGGTTACGGTTGGGGTTAGGGTCGGGGTTAGGGTCCGTTGATCGGCGGACAGAGGCGGTTTCTCACAGCTTAAGTACAGTTTTTTGTTTTACGGCAGTTTTTCCCGAAGTCGCAAAAGTATGACATTACAACATTCTGATTGGTCACTTGTAATGTTGATCCTGGAACAACATTTAGTATGATGATCTGGGAACAGCACCAACACAACGATGTCAGATCATGCTAGCGAAACTTGAAAGCAGTGTGCAAAAAAAAAAAAAAAAGACGGAAATGGAGGAAGTTCGCCTTTGAAGTAAAAATTGTGCCTTACTTCTGCTATCAACACATATGAAAAAGCAGACTTTTACTTTTAAGGCAGACACTCTGTCTTTCTGGATTACTTTGAACTCACAGTTTCTCTACCACTTGCCAAGTAGTTTATGAGTGTTTGCAGACAAGCTGGCCTCATACACGCAAACTATTGGTCACCGCAGAGACCTATAATAATGAGAAACATTAAATAATTCAAGCTTTCAAGTCAGTGAAGACTCTTTCACAATTTTAAGACATCTTGTTAATTCAGAGAAAAGACTCATTTCTTGTCAAGTAAATGCAGTACACTTGCATAGATATCATAATAGTATCATCATAATAAATGATTTTAGCTACAGTAATCATGTAGCAGAGAGCAAATTGACACTACAGCAAGTATTAGAATTACTGGAGAGTCTTTACATTACAGTATATAGCTCCTTGAGGAAAGTGTTGCTAACGAAGGAAGAAAATAATCCTTCCATCTATGCAGTCCTGACAGAAATGCCCAAACCTCCCTGTCCCCAGCTACTTCCTCCAGCTCATCCGGGGGACACTGAGGTGATCTCAAGCCAGCCAGCAGGCATAATCTCTCCAATGTGTCCTGGGTCCACCCCGGGGAGTCCTCCCAGTAAGACATATCTAAAACACCTCACCCAGAAGGCATTCTGGTTAAAGAAGAAATTTTTTTTTTAGTTATCTATAATATTATCTATAATGTTTTTGGTGTTCAGCAAAGAAAGAACACATGATCTGATGTTTTAATGTATGTGTGCGGGCAGCCACGTCAGATTGGCTGAGAGGTGGGAGAGGTAGGTGTTTGCTGGACTCGGCCTCCACCAGGCATCATGACTTGCCCAACCCTTGGCCTCGGGGTCGCAGTCCAGACTTCTCCTTTCCTGTGATGAGCTGTTAACTGACCTCAGGGGCAGTCAGGCTTGAAGAGTGCGTTTCTCTGTGTGTGTGTGTGTGTGTGTGTGTGTGTGTGTGTGTGTGTGTGTGTGTGTGTGTGTGTGTTTCAACCTCAGTTCCCTGTGATCTGATCTACCCTGACAAGGCAACAGGACCAAACAATAAAAATGTCTATTTTCCTCCTCTCTCATTCGCTCCCTCTCTCTGCATGCTCCAGGCAAAATGGGGGAGGTGATTAAACAGAACAAACTCACTGGAAGAATGACATTTCATCATAAATCCTCTTTTTGTATATTATACTCACCATTTGTCTTTAATCAGGAGCAGCTCGGTGCTATTTGGTATAGAGCTGCTGCAGCAGGATGCAACACCTTCATGCCTTTGTTTTAAGATTTAAAGGTCACCTTTCACATTCCCACTGTTTAGCATGATGAATTGCAGTTGTCCCTAGGTCAGTGCTAATAAGAAGAGGAGATTGGACCTCTGCACCGAGGGTACTTGAGGCTAGGTCTCAAAGACTTTGGAGTTGGACTTTTCACAAATGCAACTCTAGCCCAAAATGACATATGCCTCACCATCTGATTCAGATGTGGCCACAGCAGTGAATGGCCCTTATCATTTGTTATCAAGCCCATGCACATTGTCAGTCGGCACTTTCCTCTACCTGCTGGCACCCTCGCAAGGCTGTTATCATTCAGTGCAATCAGTGATAAAAAGAGAGCAACCTAGATGATGTAGGAAACGACTACGAATCGTGTAAAGGAGTAAATTAAAATACTGGCAAATTGAGCTCGGTTAATTGTGACTTACATGTACAACCCATGTTTGCTGGATTATTAGAAAAGTCTTAGAATTACCTTTAATATTACTGTTTTCTAAATGACTGCAGTACTAGCAGTAGTAGTAGGAGCACTACTAATCCTCTTATCTATTCTTACAAATACATCTGCTGTTTTTCTGTCTTCTAATCTTTGCTGTCATTCTTTTTATTCTTTATCCAGCCCTGTTGTTTAGAGGCTCCCTCAGCCATACGCTCGGCAGCACACTGAATTGTGAATCCTAACAGCCTGAGCAGTAGCAGATAGAGAGTGACTGAGAAAAGTGAGGGAGGGAGGGGGTTGGGGAGAGATAAAGAGCGAGAGAGCAGCGAGAGAGAGGTGAGAGAGAGAGAGAGATGAAAAGCATGCTAAACGAGAGAGAGGCGCTCATACTGAAGGAGGCAGAGGCAACAGCAACAGCACGCTCCTTTCCCCATTCCTCCCTCTCTTTTCCTCATAATCCCACAGCCATACCGGAGGGAGATGAAGGCTACCCTGACCAGCTGATGAGGACCGGCTGAAAGAGAGGAAAGTCTCAGTGTGAGCCCCCCTTCTTATTTTGGGACGTTAATCAACAAGGAGTGAAAGGAGGCGCGTACACACGAGCGTGCCTGCGGGAGGGAGGGAGGGAGAAGGAGAGAGAGAAGAGGGGGATGAGTGGTACGTTTGGTACAGCTGCTGATGCCAAGGTCTGAGAGTGAGACAGACTGAGGGAGACCTGAGGCTCGGAGGGCTCGGAGGGCTCGCACGTGCGGAGCGGCGTCAGAAACTTGTGGGCAACGAGGACAGGAAAACAGATTCACATACGCACACAGCTGGACAGATGAGGAGGGATCAGGGACCACGCTTCAGCCCTGGGTATGTTAACTTGTGCAGAACACACGCACACACACGGGCATGTACATCTTATCCTCAACGGCCACTGTGATTTTTTCAAATAGAGCGCAGACACACTTGAAATGCAACAGTACACGTTTGCTGAGCTTAAGGGTTGATGACTACCCATGCTGACAAGGCTCCCTACTTGCCCTTAGATACTTGCAGGAAAGAAAAGAGAGTGAACAAGAGAGGTTGTGTGTGTGTGTGTGTGTGTGTGTGTGTGTGATCATGCTTTCTTACTATCGCCTGTCTGAATTGTGCACTCAGCTAGAGGCATTTAAAAAGGCTTCGTAACCTGACCAAGCGATGAATGTTAATAAACCTTCACTGATGGAATGCTGTCATGTTTCACATCGCCCGACTCTTCTAGTTATAACATCGCTCATTACATTACCTACATGAGTTATGCGCTCTGCTCACAGTCTGCAGTCTGGTTTTTTTTTTTTATCTGAAATGATAACCTGGCTGAAAAACAGCTGAAGTGAGGACTTGTTTGCTCACTCTGGTCTGAGACATGAATAGCTCTACTTTATCCATGCTACAATGCAGGATGCCATGTGTGGTAACGTGTCATGCGTGGTCGTGTGTTATGTCATGTTGTGGCAGGGGGCATATGGCAAGTATGCCTTAGGTGCTTTAGCTATCAGCCCCCCCTTTTTCTCTGAATCTAACACCCCCCGCCTTGTTCTCAGTCTCATTCCTTTTCCACCATCTTCCTCCTTTCTCCATTTCCAATTATAGACTGTCACCTCTCTCCCTTTCCTCCTGATCCTATCTCCTGTTTCATTCTCTTGCTAAGCAATTACCTTTACCTGAATCTTCCCCTCTGGACATCATGGCTGGCTGGTTTTTCTGTCTGTCTCCTCAACAATGAAAGTGAAGGATAGGTGGTCATTTCATGGCCATTTTTTAATGGTTGCCTGAACCATGAGCAAAGGAGCAGCAGTGAAGCATGAGCACACAAGCCACTTCATGTTAATACCACTCAGATAGATCTGGAACAGATACATAAATATGAAGCTCAATCTGGGAGGAGGGGGGTGTTCAGTGTACAGATGAATTATGCCTCTAATCATGGAATCAGCTCATTACTTCCTGCTCCTCATTAACTTGTTTGGGTTTCTAACTTTATCGCTGCTCTGTCTTGTCTTCCTGAAAACTAAACAGGAAAAAGAACTCACTCAGACACTGCTGGCAGGCAGATAGCTCCCAGCATACAGGCAAACTTGCTGTTTGTGTCTGAGAGTTTTTTCTGCACTCACGGACTCTTCAGCTTTCTCTATTCCTGTTGCTTTACCCTCTTTCTATAATCGCCACTGGTAATGAGCCAGCCTTCACACACATATACAAAGACATGCACTTATTCCCACCTTCCCACCATCAGTATGACCCTTTAAGTGCAGATGCTTGCCAACTACCTGAAGCATAATATCGCTGTCCTCTCTGCTGCCAAGTCTGCGTAGTGTGTGAAAAGACCAAGACTGGAAATGAGACACTGTTGAATCAATGAGAAGTTAGATAAGAGAAAGAGAATGTCATGAATGTCACGATGAAGAAGGCAAGCACGACATAAAATTAAACAGGAGGAGATTAAAGTGATGTAGTGAAAGGCTTGTCAGAGGGATATTTAGGACAGAAAGGGCTGGGAGTGTGACAGGAAAGTGGGAGAATGTGGGTGGAACTGTTTGGCCTCTGTGTTGACAGGTGCTTATTGCAGATGTGTTTTTCCAGTGAGTGGACATGCTGGCAACGTGATAGTTTTCAGCCACCCGTGGGGAAGAAGGTGATGAAAAAGAATGAAGAGGATGAGATCATTGCTGGAAACAAAATCTTTACAAAAGAAAATCGGTTTTTGTACATGTTGTATTTTATTTTAACTTTTTTCCCCATTATTCCATGTTATAGTAGGTGGGCACGGAGCTTGTAAAGAAGACAACTGACTTTCCAAACACCTTTATTTAGGGGTAGAAGCGAGCATATCTGAAATGTCCGTGATAAATCCAGATTAAAGAAAAAGACTTATTCGCCCACATCTACGCCAATTACCATACTTTTCCGAGTGACGTGCTTTTGCGAGTTTGACTGTTGTGTGGACGTATGTCTCTCTGGAAGGGGAAACACTGAGCACTTGAGAACATTGTAAGGTTTACATGTAAAAACTAATATTGTATTTAAAAATTTACCACAAGCTTCTATGCCCACTACTTTTAAATATATTGCCTTTTTAAATTGGTTGCTTCTTTTTGAAACACCCTGTCCTCTCAGAAAATAGAAGTTACTCCTCCACACATGTGAGACCTTTTAACTAAACCTAACGTAGACCTGATAGAACTGAGATCACAATGTTTATTGAACATGAATGCCTATTTTAAGCCTTACAACTCAGCATTATTATGTGTGGGCTGGGTACCTTTGACATTTAAACCAGTACCAGAACCTGGACTTAAGTACCGCCATCCAAAAGTACCTTTTGTCGATTCGGTTAACTGTTGTCTGCTCCTCCTTTATTACAATTTTGAAATGTTCTCCTACAAAATAAGTCAACATTCCACTATTGAAAGATTTGGTCATCTATAACATTTTACACTCTACACCAGCTGCCTTGGTCGACAGTGTCTGTGTGTTAACGTTACTGTCACACGCTTTGCAAACTACTATAGGAGCAGATGATTATTGGTTATGGTTACATGTTAGGTTACGTACTATCTCATATTTTGTGGGTGCCTCAGGAAGTAGTTTGGGAAGTATGTTGTCTGCCAGCCAGTTGGAATGTCAGTGGTTCCATCACTGTATCTGCATCTTCAAGTGTCCTTGTGCCATGTTCAACTATCTTATTAAAACCACAAGCTACCCCGGATGCATTTGTGGGAGTGTGTGTGCTTAGATGCAGTCCGTTGAATAGCAGATTGCATTTTGCGTTACAAACATTGCAGAGTAAAAGTGTAACCACATCTGAGTCTATTTTCAACTCGCCACGGCCTCATATGTTTTTTTGTTCTTCAACACATCGTCTCACTTGCTTTCTTCTTCTTTGACTCCCTCTGTTATCGCAATTTGACACTGGCTGATTTTGTATGAATTTTTAGTCGTAGTACTGATGCAATTTGATTTATACCCTAAAAAGTACCAGGTTCCTCTACCCGGCCCCAATTTCTCATTCAGCTCATTTACATCAGCAGCGCACTTTCCTTTCAATGAAAAAGCTCTAACGTGACCTTTAGCACTGAGCTAAAGATTTCCTGGAGATGGTAGAGACCAAAACTGGAGCTAAAAAGATGAATTTGTCAGATGGCTAGAAAGTGTGACTGTAAGTGAATGACTGTGTTTCTCTGACACTGAAGAATCTGTACAGTTGTTTTCCCTCCAGGGTGGTCAAGGTACTAGACTTTCAAACTCAATACCAATATCCAGGAAAATACTCAATGCTTGATACAATTTTTGAAAATTTTGACGCCATCCTGCAAGAACAGAAGTAATTGCAAGCAAGTCTTATTTTGAAAAATTGAACCAGACGCTGCCTGTATTTTAAAACTGACCTCACAACTGGCTTTAAAAAAATCCGAAACACATTTTTAAAAATTATTGCAAAAGTAGAAAAGTTTATCATCTTGTTCACATCTTCCCTGCAGTGTGTATCTCACCCACTATTCTCACTGCTCCACCTCCACCAGCTTTTCTCCTCAGCTCTTCAAGACTGTAGTTGTCTGATTCGGCTGCTGTGCTCCAGATTTCTCTCTTTATTTGCTTGGATTAGTTCTCCACACATTCATCTATGGTTTTCTTGCTGGTCTGCACAGTGAGAAACATCTGACTGTGCCCATTCTCCACATGTCCGTAATCTGCTGTCACGGCTCCACCCGCGATCTGTTCAGCCTACAGTAATTATTTATCTTTTATTTAACTACAGTCAACTAGCTACTACGTTAAGGATAACAGGTGGCTAGTGTGGCTATTGGTTAATTGCTAATAGTTAGATGGCTAATATTGACATGTGCACTTCCATGCTGTTGAAACGGGACCTTTACAGACCTCTGAAAGTGTCTCAGTGTTATGAATGTCCAGTATTTCACCTGTTATTGAGGGGAAGAGCTTTGTGTCTACTTGTTTGTGTGAAGTTGTTTACACTGTTTGTTGTAAATGAGTATCTGACTCCGGTATTAATTTTAGCATTGATTAATATCTGAGTATCGATTTTTATTTATTTATGTATTATTGACAACTCTACCCCTTAGTACCAAATATTTACCAAAAGAATATGTTATCATCTGTAGGGTAGTGCACTTATTGTGTTAACTATATAAGGCGCTCGTACCCCAAAGTTGTTTTTACATCTTGATGTGCAGGTTGTTAAAAATCATCACGTTTTCTTCGTTTCATAATTCTTTTCAGCTTCTTGCAGATCAGCCCTCAATTTTGTGAGCACTGTTGTATTCTCACCAATACCAATCATGGAGGAATAAGATATATATGAAAGGATCAAGCTTCAGGGAGCAAAATTTGAGCATTATGTGTCCACTGGAGGAGACGCGTGAAAAGAGGAAAGATTCTTGTGCAATGAAAGGATTTGATTGAGACGATGACCGGGGGTATGTGGGCGTGCTGAAAGAGCTTTTGATGTCAGTGTGTGCACAAGTGTCTGCACGCGCTTTTGTGTGTATACATGTTTGTTTGTGTGTGTGTGTGTGTGTGTGTGTGTGTGAGAGAGAGAGAGAGAGAGGACAATGGTCAACCTTGAGGTCTTAAGAATGAGGTCCAGCGTGGCGGATTGTTTTTATTAGATTGCTCGATCGGACAAGGGCAGAGAGTCACATCCACACCGCCCACGTCTGCCCACACACACGCACATCCATGCTCAGCTACACACACAAACACACACACAATAAAACACCAGTCCTTATTAAAGTCTTGAATTGCAGTACGGAGGCTCATGTTGCATTAGAGGTCGCTCAGAAACTGAAGTTAATGGTCTTACTTCTAGTATCATTCAGCGTGTGTTCGGTGAGGTTATTAGGCCTTTAAGGTGCTGGCCGCTGGTGTAGCCTCTCATGTACAGCGTAAAGTAAAGGGCATGATTCCAGTCAATAATGAACAAGCAGGCGGCTGCTGCAGGCCAAATAACATGCAGGTGAGAAGTACAACACTTCCGCGGCCTCAGCCTCCTCCTTCTTTCACTTGCTGTTTCACTTTCCTTCACTTTTTCCTTCGTGATGAATTATTCTTCCTCACACTTTTGCCCTGTTTTCTTCACGCTGCCCTTTCACTTTCCATTTCTCCTTCTTTAATTTACTTTCTCGGCTGCGTTTTCTCAGACGTGACCCCTGAGCGCTCCAGGTTCTGCTGTTCATTCACTATGCACACGGTTTCTGTCTCTTTTGTCTCCCTGCTGCTTGGGTCTGATAGGAAAAGTTTTAAGGTCACCTGCTATCTCTTGCCTAGCTCTCATAATGAATTAGCATTTGGCTTTGCTTCATTATTCAGTCTGACACAACCATCCCTTGAGTTATTCTCAATGTCTTTACAATTAAACGCTCAAATTCAATTTAGCCATGATTAAGTAACTAAATCTCTCCTTTCTAATTACAAAACTCTCCCCTGCTGAGAGATACAAAGTCCTTAAAGGTGTGTCCATCCCATTTTCATGTTAAAGAGTTTAACACCAGCTTGATAGAGCCACGAAAGAGTCTCATTTTGCCGACATTAAGTGCTGGTCTTGTCTTTTAAAAGAAACCTTTCATTGTTGCATGTGTGTGGCGCTTTTGTCTTCCTTGACACCTCACTCTGAGCACTCCTAATAAGGTTTCTTGCTCATCCACACAGAGCAGAGAAATAACTGTTGAAGACAAACAGCCCTTTGTGGCAGCATCGCATAACTGCATTTAATGTCACACTCTGCCAACAGCTATTACTATCACAGTTCTCATTCAAAACAGAGAAAAAGGAAGTCATGGAAATACAGAGACTTTGTGTTGACTATGAAAAATACACAGCTTGGCTCTTAGAGTTGTCACATTAAAGCTAGCAGTTAATGACCTTGAACAGGCAGCGTTGTGTTGACGCTTACTGTGATTCTCTATAATATCTGCAAATGTCATTTCATTTGTATTCAACCGGCATTTGAAATACATAAAAATGAACATAAAAATGAGAAGAGGTTGTTTTGCACCAGCACATCCAGACTTATGTCATCAAACCAGTAGTTCACTGCAATCTCCACACCACCTGTTTACACCACTGCATGACTTTTGATTCTAAATTTTCTCCAGAGTTTTATCATCGCTCAAAAACCAGACGTCTGGGTACTCATCACTAAGCAACAATGTCCTTGCTATTCAAATCAGCCCGCTGTTGTGCTCAATCAACGGCTGTTTCCACTGTCCAATTGGCCAATTAGAGCTGTGCAGACAGGGTTAGTAGCAGCACAGAACTAGCAGTTTAAGAACATTCATGAAAGGAGTTGCCACATTAAAAGAAAACAAGTGGTAAGACCTGCACCTTTGTAAATAATGAGACAGCATCCCACATTAACTCATCAATACTACTCAGACCTCAAGAGAAAACCAGATAGCTTCTGGTATCCAAAAGAGAAATCTTTTCCCCTCCCCTGCCTGCAGATATCTGTTTACACAGATTTGTGTACCAAATGTACCAAATCTAAAATTAAAGTGTTTATTTGATGAAGTGAAAAACATTCATCTCTCATGAGAAATCAGCACTGTGGCTTATGTTTCACATGAATTTTACACTGGTAATCATTACTGAGTGGTTTGGAGAAAAGCAACCAAACAAAAATGGCTTGGATTCAGGAGAAAGACGGATGGCTACCCCTCTCTGATCCTGATCTGGCAGAGGTTTCTTCCTGTTAAAAGGGAGTTTTTCCTCCCCACTGTCGCCAAGTTCTTGCTCATAGCAGGTCATCTTATCGATTTTTTCTGCATTATTGTAGTGCCTTTACCTTACAACACAGAGTACCTTGAGGCGACTGTTGTTGTTAATTGGCGCTATATAAAAACATTTGAACATAACTAAGACAAACTTAAAAGAAAAAAACATATATATACTTTTTTGAGCAATGTAGAGAAGCCAATACATCATTGGTTCTCAAATAAATTAGTATGTCAGTAAAAAGCTCTGAAAGCTCTGTGTGGCCTTTAAGTTAGGAGTAATTTGTGATACAACATCTGTGTGGTTACCTTTTAAATGAGACTGCAACTACCTTCAATTTCTTACTCACGGGCGTTCAGCTGAATCAGAAAGGCTGACACAAAAGCTGAGCTTGTTTTAAGCCTCACCACCTGTTGCTGTAAAAGGAACTGGTTCCAACAACTCAGTGTGTGTGTGTGTGTGTGCTTGTAGCAGTCCTCCCATTACTTCACCTGCATGAATAAAGGAATCGTGTTTCTCAGACTTCATTAAAAGTTGATGCAGGTCATGAAGTGTGCGGCTTTGCTCACCGCAGATGCTAATGCAGGTCAAGGAGATAACGTTCATGCGTGCATATGTGTGTGTTTGTGAGAGCGTACCCATCCCTGCCTTTTGTTAATTGAATGTTAATGCAGGTTAAATTGTATAACCTTATCTTTTAATAATGCAGCTGAACTAAGGCTAACACACAGGATATTGTGGCTCCACGTTCTACTCTCTGCTTCTCTGCTTTTCTGTACTCCATCTATGTGTGCGAGATAAAGGAGGTGAAAGTGTTATTACGCAGTTGTGTGATAATTCATTTTTGAATTCATGTGACGCCCTGAAGTGACCTAGTTTGACATTTAAACGTACTGATGTACAATATTCTCAAAACTGCTGATGCAAGTGATTGGCTTCCACTGCCACAGTGTGTGTGTGTGTGTGCATTGCCATGTAATGCCATCTGTAGGCCCAACCTTTTGGGCAGGGGGGACGTTATTCATTAATTCTAACAGCATGATTTCGAGCCATGAACACTCTTCAAATGTTTCTGTGTGTATGTGTGTGTGTTCCTGTCTAGCTATCTTTGTGAGGACCGAAATCTGCATTCTACTATACTTGTGAGAACCAACAGTCACTTGTGAGGACACACTCACTGGCCTCAAAAAGTTTGAAGGCCTTTTTGAGGCTCAAAATGTGGTTTTAGTGTCAGGGTTACAATTAGGTTATGGTTGGGTTTAGGGTAAGGGTTAGGCATTCATTTTTAATGGTTAGGGTAAGGGGCTAGGGAAACCATTATGTCAATGAAGGTCCTCACTAAGATAGCTGAACGGACTTGCGTGTGTGCGTGTGTGTGTGTGTGGGTGTGTGTGTGTGTGTGTGTGGGTGTGTGTGTCTGCAGTGCACGCTCTTTACACACATAAGGTCAGTGAGTCTCACTCGTACGCTTCATTTTTCTCTTTCTCTCTCTGTCACTCTCTTTCTCTCTTTCATCTGTGATTCTCAGTAGATGAACGGCTCTCTGATCCATAAGAACTCTGTTAAGGAATGCCGTATTGCTATCGATTCCCTCTCTGATCCCTCAGTTTGTACAGGCACAACACAAACGGTGCGGCGTTGAGAGGACGGCTCGGCTGATAGCTGTGATGGAGTGCTGTGCCCCAGTCCTGCAAATTGGATTTTAATGATTCAAGTATCATTTTGTGAACACTGCTCACTGCTCCCCACAGACATTAAAATGTGATTTCCTCCACAAAAGGCAGAGAGAGAAATGGCTGGAGAGGAAAATAAAATGTTTTGGAGAAGTTGAAATGCCTTTAAGGGCAATTTACATTTGTGTGACTGTGTTTTAGATTAAAGTCAAGCTAACTTACTAAGCAATCAATAAGCAGAACTAAAACTGACAAACTGAAACTTGCAATTACTAGAACACAATATTTTTTCTTTCACTGGGAGAACTAGCTTTCACTTGATGATTGAAATGATGGGTCTTATGAAATCTAAACATTGTACAGATGAAACAGACAAAGTACGACACTATACATTATAGCTCAAGCAAGCTCAAGCCTTGTTTTTCTTTTCACCCCTGCAGTCGATCACACCACATCCACCCACCAGGTGTTGTGTGGCTTTATACCTGCCATCTAGCCTTTGTTTTTCTGTCACATCATGGAAGGCTGGTTCCTCTTGTTGTTTCGCTCTTGTTGTCTGCTTCCTTGTTGTCCCAGTTTTCCACCTGTAAGCTTCAATTTGCACTTTAATAACCCACTAAAACTGTTTCTGCCTGCCTGCTCATGTCTGCACTTGGGTCCTCCTTCTTCATCTTCATGTACAAACTGGGGCAGAGTGGGCTTGTTGTAAAGGGTAAGAACTTTATATAATCATGATTTATAAACTACAAAACTATGACAACGATTTGAACCATAAATTTCCAGTTCGGGTTCATTACTCAATAAGACCTGGAGTTGCCACTTATTTTCAGTTTCTTGAGCAGCTTCTAATATTTCACCGTGGTTCTTCTTCTGATGAGATTTCAGTGAACAGTAGATGAATCAGCTAAAGGATACGATGTCTCTCTCAGGTCTTGTGCCAATTTCTGAAGAACATGACTTTCAGATGCTGTTCATCTGGTGTAGATAGTTTTTTTTTAGTCTATCTATCAGGGTTTTAATAGTTTTGCAATTTTCATTAGTTTTTATTTTTATTTAGTTTTGACTTCAGATTTTCAATTTTATATCAGTTTTAATTAGTTTTTACCAATTGTTTGCTAGTTTAGTTTTTATTTTTTTGAAAATCCTTAGTTTCAGTTTAGTTTTGATTAGTTTCAGTTATAGTTTTATTTGTGTTCGCAATAATTGAGTGTAACAAAATCCCAGTTTCATCATATCAGTCATTCTCTTCTGCTTATCCCTGGGTATGTTGCTATTCCAGCTACCATACCCTGCACCCTGGACAGGTCGCCTGTCTGTCGCAGGGCTAACACGCAGAGACAGACAACTCACCTATGGGTTCTTTAAATAAATAAATAAATAAAGGCAGATGAACAACCATTGATACCAGGCAACTATAAAATGTATATCTTGGCCCCAATGAGACTATTAACTCTTGCAGCACCGGGTGTTCGTAATTTTGGTTCAAGTGAATTGATAAACTTTTTGAAGGCAATTGACTCACACAGTTATGTAGATATCCCCGTCCTGTTGTCTCGGGATGCATCACGCTGCCTTGCCTGGGGTTAGCTTCTGTTTTCTGGGGATGAGGGTTGAGTGTGCTCCCTTACCTTCTCAAGGTAAGCTAGGTTAGCCTTCTTGTGTGAGCTTTTCAAGTGCACTTTAAGGTTTGTGGGATTTTTTTCCCTTTAGAAATGTCCCTCATAATTTGTCTCTTTCCACTACAAGACACTTGCTTTATCCAAAACACAGTCATATTCAAAGTAATCCCAAATTGGACTCTGGCTCCCGACTTTTCCTGACATGATTCTGCGCGTGGACGGAGCAGCAACACAGACGACTCGACTAACGTACTTGCCACCTGCTGGCATAATTAGACAGCAAGAAAAAAAATCTGGAAACTAAACTTCATTTTCACCCTTGACTATTGTATAACACGCACACATCAATGAAAACTAAACACATTTTTGCTATAAATTCAGTTAATTTTGGTTAGTTTTGTGAACACTCATTATAGTTTTAGTTAGTTTTCCTTTTTTTGTTTTTATTTTTATTTCTGTTAACGAAAATGTTTTTTCACTTCTAGTTTTCGTTATTTCGTTAGTTTTCGTTAACGATAATAACCTTGCTGTCTATCCATTTATTCTTTTGTCTTCAACTTGTCAACTTAAGGACACAATGCACACCAAGATATGCCAAGGTTTTGTACAACAGCTCTTTGGGAATCAGTTTGTTGTCTGATCAAGCTACATTATCTTGGGCTTTTTTTAATAGATTCAGCTCAATACATGGGAACAAATGATGTGTTTTGTGACAAGCTGCTAGTAACAAACTGCTAAAGATAAAATGTTGAAATGGTAGTTACCTGAATTTTGTGTAAAAACAAAACTAGCTCATCACTTGAGTTAGTCTGTATAATAAAGTCTATGTATAAAGAAATGAGAGGTGGCTCAAGACTTTTGCGCAGTGTTGTACAACTTTTCTAGCTTGGGCCATGCTTGGGTACTGATGAGAAACACCAGAATCAGATGAAATGTTTTCACAACAAATCTTTTTTTTTTTTTTAATCGCTTTATGAAAAAAGTACTTCATAGCTGTGGTATCATGAGTGTTTCCTCAGGCACAGAGTGAAGAAAAATCCAGTTTTCTGTAAACTGTATCTGGCTTCAATTTTTTTTCTCACTCCTTTGGGAGTAATTAGTCTTGTTCAGTGTAGATGGACGGATTTTCTCTGCTGTCCTTCAGCGGTGACCCCCTATTCTGCACACACACATACGCACATACATTTCGCTCTGAGGGAACACAGATTCAGACATTACTTCTGCCTCACTGCTACACAAACAGGCTTGCAAAATGCCTCAGGACAGTTCACCATTGGCGTACACACATATATACACAGAGACCCACACATCTCGTCCAGGCTCGCATGTTCGTCGTCACCCCTCCTGCAGAACTGGAGGCATGTGAAAGTCACTTGGGCATGCCAGCACATGCGTGTCGTTGTTGTCTTTTATGCATGTCACGTATAATAAAAGGGCCAACAGTTGAGTCACTGTGCAAATGTATTCAATATCTGTTAAAGTTCGTGTAGACCTGAAGGTTAGCTGCCTCTTCAAAGTGATAGCCCTCTTTGGTTGGCATCCCCTCTCGTTTATACAGCAAAACTGCCTCAAATCATTCGCTCCATTGCGTGTTGCCTTTTAGCAAGGCAGTTGGGGCATTTTTGTTTTATTATTTGAAAACAAAGTACAGACAATAGAGGCTGCAACCACAGAGATCGTTCTGTCTCCCTGAAAAGGTAAAACAAAGACAGCCTGAATTATTAATGTGCACATTTACATTCCCATATATAAAGAGCAGCTCCTCATCAGCTCTTGCGTGACAGATTCTGTAGCGCCACGTGTCCCCTGACTCACTTTGTAACAACCGCTTGTTAAATTGAGGTTTGTTTAAAAAGGACACAAGCCTGTGGCAATTTTGCCTCTTCTTCTGTAGATCATCTTTTTTTTGTAAATTACTAAATTGACAAAAGTTTTTCTAGGTTCTCTTTTCAGAAAAAAAAGTTAAAGAATCCTATGCAGTGTTTTCAGTTCAGGGTAGCAAAATCATCCAAAATCCTCTTTCTCATGTACTCAATTTTCTCTTATCGTTACTATTTGTCCTCATCAAGACTTCATCATGACTAAAGACGCCAGGACATAACTTTAACACTGACCTACACTTACAGTGCTGTGAGATATCTATCCCCTTCCCACCCCCCACCGCCCCACCCCATATTTCTGACACTTAAATGTTTCACATGATCAAACAAATTTAATATTAGTCAAAGAGTGAATACAAACACTGTTTTAAAATGATAACTTAATTTATTTTGGGGGAAATATCTAACAAAACCTACCTCTCATTATGTAAAAAAGCAATATCCATTGGTCTTGAAAAAGCCTTCAGGGATTCCAGAGAACCACAGTCAGAGCCTTTATACACAAAAGGAAGAAACTTGGAACAGTGGTGAACTTTCTGGGAGTGACAGCCTACAAAAATGACTCCAAGAGCGCACTGTCAACTCATCCAGGAGGTCACAAAAGAACTCAGAACAACATCCAAAGAACTGCAGGCCTCATTTGCCTCAGTTAAGGTCAAAGTTCATGATTCAACAATAAGAAAGAGACTGGGCAAAAATGGCATCCACGGAAGAGTTTTTGGAGATACCCACTGCTGAGCAAAAAGACCACAAAGGCTTATATCACATTTGCCAAAAAATATCTTGATGATCCCCAAGACTTTGTGAAAATTTTCTGTGGACTGACGAAACAAAAACTGAACATTTTTTTAAAGTTTGAGTCTGATTACATCTGGTGTAAAACACAGCATTTCATAAAAAAGAACATCACACCAACAGTCAAAGATGGTGGTGGTAATGTGATGCTCTGGGGCTGCTTTGCTGCTTTAGAGCGACTTGCTGTAACTGATGAAAACATGAATTCTGCTCTCTACCTGAAAATCCTGGAGCATGTCCAGGTTTGTGTCCTGAAACTTAAGCACACTTGGTTTATGCAGCAAGACAATAAAAACACCACCAAGTTAACTTCTGAATGGCTGAAAAAAAAATGAAAGTTTTGGAGTGGCCTAGTAAAGGTCTGGACTTAAATCCGATTGAGATGTTTTGGCCTAAACTTAAACAGGCTATTCATGCCCAAAAACTCTCCAGTGTTGCTGATTTAAAACAAATAATTCTTCCACAGTGATGTGAAAGACTGTGGACTGGAAGTGACACGCCGAGCTGTCAGCAACAGGTTCTCTGAGCAGAAACGTTGACAAACTTAACATATCTCCTGAAAACGGCAGCTCTCCACGGATACTAAACTTTGAGAGCGTGTGTGGGAAACCGTCCAGAAGTGGTGGCTCGTCATTTGCGACCTCTCGAAAACTCAGAAGTTTGAACCGTAGCGGTGAGAGAGAGGAAGGACGTTAGCATCAACTAGCTAGCCAGTCGTCACGGCAACGCTACAAGCATGGGCCCGAAAAAAGTTCTGTCAGCCGAGGAAGGTGACAATATTAAGAAGTCGCTGGAGTTTATGACAGAGGAGATTTCTACTGTCAAACTGCAGCAGAAAGCCATCCTGGACCTGGTCGAGGAAGTTAAGGCTCTCCGCATCCAGAACGCCGAGAAGGATCGGCGGCTGGCGTACCTGGAGAACAGAGTGGCGGATTTGGAGCAGTACACCCGGATAAACGATGTCATCATCACGGGGCTTCGCATCAAACCCCGGTCATACGCCCAGGCGGTCGCCGCCGACAATGTAGGAGGGCCAGGAGAGGAAGATGTCAACTCCACGGAGCATCAAGTGGTTACCTTTCTACGGTCCAAAGGTGTGGAAGTGGATTATAACAACATTGAGGCTTGCCACCCTCTACCCCGAAAAAATGACAGTGACAAACCAGCCATCATTGTGAGATTTGGAAACAGAAAACACAAAACAGCACTGTTAAAACAAGGAAAGAAACTGAAAGGATCCGATGTCTTCATGAATGAACATCTGATAAAAAGAAATGCGGACATTGCCAGGAAAGCACGTTACTTGAAGAAACAGGGAAAAATTCAAAATACATGGACCACCAACTGCAAAGTATTCATTAAACTCAATGGAACACCGGAACAAGCCAAAGTGTTGGTCATCAGAAATATGGAGGAGCTGGACAAATACTGAGGTTCAACTTACTCTGGAGGTATGAATACACATGTGACGTGACACACAACACAACACATGGCACAGTCCAAAAGAACTTCATCTGCATCCGACAACAATATCAATATAACTCATTGGAATTCTCTTTATGATAATCTGGAACTGAAAACATTTCGATACACAGACCATAATGTTCTAGACTTAGAAAAGGATATAGACCCGGAAAATAACTTCTTCTACAACATCAGCAGTAACTGCTGCTACTTCACTGATGAACAGTTTAAGCACACCATCAACACGGAAAATAAATGATCAATAATCCATTTTAATAGCAGAAGTCTGTATTCCAACTTCAACAATATAAAGGAATATCTAAATGAGTTGACAAATCCATTTGGAATTATTGCCATTTCTGAAACATGGATCAATGCGGAGAAAGGACTGGACTTTGGACTGGAGGGATATGAAGTGAATTTTGTAAATAGAAGGAACAAGAGTGGAGGGGGAGTAGCTGTGTATGTGGATAAAAACCTAAATTACAAGGTGGTAGAAAGCATGACAACTGTAATTGATAATTTATTAGAATGTATAACAATTGAAATTTATAAGGAAAAAGAGAAAAATGTAATAATTAGCTGTATATATAGAACACCTGGCTCTAGTATTCAAGTATTTAATGACTTCATAGAGGAAATGTTCTCTAAAACAAATCAAAAAGTTATGTTTATCTGTGGTGATTTTAATATTGACCTGTTGAATCCGAAAAAGCATAAAATGACCGACGAATTCCTAAACACTATGTACAGTTTGAGTTTACATCCTAAAATAACCAGGCCTAGTAGAATTACACCACATTGTGCCACCTTACTTGACAATATTTTCACTAACAATATGGAAAACAACATTGTGAGCGGAATATTAATTAATGACATCAGTGATCACCTACCAGTTTTTGCAGTTTATGACACTAATTATAAGAAAAATCAGCATGAAGAACAACTGAGATACAGACGTGTAAGAACAGAAGAAACTATGAATGCACTTAAGAATGATCTATTAAATCAGGACTGGGACAATGTGTACAAAGAAACTGATATTGATATTGCATATGGCATATTTTTAAGAATATTCATGGAATTGTATGATAAAAACTGTCCAACAATAAAAGACAACAGAAAGCACAAATATTCAGATAGACCATGGATCACTAAGGGTTTACAAAATGCATGTAAAAAGAAAAATACACTCTATAGGGAATTCCTAAAACAACGAACAAAAGATGCTGAAAATAAATATAAAAAATACAAAAATAAGTTGACCAATATTATACCTGTATGTAGAAAGGAGTATTATAGTAAAATATTGAACAACAATAAACATAATATGAAGGGAATATGGGATGTTTTAAATGGTATCATTAAAAATAATTCTGGACAGCAAAGTTATCCTCAATACTTTATCGACAATGGCAATATTATGGAAAACACTGCTGATAAGGTCAACAGCTTTAATCATTATTTTGTAAATATTGGACCAAAACTGGCAGAACAAATTCCTGAGTCACTGCCATCAGTAGACTGTAGTGAAAACCTGATTGATAGGAACCCTAACTCAATGTTCCTCACATCAGTGAAGGAAAAAGAAATAATTGACATTGTACACATGTGTAAATATAAAACATCAACTGATTGTAATGATATTGACATGAAAATCGTCAAGAAGGTCATTGAAGGAATTGTAGGACCTCTAACATATATTTGCAACTTATCATTTCAGACGGGAAAAGTGCCAAACAAAATGAAAATAGCTAAAGTTGTGCCGCTGTATAAAACTGGGGATAGACGCCACTTCACAAATTACAGGCCTGTAGGTATTACAGGTATTGCACTGCAGTGGTTTGTATCATATCTATCTAATAGACTCCAATTTGTGCATGTAAATGGAGAGTCCTCTTCACACACTGAGGTTAATTATGGAGTTCCACAGGGTTCAGTGCTAGGACCAATTCTGTTTACATTATACATGCTTCCCCTAGGCAGCATCATTAGAAGACATAGCATACATTTTCACTGCTATGCAGATGACACCCAGCTCTATCTGTCCATGAAGCCAGATAACACACACCAATTAGTTAAACTGCAGGAATGTCTTAAAGACATAAAGATTTGGATGGCCACTAACTTTCTGCTTCTTAACTCAGATAAAACTGAGGTCATTGTACTCGGCGCTGAAAAGCTTAGAAATATGGTATCTAACCAGATTCTTACTCTGGATGGCATTACCTTGGCCTCCAGTAACACTGTGAGGAACCTTGGAGTCATTTTTGACCAGGATATGTCCTTCAACGCACATATTAAACAAATATGTAAGACTGCGTTCTTCCATTTGCGCAACATCTCTAAAATTAGAAATATCCTGTCTCAGAGTGACGCTGAAAAACTAGTTCATGCATTTATTACTTCCAGGCTGGACTACTGCAATTCATTATTATCAGGATGTCCAAAAAACTCACTGAAAAGCCTTCAGTTAATCCAAAATGCTGCAGCAAGAGTACTGACAGGGACTAGAAAGAGAGAGCATATTTCTCCTGTTTTGGCTTCCCTTCATTGGCTTCCTGTTAAATCCAGAATTGAATTCAAAATCCTGCTCCTCACATACAAGGTCTTAAATAATCAGGCCCCATCTTATCTTAATGACCTTGTAGTACCATATCACCCTATTAGAGCACTTCGCTCCCGCTCTGCAGGCCTACTTGTTGTTCCTAGAGTATTTAAAAGTAGAATGGGAGGGAGAGCCTTCAGTTTTCAGGCCCCTCTTCTGTGGAACCAGCTTCCAGTTTGGATTCGGGAGACAGACACTATCTCTACTTTTAAGATTAGGCTTAAAACTTTCCTTTTTGCTAAAGCATATAGTTAGGGCTGGACCAGGTGACCCTGAATCCTCCCTTAGTTATGCTGCAATAGATGTAGGCTGCCGGGGGATTCCCATGATGCATTGAGTTTTTCCTTTCCAGTCACCTTTCTCACTCACTATGTGTTAACAGACCTCTCTGTATTGAATCGTATCTGTTATTAATCTCTGTCTCTCTTCCACAGCATGTCTTTTATCCTTCTCTCACCCCAACCGGTCGCAGCAGATGGCCGCCCCTCCCTGAGCCTGGTTCTGCCGGAGGTTTCTTCCTGTTAAAAGGGAGTTTTTCCTTCCCACTGTCGCCAAAGTGCTTGCTCATAGGGGGTCATATGATTGTTGGGCTTTTCTCTGTATCTATGAAGCGCCTTGAGGCGACATTTGTTGTGATTTGGCGCTATATAAATAAAATTGAATTGAATTGAATTGAATTTCTTTACTACCACAATTCTCCAAAATCCTAGAAAACCTGTTTAAAAAACGATTAGACAAATTCTTAGATAAATATAAATTACTCTCTGACAGTCAATATGGATTCAGATCAAAAAGATCAACATCTCTGGCATTAATCGAATCAATTGAGGAGATTACGAATGCTATAGATCAGAAACAGTATGCAGCTGGAGTATTTCTGGATCTCAAGAAAGCATTCAACACAATCAATCATATACCAGACAGACAGAATCATGTCCACATCCACTTTTAAAAGGCAAAAGATTTCACATCTGGATGTTGGAGGGGTCGGTGGTGGAGTGGATCATTTCACACCAGAGAGCCAAGTTCGAGTCACCTCACAGATTTTCAACTCATTTTGAAGTAAATGACTCTCTTGGTTATTTTTAGCCATTAAAAACTGCTTGGTTTAGAAAAAGATATTGGTTTGCGGTAAAATGCAACAGTTACCACATCTTTTAAGGTTTTGTTGCCATGGTGATGCCTCCTTGCTTTTCTCAGGACAAAATACATGTTTCTGAAATTAATATCATTCATATTAAATTCAAAACTTTGTACTCACTGATACAAAAAAGATGAAAAAAAAAAAGCTTGAATTCATGAAAATTAAAAAATGATTCTTTTGTTAGTCTGGGCTAAGAGGCTGAATGTTTTTCCTGCTTTTCTCCAGTTTCTTGCAGAATCAAAACAGCATCCTAGGCTTTTGTTTCTTTCTGGGACACTCTGACAAAAATATCAACAGTTTTTCTTCATGGTAAAAAAAAACAAAAAAAATCCAACCTTTAATCTTTGTAACACATTGTGGCTATAAACAACCTGTAATGCAACACTCTTACACTGTGTTATCCACAGAAAGAACAGGCTGTCTTATTCAGCTAACATCCAGTCCTTTAATATTGATAAGCATTATGATCTGACTCAGCCATGACTAATAATAATGGGAGACACACAACTTGAACCAAATTTTAACAGTTTATTAACCAAACAAAGCAAAAAAAAAAGCAAACAAAAAAAACCTTAACAATATTTAATGTGTTAGTCAGTGTTAAAAGTGTGTCAGCAGCTGGATGAGTGATCAAACATGAAGCGCGTGTTGTTGTGTAGGGTAAGCAGGCTAAAGCCAAACAAACAAGTACAGTAGTGCTGGGTGAATGAAGAGAAAGATGAAAGCTGAGACACCCAGCTCTTAAATGCTCCAGGGAGGCTGGCCGGCCGCTCTCAGTTCTACTAATTAACCCCACCTACCAGGAACCTGCCAGATAACACAGAGAAACTACAGGGAAAAACAGCAGGACCATCACAAACATGAGTTCACTTGGGGATGTTGTTCATGTAATCACACTCATTTAATATAGTTCTTTGGAACCATTCACCAACTACAAGTAGTTATTATAAACAATATTAAACTTCTCCACAACGGAAGTAATTAGCAGCAGCATGTTGACCAGAGACCACAGAGTGTGAATGACGTTTGGCGAGTTCAAGCAAGCAAGTGCGAACGAAATAGCTGCTGGTGACGCAAAGTGCACAGGACCCCAGATCAACTTTTTTCCAGGCAAGCGATTGCAGCGACTACCAATGAGAGCACAGGATACTGTTGATTTACATGCAACCTGCTAGTAACTAGGGTTACCTAGGCAACCAGAGCCTGGAATGTCAAACAGAGCCTGGTTCTTCCTGTGTGGACTTACATGTGGCCTTAGGTAGTCAGCTAAATATCGCCGATCAGTCATGTGACCAAGGTGTGGGTCTCTTGTTCAGTCATGACCAAGCAGTAGCCTGTCTGAGTTTCTCCTTCACCCACTCACTCACGATTCTCGGTCACTCCTTCGGCTGTGGTGAGTCTCTAATTTGAGAGGACAAGAATCTGTGCAGTGAATAGTTTGGTGTGATGGCTAAGTTTACCTACAACACCCTTTGAATGTACCATAACTGGGCTTTTTAATCCCCATAATGTGGTGTTCAGTTAGCATTTGATTCTCTCTCCTTTCAGTTTTCCTTGCCGGGTGTCAGCCTCCCTCTCAGCTGATTCTTGGTTGATGTGGCGTGTGCAATGGCTTCATGTTTTCATGTGGGTTTTTACACAAAAGCTCCTTTTGAAATATTTATCTCCCAAACCTGTGCACCCTTTCCCCATTTGAGAGCCTTGTTCTCCCCCTGTCTCTGCCCCTTCCCATTTCATCTTTGTTTCACACTTTTTTGCGCTCACCGCATATCCCGAGCCCCCCCCCCCCCCCCCCCTACTGTCTCCACTCCTCCTTCCACCCTCGCCTTTTTCTTTTTTTTCTTTTAAACATCTAGTCATGAATTTATTATGTGAATCAAAATAGAGCAATGACTCTTTGTCCCCTTCGCTGCATGTCATTGGTCTAGAATGAATAATTCAGCCACTGTGGTTGAAATTAGGATCAGGGAGAAAAAGGGAATTATTTTGAAGCAGTGCTATTCAGGCTATTTTCGAACGGCGAGCTGTCAGCGCCTTTCCTGCAGCGCTCACTCTTTCTTCTCCTTCCCCACTTGCTCTCTCTTATTCCTCCCACCAGTTCACTCGCTCTACATGAAGATAGACACAATTCTTCTATGTCTTCTGCGTCCTTGGGAAGGACTGCATGGTAAGCAGAGAGGATAGGATTGTCACTGGATATAGTCAGCTGTGTTGTTTGGATGTTTTTTTTTGTCTGTTTTTACATGATGTTTGTGTATTGATAGGTTTGAACATCACCCTGTATGAATCCTTAAGTCAGTGTGAAAACATTATTATGAATGCTGTTTGCTTCTTCTTCTTTTTTTTTTGCAGATTTCTGTTGAACAGCTTTGATGGCAAAACATGTAGCTGACAGCTTATGTCAACAGCTTCCTCCCTTTCAGAGGCATCCATTGATCTCATTACAGAGCGCATGCCGTCTCACTGCTTGACACCAATTTAATGTTTGCTGTTTAAGATGACAGTTATCGAATGGCCTAAAATGAGTCCCGCAAGCTCTCGGTTTGACTTTCATGGTACTTCATGAAAAGGAAATAACAGGAGAGAGGATGAAATGCTCCTCACTTTGATTCAGATGGCCTTTTCGAGGTCTAAATGCTACACTGACCGCTGCCGGCAATGGATCTGATAACCCTGTGACGGTGTGACAGAGGCCATCAAGCAGTCTGCCTCCTACACATCCATACATGACGCCAGCACTGCCATAAATGCAGACCCGTGGCGTTGTGCGCACATAAGGTCGATCATGCAGCTGAGTACACACACATAGACGCAGATGCACACTTGGATGATTATTCTCTGCCTCCTGGGGCATCATTGAAACTTTTCAGCCATGACCTCGCTAAGAGGGAGAGAGCGAGCGAGATGAGCATTAGAGGGAACAAAAATGAGGGATGAAGAGAGAGTCCTTGAATTTTAACTGGATGCTCCCTAGGGAGAACTCCAATCATCTCTGTGTGTCTTCGGTGCCAGAGTCCCACAGCTTCTTTTAGGAGCTCAAGGACCCTGACAGCTCTACTGTTCTCTCAGGGAGGCGGGTCTGTCATCATTGACTTGATAGCTGCTTTTTGGGAGAGAAATCATCTGACTAATCAGCTGTTAAGGGTTTCTCTTATCAGTTTTTAGTACGGGGTACTGACATTCCTCCTGCGGTGGCCAAGTCTTTCAGAGAAAAGGATGTACCAGAGGATAAATGTCACGATCGGTTATCACCCGTGTTTTAATGAATTTTCCTGCAATGTGGGGATTTTGCGTACATATCTCTCAGTTATGAGAGACAAATTAGCCAGATTATTTAAAAGGAAGAAAAGAAGTTAGATATAGAGACAAAAGGCAGGATTTTTTTACAACCAGGTTGTAAAAATATTTAAGTCCTAAGATGGGAGATCTTAACCCTAATGCAAATACAGACTTACAAAGTCATCTTGTGGTTTAATATCAGTGGAAGCATCCCCGGCATACAAACTTCACATGTTACCAATTTAAATATTAATGTTAAAATCATGGTATGCAAAACAAACAATGTCATTAGGAGAAGCTGGCCAAATGATTTTGATTCCGATTACATGAAAATATAGGTTTTTGCTGTTGAGGTGTGTGTGAGCAGACACGGACTGGCAAATAGAAACTGTCACAGTGCTGTGAGTGCAGACAGTCGGGTGTCAATCAGCAAACCAACCCTGACCTGTCTGCAAACCTGACATCCTATTTAGTGGCCAGAGCTCGCTCCCCCCTCTCTGTCCGGCTCGTCTTCCTTTATCCTCCGTTTCTTATCGCGCGCGTGCACATGTGTGTGTGTGTTTTCATCATTTCACCTTTTCCTCACTTCTCCCGCAGCTCTTATTTGTTCAACAGTGGTTATGACCTTTCCAGAAACTTCCTCCCTTGTGGTCTTTCTCGTCTTCCTTCTCTTCTTCCTCACAATAATCTGTTTCTGTCTCTGAAGCGTTTGCAAAGCCTTCAAAGACATATGTGTGTATACGGACATGTGTGTCTGGGTTTGGACTAAATATCCTTCTCTGGGATCTCTGGTGAGAAGAGGATCCGGAAAGTGTGATGATCACCTAATGTTCTGTGAAGCAGCATCATTTTACACATACACAGAGCTGTTCAACACACAGACACACACACAGATACACATATGCTCTGTTGCTGTTGTACAACCGCAAGCCGAGCGTCTTTATCACTGCTTAGGGATTGTCGCCTTTGTTTCCTCAGTACAGAGGATTCGGCTCTCTCCTCCACATTTCCTGCTTTCTTTTATCCCTCATCTCCAACCTTGTCACTCTCCATTTCTCTCCCCTCCCCACACCACACATACCCGTGGTTTTTTCCCCTAACCTTCACCTCTATTTCACCGTCCTTCTCTCTCCCCCCTTCCTTCTCCTCCTTCATCCCCACATCTGAAACGGTGGCGGCGGCTCTTATTGGTTGTTCCGCCAGAATCAGAGAAATAGACAGCCAATAAGCTTTCGGGCTAACAGGGTCACCATTATCCATGAAGCAGTGCAATTACGCTGCTGTCTACATTCCTGCCATGTACGCATATGCCGTGCTTATCCTCATACCTACTCTGCACGTTTCAGCTGTGCATGAGCATCCTTCTTGATTTGGAACAACACATTTATATGATGTCACGGTCTTCCTCTTTGCCTGTATTTTGCAATATGACCATTTTCCTTAAAAATAGAATAAGAAATTTAGAGAGCTTGAATGAAACTGAAGGTGCATTTGGGATCAGTTTATGCATTCAGGTCAAAGCTATGTACATATTCATCATAAATTCTCCCCATGCGAATCCAGCACCATGCTGCTCTTCAAAGACTGCAGGAGGAAAAGCTGTTACACTGCTCCCCTCCCCCTTCTTTCTGCTTCCAACTTGTTCCTTTTCTTTGCTGTTTACTTGCCACACAGGCAGTTATATATTTGTACCAGGCTCAGTCAGTCAGGCTCTGTTTTGTTCTTTGGGATGATGTGGCCTTTTAACTTGCCACTGCTGCCTTGTGATTAAAATAAATAAATAAATTAAGATGTTTAAAATGCTAAATTTCAACCCTCAGACAGTTTCCCTGTGTGTTATTCAGCAACATCATGATTTCTGGGCCCCTCTTGTGGCATTTGACTGAGCGTCAGGTCTAATTTGCATCATTAGATTCTCTCAACTGTGGAATAGCTTTGACCTTCCTCCATCATTAGTGACAGAGTGAGACAGAGTGTCCCTCTTACCTCCCTCCCGTCCCCCTTTTTCCCCCTCTTCCATTCATCACACTCACTTCTTTACGGTCCTCCATGTCCATTATCATCATCTCTTCCCCTGTTGCCCAAATCTATTCTTCACTCATATTGTGTTTATATTATGCAGCTTTACACTTATCTATTTCAATCCCCCGCGCCTCATCAGTTGGTTTTCATCACACTTCGTCCTGCACCCTACGTATTTGCGGTGGAATATCAAGGAAGTGTCGGCTATCTTGCTTTTAAGTTCCCTGTCCGGCTTTCACCTATCTTAACGAGCCGGAGAATTTAATTAATTTCCTTGCTTCTGATACCACAGGGACGTAACAGCACACTCACACACTGTAAAACACACGCCCAT
Source organism: Neolamprologus brichardi (assembly GCF_056152115.1). NCBI lineage: Eukaryota > Metazoa > Chordata > Actinopteri > Cichliformes > Cichlidae > Neolamprologus > Neolamprologus brichardi. Next base: position 24,646,846 of record NC_142121.1, read on the forward strand.
ACACACTGAGTTGTACAGGGTGAAAAAATGGGCTGTTGCCTCTCAGGTGAGATGTCTCCAGGGAAATGTTTTCCTTCACACGAGTCGCCTAGTTATCATCACAATCTGCAGCCGCACGGTTGGCGCTGACAAGAAGACGTGATTTCACTTCCCAATGACCGGGACTGGGGCTCGCCGCACCATCTTGTTATCTGGAAAGTCATTAGCCTTTAGAAGAGAAATTACACCAGAAATGAACTCCCTTCATATCCCGTCTAGGGCCTGGTAATGAGAAATGCGATGACAGAGTCTCCTGTTTGCACCAAGGAGAAGTTTGTCTATCGGTGTGAGATCTTGTTTTATCCCAGTGACCTACTAAATACTGCAATGCCACGTAAAAATATGCCACATAAGTACCCTGAATGGGAAAAGAAAAACACAAATGGGAAAATACCATACTGCCACCACATAAAGCTGATGGCAGTGGCCAGTTTGTGTTTTTTTGTATTTGGGAAGCATGTGTGAGATAATTAATGAGTCATTTCAATCCACACCAGTAATAAGGCCACAGATCCCTAAAGGCTGAGACTAATTCAGGGCTGTTCAGTCACTTGTCATTGTGTCACTCAAAATGATTTCGCGTGTGCTTTCTTTTCAATAAAACGGGTCAACTTTGATTAAAAAAATTTCATCTCCCAGTTTTTTTCTTCCAAACTTGCAACATTGCCATTAGTGTAATAATCTCTGCCCTTTGTGGTTAATTACACCCGAGGTTAAACAATTGCCAAGCTAAATGCTTCTCCTCAGTACGCTCATAACATGTAAACGCAGGCTTATTCCTGTGTGCACAGACACAATCTGTGCAGCTCTGTGTACCTTCAGCAGTGCAGGTACCAGACTTAATGACTTGTAAGTCATCACTCTGGATATGGCAGAGCGAGCTCTTCATTATTCCTGAAGAAACATGGTTCATATAAGGAGTGTAGTCCAATATCACAGCAGTGTCTCTCAGATCTGATATGAAAATTAAAGGTTGATTCCATACATCCTTCAGCATGGAGAGTGTGTCAGTATTGGCTCCAACCTGCTGAGTAATCAGGCCAACACTGAATAACAAGACCACACATAGTGTCGTAACTGTTAAATGATGATGAATAAAAGGCAAATATGTGTGCAGGGAAAACCTCACACTTGACTCACAATCTTGTGATAGGCAGTAAAGTGAGTAGAGAGTTTAAGTTGCCTGCACGTAAGTTTGTACAGGTGACTTTTGTTAGGGTGTAAGTCAGTCTGCTCACTTTTTAGCCCTGGCATCCTACAACTGCTGCCGACTTAGTGAAAAAGGCCAGTGCACACACGATATATGACCCCTGAACCCCCAGATCAAATCGCATAATTAGGAGCTGATGTCACGCAGTAAACTGGGAGTCAACTAAAAAATCTAAACAGGTTGAGCAGATGCACACTTGAGCACACCTTAGCAGAGACCATATGGTGGTAGGACAATCTAATAAGACTCCCAGATTGCCCTCTGTTGCGCTGTTGTTACCACACATACTATACCTATATGTCTGCCTGTGTGTGTGTGTGTGTGTGTGTGTGTGTGTGTGTGTGTGTGTGTGTGTGTGTGTGTGTGTGTGTGTCTGTGTGTGTGTGTGTGTGTGTGTGTGTGAGAGATAGAGAGAGAGCATGCTGTGTGTGTTTTTCATGTGTCTGCGCTCTCAGTATGTGTAGCCATGTGCTCAGGTTTGAGCCAGAAAAAAGCAGGTCGAAACACCTCGGGGTGTGAGAATCATCAGAATAGCTACAGCTAATTAAATGTGTCATGCCTTTGAGTAAAACAAAAAGATCCATGTTCACTAAAAGTGAGCACTGGCTGAAATGCTTTTTGTTTTCAAAGCATTTCATTTTTGATGAGACAGAAGACCAGAAGAACATTTAACCTCTTCTGTCCCAGTTGATGGCTAATAATCATTCACTTACATTTTAAATTAGCTTCACTATTCCAGTGTTCTAATAATGTGAAATTAGAGCTGGGTGTTCTAATCTTCAGATTTCCTATGACTACATATTTTAAACAAATTTTAAAAGTTTATATACATTATTATAATGGTGCAGCAGTAGACTGGGATGTGGGATTTGCTTATCTTTGCATGACATTATCACATGAATGAAAATGTCAAACAGGATTATTTTTGTAGTGTATAAATAACAATGAAGGTCAGATCCACTGAGGAATATCGTGTTTTAAGTTTTGCCTGTACCAAAAATATGTGATATTGGAATTTGTTTGCTTACGATTCTTCGGTGGATTTGTTGACAGCGAGTGTATAGATGTTAAATGCGGCTCATTCTGGGCAAAACAGGGAGATCCACAGCAAAATAAAAACTTTAACTCAAAGCTGAGCCAAAAACAAACAAATCTGTGGGTGTTTCCATAGGACATGTGGCACAAACAAAGGATAAGTGCAACGCAATTAAATGAAAACAAAGTTGGATGCGTGAAAGACACCAGCTGTTCAGGTTGGTGGAGAGAGAGAAAGCAAGATAGAAAGAGAGACATCTTGGGAGGAAAACCACTTTTTTAGACCCTTAAACAGATGAAGACATTCCTCTGTGATGATGAGGCATAGATAATTACCTGAAAGGAGGAAACAGAAGGCAGGCCAAACAAGGACCCCAGGCCATCACATAAATACATAACTGTATTATTACAAAAGTTATTAAAACTTATGAATGAATCATTTTCACGTAGAGCACAAAGAGTTTCACCCCCAACATGTTTTTCTTTTCTTTCTTTTGTTTTGACTTTAGACACATTGACTTCAGATGAACAACAACGCACGACATATTACGCAGTGTATGTCTTCATCAGTCTTTCACATCATTCTGGAGGAATTTTGACCCACATTTATTAACAAGAATTCATTGAGGTTTGCAGCATTTATTTGTTCACAGGTCTCTTAACAGCATTTCAGTCTGTTAGGGTTCCTTGCCCCATCGCCTCTCGCTTTCTCACTCTTTCTCTCACCCGTCACTCTCTCACTCTGTCTCTCGCTACTGTTCCTCGCTCTGTCTCACTCTGTTCACTGGGTTTCGTCAGTCTGCGTCTCAGTGTGTGTGTCCCCGTACTTCCTGCTTTACTTTGATAGTCTCCTGTGGGTGCGTGTCATGTTCAGCTTTCGGTCTTCCGGTCTCGTGTGTTAGATTGTTGCCAGCTGTGTTCCCCAGGTGTTTCCTCTCTGCCCTGATTCCCTCTCATGTATTTATTGTCCGTGTTTTCCTCCATCCAGTGCTGCGACCTCCCTCATTCGCCAACTGTGTGTTCTGTCCTTTTGCTTAGTTTACAGTTTATTCCAGTTGGATGTTATATTTCTTACAAAACAAGTCCAAATCATAACCCTGACACCACCGTGCTTAAAAGTTATTTTAAGAGGTTTGTGCTGACACGATATGTGCGGCTATGTTTTTCTCCAAAATCTGGGTCTGTGTATTTTGGCCAGATATCTCCACTTTGATCAGATCTGTCTGAAGGACATTGTTCCAGACGTTTTGTGGTTAGTTTTGTTGCAAATTTATAAAGCTAAGCACTTTCTCTGAACATTGTATGGTCTGACCTTTGGGTGAATTTGCTGGTACATCCTCTCCTGGGAATATCTGAAACTATCTTGATGGTTAGCCACATCTGAACAAGCTTTCTCACTGTAGAATGATGAACTTCAAATTGTTTGGAAATGGCCTTGTAAACCCTGCCAGATTGATGTATTTCCTCAGTGGGATCCTAGTAAGACAACTGAATCATCCAGACCTACAAATGTCTAAACCGTTTGCTTTTATTGACATGCTCACACTTGAAGTGGATTTGTTCTTAGTTAGGTACTAGGTGGGTGCTTTTTCTTATTGCACATACTATACATACAGCTCTTAAGGGAACACACAATGTTGATTTTTGACACCAGGACTCTTAAATTATTATTTTTCCCCTCAACAAATTACGCAATGTATGTCAGTTAAGATTTTTAACTGGAATATTTCATTCATCAAGATTTCATGAAAGGCAACAGATGGGACACAACAGGTCTGCAGATGAATTCATAGACGCTTGTTCTACTTTAGCAGAGAACAAACAGCATCTGAAGTGATTCACAGGATGCTGCGGTGTTTTGTTTTTCCCTTTAATCCCAGCCTCCCTGTGTGTATATTTATCACAGTTGTCAAACAGGACTGTCTTCAGCTTTCAGATTACAGACAGAAAGCGAGAGAGGAAACAAAGGCAGAGGAAGAAAATGAGATGGAAACACTGTGTATGTGTGTGTGTCTGTATGTGTGTGTTTGCAAGAAGGATTCCAGTTTAATCTATTTTAGGTGCACAAGGGATTTCACAGAATGGCTGCTGCGAAAGCCGAGATGCCGAGAAATATTTAGCGCTTGCTTTCGGCTATGAATACTTTCAACCAATTTTCATTCTTTACGATTTTCAGTTATTACTGTAATCTGACCGACTAGACTCAATCAGCTGCAACGCAAGGAGTGTCATTTGTTTCAGAGGGTTGATTTATCATGAAGTACCTACAGAGTTTGTCTTTCAGGTCTCGTCTGCAGCCAGTGCACAGTAAATAATTACAGCAGAAAGAACTGATGCTCACATATAATCACTTCAGGGGATTGAAACCTGCCCACACTCTCTCTCTGCCACACACACTCACACACACACTTCATTGATGTTTATCATAGTCTGGTTGATCTGTACTGAGCAGTTCGCGTACTACAGCAAAAAGAAAAATAACAAAGTCAGCAATGAGTGGGAGCAAAAGGAACAAAGTATCATGAGACATCAAAGAGGTGGGTTTTCACAATATGCATGTTCACAGGGACACTTTACATACAGTAATTACTTGTTAAAGTGCAACAAGAACTGCAAAACAACTGCACCTGAGAAACTGACTTGACTGAAAAAAAATAAGCAAAACCGATAAGAAAGTTACCTCCTGATTCTCATCCTTTACTCAGACAGAAGGTGTCCTCTCCGAAATAGACGTATCCACCTAACATTTGAAGATTTCTTGATCACTTATAGTCAAAAATACAGTAAAAACACATACGTTTGATCTGTGTGTGAAGTGTTGTTTCTCTGGGATCAGATCCATAGAAGTTAATATTGAGAAATATAAATTTTCTCTTAATACTGAGTAATGTACACATACAACATATGCATATATTAAGGAGTTCAGATCCATTTCATCTGTTTTCAGTGTATGATTGCTCCTGTCTGTTGATATCAACAGAATAGAAATAGACTTACAAAATCACTCAGTGTATCAATAAATCACATACATACTGTTTGCATGCAGATCTAAGAGAACTGGAGCTCATGTTAATATTCAGGTCATGGTTATTTACTATTAAACCAATAAAACATGTGAATAGTAGGCTGGGTGGTTTGTTTTTCTACTGCTCAGTAGGTTGGTTGGTTGGCCAGGTGATTGGTCTGTTATTTGGTTGTTGAGTCGATCAGTCAGTCATTTGGTTGGTAGTCTGCTAGCCTTGGGTCTACTGTCCGCAATTACTAATAACTAGTACATACCAGTACTACAGTAATATTTTGTCTGTGACATTAGTGTTAGGTGGTTAGGCATTACAGTGTATCATGCATAATTACATTTTTTGTGAATATAAATTACATGCTCTTGTTGTTTAATGAAAACTATACAATGCTTTTCTAACATGTTATATGTGCATAAACTCTACAAATGAGTCATTTTAGCCTGTTGGTTTGTGGTTGCTAGGAAACGTGGAAATTGTAATGAAAATCGTATGAAAAAGTTTGAAAAAGAAGAGCTTTATCCATACATCTGTCTGCTTCCCAGGTGTTTGGTGGCTGATCCAAGCTTGCACGACTTCCACTTTTCAATACTAACAAGCTCATTGTGACATCGCTAGTCTAGTCCAATCATCTTTCTGCCCACCTTCTTCATGCCAATCAGCCTCCACTCTCTAAGCTTTAAATCTCACTGCACATGTGTCACTCTCCCTGGCAGACACTTTTGTGCAACCCACCTATTCCCCATTTCCACCTCTCTCATGTTACTGAGGTTCCATCCAAGCCTACATCTTCATCTCCACCACCAGCGTCTAGACTCAGATGGGTCCTGCACTAATCCCTGTCACAGCTGAGATTCCTTTCGGCTGTGATGGGCAATCGGAGTCTAATCAGCAAATACCTTAACTGAATTCTGTATATCAATAAATCATGTTCAGTTCCTTCTAATTCTCTCTCCTCATTGAAATGTCTGACATAGAGTAAAACCTTCAGGAGCCTAAAGCTGTGTCAACACTGGAAGCGACTGGCAGCAACATGATGACCAAAGACTGAAAGTCAGTGAGATTTGACGGCCAACCACAATAAACATGATGAGCGAATTGCTTCTGATGTACCTGTCTGCCAGTTGCAGAGCATAAATCTGGCAGAAATTAAAACTTTATGATATCTTTATATAATACCTGGATGTGTAGCTGAAACCAGATCTGTACCAAAAGCTCACATTAAATAACTTCAAATCTGACATCGCCTACAACTCAAAAACACCCCACATCCAGTTGCGATGACTTTCTTTTTTAAACCATTTACTTAGTATTCAGGTGAAAGAAAGCCAAGGTACCATACCAAGGTACTTCTGTGGCTATTTGTTGACTAATTGACATTATGTCAGCATATTTTATGGATTAGCTGCATGTGACTAATCACTTTAAGCACCTCCTGTTGCAGCGAGTGAAACTGATACAGACTTAAGCTATCACTGTCACAGCATTTGCCAGTCTGACTCCCTGCTGTGTGCGTCACCCCTCACTAAGGTCTCAGTGTTGCTCAAGTTCAAAGTGAAAGCATACACAGACACACACTCTCGTACACACACAGATGAAACGACCTTTTGGGCTCATTCCCTTCTAATCCATTTAGCGTTGTCTACCTTCTGCCCACACACCAACACAGACAGCTCCTGTCTGAAATCAGGGACATTTATGGTGTTGGCATTTGTGTGTGTGTGTGCATATATATGTGTGTGTAGTCTTTTTTTAACAAACAGTTGTTGCAACATTTAGATTATTTCTGGCGTGATGAAAGTAAATCTTTTTTTTGAAGACGCTGTTTGAGAGCTGGAAGAGATTCTCCTCTTAATAAACAAACAGCACATATATTTTTATTTGTTTATTTCTTGTCTTGTGGGGTTTTATCTCAGCTTGTTTTAGCTTTGTTTGTTCTGTTGTTGTTGTTCCTCTGTGGCTGTCAGGCATTGTTCTCGATGCAGTGCGCTGGCTTTCTGTTTCTCTGTGATCGAGGCAGACTTTGATGCAGTTAAACAACTGAGGCAAAGGTTCAGCTTTCTTAGTTCATGCCATTTTTTTTACTAACTAACTAACTCTCAGCAGCAGTTGCTGTCTCGCTTTGTAGTGCTTGTCAGGAAAGAAACAGAGGTGGAATCTGAGATAAGTCACAGAGATCTGTGAAGTATTTTGGGGATCGCCTGGTTAGAGGGGAAACAATACAGTAGAATACTGTGAGTCAGAAAGCATCTTTCATTTCATGAAACATCATCCACAGTATGAGGAGACAGTCATCAGCACAGGGTGATGATACGCGGGGTGTGCTGTACACGTCTCACCGTGCTGCATTGTCAGGAGTATATGATAGGATTTAGACTGACAGTGCAGATATGTTACTTTGCATCCACAGCTCAACAGCATGAGCATGATGGTTAGTGCAACCACTGAGACTCAGGGCGAACAAGGGTTTTCAGAGGGGTTTTCAAAACAGGGTATTTCGATGCAGTGTAAAATAGAAATGTAAACAGAATGTAATCATTTGCAAATCATGTAAACCCCTAATTTAATTTAAAAAGAACCATAGAAAATTGCATGCTAATTTTAAATGTGATCAAAGTAAAATGTTTTTAAAAAATGAGACAGGGCCATGTTTACCACTGTGTTGCGTCACTTTTTTTTCAGACCACCTCTCTGTAACGGCCTCAAAATTGAGGAGAATAATTCCTGGTAGTTAAAAACTGGAGAGAAAAAAATATCTCTGAGCTGCATTTGGTGTCATGTGTTTCTAGTGGGTGGCAGGTCTGGACCGCACGCTAGTTTAAAGTGAAGCAATGATGTTGTAATTTGTGCAGAATGTGGTTTGATAGTGCCTTGGTGAAATAGGAAAGGCCCTCTCTGATAACTTCCTACATAGAAGAATATCCAAAATTCATATTGCACTGGGACATCAGGTCTAGCTAGAATTGCTGCTCATCCCACAGTGTCAGTCTGATTTTTGTGAAACCTGCAGAGAATGATCACCCAGACTTTTCTCAAGGTCAAGCTCATATTTGCTGGTCAGATTTATCATAATTATGACTGTTTGTGAGCCTCTTTGACTTTAATTCTAATTAGTTTGTAAAATTCAGTCAACTTTTCACCTGCTTGCTGCACATCACACATTACAATAACCTGTAAATTGTGAAGGATCATGAAGCAGATGAGCTCCTACGTCATTGAGAATCTGGTTTTAGAGATTCATGGAAAGACTTTTTGCCTTGAGCCGTTCCAGTGTGTGATATTTGGTTGAGGACTACAACCTGTGATGGTATGATTGAGGGAAGTTGTTTAGCCCCTTTTTTTGTTTTCATCGTGTCTTGCATGTCTTGTACAGTCTTGATTCAAGATGCAGATGTAGCAACATTATTTCTGCCCGTATTTCAAACTTGTGCCTAGTAGATTCCTGAAAGTGAGCAAGTGAGTGCATTTCAGGCTGAATATGAGCTAGATCTTATATATAGCAATGTGTAGTCCATATAAACATTACAGCTGCAGTCGAGTCAAAGGTTTGTGTCTTTGGCTCTAATCAGCTGAAGGTCAAAGCAGACTGCATGTCAGTCTCGATCAGTCCAAACTCGCAGACTCGGTGACTCAGAGTACTTCAAGAACGGCGATGATATGGTAGGAGTGGCACAGAGCACCATCATGAGTATCATCTCTTTATGCAAACTCAAACAACTGCAGTGTCCTTCACGTTGCATTCTGCAGCTCAGTGAAGTGCAGTATGGAAAATGTTCTGTTTTTACAGACGCTTTGGGAGCTTTGGTTTATGATCACAGTGTTGCCGTCACTGGATGCTGCAGACAAATGACTGAAAACTTTGAAGATGTTGATCTAGTGACTACATTGTGTGTGTTCCTGTGTACTTCCTGTGTTTTACTTTTCCTCCGCTTTATATTTTATATGTGTGCATTCCCACTGCAGCTTTGTTCCTCTCATCACTGTGGGGATCCTGCTCTGTGAGCCACTTCCTCTGGCTTTTCCTCTTTGTTTTTTTTCTTTACCCGCCCTAATTATATTTTGATTTCAGTTTTCCTTTGTTGTCATTTAGGATTTAAGTTTGGGTGTTGTTTTTGGTTTTTCTCTTTCTGCAATGCAGTCAGGGAGTTGTTAATCCTTTAGGAGCTCTAACTTTGATGACGAGCAGCACAAAAACACTTCATTTGACGTTTTAGGCTTACTTATATTGACTTGCATTAGTTAATATTCACTGTAGATCACAATAATGTTGCAAAACAGAGATTTGTCTGACTCTCATCTTCATTAAAAAGTCTGCCCCCTTATTTTCCTTTCCTCTTTGGCACTGAGTGCAACCCCACAAGAGACCTGCTAAACTCTATTCCACACTTGACTTGGGCTTAAAATGGAGTGACTAAGCACAGATTTAATATTGGACTTATAGCTACTTAGCAATGGAAAGTACAAACTGTCAGCTTTCCTCTGATATATAAAAACTTGTCAAGTTATCGACTCGGTTTGTTTGCAGGAATGAAATGTAAAAGCTTTCTCTAATAACATGCTGACTGCTTGACTGCACCTCCATCACGAAAGCTAAAGTGTGATTTTATTGTGTGTGTGTGTGTGTGTGTGTGTGTGTGTGTGTGTGTGTGTGTGTGTGTGTGTGTGTGTGTGTGTGTGTGTGTGTGTGAGAGAGAGAGACAGAGAGAGAGAGACAGAGAGACAGAGGGAGAGCGTGAAGGAGAGCGAGAAAGCTGAGGAAGAAGGGACACTAAAGAAGGGATATTGGGGAGAGGAGCTCTATGCTCTGCCGGCCAAATATAAAGGCTTGTAAAGGCTACCAGTCAACATGCATGACCTATTTACGGTCAGGCACACTGCCACACAAATACACACCAAACCACAATGATGTTATTTTCCCTGCAGTTATTTGGGAAGAGTGTGTGGTGTTTATAATCAGACTAACCTGACTGTATAAAGCAGGTGAAACAACCGGTGTCTGAAACATCTGGCTGTGGTCATCAGTGTCTTGCCTGTGCAGTGGCTGAGAAAGAATGTTGCTCCAAAACATCTGCTCATTAGGTCAGCCATCAAATATTAGTTATTTTTAGCTTCTGGGTTGTTTCTCCTTCCATTCTTCTTTTTTTTGCCTCCTTGGACAGCTGGCCTGTGACTCTATCTTCCTCGCCGGCTACAACTGTGGGATTTGCCCCTGTTGTTACCATAACATCTGGAAGATGATATTTTACAGGTTGTATGGCAGCTTTCTATGCATGTCCACTGTCCAGGTGCAGGATAAGATGTAAGACTGAGCTTTTAAACTTTGAGGGACAGGCTGCTAATCTAAAAGAAAGCAACTAAAGCAACAACATATAAAAATGTTCTTTTCAGTATGTGGCCTGGGAGTCAGAGTCAAGGTGTGTATTTATCACCTGCTCAAGAAATGATGCGCGGAGCACTGGGCCCATGTGCCTGATAGAGAGTGTGTGTGTTAAGGAATCCAAGTCTGTCCTTGAGTCAAGCAGTAAGGACCTTGTCTGCCTTGACGATGTAAGCTCAGTGATTCATACTGTGACTCTGCCACTGACCCGTAGGATGACTCTCATGGGGGTGCGGAGACAGGCTGCATCCATCACAATGCCAAAGAGCTGGGCAAGATGTACACTAACACACACATGGAGACACTGGATACACTGAGTGAAGAGTTTATAGTCGTGCAGTGGGCTATGTATGGGAACAGCTGTGTGTAGAGCTGAATGTCTGCCCAGCAACCATGCCCATGCAGGCCCACAGTGGGTAGCTGTTAGGCTGTGTGGGCAACCTGCATCTATTCCACATGGGACCAAAATGGGCTCACAGCAGTTTTGCCCTATGGGGTCCTCTGTGTTTTTTTGTGTGCAAACCCTGTCCAAACCCAAACTCTATATTCATATTTTTGCCCTTTCTGCTCTCAAGAGGGAATTCTGTGGGTAGCCCACTATAGGCTGTCTATAGAAAACACATATAAGGCCTATATAGGATATCCCATGCGGGGTCTGTATGTTAGGAAACACAAGACAGGGAAATGTGACAATTGTGGAGAAATAGTGTCAGAATTTTGAGGCTGAGATAAGACAGCTGATTAAAAACATCAGTAAATTCTGGTATCAGAGAGTATTCTAATTTCTTAAACATACTAACATGTTATGCAGAGGATTTGAGTGGAGGGCTAGTTGGTTGGTTGGTTTTTAGTGAGATGATCTATAGTGTAGTAGTTTACATACTTGCCTAATAAGCAATAAATCCCATGGGAGAAAGCACAAATCTGCAGGGGGCGGCATCTAAAGGGCATCGGGTGTGAAACTCTGCTAAATGAAGCATGCAGATGTACCTGTTGTGGTGACCCCATTTTTTTTTAATGAGCAGCTGATAGTTGTTTTCTTTTCTGTTTTAAAATACATTCTGGTCCACACTCCACACCAGTTGGTATTGCTAATATACCATGGTATTAGCTCTCCACTGTGGGGTCTAGGTGGGGCCCCAGTAGGGCAGTTGTGGGTACGCTGCCTATAATATGCCCCATTGTGGGCCTCTCTTTGCTTAGTGTGGGGAACCCACACTGTTGGTTATCCCACTGGGACCTGTCTGGGTCCCATAGTGCAGAGCCCAGATGTGACCTATATTTCACGTTGGTACTGGGGCTCGTGTGTCTGCCCACAGTAGCCCCACACAGGCTCCCAGGGCACATCTTCGCTAGATGTGTCAGAATTTTAACTCAAAAGGTTTTTTTTACAGGCAAATGTTCAACATCTTAACAATAACGTGCCAAAATCTTAACATTTTTCAAATGAGCGTTAAATCACAAGTACTGAACTATGTTCTGTGTAACGTTTTATAAACCTTTTATAGAACATCCTCGGGGGACCATGAATGCCAATTTACGTTTTCAAGATATTTTGATTTTAAAAAAAGGAAACGAAGAATTACCTGCAAAAGTTGAATGTTGTCTTTCATCCTGACAGCAGTCAGACTGTATAATCCACACATACAATAGATACCTGCAAAAATGTACCTGTGTGTATTATCACTCCCACTACACCTTTTCCAAATATGAAAAATTCTCTGTGGGTGTATTTACTCTATATAGAGACAATTTGTGAATGGTAGAAATAACTCTTGTATAGCTTTTTGCCTTTTTATTATTTGTGCACTTTGTCCGTCTGTGTTGAGCTAACATGTGCTTCCTGTGTTTGTGTGGGTTCCCTCTGAGTCCACAGAGTCCAAAGACATGCAATTAGTGGGGTCAGATTGACTGGTAATTCTAAATTGCTCATAGGTGTGAATCTCAGTATGAATGTTTGTCAGTCTCTCTGTGTTAGCCCTGTAACAGACTGGCAACCTGTCCAGGGTGTACCCCACCTCTCGCCCTATGCTAGCTAGGATAAGCTCCAACACCCCAGCTGAAAGAATGGATGGATTTCTATTTTTTTATTTCTTGCTGACACTTGTGCTGTTGTAACAGTGTGGGATTAATAAAGTCTCTGTCCCTGCCCACCAGCCTCTAGGCCTGTGTGATTAAGGGTTAAAGATGTAAATTCTTTGACTTGCAGCAAAATAGTGACCAAAAGCACTACTTTTTAACTTCGCGGTAATTTGTGTCACTAGAGAAAAATCATTTCATGTTATTCGGATGATAGTTGATGGGATGCAATCTAAATCTTTAGCAGGGTAAAAGGTGCAAGAAGGAGAAAAATCATCAGTGTTTCCACAACAGTCACCATGAAGACACGAGGACACAGAACCTGATGTGTGATTTAATCTCATTATTTCAGGACTTTGATAGAATTTTGCTAGTTTTTCTGATCTCTCTGTTTTTCTCCTGGGCACTATTCCACCGAGTTTGCCGCTCTGTTGTTGTGGTCATGGTGAGTTGCTGATGGTTGACAGTGCGAGGCAGAGTTGCTGCTGAGAAGTGGGTCAGTCTGTTTCTGCACAGCAGCTTCTCTGTGTTTTGAGTTTTGTCTCCCAGCGAAAGGAGAGATTGTGCCAGATTTCTACCAGATTGTTCAGATATGGGATCTGTAAACACAGTGTTTTCCAGGCCTGTCAAAAATTGAAGGACTTATCCACCTTGAGGCTTAGTAGATGAGACAGAATCTCTGGAGGACTCTTCTTTCCTACAGCTTGCGTTTGTGTGATTGTGTGTGAAAATACGAGTATGTGCATAGAGTGCATAGAATTTGTCAGCTGTCATTTATATTTAGCTTAAATCCCATTTCATCCCGTTTGATCCCATTGATGCCAATGCATCGAAACAGTCGGATATAATTAGGCGTTTTTAGAGGCTGTTTTCCTGTAAAAAATATGAAGCAACGGCCTCATCGACAAAAAGAGAGAGCCTAGCAACTTTTGGCTCTTTTAACTGTGTGGCTGGCCCTCTGAAAACTGCCCATTACGCACAAACCAACCCATATATTATTAATCTGCTCAGCTCTGCCTTCCTCCTCTGCCAGCATCAGAGTGCATTTTAACATGAAACAGCATCAGAGTGCATTTTAACATGATACTCCCTGGTGGTGATGATATATTCTCTCTCATATCCATTGAATCTGAAAAATAAACAAACAGTTTAACATTTGGGGGTTTCTGGTCAGTAGTTGTTGTTTGAGAGAAGAAAAAAAACTTTCTTCTAGCCAAACTTTCTTTTTAAATGGCATCTTCCTCAAGTATGAAACTTCTGCTAGCTGGATGGACAGAGCCGTGTTCCAGATCCAATGCCAGGTGCTCTTTGACTGTCTTCATGTTGAAAACAGTGTGTGGGAGAGATGACCGGCTGCCTGAAGGAATGCTAAAGCACAAATGATTCATCTCTTTTTCCCTCAAAGCATTTTTAATTCATACCCAGCAAAATGTCAAACTTGCATCCAAGCGTACCTGTTTGAATGCATGCAATGGCTCAAACACCTATTCCTCGTCACAGCGTGCATAGTTTCCACACACACACTGCGATTATTAAGGAGCTCCATCTTTGTTTATGCACGGTGATTATAATAAATTCATTGTGTTTGTCAAAATGGAGCAGACATCCTCGTTGCTGGAAGGAAAACGGAGGAGATGCAAGATGCATGAATTCAGCTGAAACAAGAAGCTCCCTCTCATGGCTCCAAGCGTCCCGGTTCTCCAGCTGAAACCACAGATAAATTAGTGAAAAGACAAATCTTCTAAACTATCTTAAAGCGCTCCTTGTTCCTGTGACGGGATCTCATCTGCGATGTTTAAGTGCTGTGTCACGAAATGCCCCAAATCTCCGCAGTAAATTCTCAACTCCTTTACTTAAACTGCCGGAGACATTGATAATTTACAACATTGTGGATTTAGGCCTGTTTTAATGAGGTTGGGAGCTGATAGGTTATATTATAGGCTCCATCTTCTTACATCCTCTTTCCCTTCTTCATCACATATTTATTCCGTCCTTGTTTTCTATTTCTCCCTTCACTTCTTTTCTGTAACTCCTGTTTTTCCCTTTGTCTCGTCTTGCAGGTGTCTGGCGCACTCACCCTGCCTGTAACAGGCGAGGAGTCAGAGGACCAGGGCCATGACTGGCTCTCCTGGCCATGGTGGGCGTGCCTTAGTGCCATGGCCGAAGCTGTGGCGATGGGTCCTGGCGACTTCACTGGTTACCATGATAACCTTGACACTGCCAGGAAACAGCCACGCCTGTCCGCCACGGTGCGAGTGTTCAGCCCAGCTAAGGTCAGTGTCGTGCCAGCGACGGCGGCTCACCAACATCCCAGAGGGCATTCCTACAGAGACGCGGCTCCTGGACCTCAGCAAGAACCGGCTCCGCTGGGTGCAGGCGGGAGACCTGGCACCGTACCCACGACTGGAGGAAGTGGACTTCAGCGAGAACCTCATCTCCACCTTAGAACCGAATGCCTTCTCCACCCTCCAGAGTCTTAAAGTGCTGAAGTTAAGGGGGAACCAGTTGAAGTTGGTGCCCATGGGAGCCTTTGCCAAGCTTGGCAATCTTACCAGCCTAGACCTTAGTGAGAACAAGATGGTGATTTTATTGGACTACACCTTCCAGGACCTGAAAAGTCTAAAACACTTGGAGGTCGGAGACAACGACCTGGTTTATATATCCCACAAGGTAAGCTCTTAAGCATCTGGCCAGTAGTGAACTGAGCTTATTGATGAAATGGGAAATGGATACAATAATTTGCACTTTATTTTAAAAACTCCTGGTGTGACATTTTGGCAAAGTCTATTCGTTTTCCTGCCAAGATAAAAACACTGATACCAGTTACACAGCATCCATGTAATACATTTCCAGCTTCCCCATAAATAAGTAAAAAAGCACTCAGCTCAGTGTTTGGTTTGTTGCTTAGACTACATTTAGAAGAAACCAAACACATCTGAATATTTTTTTCTGTGTCAAAAAATAAAATGATAAATTTTAATATTGTTTTACTGTTATACTGTAATACTTACAAACTGCTTAACAGCAGCACACATTCAAATAGAGTGTGTAAAAAATGATTCTGTTACTTTTATTTGAATTTATTGTTTCTAATTACGTATTAAGAGATTAAGGCACTATTAAAACACAAAGACCTCAGAGAAAACCAGAAAAATGTCTCAGCACTTTTAAAACTCGTCATACTCAGAGCTGGTTGCTATGGCCACAAATCTGATATTTTCCTTTGAGAATGATTATGAAATATTAAAAATTAAACGAGTCCTTTTCTTGACATGTACCTCACATACAGTAGCAACAACAAAACGGTGTTCTGGTGAAATGCTGAACCAACTTTTGTCTGTTTGTCTTACTTAAACATAAATAAATAAATATATATGTATATGTATAAGCAAACAGTGATTCCCAGATTCCCATGATGTTTTTCTTATTTCCAGGCATTCTCAGGTCTGCTGGGGTTGGAGGACCTCACAATAGAGCGCTGCAACCTGACATCCATCTCTGGTCAGACGCTGTCCTACCTCCGCAGCCTGGTCACTCTTCGCCTTCGCCACCTCAGCATCACTGCCCTGGAGGACCAGAACTTTCGCAAGCTGTCAAACTTGCGGGGTTTGGATATCGACCACTGGCCGTACCTGGAGTACATTTCCCCTCTTAGTTTTCAGGGCCTGGACCTCCACTGGCTCTCCATCACCAACACCAACATCACTTCTGTCCCCTCGGCCTCCTTTAAGAACCTTGCCCACCTCACCCACCTTAACCTGTCCTACAACCCCATCACCACATTAGAGCCTTGGGCCTTCAAAGACTTGCTGAGGCTGAAGGAGCTCATCATGGTAAGCACAGGTTTGATGACGGTGGAGCCCCATGCCCTCGGAGGCCTCCGACAGATCCGCGTGCTCAACTTCTCCTCAAACGACCTGCAGACACTGGAAGAGGGCTCCTTCCATTCTGTCAACAGTCTGGAGACCCTCAGAGTGGACGGGAACCCCCTGATGTGTGACTGCCGTCTGTTGTGGATCCTGCAAAGACGCAAGACCCTCAACTTTGACGGCAGAGTGCCGGTGTGTGCGGGGCCGGTGGAGGTGCAAGGCGTCAGCCTCAGCTCCTTCACCGACTCTGCACTCTTCGATCACTTCACATGCCAGAAGCCTAAGATACGCAACCGAAAACTGCAGCAGGTAATGAATGGTGACGAGTTTGTTAAACTTTCTACAACCATAAACAAGGTTGTTTTAAGATTTTAAAATATTCCTACATATAGATATCTGCTGTGTTTTTTTAAACTGTTCATTTATTCATCCACTCACTCTTTTTCTCCAGATGATTGCTCGTGAAGGCCAACCGGTGAGTTTTCTGTGTCGAGCCGAAGGAGACCCTCCCCCTTCTATTGTCTGGATTTCCCCACAGCGCAGGCGGATCACAACTAAGAGTTCAGGGCGCATTATAGTTCACCCAAGTGGCACCCTGGAGATCCGCTACGCCCAGCTCACTGACAGTGGGACATACATCTGCATAGCCAGTAACGCCGGAGGCAATGACACCTACTTTGCCACACTCACGGTGCGTGGCCAACCGCTGGATGCCGCCTCAGCCTTCTTTCTCAACCGCTCACTGTACAGCAGCGAGTTCTTCAACGACACAAATCTAAACAGCACACGCGTTTTCCTCAAGTTCACCTTTGACCTGACCACCATCTTGGTCTCCACGGCAATGGGCTGCATCACGTTCCTCGGGGTTGTCCTCTTCTGTTTCCTGCTGTTGTTCGTGTGGAGCCGGGGACGCGGACAACGCAGGAACAACTTCACAGTGGAGTACTCCTTCCGGAAATCTGAACCCGCCACTGGAAGCTCTTCAGGAGGGACCAGGAAGTTTAACATGAAAATGATATGAAACAACGCAGCCAGGGGTCCCTCGGGGGAGGCATGAGCACGTCCCATAAACGTGTTTGACACACGCAAACGCACACAGCCTCTGACTCGCAAAGAAGCTTGACAGCACAAGTCCCTGTCCGTGGCTCCACTCATTCGAGCGCCCACATCAAAACCGGAGCCACTTCTCAATTTGGTCTGATTTGTGAACCTGATCTCTCAGCAGTTTTATTCAGCTTGTGGTCAAAATTTGCTTAAATTATACCTTAAGGAGTGCTAGCTACTTGTCATTTATGCTTAATAGGCACAGAAGAAAGAACATATAGGTGATAAGATGTAAATTGGCACGATCACTGGCCTGTGGAACAGTGATAGTCCTGTTTCTCATTTATTTTAATGAGAAATGATAAGGTTTCCTTTTTAATTTCAATTTCTCTCTTTTTTTGTAGAGTCAGGGATTTGAAAAGAAATTCAGTACAGAGAGCTTCTGTCCATTAATTACTCTCTCTAAAGCCTGCCGTTCTGCTAATCATGCATGTAGCTTTAAGCTGTAAGTTTGTACCACTCATAAAAACACATAGCTTTGAAAGACAGTTAAATAGGTTTTTCTATTTATTCTGACCACCGCTGAGGAGTAAGGATTACAAAGAGCAAAATGTTTTATGAATATTATCATATGGCCTTTGCTTTTATGCACACAGGCTGAAAAATAATAAGATTTGCATAAAGCAAGAAAAGAAATCTGGCTTTTTCTTCTTTGTGAGCTTTGTGAGGTTTTACAACATTAGCTGTGTGAGTTTGGGACGAGCGCACCGGCTGAGAGTTGCTGTAGCCGCCTGTGGCCCGGTGGGTTTGGTTTGGAAGTCGTGCCCACCGGTCACAGGCCACCACTGTAACCATGCCAACCAACACAGGAGGGACCGGGATGGTGGCCACAAGAGGGTTGCTGGGTAGAAGAGGCAGGCGACTTCTGCTCTCTCTGCCCTGCATCCCGTTCGTGCTCTTCTTCAACACGAGAGGGTCAACCTGCCTCCTGCCCCTCGTCCCTGCTGTGTTGGTGGACACCCAACCCTACCAGCGCTGCCAGGGGGGAGCAGCCTGGCGAGTTGGTTCATACTTAGAGGCAGACAGAGGACACACGGTCCCACTAGGAGGTGTTCACATTAACACACATAAACACCCTCATCCTACGAGTGGAAGGCGGCACACGTACAGCCCCTTTTCTCAGGAAAAGTGAAATAACTAGCCTACAGAGTGAGAATGGTTATGCATATTTACTCTGATAAACTGTAAAACATTCCAGCAATACTTTATGTGGAGCCATAAAGCTAAAAGTCCATTCTCTGAGAGAGAAGTGATGTGAATTCGTGAGTGTATAAGCCAAGCCATAGTTGTGTAGGTTGTATTTTTATACAGTAGTGTGTGCATGATTCAGTTATATAATTATTGCCACTGCCATCCTACAAGCTGTCGCAATGATCACAAGACCATCTGCTGTCACCGGGCTTGCATAAAATTTCACCTCATAACACACACACACACACGCACGTGCTCAGAGGAGATAGAACCACATTGAGGTGATTTTTTCTGATAGGAACAACACACGACACACGGACCAATGAACGTGCGGCACTCGCTGCTCTCTGTCTGTCTCTCAGAGGGCCGGTGTGCGAATGTCTCTGCCCCCCTAGCCCAGTGCTTCCCCCCTCCTCACCCACATCCCCCACACACCCCCACTGGGTCCTCCTTTGGGAGGGGTCCCTGGCTGGAGACCGAGGATTAAAAATGTAAATGAAGTCGTGTAACCCTACCCACGCCATGTGCATCGTATAGTGGAGAGTAGTACTGTGGTTTTAAAAATGGAAAAAAAGACTAAAAAGACAAAAAAAATCGTTTTTAAGTGTTCTGTTTGTCCTTCAATTTATTTTCTTTTTCTTTTTTTCAGTTGTTGTTCTCTGTGACCTTTTGGCTGTTTACCGTTTTAATGTTCTTCGTCCTCCATGTGGGATTGTCCTCTTCTCAACACCTCATGCAGTAGCACCCTTTCAGATCTCAAGGTGCACGTAAGCCTAGAGCAGGCAGAGCGTTAAGTTCATTCACAGCTGAGATTTGATCTAAAGCTCTTCTGTGGAGAAGAAAAAAATGTTTGCAAGTTAACAGATGAAACTGATAGTTGCTAGTTACTAAAAGCTGTGAAATTAAAACTTTACACACTAATGTAAATCATGGATTTACCATAGACTGTAAAACACAGCCTGATTCACTCATCCTGATGACAGCTTTGGCTTATTGAATACTCAAATTTGACATTTTAGCTGCTGCCATGTTTTTTTAATGGACATGTCCATACATCACACTGTAATAATAAATGTGATGTTAACTTTAATTACATGAAAAACTGAGCAGCTCACACACTGCAGTGTCTTTTAATACAACCAAATCCTGAATGAGAACAAATTAGAGGTGCGCCGATCGATCAGCTGGGGACAGGAATCGGCGGATTTTCAGCAGTGACCGGCCAATGAGCCTCATGTGTGTGCGTTTCAGTATGCACAACACGTGCACAGCAGCATAGGCAAATAAGCAAAGCTCGCCAAAGTTAAACGCGGGGGAGGAACACCCCAGAAACTTTTGTAATGACAGACCTAACCAGATACTTAAATCACCAAGCTGAACGTTAATATTTTAAAGAAACTAACAATGGAAAAGTGGATGTAGCTAAAGCTATCCAGAGCTCAGAGAGCCTCGGTATGAGCAATGGACTGAAGCCACAAAAAAAGGGGGGGAGGAAGAGAAAGGGGCTGGCGTCCTGTTATCTGGAGAAATCCTGTTAATAGTTATATACATATAATAATAATAATGATTAAAAATAATAATAATAAAATAACTAAAAAGAACAAAACATTTTTTTTTCCTGTGGTGAGGTATGTCTATTTACATATAGCTATCACTGCTAATGTTCCTTGGCATACCTTACAGGTATGGCCTCTGAACTCAAGAGAACCTTAAAGTAATGAAAAATATGTTAAAGCTAAATGTTGTTTCATAGAATTTAAAAAGAAAACAAATAAATAAAACCATGGTAGACTATAGATAAGCGGAAGAGGATGGATGAACGGATATAGCAATAACAAAAGGCCAAAAGATTACTTAGATTAGAAAAATAGCTGCTATTTACACATGTCAGGGGTTGCAGAGGCTCTAACGGTGCTTTATATAGCAACTTAATGGTTTGAAAATCATTTCCCCCAGGTAAGAGACACCCTCAGACTCCTTTGCGAGTTAAATCTTGCAAACTCCATTTTTGTCGCTTGTAACGAATGATGAAACCGCAGCCTCTCTGTCAGAATGAATAACTGAACAGCTCTTAAAGATTCATGAGGCCGAACAAGAATAGATGAACAAATTAGCCTGTTTTTTTTTTTTAACAGTGTCTTTGACAGGGTCTGCAGCCATTTTGGCTCTGGTGGTGTTGAGAACAGGATGTTGCCTTCGTGGATATCTCTTCTCCCTCAGCCCTTCCTTCTGTGTTTCCATCCCCCGGTACTTCTCAGTGCAAACTTAGGTTTAGATGACAGTGAGAATGTGCGTAGCGATTGTGGATGGTGTTATTGTGTAAACATCGATTTCAAATTGTAAGCGTAGATGACGGTGTGTTTTCATTTTTTGACCTTCTTCTCCTTCTTCCCTCTTTACCGTCCTCGTGGCCCCCTCTCCTGTCCCCCGTCTCCGTCTTCTTTCTTCATCTCCTCGTTGTCCCTGTTCACAGTATTAGGCTGGAATATGGTTGTGCGGTAGTAGACACGTGTTCACTGTGACTGGTGAGTAAGTGTTGTTGTCTTATGATGTGTTGCTCCTCGTGATACCATCAAACACGGAGCAGTGATTAGATCATTGGAGACAAAAGATGAAAGTAAGGGGTGACCCAGGTTCCCTGAAAATCAAAACAAACAAACAAACAAAAAAAAAACACTGGTTCCCATTTTTCACACACCCATTCCTTAAAATAAAAAATGTCTGGAACTTTTCCCTCTCTGCACAGTGCCACTCTGGGATCTTTCTCTGCGTGTGAAACTCTGTGAACTGTACTGTACGTACTTTCTCTTGATGATATCTTGACACAATTTAACTTGCAAATGCAGAAAAGAGGTTGGGTTGTTGCAGAGCCGTGACTAAACGCCTATGCGCTCGCTTTCTGCCTACTGAGGTACACTGAGTCATCTTGACAAGGAGGTAGTCCATTCATTAAAAACCTGACACCTCCAGCTGATCGGGGTTGGAACGAAGCACTTGTGTCTATTCAAGCTCCAAAAGCTTGCTTCAAGCTAGATGCTGTTTAAAAAAAATGTCCTGCATCTTAAATTTCCTAGCAGAGGTTTGCTTTCAATGGTTTTATTGGTATGCTAAACTGATTAAAAAAAAGACACTTCTCCAAAAAAAAAAATCCTCAGCAGCTCTTCTCAAAAAGGCTGCGGCACACAACACAGCTTTGCAGCCGAGCCGCTGCCTGCCTGACTCTGACTGACAGACTCTCTGTGTTTGTAGATACCAGTGGAGGCGAGCTTGATTCATCTCCTCTGCCACGATTCTTGAGAAAGTAGGCTGAGATATCCCCCGCTCCCTCCGCTGGTTTGTCCTTGCCTGCGGTTGGTACACCGTAGTCTAGACGTCCCATTTACAGCAGGAGCAGAAGCAACCTCACCGTTAGCGTACCTTCCACTGAGGAAACTCTTCAAAGACCCACAACAAAACAAGAAGAAAAAAACCCTTTGGACACACACCACAGTCGTGGCGTCAAGCCTGAATTATTCATTTTTGGGTTTTTTGGTGTGTGTCCCATTGTTTCCATTCCATTAGCACACTGAGGGAGGCTTTCCTTTAAACGCTTTAAGCTGTTTTCTTACAATTTTGGCCACAACAACATCAAAAGAACCATATTAGTCGTATCTTCAGGACTACATTTCTACATTTTTGTCTCCTGTCATTTCTGATTCCATGTTAGCTCTAAATAAATCCATCTCTTGCTCCGCGTCCTACAGCTGCTGGTTTTGATTGGATTAGACTTGAGATTTATCAGAGCTGAGACGAGCAGTAATAGGATGACAGAGGAGCGAGCCTGGCTTGATTGGGTGATTACTTGGCTTATTAGTCCCATTTCCATAACAGGCTTCTCAGACAGAGTGTCATGCAAATAGACTTTTAGCTGTTTAACAGCATCAGTGTCAGACAGAGATATGACCTGTGATGAGTTTCTCAGGCAAAGAGGCGGTGATGCAAACTGTCGCTGTCGCCTGATATAAGTGAGCGTTCTGCAGAGCTTTGCTGAAACACTTTAGAGCACCTCAGACAGACAAATGCTTCATCTTAACCTTGACCAGACCCCCACCCACCCCCCAACAGACACACACACACAAACAAAATCACCTCCATTTCCTTCTGTGTGACAATGCTGACCCCCAGTGGTCACTGTGAGTATAAGAAACAAATCCTGAAGACTGTTGTACCAAAGCAACAGCTCGGGGCCTCAAGCAGGTAAGCGAGAAAATTGACTGTTAGCTTCATAAGTCAGTGCTTCACTGATTTCCTTATAGCCATAGCGTGACCCCTTCTTGGCACTGGGTGTGTTTCTGCCTGCAGTGGGAGCAGGAGAGGCCTCCATCTCATCAAAAAGCAAACTCCTCTAAGTCTGGAGATTACACACTTAAACCCCCACCACCAGTCTCACCAAACCCTCCCCCCAGAAAACTTCACAGCATTATTCTTTCTCTGTATATGATTAAGTGCTGCTCAGCAAATGATCGGCTACTCTCTAGAGAAGAAAAAAAAAACAAGTTTCTTTCTTGTGGTCTTAGCAGATTAAATCTATGCATGCCTTTTGTATACAGTGATTGGTCTTGCCAAACTCTCACCTACACTTGTACAGATAGCCATGGGTGCCATCGTTGCTGGCCATGGGACTGGCTGAAACGACTAACGTGTGTTTTAATCTGGTACAAGTTAAAGCCAGGGGGCAAAGAGTCACCGGCATTCACGAATATATATATAAAGAAGCATTTGTTTACTTGGGATGATTGTACTTTTACACATATCTATCTTCAAACAGATGATCTGCTCTGATGTGTAAGCTGTTGATAAAGCTATTGATATTCCAAGCAGGATGGTGGGACTGATCAATCATGCTGTGTGGGGACAGGATTGTTAATGGCATACTTTCATTGATCTATCTTGAATCTTGTCACTCTCTCAAAGTCTCTCTGGAGTAGGAGGAGGCATACAGAGCTCTCATAGACCTGGTTGGCACTCATTCCTAGGTTTCTACACCTCTTTTTTGTTGTTGTAATGATTTCCTCTTAAAACGAGATGGTGCCAGCTTTTATGCTTTTTTTTTTCCAGGTCTGGGATAATAAAACGCTCTGTTGCCTCTCCCACTCTTTAGAGGAAGCTTTCATTTGGTATAGCTCTGCATTTCTTGGTGCGCTCTGATTCAATACAAACAGGTAAAAGTAATACTGATACTTAAGGTATCTATCTATCTATCTATCTGTCTGTCTGTCTGTCTGTCTATCTGTCTATCTATCTATCTATCAATCAGCCTGGCACTGACCTCGTTGAGTATCTCAGATACATCCATCACTCTTTGATATTTGTTCCTCTTTCGCGTGATTGTCGCTGACCACTGAAACCTAGGAATGGGTGCCGAGAGCGCCAACTAAATGCAGAGCCAACGTAAAAACAGCAGCTTATCAGGTCGAATGGCGTTAAAACGATCAATCATTAATATCAAAGAGACTGTTATACAATCAATACCAAACCTGGACTCTAATCCTCTCCGGCTTCTTGAGCGTTTGAGTGTACGTGAATATTTCTAGCATGTAAATTTTGTGCCATAGCAAGTGGATCCTTGGAGAAGAAGAACAGGAACTGTACATATTAGATCTATTAGCCATATCATGTCATCCAATCTGTAGACCTCCTTGCCATGTCTGACAGAGGAAAATGACTGTTGAACTGTAAATAGTGTAGGTATAGTAAAATAGGATTTATCGGCTGTTTCTTCTCTCCGGGGATCGCCCATGTTTTGCTCAGTCCCATGGCTGCTTGGTCTCAAAGGGAAGGATAAGACAATAATGTATTTGTCTATAGAACACATATGACTTCTTTTTTAATTTAAATGTATGTTTTATATACCGTCTGTCTTGTAAATGAGCTCCTTTTTCGTCATAAAAGCATGATGTGACTCGACTGAATCCTGTGTGCCTCCCTGTTTTGTGTGTGTCACATTAGAGTCTGAGGCTCGTCAGAGTGGTTCTATAGTGAGGGTTAGAATTCATATCAGCCAAAACAGTGAAGAAAACAGTGTTATTTTTACTAAGCAAGCAAGTTATTTCCAAAACACACCCGAGTAGTGTTCAAAATCCTTTAACTGTCAAGCTGAAGCTCTGACAATTTTTGAAATATTTAAATAAAATGAACATTTAATATTTGGTTACAGAGAATCTTAGTCGTAGAAGACGTGAATGACGCATTCATTTTGGAGGTTTTGAAAATATGACGTTTGGGCTTGATGATGGATTTCTGAGAGCTGATATCAACTGAATTTAGAGGGTTTTATAACATCTATATACTATTCCCCCCTCTAGAAATCTACCTCATCAATTTTATTGCCGTTTAGCCAACAGTTATAAGATTGATCGCACAAAAATCACAGGTTGTTTTAGGAGAAAAATAAAAGAATAAAGACGTTTTCATTTTCTCTCTGTGTTTCTATAAACACGGAGCATGAATTTAATGATTTAAAGGAGCACTTTGCAGTTGTGGATCAGATTGTGCAAATGTCAGCAGGAAGCCACCTCATCAAACCACTGAGTCATATCCAAATGAGCCATGTTGCATGAAATAATTGCTTTGTTGATATATTGCTGAAGATAATACAGATGGAACACAAATGCTCCTTTAATCAGGTCGTGAAGTTTAGTGTAATTATTCACTCAGTGTAATATAAATGCTGTACCTAGACTATGAACTACAGTTTAGATCAGCTACGTTAATCCTTTCTAAAAGTATCCAGTGAATTACTATGAAATTATAATTTTTTAAAGGTTTTATAATAGGTGATGTATTATTTTTAATGAAAAACACTAAATGTAGGAATAAACTATGACAACAGGCCTGTTCCCTGATAACCTGTCAGCTGTGTTCCAGGTAACATGGTTGGCATTTCTTTCATTTTGATCCCTTGTGCTAATTCCTATGTGTTAATGGTCTTAATCAACTCACATTTAAATAAAAAGTCTCTACATTTCTGTCAAACTAACATCTAAAGCAAGTACACAACATGTTGGTGTCACAGTTGATGAGCAGTGAACCCTCTCTCTCTGTGGATGCAGTCACACTGAAGAAATGTCAAAGAAGAGAAGAAGAAACTCAACACGCTGTATTTAAAATTTGCTCCACATAAGGGGCTGAAATCATTTGATGCTGGTTATGTGACTTTGGGGCAAACTATTGCTGAGTAATAGACATTACATTCTTGGTCACGAAGAAAGTGAATAATCCACATTTTCATTCTTCATATACAATGACAGTAAAAGGCTGTCATTCTATTCTATTCTATTCTATTCTAAAACAATGTTTTCATGTTTTAATGGTTATTTTTGAACAAATAACAAAGAAAATAATACACAAAAAACATGCATCCGAATAATAATTATGAGTAGTAAAACATGACATTTAGCAAAATGAACCACGCAAAAAAGCTAATTCGAGTGTAGTGTATTGTATTGTAATGATGGAACCATTTTTTTATTATTATTATTATTTTTTTTTTTTTTATTTATTAAAAGTTGATCATAGCTTGAAATTGATATTTCAAAAAGATATATTGTGGACTCTAATTATAGAATGGCCCAGCTATACACAAGCTTATGTCACCACGTTGAACCAAACATTACACACGTTTGTAGATCTTCAGAACTACAATTAAGTCCATATGTTTTTGAACAGTGATTGTTATTTTTACTCTGTACACCACCAGAGAGGATTTCAATTGAAACCAAGATGTGATTGAAGTGCAGACTTTTAGCTTTAATTTAAGAGCTTTACCTAAAGTACCGTAGTAGATGAGTTACAGCCATTTCTATTTTCAGTTCCCAATTTTCAGAAGTTCAAAATTACCTGGACAATTGATGATAGTTAGGCCTGTTATCCTATTATTTCATGATTAATTAAGGCTATCAAACATCTGGTTCAAAGAGCTCAAAGACACGTTTGTACAAGTGAAGAAGGCCATCATCAGACTATCAAACCAAAAACCTTTTGGAGAGAAAGCAAAACCTTTAGATGCAGCCAAATCAACAATGTGATTCATTCTTTAAAAGAAAAAACGCACTGAGCAGCTCGGCTCAGAGGATAACTAACATGTATGACAGCATGGTTAAAAACAACTTCACAATATCTAACCAAGTCAAGAGCTCTCTGGAGAAGGTAGTAGTATCTATAGTTAGTCTACAATTAAGAGACACCTTCACAAATATTTAGAGCGAGGTCCAAACCACTGGTTACACACAAGGACGAGAAGAAGGAAACACAACATCTGGTAATGTCCATGGTTTCAGGACTTCAGTCATTGTAAAAATGTTCATTGGTTTGTCCAGCTACTTTTGACCAGCTGAAAATAGGAGACTATAAATAGAAATTCCTATAGTTTAATAATAACAATTATAAGTAGTGAAAGCAAAATTTTGTTAAAGTCTTCGAATTAAAGCTGAAACTGCACTTCAGTCACATCTCGACTGTTTAATTTAAAAACCACTGTATGACACATGGAGGTAAAATTACAAAGCATGTCTGATTGTGCAGCTGTAGGTTTGAGAGCATTAATGTGACACTCTGACAGCCACCCCGCTTCTCCAAAGGCTTCTTTCAAGATTTAGCACCACAGCTCCAGGAACACTCAAACATAAGGTGTTATTAATTCTGGAGACCTAATACGTTTTAGATTGAACAAATAAATTACACACACTTAAAAAAGCAATTATGTAAATACCCACAACCTATGAGTAAAATAATAACTTTCCAAAATTAACCAGGTTCATTCTCAGAAATTAAACAATTATCCAGCAGACCTTTATTTTAGTTTAAAAAAGTGTTTATGTTGTACTTTTTTAAAACCAAAGTCTTTGTTGATAAAAGACCGCAGAGCTACTTATTATAATTAGTCTGTACCTACCCTTGTTAACAAAGATCAGTGTTGGGCAAGTTACTTTGAAAAAGTAATTAATTATAGTTACTAGTTACTTCTTCAAAAAAAGTAACTGAGTTAGTAACTGAGTTAGAAGACTCTAAAAGTATTTAACTACTTGAAAAGTAACTATTGCGTTACTTTAAAAAAAAAAAAAAAAAAAAAAAAAGAAAGGTTAAACCCTCTGGGGTCCAGGGTATAATTGGCCATTTTTGACTACTTTTGATCTACATTTCACCTTTAAAAACTATTGACTTTGTTGGGTATCATTCTTTTCAGGTCAACCTCACATATCTGAATTTACAGTTATGTTTTCATTTTGACATACTGTATTAACACAAAATCTAAAATCAGACAAAAAACATAAAATCTGAGCAGAAAAAGTGATATTTGTACTGTACCAACCACAAACATGTTTAATGAATCATATTTCATAACTTTAAATGCAAATATAAATTGTCAATTTTAAAAACATATGCACAAGTTTTGCAAACAACAAAGTTATTTGCAGCCATTTACCTTTTACCTTGATTTTCTAAATAACCATTTCAAACTATTTACAGAACAATCAGCTGTTCTGCATTCAATAAGATGCTACACAAATTATTTGTGCCACTCCAAAAAAATTAACGCTAAACGTCACAAATCTCTCACATCTCAAAACTCGCTCTCTCGCTTTCTGCTGTCTTTATCTCTCTCTCTCTTTCTCTCGCTGTCATTCCTAAAAATTCCCCCACTTCCTAAACAACCAAATATCATGTTGCCATATCATTTTTTGACTGGTTGACATGGTGCATTTTTCCACCAAAACGAACAGGCTGTTTTTTTGTTTTGTTTTGTTTTTTTGGTCATAAGCAGAGAGGCTTGCTAGCGCTGTCCTTAGACAGCAAACATGAGGAAACTATTGAGGAAAAAACACAATTTAAAAACTGTTATATATCACCTTGTTGCTTTGTCATCTTAAAGTGGTCGTGTGATTGGCTAACGACGACTACTTTATTCTTCCTCAGTCAAACAGCAGCACTCATGCGATTGCTTTGCCCCCTAGTTCCAGGTGTTGTGCCAAAAAGTGATCACAGAAAGTGATTGCCGTCAGCGAGAGCTCCCGCAGCTGCTTAAAGCTGTAGCGCCTAGATTATGGTAAACTGAACACAGCTTCAACCGTCTGTTTGTTAAAAAATAGTAACGCGACCACACCGCATTTTCTTGTTAGTAACGGTAACGCCGTTGTAATTGAATAGTTGAATAGTAATTAGTTAGATTACTCGTTACTGAAAAAGTAACACCATTAGTAACGCCATTAGTAACGCCATTAGTAACGCCGTTACTTGTAATGCCGTTATTCCCATCATTGACAAAGATTCAGAAAAACATCACGTTCTGATTTATTTTTTTTTAATTTATGTACATTTATTTATTTGGATGGGCTCAGTCTAGATTTTCCACAAGAAAAACATCATGTGCAGTGAAGCAAATCTTAGCTTTGATGCGATATCATCATCGGGTTGTATGGTGCTTCTCTGTCATCTGTGTTTATTTTAAGGATGGATGACTCAACTTCTGGAGACCTGAAACTGAGCACGGATGGAAACAAACCCTTATTTTATATATGCACTGTTAGCTTTAATTTTTTAATATTTATCTTATAATATTTATCTTGGATTTTATACAAGTTTAAATATTTTAGATGTCAGCATGTTTAAATTAATTAAAGTCAGGGAGTTCTTCCTCTTCTTCCTCCAGCTGCTGCCTTTAGGGGTCGCCAGAGACAATCATCTTCCTCTAATGTCCTTTTTCACTACATCCATGGACTTCCTCTGAGGTCTTCCTCTTGTCCTCCTGCCTAGCAGCTCCACACTGAACATCCTTTGTCCAGTATATCCACTATCCTTCTTCTGCACATGTTCAAACAATCTCAGCCTTGCCTCTAATTTAGTCTCCAAACCTTTCTTATATACTCATTTCTAATCTTCTCCATCGCTCCCAACATCTTTAACTCTGCCACCTCCAGCTCCATCTCCAGTTTTTGTCAGAGCCACCATCTCTAAATTGTACAGCAAAGTCAGGAAAACTAAATTACAGAAAATGTTACAATCATTCCATATTACATTGTAGACATTTTTAGAGCCTTTACTTTTGTCTATTTTGTGTAAAGATGTGAGGTTTGTTTTGTTAGTGCATGTTTAAATGCACAGTGGGCACTTTTTAAACTTACCTGTTTAAGTTTAAATCCTTACTTACTATAAGTGTAAAAAACAAAAACAAAGGGGGTGATGGTTGATCTCTGGAGAATAAGAATTTGGAGATATTTGACCTGAGTAGAGAGAAGCTGTAAATTGAGGACCCTCCTTCTGGTTTCTGATCAAACATTTTCTAACAAACACGACCATTTTTGAGCCACCAGGTGGCAGCAGAGTACCACAGTAGATAGTAAAGAGCATCACACAAAAGTAGAAAATCAGTCATCTAATTGCTTCGTTCTTTATTTGTTTTCGTCAAAACACACAATTTACCAACACTGGTTTTCACCTTGTGTATTATTTGCTCGAGTTATTACTTGAGTCTTCCTCCAAAAGCTGAAGGCAGACCCACATGACTGACACCACCCTCACTGTATCACTGAGATCAGGATCAGAGGAAAGGCTCTCTGCTTGATGGTCGCATGCATCTGTGTTCATGTGTGCGTGTGTGTGCACTGTGCACATGTGTGCAGGCATTTGATCAACATCTTCGATTAGATGTCCACTTAACAAGTCAGATCCCCACCACTAGCTCCCTCATTGCCGGGGGAGGGTCCAGGGTGCCTCGACCCCCACCGTAAAGGTCACTCTGCAGAGGTTAAAGGTGATCATGCACACACACACACACAAACACACACAAACAGACTGAAAGTATCACTCCCCCTCTGCTCCCATCTCTCTTGTGCAGTCAGTTTCTCTGCCCTCCTCCATCACTCTCTTTCTCTCTCCCTTCATCTTTCCTCTTTTTTTTGTCTCCGTTCTATTTGAAATTGATTGTCTCTACCATCACAAAGACACTTGGCTCTGATTGATTGATTGGTAAGGGAAGAGGGAGAGAACATCGACACTGGGGCTTCAAGAGCTCTAAGGTCTGACTGAAGGAAAAAGCAAATGACGCCATTTTAAAACACTGGAAGGAAGCGTATTTCAGCTGCCTGGCTGTCTGTTTGTTTCAGCTTTGACTGTTTCCTAAAGCAGACAAACAGCCAGGGTGATCAAATTTAGATTAAATGCAGAAAAATGAAGCAGAGAAACTCCACACACACACTCACACTCGCGCCTGTGGTATGAAATGATGATATATAGAGATGGAAGTGCAGGGACTACTGGACACAAAGGGAAAGGTTACAACAAGAGGGGGAAACACACAGTAATGAATCTCAAAGACATACAAATATACATATTTTATACAAATACACAAACAGCACATAAAACACACAAGGGTAAAAAGAATGTACTTGAAAACCAAAACCCAGCTTTTTTTGTTTGTTTGTCTATAGTTTGTTTTCCCCCCAGTTTCTCCCCCTCACCTCCACCTGTGGAGGTACAGTTCATCCCGCAGGTTATATACACTAATATAGGATCCATGCATAAAAAGAAACGCTCGTCCCACTCCTAAATGACAGAGGTGCTTTGGTTTGTTCTTTTTGTTTTAATATGTGAATCACTTCAACACACATAGGAAACAATTTTCAAACACAAACGAACAAAAAGAAAATGATGCAAAACAGAAATCATTCTGTCTTTGATGTGTTGTTATTTGTTGATTTCTTCTTTTCTTTTGCTGCATGTGTATTGTGTCATTGCCTCTTTTTTTATCCCTTATGCACTTTTCTACACCCATGTCATGCCCCTTCTTTCAGTCTAAAAAAAGGACTCCATTCAAATCTACACACAATTTAAAAGGAACAAATAAAAAACTGGAAAGCTGTCAAACCAAAAACCAGCTTAAACTCCACACTTTGTTTCATAGAAATTCTAAATAAAACCCCCCAAACAATCGTTTTGTTGTGACTTTAATGTCACGCTCATTGCTAAACATTGTCCTTATTGTTTCACTACATTAACTTTTACAGTCAAGATTTGAGGTATATCAAGATGAACTGTCTACACATGCCTGCCTTGTTGTAATGCTACCCTGGAAAGAGGGACCAGCGAAGAGGGGGGAGCGGGGGAGGATCACCAATGTGCATCATGTGTCGACAGCAGATGGAAGGTTTCTTTTATATATATTTTTTTGGTTTCTGTTTTTTTCTGTTTTCAGACCAGTTAAATTGAAATGGTGGCCAACGAGAGACAGGAAAGAGCAGGAGTGAAGGGCTTTGTAAACAGTTAAATACACACACACACACACACGCCGACTCTCGGATTACAAATGACACAAAAATATCTCTGGGAGGAGTGTGTGTGCGTGTGTGTATCGTGAAAAGAGGACTTGGTGAGATGATATGATCTCGTCGGTGTGTAAAAAAAAAAAACGGAATGGCAAGCGATCGTTTCCCCTCACCGTGTGAAAGGAAGTGCCGAGAGTCCGAAAAAGTGGCCCTTTAATATCACGAGGACCGCTCCAGTGCTGCACCCCCTTCACCCAGTGTGTCCCCCCTACTCCCCCTCATTTAAACATGTGTGTGCATATTTGTGTGTGATCAGAGCAGTCCATCCCCTGGTTGAAGGAAAAAGGCACTCAACTCTTCCCACATAACAAACAGGCTGTGTTTGCTATGCAGCACGACTGCTCCGTGGAAGTGCGTGCATCCAAATCTGCATCTGTCTGCAACTCTGCATGTGTGTGTGTGTGTGTGTGTACATCCCAGGTCCAGTGTGAACACAGCAGGTGTGGATTATCTTTGGTATTTACGACTGGGTCACTGTCTGGTTATTTTCTGCGAGGTAGCCACACACACACATATTTCCCTCACGGACACTCTGCTTTGGGTTTTAACTTTTTTTTTTTTAAAAAATGCAGTTTTCCTCCGTCTAGACTCCAAAATCATTCCCAAATAACAACAACCTGTTTCCGTGCACTACACCTCCCAGTTTATGGGTTTATGGAGTAATGTCCCTTGCTACCTTCCAGTCTCATGATGGGCCTCTGATGCTCCCGCCTCCCCTGCTTCACCCTTCCTCCTCCTGTCTGTGTCTCCTCCCTTATATGATTATCTCCCGCTAGAAGATGCTACACAACAACTGGCTTTGCCCACACACACACACATACACACAGAGAAAAAAATGTTATAAAAAGACACAAAAAAATCTGGCAATTCATATGGTGACAAAAGAAAAACAATCAGCAGAGGAATGCAGTGACTGTCCATTTCAAAGAGGTCAAAGTTTAAAGATCAAGGAAGAGGTCCTTCACATCCACGCAGTCCGTTTGTTCCATCAAACAGGTATTCACAAATATGCACAGTTTGTCTCTGTTTGGTATCCCTTCCTTGTCTGTGCATAGGATCAGTCTATGACATGATGATTTGTCTGTTTTGATTCTGTTTCATTTTTTTTTTATTTTTAAGTTCTTACATTTTGTCAACAAGGTGCTTCTTTATATATTGTTTCAGCACGACATAGCACAATAGTCACGAGAAAGAAACCATGTGTCTATGGTACTATTATTACCCGCATCAATTAGTTGGGGAGGGGGGAAAGAAAATGAAAGAAAGACACATATCAAGAGAGTAGATAAATTGAGAATAGATAAGACAGAGAGAAAGAGAGATGAAATTAAAGATTATTTACAGACATTTCCATTGTGTTTCATGTGGATCACATCAATGTTTTTCTTTTCTTTTCTTTTTTTCGTTTTTTTTTCTGAGGTATGAAATAGGCAAACGTGCCGTATAGTGCTCACAATTTGTAGGTGTGTAATGACACAGACCAGACACTGCAGGGCACACTGGGGGTGGGGGGGACTAAGTGGGCTGCGTCTGTTCTCTGATTATCATAAAGAGGCAAACATCATTGGCACTCAGGATCCTATATTGTGACATTTGACCTCTGTGTTTGGCCGCTAGAACAGAATGCACCCACCTTCCCTCACTCCCTTCACTCGAGGACAACACCTTTTTTTTTATGTGTGGCATGTCATCCCTGTTTGATTGTTCTCCTTTTTGTAACCTGAAAATAACCTTTCAAGTGACTATGCAGTCTGTGGCCGTGCAGCCACTCAGTGTATATAAAGAAGCAAACATTCAGCATGTGTGTCATTGGATGTTTGGATGAGTGTGTTTGAACCATTTCTCCTCCTGTTTGGTTCTCTGGGTGTTCAATCTGCAGCTGTGTGGGGAGCAACGCCAGCGCGCTGAGAACAGGTTGGCGTGTGGTTAGACTGGGCAGCAGATGGCGCTGTTACTCCGACGTGCAGCGGGCTGAGTGGCTGCAGAGGAATAGTAATAATAATAATCATAATAATAATAATACACCCCCACTGTGGGCGAGGTGGTACGCACAGGTAGCGGACGACCTGCGGAGATCGTTTCACATATACGTCACACATAAACGCACCTCTCAATCAGTCTCAGCGTGGCACTGAAACGCGGGTGTAGCTGATCGCAGGCCTACAGATACACCTGCTGTATGATTATTTGTGAAGACCTCTCCAGGCCTGCTGTCTTTAAAGCTACTTGTTTCCTGACGCAAAACCCTCTCTCTCTTTCTCTCTTTTCCATGTTTCCACGCACACCCACAGCGCGGTTAGTGTAAATGGATGCTCTTTGGTTTTTCAGGATGGTTTTTTTTTTTCCTGACGGCTACATGTGGTTGTTGGATCTTTGGTTTCAAGAGTCACATTTTGAAAATGCATGTTAGCCCCTAAGAGTCGGGTCAAAAGATAACACCGAGAAGGTCTGATCCATCTGCACAGAGTCCTCGGTACTCTGAACAGATGGATCAGTTGAGTGGTCTGAAGCCACAGCGCTCGGTAGCTCTGCAGTGACGGAGAGTCTTAGCGGAAAGGAACCCTCCATTCTCTCTACATCCGTCCTGCAGACGTCAGGCCTTGGAGAAGGAAACAGCAGAGGAGGTACCGGGTTGGATTGGTGAGGCGCCGTTATTGTTGTTGTTGTTGTTGTTGCTGCTGCTGCTGTTTCCGTGGGGTGTGTGCACGTGGCCGTGCGCCACGAGACTGTGATCCTCTGCGTCCCAGCGCTCTGGACATCGGCGGCGTGAGTTCATGAAGAAGTTGGAGACGGTGGAGAGCTCCAGGCCCAGCTGCTGGGAGATGGTGAGCTGCATCTCCTTGGAGGGCCGGCGGTTCTCTCTGAAGATGGCTACCAAGGTGCGACGCTGCAGGTCGGTGAAGACCAGTCGCTGCTTCTTTGGCACCTGGTTCCGCTCCCGTCCTCGGTCCTCCTCCTTGCGTTTACATGCTGGAGAGAAGAAGGAGACGGATAAAGGGAGGAAGGGAGAGAAGAATAACATGTTATATGTGTGTCACATATATAGGAGCACAAAATACATATGATACAGATAATTTATACATTTAACATAATACTTAGGGAACAAAAAGTTCCAAAAAATAGCAACAAAAAGCAGAGTGTAGAACCAAAAAGTTTAAAAGTGGTTATTTATGATCATGTTTCAGTGTGATGATGAAGTCCTGATGCTTAAGCGGAATGTGTTTAGGCCTGTATCACGATTCCTAATTGGCTATTTGAAAAGGGCACATTATGGGAACAGATTACTCTGTGTGTGTGTGTGAAACAGGAGCATGCGCAAGCTACAAAAGAAAGAATAAGCAGGAAGACAGAGAGGAGAGGAGCAGATCGAATTTAAATATTTAAAATGTGATTGAGTCTATACTACGGGCTGCCTTCTGAGTGAGAAGATATTAAACTATATTAAAATAATATCTAAACCTCACAGGTTTCTGTTTCAGGTGGGGTTATCCTGATATCAATGACAGAGTTTTTGAAGATTTCCAAACTAATGTTCCGCATTTAAAATCCAATATTATTGCTATTTAGGTTGCCAAACACGCTCTAAGTGTTGAGATTGATTTCCGAACAGGTCTAGTTTTGTCCATTTAAATCACAAATTTAGCGAGGGTGAAACTTGCTAACAGCGGCCTTATCTTTAAGCTGTGCCGTGTCTTCCCCTGTTCAAGTCAAATTTGAGACTTGGTTAATTAAGCGGGGTTTTTCTTGCACCATTTATATTAATAACAGGACTGAAAATGAGCACTCAGATCTCTTACTGTTCCTGAATGCTACACTACATATTCTCGTTGGTTACTACCTGGTGCTGCAGCAGAACATAACATGAACAGTAACACTCAGAGGAGTAAACATCTTGCTCATTGAGACGGATCTGAAGTATCTCTAGACTTTTATTTCAAATGTGTGGTGACATGAGATAAATCGTCAGGCCTGCGGAGAGGGAAATATGTCTAAAACCTGTGCAGGCCTGAGTTATAACTCACCTGCATGCGGATGTGAAGTATTTATGTATGTAAACAATTAGGCTTGATTTGTGACTAATCGAGAAATAACGCGGTTATGGTGAATAGAGTAGTGTGATCGTGGATGTGTGAGTGCCTTGCTGAAACTGGTGGAGATGTGAAATGCTGACAAAGAAGCGGTCTGCCGTGCCTGGATGCACCGTCAGTAGGCTCGGCTCTGGCTGTGGAGACTGGAGGGAGTCTGTTCTGTTCTGCTGCCCTAAAAAGCTGCAATGATCGATTTTCCGCGGTTTTCTCCCGAACACGTGGTCCAGTAATCAGGGCTCCCTTCCCCACCCGATCGATCCCCATCGATCCGAGAGAACTCGGTGGTGTGTATGTGCGCACGCGCGTGTGTGTGTGTATTGGGGGGGACGTGCGCTCGGGCTGGGGAGTGTAGCTCGCGAACGCGCCTTGTGACAGACAGATGAGAAGAAATTGTTAATCTTTGGAAGAACAAAGAAAATGTGGCAGTCATCCAGTCTGGGTGCTTTTGAATGGGGGGGGGGGGGGGGGGGGGGTCTCAGATAGGTCACTGATTACATAGTTTTTAGGCCATATAAAGTGTGTGCGCGTGCACGAGATTGAGTTTGGGGATGTGCCTTAAAAAGCGCCAAGGAATGATCACTGATATTTACCCCAGTGCCAGTGCTGGATGATTGTCAGTGTTTGTGTGTGTGTGTGTGTGTGTGTGTGTGTGTGTGTGTGTGTGTGTGTGCAGGGAAAGAATGAGAAGAAGGAAAGGTGGGGGTGGGGGCAGAAGATAAATACGACTGGCTGCAGTGTGGAGGTGGTGGTGTATGCAAATGATTGATGACTTTACAGCAGGTTTAGACAACAGCAGTAAACAGATTTGACTGTGAGGTGGGGATCAATATAAATGTGCACATGTGTATGCATGACTGCGCGCGTGCACGTGTGCGAATGGTCATTGTTCACGCTTTGTTACTGCAAGCAAAGCACAATTACCAAGATATTTTTCCTCAGCTGAATGTAGGTTATGTGCTCGTCCCTGCATTGTATCCTCCATCCCTCCTCTCGACTTCCTCAACTCTTTTCCTCTTGTTGTTTTTCTCAATTGTTTTAATTTGCCCCCGGATTGATAGCCCCCATATTGATTGATCCGCACTTCAGAACCATTTCATGGAACGTTTATTCAATTGGTTCAGGCCCAGCCATGCCAGAATCTCCTGAAGGCTCTCTAAGTGCTGTCTCAAACCAAACTCAATACTCCCTAATGTAATGACTGAATGCTAGTGCTAATATAGTGATAATTTAATATGTAATGCCTGTTTTCGAACAACTTGTGCTACCGGCCATTTTACAATGCCAACACCACTCTGGGTCTCCTCCATCAGCTCAGATGCTGCTCTGCAGCACAGAGGCCTGTGTGCAGTGCCTGCAAAACACATCTGCCGAGGAGTTAGCACTAGGCCTGGGCCCGCAATGGTCAGTGCATATCTCAGATAATCAATCAATTTCAAATGAGACTCCTTGAACGTCCCTCGCCGCGGTAAGAAACACAGGACCACAGGGAAGGAAAAGTGGGGGCTACTCATTAAAGCGGCCTCTCTTGAGACAAGAACCAAACTGTTATTGGTTATCTTTAGTGTGTCTCATTACTAAATGGGCTTTTCCGAAGAGACAAGCAGTCTCAAGTGGCAGTTGCGCATGTCATCTCTTTCATATGTCCCTGGTGTCAGCGGTGCCAAAGGTATCAGGGCAACCGCCACTTTGTTTAATCTCAACCGCTTACTGATCCAGAGATGAACTCGCTGGCCGTTCGGTGTGTTAAGCTGCACTTGTGCCTCGTTTAAGAGCACCTCGGCTTTATGACTGTGGCTGCCGGTGGCTGCTGTCTCTGCTTTCCCTTTCAGTGTGTGTGAATGTGCGCAAGTGGGCAGTAAGTGTGCACACATGCGCGAACCTACACGTTTCAACACTCTGCTTAGAATAACATAAACAAATCGTCAATTACCCGATTAAAATTGATTGGACTGATATACACTCATTCTGTTTTGTTTCTAAACTTTAGCTGCTTGACTTTAGAGGTCCCACACCTGTCACGCACACCACTCGTGACTGGCTCCTGTAGCTCCTGATCCTGTGTTAAAATGAGATTTAAGGCGAGCATCTGGAAACTTTCTTGCCAAAAACTCTGCACAGTAAAGGTCAATTGGAAACAACAAGAGGTAAAAACACATTTTAGGTAGTCGTGTACGAATAGAGTTTTTGTGTGAAGACTCTCTAGCTGGTGTGCATTGAAATGTTCAATGTGCAGGAGGAAACATGAGATCCTCCGATGTCATCAGCTTTATGTCCTCAAGCCTCGAGAGATGAAAGCCAATAAGTGGATGTGAGTTAGAATTAAAAGATCTTCTCTGGCCTGTGTTTCCTTTGATTTGGGAAAATGAAAATGCACAAGGCAACTCGTTTAATGTTACAGGAGAGTATTGTGTGCCTTACCTGTGTGTGTGTGTGTGTGTGTGTGTGTGTGTGTGTGTGTGTGTGTGTGTGTGTGTGTGTGTGTGTGTGCAGGTGGGGCGTGAGGGGCAGACGGTGAACTAACCGCACCGTGCTGCTGCTAGTCGACGCCTGGACGGACGGATGAGATCGGGCTTTGTGTGCGGTGAGACGGGCCCTCTCCCGCCCTGGACGGACTACTGCAGGCGAGAAACAGTTTGGTGTCAATCACTCTCTGTCACACCTCCTCAGATGTACGGTTATTGATTATATTGATCAAGCTATAGGCCTATTCATTGCATTGCAGGGAAGTAAAGCGCCCGAATGACCCCTGCTCCCACCACAACACTGCGCAAGGATGAAACCAAACCGCCTCTTCGTCCTTTAAAACGGGCCACCCTCGATTGATTAGGATTGGCTTATTTGAAAGCTGTCGTTTATTTCTCAGCTAAAGCCCGTGTTGTCCTGTTGAGACTAGTGATCGGCAGCTTTACAGAGTATTAGATCCTGTCTCGTAGTCCATAAAAGTCATGTAAGCCCTGTAAACCAAGTTTTGCGCCTCTTCGTTTTTCTAAGATTTGTGTTTTTATTTTGAAAACGGAAAAACTAAATGCAGCATTCTCTCCACGGAGCACAAGCCTCAATCAAATATTTCGACAGTTTTTTGAGACCCTGAACACGGCGAATAAAGGAGAACAAAACGAATAAATCTTTGTAAACTAAGCTACAAAGAAGCCGCTGGGAAATGTTCCCGAAACGCTTAGAAAGACTTACAATCAAGCCGTTGTTTAATCTAGTAGAACTTTATTTCTTCGATGATGACTGATTCATTTATAAACTTTATATTCAAGCTTTAAATATTGGGCCTTCAAAGTGATCTCTCTGTTTCTGTATCGCGTTATTAGTTATTATCGCGAAAGTTTAATATAATCTCAGCCTTTGATGTAATAAAAGCAACAAAGAAATAAAAGGAAAACTGCACAACATGTCTCTGATTTAGTAAGCAGTGTCCCGTCTGTAACAACACAAACACACAACCACAAACTAACCAAAAAATATTTTTCAAGCACTTAAAAATACCTGGTGTACTGTAACTTATGAATGATATTATTATCTGGTCCCTATAAACAAGGACTATTAATGAACAAACTTTCTACTCAAATTAAAGGGAAATTCTAGATAACGATAAAATGAGTTGTGGCTTACACATATCTCCGAGACAAACGCTCTCTGACACACAGAACATCTGCAGGGACTCTAAAGTCAAGTCAGTTTAATTTGTGATAACTTTTAAGAAAGAGCTAAAAAGATTAAAAGGTCAGAGCTGAAAAGCTGTAATTCAGTCCTGACTAATGCAGTTTCATTGTTTGGGTGTTTGCACCTTTAACACCGAAATGCTGCTGTGAGGGATTAGAAGGAGCTGTCCTTTCAGCACCACCAGGCCTTTTACAAACTGCCATGAGCAACATAAGGTTTAACAAAACAAGGTGCTGCAAATGGATAATTAAGAAACTACTAACAGATGTTTATTTATGTGTTTATTATTTAACACAAGTCCTGATTTCTACTCTAAAGAAGGTAAATTTGATATATTTCAACCACATATCCTCCTTATGGGCATCAGTTCTTAAACAAAATGCATCACCTTCTTATTACCGCACATCTTTTTTCTATGTATTCTACAACCAGCTCATTTTTATTACTTGTATGCGAATTAAAATATTTGGCTAGAGGTTGTTTTAAATGTTTATGAAGCTATATAGAGCTTCTTTTTGTGTTGTACTGTATTGCCAATCTAAGTCGCAGCACATTAAGCCGCAGTCATACAGTGTGTCAAAATATTTGACACCACTGTGCCAGGAATGGCTATTCAAAATGAGTTCTGTCTGTTACAGAGAGAGATGACCAGAGAGCAGGGATG
This sequence comes from Neolamprologus brichardi, assembly GCF_056152115.1. NCBI lineage: Eukaryota > Metazoa > Chordata > Actinopteri > Cichliformes > Cichlidae > Neolamprologus > Neolamprologus brichardi. Next base: position 24,687,549 of record NC_142121.1, read on the forward strand.
AATTAAGGCTGGGAGGCAAAGACTCTGCTCTGCTGGTACAGAGCCAGAAAAGAAGGAAGGGGGGAGGCATAGAGGGAAGGAGAGAGAGAGAATATGAGAGAGCCGAAGAGAGCAGAAGAGAGGAAATCAATACCGATTCAGAGCGAGTCAGATAAGCCTGAACAATGTATAGTGCAGACGCACTCTATAACCCAGTCTTACACACACACACACGTGTGCATGTGGAAGCATTTGCACAGACATACGCGCATGCATGTGTGCACACGCACTCAATGAAATGTGCTTGCAGGCCTTCCATAAAGATGCATTACAAACCCCATAAAGCATAGCAACCTTTAAAATCAAATGACATCACAACCTTGGATTGCTTTGAGGATTCGCTGACTTAAACAGAAAGCACTTACTCTGTCTCGGCAGGCAGCTGGATGCTCTGGTGCCCTTTGTCTACTGTAAGACCCTCCTAGGCTGTGATCTCTTTGTGTTTGTCTTTAGATATCATCCTTCCAGCCCCGATTTCACTTGTTACAAATCTACAGTCGTGTTTCTTTTCTGGCTTCATAAATATCTGATTCGAGTTCACAGCAGTGGGAGTCTACAGCATCCTTGTTGGTGTCAGAACTGTGCTATTGATGTTTCACAGGATGTTTAGGGTGTAAACAGCATTTTTGAAAACCACTTACACACCCTGTGCTGTGGGGTTTAGGCAGGAAGACTGCTGTGTGGTCCTCAGCTGTTAACCACAGATTTGACTTTGCTTACCTAGAAGATGCTGTTACAAGTGCTAACACAACCGCTGTCTGCCTCTCTCTTTCTTCCCCATCTCGCCTCCGTCTCTCTTATACTTATCAATTATTAAGGTCGGTATTGATCCTTTCACTACCCTGCCTCTATCTGGCTGTTCACACAAAGCCCAAACCTGCCTGCCCTTACTCAATCAATGGCATCTCCCAGCTCCTGCAGCCCTTTTTTCCACATGTCAGTTTTGTTTTTCTTGCTTCTGCACTTAAACCAAGTTGACTGAAGTTTTGTACATTCCAGTTTTTACCATTTGGATTCCTCAGAAAATATGAGAAAAAGAATACCAACATTAATCTCTAATGGCACGAGTAAGTTTGATGGGCATTAAGAGATGGCTCTGGTAAGAGGTAAGAGGATAGAAAATGGCTCATTGCATTGTTTGACTAGCTCTCATTTATCCTTTCCTCCACTGAGCGTTTTGTTTTGTTTTTTTGTTTTGTTTTGTTTTGTTCTGTGGCGCCGAGCTCCTCGAGCCAAACAACCTGCCCGTCTGCCTGTTGCCAGGTTAACCACTGAAAGATTAGTGATATTATTGTCATGTGCTGCAGAGAAGAAGAGAGGAGAGAGAGAAACACAGAACGAGAGCACCAGGGAGTGGGAGAGAAGGGGGTTGGGAAGGGGAAACGGCCTTATTGATCTCCTATGTGCAAAGCCAGGCAAACACTGAAAGGACAGAGCAACACTATTAATGACACTCAAAGCCTCAGCTTCTAATCCTCATCTATCTATCTATCTATCTATCTATCTATCTATCTATTGTGCTCATATTTCCTTATTGGATTGCATTATCTTGGCATTTCACTGATACAGTGAAATCTTATTGGTTTGGACAGCTATTCCTTTCAGTAGCACCATCTCATAACAAATATGTCATTTTAAAGGGGGGAAGGGAAACATTTCCTATTTGTTTTGTTAGTTTTTGTGGCTTTCAGCTTCACAAACTCTATATTCTCTACATTTTCTTGTTTGTACTTGTCCACATTATCAATCTCCGCCCCAGTTTACAATCAATATTTCATCAGAACAGTTTGTGCAGCTCAAGGTTGCTTTGAAATAGATCTGGTGATCACATCTATGAGCTGCAGTAGTATTTTTCACATATTTTATTTTTTAAAATAAATATTTAGGTCTACATGTTTAATTTTCTGAATGGACACCGGGTTGGAGTGTTAGTGATGTTGTTTGACGTTTTAAAACACTGAAAATCACAGTTTCATTTTGCTGTCCCGAGTTAATTTTTTTAAAAAGGAACCCTGTATCATACCTGCCCCTGTTCTAAATGTAAAGCTCGTGCTACATGGCACTAAATGAAAAGCGGGAGAGATCTTGCGGTTATTGCGTCTTTCAGCTCCGATACGGGCATCGATCGGTGTGCCACATTTAAAAGGGAGAGTGGGAACTGGCGTATTGATCAGGCAGCCTGGGGTCACCCCGCTATTCTCGCGCGCAACTGGTTGGCCCGGTAGCCCCACCGAAGCGCGCGCGCGTGCGCACGCACAAACACAAGCTCGTAAAACAGGCGTCTTGGGAGGACAACTATTTCGAGGTTTTATTGTGAATCAATTGCGATTTGCTGTGTGTAGATCAAAAGCTACAGGCCTGCAAATTTAGTTTACAACAGCAAGTGTGGTGGACGCAAATGTGCTCAAAGCAGTCGCTATCAGGCGATACAGTGGGATGCAAAAGTTTGGGTAACCTTGTTAATAGTCATTATTTTCCTGTATAAATCGTTGGTTGTTACAATAAAAAAAATGTCAGTTAAATATATCTTATAGGAGACACACAGAGTGATATTTGAGAAGTGAAATAAAGTTTATTGGATTTACAGAAAATGTGCAATAATTGTTTAAACAAAATCAGGCAGGTGCATAAATTTGGGCACTGTTGTCATTTTATTGATTCCAAAACCTTTAGAACTAATTATTGGAACTCAAATTGGCTTGGTAAGCTCAGTGACCCCTGACCTACATACACAGGTGAATCCAATAATGAGAAAGAGTATTTAAGGGGGTCAATTGTAAGTTTCCCTCCTCTTTTAAATTTCTCTGAAGAGTAGCAACATGGGGGTCTCAAAACAACTCTCAAATGACCTGAAGACAAAGATTGTTCACCATCATGGTTCAGGGGAAGGATACAGAAAGCTGTCTCAGAGATTTAAGCTGTCTGTTTCCACAGTTAGGAACATATTGAGAAAATGGAAGACCACAGGCTCAGTTCAAGTAAAGGCTCAAAGTGGCAGACCAAGAAAAATCTCAGATAGACAGAAGCGACCACTGGTGAGAACAGTCAGAGTCAAACAACAGACCAGCACCAAAGACCTACAACATCATCTTGCAGCAGATGGAGTCACTGTGCATTGTTCAACCATTCGGCACACTTTACACAAGGAGATGCTGTATGTGAGAGTGATGCAGAGGAAGCCTTTTCTCCGCCCACAGCACAAACGGAGCCGCTTGAGGTTTGCTAAAGCACATTTGGACAAGCCAGCTTCATTCTGGAATAAGGTGCTGTGGACTGAAGAAACTAAAATTGAGTTATTTGGGCATAACAAGGGGCGTTATGCATGGAGGAAAAAGAACACGGCATTCCAAGAAAAACACCTGCTACCTACAGTAAAATATGGTGGTGGTTCCATCATGCTGTGGGGCTGTGTGGCCAGTGCAGGGACTGGGAATCTTGTCAAAGTTGAGGGACACATGGATTCCACTCAGCATCAGCAGATTCTGGAGACAAATGTCCAGGAATCAGTGACAAAGCTGAAGCTGCGCCAGGGCTGGATCTTTCAACAAGACAACGGCCCGAAACACTGCTAAAAATCCACTAAGGCATTCATGCAGAGGAACAAGTACAACTTTCTGGAACGGCCATCTCAGTCCCCAGACCTTAATATTATTGAAAATCTGTGGTGTGAGTTAAAGAGAGCTGTCCATGCTCGGAAGCCATCAAACCTGAATGAACTAGAGATGTTTTGTAAAGAGGAATGGTCCAAAATACCTTCGACCACAATCCAGACTCTCATTGGAACCTACAGGAAGCGTTTAGAGGCTGTAATTTCTGCAAAAGGCGGATCTACTAAATATTGATTTCATTTCTTTTTTTGTGGCGCCCAAATTTATGCACCTGCCTGATTTTATTTAAACAATTATTGCACACTTTCTGTAAATCCAATAAACTTCATTTCACTTCTCAAATAACACTGTGTGTGTCTCCTATATAATATTTTTAACTGACATTTTTATTGTAACAACCAACGATTTATACAGGAAAATAATGACTATTAACAAGGTTGCCCAAACTTTTGCATCCCACTGTAACTATTCCTAGAGATCTGAGGGAAACATAAATAGATTTGTTTGCTGTCTTTACACAAATCATATTCGCTTCCGGTTGAAGGAATTGCGGGTATGGTTAATTACGTTGATGAAGCTGCTGTGCCTCTGCGCACCTTTGCTGGCTGAACTGTCCGTGGTGCTGAATCCTTCTATTTTATTTGAGAGGCGACGGTGGAAGACTGAACGCTTTTTATGTGAAGTAATAATGCTGAAGGGATTGTATATTACCTGCTAGCCTGAGAGCAGACATCCGCTGGAACTCGGGCTCCTGCAGCCACTTCCACATCCTCCTGAAGGTCTCCCGTCCTGACTTGAGCTTACTCCAAGGTTTGGGGTTCCGTAGCAGGTCCGAGAGGGTGCCCTGCGACCGGCTTAAGATCCTCTGGGCGAATATGGCCTGCGGGATGGAGTAGCGCTTCAGCTCTGCTGTTATTCTCTGTGCCACCTCCTTAGTGTTGATCTCCTCGGCCTGAATGCCTGACCCTGATACTCCTTGGCTGGGTCCATGGCCGTGTCTCTCCCGGTCCCCCAGCATTACCGCGCCGTTTGCTTGCGAGTGAAGGTGACCGTGCGGGTGATGATGCATGCCGCTGATGTTGGAGATCATGCCGTGGCCATGTCCCCCTAAACTCCTGGCCAGATGCTCTTGGTCACTTCGGGACAGCATGGATGCGTGGGTCTCGAAGCCTGACACCGGAGAAAGCATCTTGGGGTCGGCGGGGAGGTGCGCGCTGGGCCCGTAGGCTGAGAGCGGCTGCTGGGAGTTGTGCAGAGAGCCCAGCCCGCTGGAAAGCGGGGACAGCGAGCCGTGGCCCATACCGGACACGGACATTTCTTTAGAGTAGTGACTGTACAGATTGCCCATGGAGGTAAGACCACGGTGGTCGTCCCGCATCAGCGTGAAGCTCCCACTCACGTTCCCGGCCGAGAGTCGTTGGTGGGCGGCAGCATGGTGGTGTGAATGCGGGTGGTGAAACTTGTCCGCCACTGTGGATATCGGAGGTAGATGCTGCAGGGGGGTCAGGGTTGTGTATGTGTTGCTAAGGCTCATCCCGGTTTCGCACATGCTGATGGACGGGTGTAGGTGTCCGGACAACGCGGACGGGTCTGTCCGGTAGTCTCCCCCAGACCCCTCCAGAAGCGAGGGCATGCCGGAGACCATGGCCGACCGCGCGCCGGGAGCGTGCGAGACCAGATTCCGGGGAGTAGAGCTGGGGGACGGCGATGGCCGAGCATGCGGAGAGTTCATGAGGTCTCCCGCCTGGGAGTGTGACGAGACGCTGTGAAGGTTCTCCATGGTGAGCTCCATGGCTGAAAGCATATATGTTCCCTTGTCCCACCCTCCCACCGTCTCCCCCTGTCTCTCCCTCTCACCGCTCTCTCACTCTCACTCAAACACACGCACTCTTTCTTACCCTCTAGCCCTGCCGGAGCAATAAAAATACCAACCCGTTAGAATGCCAATCCATTGATAACAATTATCCGACCAGTCCGGTGAGGCGAGGACGAGTTCTGTTCTGTCTGAAGCAGACACGGGACCGAGCGCCTCAGCGGCGTCGTGGCGTTCATGTGGCTAGGAGCTCTCCAGGGCTGTATCTCATCTCTGGTCCAACAGCGCTTCCACTAAGAGCAGGCTGAGCCTCGTACCAGAGAGCTGGGAGCGCGCATCTGTGTATTTAAAATATTGTGCGGACACGAGCAGAGTCCTCCTCGCGGTCTACCTGACCGAGTTTAAAACACAACGAGTCTAAATACAACAAAAAAAAATTGAAAACAAAAAAAACAAAATATCCGAGTTTTATCTGAGTCTGCATGATTATAGTTTGCAGAAGATTTAAAAATCCCCCATAGAGCAGAACAACCTTTGTCATTTGATAGCGCGTGCATGCGCGCCTTCACCTGTGTGCGCGTGGCAGACAGTCAGGACAGGTGAGGTCCAGTGACGCGAAATTTGTGTAAAATACAGTTGGTATCTGTTTATGGACGCGGGAGTTCCTAACAGATAAACTTTGTTTTCCCACGGACTGTATGGTTTTGCATTTATGCGCTTAGTGATAAACCTGATCGAAGTATTGATTGACAGAGATTAATGACGTGGCACAGGCCGGTTAGGGTGGTGGAGGGGGCGAGTGAAGGAGGTCACAAAGTTAGGATCGCAACGTTGCAGACCAATAAGAGAAGAGCTTGCTCGTTTGTTCACCAAAGTTCAGCAAATTGGGATTTTCACCTCAGTGACGGATGCGCAAAATGACGAGATTATTTTTATTCCCAAATTGTTCGTCAAGATTTTACAAATTAAAAATTAAATAAATGACAGTTTAGGTAAATGACGGGAACATTTTAACAGGTAAATAAATATACAGAACCAATCAGAGCACAGCTTCTTGACTTTTGATCGCGTCGTAATTTTATATGAAATTAGTAATTTGAAGCAATTGAAAGTGAAGCTGTAAGGTCTTTATTGAACATAATAATAATAAGAACAAGAACAAGAACAAGAAGAAGAAGGAAGAAGAAGAATTGTACACTCATCTTTGCAGACATATATTTATTATTATCTGTCCCTAATTGGACACTCGGACAGTTTCTCGGTGCCGGTGACTGATGTTTATACCATCCGCTTCATTCAGCTCCGACCGATATGCAGATGCTGCCCGTCTCTGTGTGTGTGTGTGTGTGTGTCACTTGTAAACGGTTTCCTTAGACATCTCAGTTTTAATATTGTGCCAGATTTGTGTTTATTTATTTATTCATTCATTTATTTATTTATAGTTTTTCGAGGCCAACGTGTTTGTATTATAATATTTTATGTATTTGTTTTGTTTTATTTTAGAAAGAGAGAAGTGAAGAAACCACAAACCCACGAAAGAAAGACGTGAGAAAGACATCGGCAGTTTTAGGCCTTATCCATCTGTACTGCGGTTAATTTATTACAGAACATAAAATAGATTTTTTCAAAGGCAATGTGAATGAAGTCAGCCAAAGTACCAAATTAGGCAAGATACAGAATTTTAAAAATAAATAAATATTATTATTATTATTTTACCTTATAACCATTTCTGAAGACATTTATGATGAAAATCTATATTTTTTGTGACTGCATGCTGAACTTTGCTTGTTTTTCGATTTTTTTATTCAACGTGGAGCTTTATTTACAGGCCTAAAAATAGAAATTGTGGGCTACATTGTAAATATTTCACACCTTGGAACTGTTCGAAATTAAAATACTTATATGTGATAAGAAAAGCGGGGACACACACACACACACACACTTGTTTTATTAGCAGAGGTGTGCTTTGCCCTCTGTGGCTAAGCTGTCTTTTTTTGGTTTTGTTTTTTTGTTTTGTTTTTATTTATATTTGCAGATGTATTTTTATTAATCAATAATACTGATTGCTATTGGCAAATAATACTTTTTAAGATATAATTATAATATAGAAGGACTTTTTTTTTATTAAAATCAAATCTTCCATTCCAACGAGTCTTTCTGGATTTCATAAAGCTCCGTGGTTAAGCCCCCCCACCCCCCTCAAGATGATATTGATCTCATCGCTCTATATATCGATCATCGATCATTTCAGCCTCCATCGGTGCTGTTTCCTAAACACTGAGGCATTTGTTTGAGATCGTGACAGCGGTGACCTGTAGCGTGTAAATGTTTGACAACAGAAAAATGCTGAAAAAGAAATGTCAGCTGTTTGTTTTCTGTTCAAGACAACAGCGAAAAATAAATAAAGAAATAAAAAGTAAAACCTAAACTCAGCGCGGTTAATAATAATATCCGCCTTGGCCTTTAATTTAGATTCTTGCATTGACGAGGTCCACAAGCAAGAGTTTTTATACCGTTTTTATTGTTTCATTCGTTGTCGGTATGTGGTACCAAGCCGGAGCTAAACGATCGCAACACATTACGCCACACTTTTACGCGCGCGTGTGTGATTGCCAGTGTTGGATGATTGTCAGTGTGTGTGTGTGTGTGTGTGTGTGTGTGTGTGTGTGTGTGTGTGTGTGTGTGTGTGTGTGTGTGTGTGTGTGTGTGTGTGCGTGTGTAGGATGTTGTAGCTGTATATTCCGGGATTTTTCAGCCAGGTATATTGTATTCAGTGCAGTTTTGATAAACGCAGTGTGGATCTGAGAAAAGTCGCGGTTCCTGTTACATATACAGGGAGACTATTATAACAGAGCAATAATAAATGTAGCACAACACAGGAAATGATTAGAACGAAATTAAATGTTTTATATGTAGCTTCTGGATGAAAAGAATCTGCTTTCTACAGTTCATCAGCAGAAGAAAACATACATGGTTATACTAATACACACACAGTGCAGATATTTATCAAAGAAAGACTGACTGGCAAAACCAAAAATGTCCTTTTCTACAAGAACCATCTTGCAAACAAAAAGGCAAACAGGAAAGAAGAGCGGCAGTAAATATATTTGTGCTCAGGTGTATCATTGGTTACCCCGCAGCCTATTTATTGGCAAACACAATAATGGCTTCAGAAACTTTGCTGTATGGTTATCAAAACATGTTAAATTGACTGAATTCTGTGCAAATCTATAACTATTGATTGTAATTTTGTTTCTATGAGATATGCAATCCACAGCCAAAAATCTAAGCCGTCCACGTGAGGCAGAAACACGAAAGTTTACAAAAAATTACAAATTTGAAACGAGCTTTTCAGCGTTTTTTAGCTGGTGTGTTGTCAGGAACTGGTGAACGTGCAGCATCCTGTGGGATAAATCCAGCACAGACATTTCACACTCACAGTTGGGGAGCAAAAAAGTAAAAGAGTGCATGAAAGAGTGTATATAACGAAGAATTAAATGATATATATAAACATTTAAATGTATCATTTAATTCTTTGTTACTTTTTAAGTAAACACGTTTTAATTTTCAAATATTGAGTCAGTCAGTGTCACAGTATATCTTTTTAAAATTCATATAATGAGAAATGCTTTGATAATTTTTTTTTTAACTTTCTTTGCTATCAGAAGAAACCTATCTCAGTTTTTTTTTTTTTTAAATTTAGCATGATGTTGAAAACCTTGTTTGGAGTGAGAAAATAAATGTAATATGCAGTGTTCTGGTTTAAACCTGATATGAAACACTTTATAGATTCATTAAGCGGCGTCTGGGTTTTGCCTGTAACAGTTATATTGCTGTAGTCTGCATATTTTCTAAAGCCTGCTTCTGTCTATAGATAAATTAATTTAATTCGTCTTTGTGTGAGGGAACAATAAAGCCTAAAGACTGAAACTCTGTAGCCTGACCAGAAAAATATGTTGGCCTTATTTAAATGCAATATGACATAGAAAACAATGGAATCATTTAAATATAAAATCCTCATATTTCTGTAGTGTTTGTAAAACAATTGAAAAAAACAAACAAACATAAGACTTAAAGTGCATGTTTGCTTTTGAATGTTTTGGTGCTGTTAAGGACTGTGAAGAATCTTAATGGTTAAAGCAAATTAATTTTAATACTGAAATACAGAATACATATTTTAACTCTATATTTTAAATCAAGGATAAACTCCCTGCTTCAGATCCTGAGACCCCACTTTCTCTTTTATTTCCAACTCTCTTTTTTTTCGGAATTTCACAACACAGTAATGGCGACATTTTCATCAATCACATTTCTTTATCAAGTGAAAATGCACAGGAGTACAACTTCTCTAGCATCCATATCCTCACAGGCACCGGTTGCTAAGTAACAGAAGGAGAGATGTATTGAGATTGAGATAGAATAGTCAATCAATTCTCCTGTGAGGGCTGTGCGTGTGTGTGTGCATGTGTGTGAGAACGCCTGCTGCTGCAGTTTGTTGCAGCCTTTAAGAAAAACACTGAGAACAAATGTGTGTTTTCACAGCTCAGAAGTGATGCAAAAGTATTTGAAATGTCCCTTTGTCGTAAATAATGTAATCTTCCTAATGGATCACAAATGCTAGGAGAGACCACACTTGTCATTTTTAATCCGCGAATATAATGAGAGCGACATCTTCAACCGCTTTATATCCAGAGGTCAAAGGTCACCTCAGCTCTCCTCCAGGGATCTGATCAGTTTTTCATCTGCCATTAGAGGCTTTTGGGGAAAAGTCTTATCTTCACCACACAGAAGCGAAGCAACAGCTTGTTAGGCAAACGTGCCACTGGAAAAACCTTGTGGTGCCCAAAAGGGGCGGATTGGACCTCATTCGTTTCTCCCAAATCAAAGAACTCCACCAAGAAGAGAAATAAATAAAACAATCCTGACCTCGGCAGACTTTGTTTGTCCTGAAACCAATGAAACAGAACAAGATGCAACACATGATGTGGAAATCAGGTGTTGTTTTTTTTTAATTGTGTGTTTGTGGAGCTTTCTACGGATTAGGTGTGCTGATTTTAATACATGGTGAAACAAATAAGGGACTTGATGCTTAGAAAGGAAAATACTTTAAAGGTTCTGCAATCTCTGCAGACAGAACCTAGTGAGTGCGGTCTGTGCCTGGGAAGATGACATGGAAAATGCCCACGATTTTTTTGCCAAAGGCACCAAAAGGATTAACCCAATAACTTCCTGTTTTATAAATTTGAGCTATAACCAAGACAAAAGGAAAGTGTGGATGTAAACCTCTTTTGTGAGCCACCTTCATGCCCACTTCCCTCAGGTCTCCTCCAGCAGGAGGCGAAGAAATATGCCGGTTTCATACACTCCATCGATTTTCCCCTCGAACAAAGACAGACAGGGAGAAAGAGAGAGAGCGATGGAAGCGGTGAGCGGAGAGCAGAGTGAAAGAAATGAGAGATAGATGAAGAGCGTTTACCTCGATGGTAAATTTTCTTGTTTCATCTGCCCGGTGGAATATATCTGGCAATTACTGGCAACTGGAGAAGGAGATGCGAGGATGTGGCTCTATTATTGGGCCAAATTCAAGGTTCAGTGTGCGTACTTCTGAGGGGAACATACTCATCAAGCCGATGTCGAGCTCCAAACGTTGAAAAAGCACCATTTAATGTGAGAGTGAGTGTGACACAGGGCAACAGAAACACAAACGCAGAGCAACAGGAAAGACGGCGAAGAGAAGTTGGGGGGCTGGGGGGGGGGGGGGGGGGGGGGGGGGAGTTGGGCTGGTGTTAAGGTGATTAGTCTGGTGGGTTGGCGATAGAGAGAGTTGATCAATAACCTATCGATCGCCCATTGCAAGTGTCAGGGGGGTAGTGGGAAAGAGAGGGAGGGTGAGAGAAAGGATAGGGAGGGAGTCAGCCCTGGCTTGACTTTTAAAAATCCTTTACTCCACTGATGACAAATAACCCATTAGACTGCAGGAGAGCTGGAAAATGTGAAAATCCCCCCCTGCTGCACACACACACACACACATACATACACACACACACACACGTGCACCTGCTTTGCCCCAATGTTGCAAATATTTCTCGGTTTCAAATAAGCGTGCTACAGACCGTTTTTCAACAAAGCCTGCGTGGAAAGGAAAAATCATTTCTGTAAGTAGTGTGGAGGAACTATTGAGCTCAGTGCAGAAAAGTTACTTAGCAGACCATTACTTCAAAGAATTCCTCAAGGCTGAAATATTCACTGGAGCACAGAGCACTCGATACCCACCCTAAAACCTTTTCAAATGTTCTGCAATAAGTCTGTTAGAAATGGGTGACAAATTTGAATGCGACTGAAAGCAGTGCAGAAACAGAGTGGGCTGTTTGCGCTCAGATTTTTCTTTAAAGTGAGCTGTGAGTTTTGAACTGCAAAATTATGTAAAAACGAATGTGTGTTTTATCGGTGTGTGTCTTGTTTGTAGCTTTGGGGAGATAAATGATAGGAGGTCTTGTTAAAATAATGAGAGGTGCTGAGAAACAGTCTCTTGGGCATCCCCTTTGAGCCAAGAACAGCGTTAATTAGTCTTAAAAAATGAACGCAGAGAGAAATTTATTTTTCAAAAACTATTAGGACCGGGCTAATGAATCCATTTGACAGTGAAGGATGATACTGCATCCCTGTTTTTTACGCTGAGGTAAATGGACTGGTTCTTATATATCTTATTTTCTACTCTTTTTAAGGCAAAACATGATTTATTCCCTTCCCTCACTTAGAGCTAACATTCACATTACTTGGGGTTCAGTATCTTGCCCAAGGATACTTTGGCATGCAGACTGGAGCAGCCAGGGATCGAACCACCAACTACCTCCTGAGCTACAGCCACCGTGTATGTGTCATGTATCATGTATGTGTGTCACCAAGAAAGGGGTCACGGTGTTACAAGGTTTGTTGCTCCCTGGTGTGGTCCAGCCCTACAGGATGGGGTCAGAGGTGAAGAGTCTCTGAGTACTTGGAAAAATCAGAGTATAAAGGACGGCAGCGGAGGATTGAATGGTTATTGAATAAGCCATTATTTTTTATTATCCACCGGAAGTCTTTCATGATGGGTTAAGGGGTCCGAGATTGTTGTCAGGATTTGGTGTGTGTGCATGACGTGTGTGCACAGAAAGAAAAAAACAACAGCTCTTTTCTCATCATGGCACTCAGTTGTAAAACACTTTCTCTTTGCAGAGGCTTGGAGTTCTGATGGCAGACAGACAATGATGGATTCTCCTCGCACTAGGCCTCAGTTCTCAAACAGCCATTATCATTACGGACCCTGCTGACTGCAGGGCTCATTTGGACAAACGGAGGGGGCTGTTGATATTTAAGGGAAGCCACGTGTAAGAGTGATGAGGAAAACATGGCCTCTTTGCCCAGTCCTCTCTTTCTCATGCACACTCTTCTCTTTCTCATCCTTTTTCCAGCTTTCATTTGCCCTATTTTTTCCCGTTTTACTTCCCCTGTCTCTCTTTCTCTCGCTCTCTCCTTCCTGTGTCCTTGTCTCCTCTGTCTCCCCCCCCACACACACACACACACACACACACAAACGTGTACGCTGCCCTCTAAGACTGCCCTGCCCCCACACAGTGTCTCTCTCAAATTAATGTGAAGATATTGACAAGTGATGGGCTTAGAAGGTATAGATCATCAGGAGGGAGAGGAAAAGAGAGACGAGACCAAGCTGAGTGCTCCTTACTAAATGAGGGCTTTCCCTGTTGCTACCCAGCAGCTTACGTCTGTAAGTGGTGGCTGCAGAAGTGCAGCAGTTAATCAGGTGTTTCTCATACTCAGTCTTCAAGAAAGCATGACAGGTGGAGGCGAGAGGTAAAACAATGACTTTTTCAGGCTTACATGCACAAAGTATAAAATAAAAGCCAGGCACATAAATATGTGTCACACTTGCACACTACTCTGTGCAAACTGGATAAAGCTGCTAACAATAAGCAGAGGACCACTTGGTCAATATGCCAGTTACCCAGATGAAGGTAAGGAAAGGGCAAATCATAGCCAATCAGTGAAGAGCTTTCACTGTCCTCTAGCAAGAGCTGACCCCCTGACCCTATTTGATGACCCTCAGGCCAAAGGTCAACACTCCAGGGGTCAGAGGGCATCTCCATAGACTGGCCAGAGAGGCACTGTCATGGCAACAGCACTGCTAAAGAATGGTAAGGTGTGGCCGGCATGTGGATCGGAAGATCCCTGAGCGGTGATGTGATGGTACCTGATTTGTTACAAACTTAAATTTGAGGGGTTTTCCGTTTTATTGTTGTGTACATAAAATACATTTTATATCTCTGCTCTGGTACCTATGGAATTTTGTTAACCTGGGTTCTTTTCTGATGTCACGGCTCTCATGTCTTTGATTTGTCAGCGGTTTAACCGCTTCACTCATTTCCCTCATTCAAATGTGTGTTTGAAACTCAAGGGGAGAAAATAGACAAATTAATCAAATGTGTACACCAGAACTTCTTTTTTCCCCAATAAGTCATCTAAGTCATCCAAAGTCTGGTAAGATTAATGTTGCGACCCTTTACAAGGAGCCTGAACTTTAGCTTTAGAACAAGTGAATTGCCCCATGTTACTAAACCATCTAAAAGTAATTAGTGAGGTAAGTTTTTTCAATGCTTAAATCCTTCATATTTTAAATAAATTATTCCAGTTTACATAACTGATATTTTGTATTGGACACAGCATTTACATACGCAAAAAAAAGATTCTTTCCTCGTGAAGTAAAAATTTTGAATAAAATGTAACTGGACTATATAGAAATCAATAGGGAAGGAAATATATAAATTAATACAATTCAAGGAAATATGCATGGTATACCAATCACATCATTTTCATTATACTAAAATCCATTAAATTCAAATACATTGTTCTTCTGTAACAAAATCACATGGAAATTTTTACATGTAATTAAATTACTAAAAGTCAACAATATATTAAAAATATATTTTAAGTGCATTTTGGGACTTCTGTGTTTCATATATAGCCTGTTCTGGATGTTTATTTCATTCTGTTGCTTCTGTTAATCACCTGTCTTAAGAGCCGGTGTACCCTTTGTACTGGAATCCATGCTGGGTTGCACCATCTTGTGGTGGTTGTGCGCACAGCTCCTGTGGTATTGCTGCTTCTATTACAGTTTTTTCTGATGACTTAAGCACCTTTTTTGTAACTATTGGCTATTTTTGCAAAACTCTACACACAAATAAGAAAACTCTTCACCCAATCAGCAAAACATTGTAGTTTCCTTGTAAAAGCGAATAACCCTTGCTTAACTCTCCACACCTTTGTAAAAATGGTATTTTCGTATCCAACAGTTAACACAAGCCATCACATTAATAAGCACACAATGCACCAACTACACACTGATGGTATGAATAAAAAAACACATCTGGCGTTTGCTTTCTCTGTGCACAAGGTAGGCTATGTCAGTTTGAGCTCATACTTTTGTCATAGGTCTGTAAACATGGAGGGATCCAAACTTCAAGTACTGGTGTTTATTTACACACATCAAAACAAACACAAGTGTTTATTTCCAAGTATAGGATTATTTGCAATCGCCATATTGACTATATGGGTTTCTTGGTCTGCAGTGAACATGCTTCTTCTGCCCCAGCATCTGGTCGTCTAGCAATTCTGTAAAGTAACAATTTCAGTATTTTTACATCTATGGTATTGTTGTGTTTCTCATTGGCATATGGCAGTGCTACAAATCTTAGTGCAAAGTGACTGTACTAACCGATTCTCATTTCGAAATGTCCTTATGATGCTTGCTACAGTGTAGCGGCTCGAGTTAGGCTGAACCCGTTGGCCAGCTTCCCTCAGGGTCACTCCACGGTTGATTACATGGTCCACTATTGTAGCTCTGATGTCATCAACAATTCTATTTCTTACTCTTCTTACCCTTCCTCCCCCCCCTCCTCGTCCTCCTCTTGTTCCTCCTTGTCCTTGTCGTCCTCTTCATCCTACTACTTCACCTCCACGTCCTCTTGCTCGGCCTCCTCTACTTCTCACTCTTCCTGCTCCCTCCATTGTACTCCACACACAGAGCTGTTAGGAGGTGGTGGGTAGGGGTATTGTTGTTTTTTGGGTTTTGTTTTCTTTCTTGGCACAGGTAGGCGGGGCGGGGCTTGATGGCATTCCGGCACACCTGCGGCGCATCGGACGTCATTAGGGAGCGCTTTTATGGAGCTGAATCTCGGACGTCTGGTGTCGGAGTATTGTCGTTTTCATAAGTGGTAACGTGTTGGTGCAAGCTGAATCTGTTGATTCCACGCGATTGAGCTGCATGTTTTAGGATCCATCATCTGTCTGCTTCTCCTTTGTTTTAGCCTGTCCCGCTGCCTGTTCGCCTGCCTAGTTTTCTGTGTGTGGGCTTCTGTGGATCCGTGACGGAGAATTACTTCATACCAGGCTGTGACCACCGCTACATCTGTATGTCGGTGTTGCAAGTAAGTTCTCCAACTCTCCTCGTCCACTTTTAGTTGAACTCTCGGCGATCGACGTACTCTGTAACTTTGTTTGTCCCTCGCTTTTAGGTAATTCCGGTGCGTCATCGGTCCGCCCGCATACCCCGGCTCCGTCTCGTCCTGTCAGCGTTGCTCTCCGTGCACATTTTTATCTGTCACTGTATATAGCCCCTTCCCTTGTAAATATTCCCTCATCTGTGTACATAAACTTGCATCACTACAATCCTGTGCTAGTGTGTTTCTGCCACTAAATCCATTCGGGTAAAGTCCCCTTAACAAGAGCTTACCTGTATTATAGTGCTTAGGCTGATTGCAAAGTGAACTAATGATCTAAAAAAGTTTTCACATGTGACAGTGTGCCAGACAGTTGGCAAAATAGTGTTAATGATAGCCATACATGTGTATAATTTTGCTAGGAGTGTGTTGGAAATTTGGTAATTGAGTGTAAAGCAGTGAGTTGTGTTTAAAGTTCTGCAAAAATAGTGCTGTGCAGTGGATTGTAGCTACAGGTTTGCAAAGTGTGTGTTACAAAATGGCAAACTGAGTGCAAAGCAGTGTTTGTGCTTTTAGTTTTGCAAACTCAGTGAGTGGTTTTGCTATAAGTATTAATAGTATTAGAAATTGTGCCATAAGAATCACAGTTAGGGTTTAAGCATTCAGAAAAAACTGTAAACTTAGCTGCTAGTATATCAAGTACAATTGTGTTAGTCTATTAATTCACATAGACTGTCGACTTACCTATGTGCTCTGTCCCATGCTTGTGTTAAATTGCAAACAAATTGCTCCTACTGGGTCACTTATGGACTTTTAAGTTGGTTGCCAACATAGAGATGTCTGGTTTCAGTGTAATATTACAGTTTTTTCTGAATGCTTAAACCCTAACTGTGATTCTTATAGCACAATTCCTAAAACTATTAATACTTATTGCAAAACCACTCACTGAGTTTGCAAAACTAAAAGCACAAACACTGCTTTGCACTCAGTTTGCAATTTTGTAACACACACTTTGCAAAACTGTAGGCACAATTCACTGCACAACACTCTTTTTGCAGAACTTTAAACACAACTCACTGCTTACACTCAATTACCAAATTTCCAACACACTCCTAGCAAAATTATACACATGTATGGCTATCATTAACACTATTTTGCCAACTGTCTGGCACACTTTCACTTGTGAAAACTGTTTTAGATAATTAGTCCACTTTGCAATCAGCCTAAGCACTATAAACAGGCCACAGGTAAGCTGTATATGTGGAGTACAATGGAAGGAGCAGTAAGAGTGAGAAGAGGGAGAGGACGTGGAGGTGAAGAAGTTGGAGGAGGAGGACGTGGAGGTGAAGAAGCAAGAGGACGTGGAGGTGAAGAAGCAAGAGGAAGAGGACGTGGAGGTGAAGAAGCAAGAGGGTTAGAGGAAGTTAGAGGAAGAGGACAAGGAGGAGCAAGAAGAGGACGAGGAGGGGAAAGAGGAAGGGTAAGAAGAGTAAGAAACAGAATAACTGATGACATCAGAGCTACAATAGTGGACCATGTCATCAACCATGGGATGACCCTGAGGGAAGCTGGCCAACGGGTTCAGCCTAAACTGAGCCGCTACACTGTGGCAAGCATCATTAGGACATTTCGAAATGAGAATCGGTAAGTACTTTGTAGCACTGCCATACTCTAATGAGAAACACAACAGTACCATACATGCAAAAATACTGAAATTGTTACTTTACAGAATTGCTAGACGTCCAGATGTTGGGGGCAGAGGCAGAATGTTCACTCCAGAGCAAGAGACCCATATAGTGAACATGGTGATTGCCAATAATGCAATAAGACTGCGCGAAATACAGCAGCGCATACTTGATAATGACACCATCTTTCAAAATATACACAGTGCAAGCATTTCTGCACTAAGTCGTGTACTTGCACGCCACAGAATAAGAATGAAGCAAATTTACAGAGTTCCTTTCGAGAGAAACACAGAACGTGTAAAGCAACTGCGATATGACTATGTGCAGGTAACCTAGTGTCATTGGTTCTGAATTTGGAAGTGCATACTGTAGTGCTGTGCATGGGCCTGAGGTGTTGCATTTGTTTTGTCTTGTCCAGAGAGTGATGGAACTAGAAGCAGATGCAACGGGACATGAGCTACTTTTTGTAGATGAGGCCGGTTTTAACCTCAGTAAAACCAGGAGACGTGGCAGGAACATTATTGGACACCGTGCCATCATCAATGTCCCAGGACAACGTGGTGGTAACATAACCATGTGTGCAGCTATAAGCCAAAATGGTGTTGTTCACCATCATGCAACCATAGGCCCATACAACACTGCACACATTATTGCATTCCTGGACACCTTGCATGACATGCTCACTGTTCAGAGACCAGAGCAGACCCGAAATGCCATCATATGGGACAATGTTAGTTTCCATAGGGCTGCTTTGGTCCGCAACTGGTTTACAGACCACCCATCCTTCATGGCACTCAACCTCCCTCCATACTCTCCATTCTTAAATCCCATCGAAGAGTTCTTCTCTGCCTGGCGCTGGAAAGTGTATGACCGTCATCCTCATCAACAGGTAGCCCTTTTACAGGCAATGGAGGAGGCATGTGGAGATATTGACCAGCCATCATGTCAGGCCTGGATACGCCATTCAAGGAGATATTTTCCCCGGTGCCTTGGACTGGAGGATATTGCATGTGATGTGGACGAAATTTTGTGGCCAAACCCAGAAAGACGACATGATGTAGGCTGATTGTCTTTTTTTTTTTTTTTTTTTTTTTTTTTTTTTTTTTTTGGTGAAATTCCTATTTTGTGTTCTGACTTTGTCTTGGTTTTGATGAGTTTTAATAAACACCAATACTTGAAGTTTGGATCCTTGTATGTTTACATGACACTATGACAAAAGTGTGACCTCAAATTGACATCTGTACACAGAGAAAGCAAAAGCCAGATGTGTTTTGTATTCATACCATCAGTGTGCAGTTGGAGCATTGTGTGCTTAGTAGATGATGGCTTATGTGTACTGTTTGATACGAAAACACCATTTTTACGAAGGTGTGAAGAGTTAATCTAGCTGTGTTTGCTTTTGCAAGAGAACTACAATGTTTTGATAATTGGGTGACAGGTTTTCTTATTTGTGTGTAGAGTTTTGCAAAAATAGCCAATAGTTACAAAAATGTGCTTAAGCAATCAGAAAAAACTGTAAATGAGCAAATGGTAAACTTATCATTACTCAATAGTCCACGTTTTTGTCTGGGTTCAACCTCACCTAATGGTACAAACAGCATGAAATAGAAAAACTGAGGGGTAAAGTTTTTCTATTGACCTTTCCTGCTCAGCAATACTCAGTTGAGTAAGCCTATTTGTAGGCTGTGTAACTCTGTAGAGGTGTAACATGTGGACTAAAGTGAACAAAGGATATTCAAAAGTCCTGTCCCTAATTGTACACTGTAGCGTTGTCAAAGTAACTGCTGTTTACTGCTAACAGGTTTCCAGTAGTTCAGAGGCATTGAAAAGAGAGAGGTTGGTATGGGAATTTGCCGTGAGAGCACAAGAGCAACAAAACAAACTTTCAAAGAGAAATTGAGAAATAATATTCGCAATTACAGGCCTGCTGCATCACGTTGCTCTTTCTTTCCATGTGTGTGTAGGAATGTACATTACTGTGTGTACAGCTACATAGGTAATGCATATTCAGTTCAAGTTTTGTTTTATTTATATAGAACCAAATCACAACAAAAGTTGCCTCAAGGTGCTTTACACTGTAAACTACACACCCAACAATAATACAAAGAAAACAGAGAAAACCCCGATGACCAAGCCATTAGGCAACAGTGGGAAGGAAAAACTCAGTTTTAGCAGAAAGAAACCTGCCACTTCTAATTTCATTGTACCTGTGACAACAACAATAATGACATTCTGATTCTGATTCCAGCAGAACCAGGCTCAGGGAGGGGCAGCCATCTGCTACGACTGGATGGGTGTGAGTAGGATAAAGGAGCCTCTGTGGAAGAGAGCCAGAGATAATAATAACAAATAATTAAGCAGCCTACTCCTATTGCAGCATAACTAAGGGAGGATTCAGGGTCACCTGATCCAGCCCTAACTATATGCTTTAGAAAAAAAGAAAGTTTTAAACCTAATCTTGAAAGTAGAGATAGTGTCTGTCTCCTGAATCCAATGCTGGTTCCACAGAAGGGGCCAATAAAGAGAAATTAATATACAAGAAATAAGCTCTCTTTTTTTAGTACCTGTCAGTATTCTCGCTGCAGCATTTTAGATCAATTCAATTTTCAGGGAGTTTTCAGGACATCTTGATAATAACGAATTACAGTAGTCCAGCCTAGAGCTATTAAATGCATGAACTGGTTTTTCAGCGTCACTCTGAGATAGGATTTTTCTAATTTTACAGATATTGCGCAAATGGCAGTCCTATTTGTTCAATATGTGCATTAAAGGACATATCCTGGTCAAAAATAACTCCAAGATTCCTATCAGTGTTTCTGGAGGCCAGAATAATGCCATCCAGAATGGGCATCTGTGTAGAAACCGCATTTCTAAGATTTTTAGGTCTTTATGTCTTTAAGACATTCCTGCAGTTTAACTAACTTGTGTGTGTTATCTGGCTTGATCGACAGATAGTCATATGAGCAACAACAATAACATAAAATGTACATTTTAAAAAAGTTAAAATAACATAAAATAATTTGATTTTTTTAAAATAAAAGTCATGGCGCTGTTTATAAAAAAATGTAATTATGTAATTAAATAAAAGGCAGTGACAAACAAAAATAAACAAACAAAAAAAACGTGTTTAGTCTGGATTTATACGAACTGAGATTTGGAGAGCTGGTGTTTGACGCGCGGAGCAGGAAAACTGTGAACTTAGAGTGTTTCTCTGAGTCCACAGTCATTGTTGGTTTCTAACCCTGCGGCAGCATGTGGGAGGAGAAGTTCCTGGCAATCATACATTTTATTCCGACGTTGATGTGAACGCTTGTTATGACTAACTAGGCTTGGTATTAACATTGACAACTAACAGATTCGTTTATAAGACAGCTGTGCAGATGTGTCCGCAATATAACTAATCCTGAAATCCCGATTGATCATCGAGCATTCAGCGAGCAGAGAGTTATCAGTATGTGTAAGCGAAAGAAGTAGTCTAGTGGCAGTTGATATCCTTACATAAGGATATATATCCTTACATAAGGATATGCAAACACGCTTGTGCAAGCGTTAACACCTACCCCTCCAGTTTTACCAGGAAGGAAAAGTGTGCTTTGTGGGATGAAAGGTTCAAAAGCAATTCAATGACTGAACAGTACAGTTACAGTCTGCATGTGTCTGCTTTTCTTCTTTCTTTTTCTTTCTTTCTTTCTTTTTAATTTCTAACACGTCTATGCACGCCGTGTCTGGTTTGACATGTTGCATAAGGTATCTTAAAGCAACTTTCTAGAAACAGTTTGCTTGCGCTCCTCCAGGTTTTTTGCCAGCATGTCAAATGGAAAAATCAGAGACTTTGACGAAATCACGTCTTTTCTGGGCGACTACGGGCTCTTTCAAATTCTCATTATGGTTCTGCTCAGTGTAAGTACAATGCCCGCAGGATACATGGGTGTAATTGTGGTTTTTGTTTCGGATACACCCGAACATTATTGCAGAAGCCCAAACAGCTCCTCGCGCAACGGCACAGAGTGGGAACAGGAGAATGGTTTCCATTACCGGGGCAGCTGGATGGGACCGGGCAGCTGCTCTCGATACAAGCTCAATGAAAACTGGACAGAAAAAGCAGCCGGCTTCAATGACACAGAACAGTGTTTGGACGGCTGGGTTTTCAGCACTGACAAATACACCGCCACCATCGTTTCTGAGGTTCAGTACTGCCTAAATGATCACTGACAGTCAGCCTGTAGTACACGAATTGTTTCGTATGGCTGTGACATTAAAAGACTTCGAGAGCTAAAACATGTAAAAATTGCTTCATGTATTCGAAATAAACTCACTTTATTCTATTATTTTTATCTGAACGTAACCCGAATAACCATATTCTCTCCTTTTAACTGAAGTGGGATCTTGTGTGCGACAATGCATGGAAAGTCCCTTTCTCCACCTCTTTCTTCTTTGTGGGGGCACTTATTGGATCTTTTATTAGTGGACATCTATCAGACCGGTAAGTCTGTCATATAAAAATATGTAATCAGCCTTTGTTTAAAAAACGTTAAGATAAGAAAAGGAGGCTGAAAGATATCGTGGCTTTAACAAGTAGCCTTTGTCTTTTTCTTCCGTCTCTGATACACGAGGAAAGGTTAAAAAATATTTTTTCTTACCTGGGTGAATTGAAAAAATCATAAAAAGCTTTTGATACATGATTGATAAAGTGACCTACAAATAAAACTAGTTGCTTTAAAGTTTTAGGAGGAGGGTTAAATTGTTTTCAGAACAGAGTTGTCCAGATAATTCATGTAAAAATATTTAATACTGCAGTCTGAAAGATGCAGGAGTGTGGCTCAAAGAGGCTCCTAAATTTAGGTCTGTGTATTAAATGTGCATGCTCTTTTGTGTGAGTATGTATTTCCTGGCTGAAAACTATCAAGAGTGTATTTAGAACTCTGCAGGTTTGAGGTTGAAGCCTGCAGAGCTGTTTTCATGTCATCTGAGGCTTGTGTTTGTTTCCAGTTTGGATTCTATGATCTGTTTGTCTCAGCAAGTTGTTTGGTAAACAGATCAAAGATCTGGAAGCAGATATTCAGTCTAAATATCCAGGTAGTGGGCAACATCGCAACATCTAGTGTACGCACTACTGTGGTAGAAGGGAATCTTTTTCTTAGTTCATAACAAGTAAGGATTGTCTCTTTCACTTTTAGTTATAGGTATTTGGGTTGTTTTTTTTTAAATATATATATATATATATATATATATATATATATTATATTTACATATGTATTATTTGATGAGCTGAAACCAAACAATTTTTAACAGTGGTGCTGACAGAAAAAAAATAAAACCCATACCATCTGAGAGAATCAAAAAAGTAGAGAGAAGAAAAACTGATAACCAGCCCAAACTCACTATGATACTGTTATGTTTTCATGACATTACATCTTTACATCTCTGTATTCCCTATTTATGCATAACTTTTCTTACAGATTTGGTAGAAAGCCAGTATTTTTTTTCACTATGATCCTACAAACAGTCACCGCCTTGATCCAGGTCACCTCCGTCAGCTGGGTCATGTTCACTATCCTCAACTGTCTAAGAGGACTTGGCCAAATTTCCAATTTCATTGCATCACTCGTACTCGGTAAGACAGCCCATTTGCTCCTATCACACTTCAAGAAGTCTCGGCATGTATTCTCCAGGGCTGAAACAAAGTGTAGCACAGAGCCATGCTTCTGTTCCTCAGTGTGACGGTGGTTCAAAACCCATTGAAAGGTTGTGCTGTACCAATTCATTCTGGGTCTTAAAAACCCAGTTGTATTGTGTTGAGGCAGTTTAAAGAAGAATTAATCACTATTTCTTGTCTTTTTGTTAAACATATCACATTTACCTAACACGCACCAGAGGAGACACATGTTTCTAGTAGGGTTACATCATCCAGCGTAAAATATTTTTGTGCCAAACACATTGATCCTTCCGCTGTGGTAACATTTTATAAATAAAAGGTCAGCAAATAGAAGCTTTCATGTGAACGAGCAGAATTAAAGTCTACATAAAAGTTTCTTTAACCCCGAGAGGTCTAATCAGCATCTGTGGTGATCCTAACCATAATTTATTATATTATTTAATTTCTTCTGACTATGATTGCCGACTCCTGTTTGTCTGAACAAAGCTGTATTTTTCAGCTCCAGAGGTATCTCCATGAAATCAGATAAAGTGCCTCAAGCATTGAAGGAGCATCCTTTTGATCTAAGGCTGTGCTCCTTGAAAGAAAGGCGTTTTGGCTTTTTGTAGCTTACTTTTCATCTCCAAGGCTCTAGGCTAAAGTAAAATACTCCTTTAAGCCATTGTCTCAGAAAACCAATCCTCTCATGTTTCCTTTCATTAAAGCCCAATTCTTCATCTTTGTCTTGTCCAGGTTCTGAAATACTGAGTAAGTCTGCCAGGGTGACCTACATTCTGCTGGGACACAGTCTTGGGTTTGGCTTTGGTTATGCCTTATTGCCCCTCTTTGCTTACTTCATACGTGGCTGGAGGATGCTGCTGGTTGCTGCTGCCCTCCCAGGCTTCCTATTTATTCCAACGTGGTGGTAAATCTAATGGATGATGATTCATGTGACCAGTGCACAGAGAATTTTATTAGGACTTTGTGCACCCCTGCATTTCAGTGCATTAATCCGATATTAGCAATGCAATTTTAGAGAAACATGTCAGTATTTGGGTTTTAGCATTCAGTTAAAGGTTACGTAAAAAATCTGAATGGGGAAAGATTTTACCATGATATTATTGTAAGTGCTATTGGCTGTTTTTTAAAACATATATAATATTGTGGTTTGATGAAAATGACCAGAGCAGCTGGAGCTGATACGATGACATAGCTAACTCACATAACTGCTGTTTATGTTTGTGGTGTTCACGACATGCCCAGCCTTGTCAATAAGTAGCTAGGTTCCTGTTAAACAAAACTGGAAAACTGAGTCCACAGTTACTCAATTTCCATGTGATGCTGCATGTGGATGTCTCATAACAGCAACTTTGCTTCTTGTTATGAAAAGTATAAAACATATTCACATACATTATAGAAATATTGGATCAGCGAGTGGAGACCAACAGACGTGTTACAGCAGGCAACATCAAAATTTGTGCATGTACTATTTGGATTCAATTCGATGTAGACTGTAAAAGTAACTCTGGAACATTTGATGAATGCAGAGTTAGAACAGAAGTTAGTCAATGCCTGCAAGATAATGTTTTTGTTTAGTCAGATACATTACATGTGCATATTCTGTCACTCAGTGTAAGGAATTAGAATATTTTTTATTTATCCTTCAATCCAACCAGCCAAGCTAAATGAATCTATTTTTTTTTTTTTGGTTTTATTTGTCTTTGTGTGTGTGTGCATCCTGTTAATATATGACATAAAAACAGTTCAAGTGCAAGTTGCATCAAAGCAAACCAGAAGATTTCTGAAATAATGCCCTTTAGGCAGGCAAGGCAAAAATAACCTATCAGCACAAGCATGTCATGCCAATGTCAGGCACGGTGGTGGAGGGTGGTGATTTGAGTTTGTTTTGCAGCCACAGGACTTGGGCACCTTGCAATCACTAGGCCGACCATGAACACCTCTGTATACCAAAGTATTGTTAAGTGAGATGTGAAGCCAGCTGTCGGACAGATAAAGCTTCATCCAAATTGTGTCATGCAACAGGACAATGATTAAAACCACAGCAGCAAATCTGTGACAGAATGGCTGAAAAACAAAAGAATCAAGGTGTTGCAATGGCCCAGTCAAAGTCCAGATCTCACCCTGACTGAAATGCTGTGGCAAAACCTTAAAAGACCAAATAAACGAATGCCCACAAACTGCAATGAACTGAAGCAACATTGTAAAAAAAAAGAGTGGGTCAAAGTTCCTTCACAGCGATATGAGAGACCCATAAAGTCATGCAGAAAACTTTTACTTCAAGTTATTGCTGCTAAAGGTGGTTCTACAAGCTACTGAATCACAGGTTGTACTTAGTTTTCCAAAGGAATGCTTAGAGTGAAAACAAGTGAAAAATATCTTTTTGACACGATTGTATATATACTGGAGGAGTGTCCACCACACAGAGAGAGAAAACAACAATGGACCCAACCCACTACAGGATCTAAATAAACAGGAATAATGAAATAAAACAGATTAATGAACTTAATTAATGAACCTCAGAATTGTTCCTCATATATATTCTGACATGTAGATTTAGTTGCATCTGGTATCACACAGTACATCAAATCCGTACATTACTGAACTGGCGTTACTGAAAACTGTTATGCTGTCAAATCCACTGAGGGTTTTGCTGAGTGATGCAATAAGTCTTTGTTTTCTTTTAGAAACCAGAATGGCACACACATAAAACAAAGTCCAGCCTCACTATCCTTTTTACGAGCGCATGAAACTAATTTCTCAAAAGCAAAGTTCACTCACGATCAGTTCAGACAAGATAACACTGTTGTCAGTCAGCCTGGATAACATTTGGGTGACAGTTGTGATAGATAACGCGTGTTTTCACTGAATCTGGAAAAATCTCGTTTTGAGGTGCATGTTTTGCTATACGCTTTTCACTGCTCTTGTG
This sequence comes from Neolamprologus brichardi, assembly GCF_056152115.1. NCBI lineage: Eukaryota > Metazoa > Chordata > Actinopteri > Cichliformes > Cichlidae > Neolamprologus > Neolamprologus brichardi. The sequence continues at coordinate 24,713,769 of NC_142121.1, forward strand.
TGTGCAGCTTGATTCCTGAGTCGCCTCGTTGGCTTTTGCAGAAAGGTCGAGTGGAGGAGGCTGAGCTTGTCATACGTAAGGCTGCCCAGTGGAACAGAGTCCCCGCCCCTGAGGTCATATTCAGAGCTGGGGATTGCTTAGAGCTCATGGTACCATTTTTTTTTTTATTTCCTTAAGCTATGAAAGCCATTGTGCTCCAGTATAAAATATAACTTAAATTGTAGAAATCACACAATACTTTTCCACCATGCAATCTGAAATTATTATATATTCAATGTGGACAGATGACTTTGCTCTATAATGTTCTGTTTCTTTCTGTGTCTAATTCAGCAGAATAAAGATGAAGAAGAGCAGACATACACTTACATGGACTTGATGCGCACCCATAACATAAGGAACATAACAATTTTAGGTGTTTTCATATGGTAATGGGCTTTCCAGAAACATATAGTAATGCCAGATATTGTGTTGCATGTTGTAGTAGCAATAATTATGCTGTCTAATGTAAAACAAACTTGTATTGCTGAGTCTTGATTATGCTTTTTTTGCAGGATCTCTGTGGCCATGGTCTACTATGGGCTCTCTCTCAATAGCAGCAACCTGCATGGAAACATCTACCTCAACTGCTTCATTTCTGCAGCCATTGACATTGTTGTGTATGTAGCCACCTGGCTTCTGATTGATAGGGCTCCACGGCCCACTTTACTCTTCACCACGCTGATGTTCTGCGGTATTATGCTTCTGGTTATAAAACTGGTTCCTGAAGGTATGTGTACAATATCAGCAGTTCCAGGAATTAGCTAGAACACTCAGTAGATTAGCACATTGTTTAAACTTTTTCTAATCACTGCCTTTTTCTTTCCAGACATGCCCATCATGGTCCAGGTGTTGGCTTTGGTGGGAAAGATTGGTGTATCTGCTGCTTACTGCTTTATCTACGTGTTTTTCACTGAGCTGATGCCCACTGTGGTCAGGAACATGGGCTTGGGGATCTGCGCCACAGCTGGACGAATAGGAGCTATCATATGTCCTTATTTACTTTACATGGGTAAGTGTGCTTTCTTTTTGTTTTTCGGTCAGAGAGCTTAGGGGAGGTGCATGGGCATCAAAGCTGAAGCAACAATATCCATGTTCGGGGCTAATCTAGCATTTTAGTATTTCAGTTAGTGTTTCACTTTGATAACAGGGGCAGTGGTTAGCATTGCTGGCTCACAGCGAGAAGAGTTATATCCATGTTAGGGCATTTCTGTGTGGAGTCGGTACATTTTCCTCGTGTGTGGGTAGTCTGGCTCCTTTGTACAGTCTATAGACATGTGTGGGGTTAGGTTAACTGTAGATGTGAAGCATCTATGGTTGTCTGTCTCACCCTATGATAATTAAGTCTCCCAGCGACCCTAAAACAGATAAACAGAAGAAACTGGATGGATGGACTTTGATTGGACAGCCTAACATTGCATCCTGGTTTGATCATGATTTCTGTAATAGGTTTGCAGTTCATGAGCCTGAGTGAAGGAAGCCGTGACAACAGAATTGACCTTAATGTGTAAAATCGACAGAGACCACTTTCAAATGACAAAGTCCACTTTAGGATTGATGGTTTAATAAATAACACTATGCATGCAGTTATTATCAGAGGCCTCATCCTCATTTCTACTGTGACCTAGAGTTGTCATGTGTGATTTAAGTGGTTTGATTAAGGAAGTCTGTTTTCCAACTCTCTTGAAATTATTGTTAGTTGGTTATATTTTTGTATATTCATTTCCCCAATGGTTTTCTCATCTTCTCTGGACTCTGTATATCTTTTTAATTCAGAAATACATCTTGGTAACCTGACCTCCTTCCATTATTGTGTACAAGAGAATGTGCTAACACCATTTTTCCCTTTTTCCGCTTAGTTTTTTTGTTGCCAGTATATTGCTTTATTGGTCTGGTTTTAAATGTATTTATAAATGTTGTAATATAATTCTTAATGCTTGTGTATTGTGCACATCTTCATGATGTGGAAATCCTTTTAACAGTGAAAAGATCTCTCATCGTTCCATTTTAAATGCCTTTTATTTTTCTTGCAGGTGTATACAGCAAGATCCTTCCCTACATCATTTTTGGCACAGCCAGTATTATGGCTGCTGCAGTTAGCATGTTGTTGCCAGACACCAGAAACAGCAAACTCCCCGACCTTCTCATCCAGACCAAACACATCAGACGGTATGTTGTTGATGGACGTACCGAGTTCAGATTTCCCTTTTTTTTTAATGGCGTAATGTTTGTGGATGAGAGTACAGTATAACCATGACCTGAAATTAAAGGATCCGGCTTTTGGTAATAAGTCTGTTACTAATGTATTTGTATTATGCAGTATATATAAATACACTGGCTCGCATCAGAAACATTTTAATTAAAAGGAGCAAAAATTCTTCAGAGCCAACTGAATCACAGCTTTTTTTTAGTGTATTTTAGCCATTCTTATTTATCTGTTCATTCTGCCTTCATTTCTCTTTACATCTTTAAGCTTCTCCTGCTGTTCAAAGGAAACTCTTTCAACCCGACCTGATGCAACTGAAGGCTTCAAAGAAGTGAACTAGAGTGCCATCTGCTGAAAGGAAATCACACAGCAAGTGTGGAAGGACCACATGCGTTTGAAGATGACCAGTATTGTTAGCTTTAAGATGTGTCTGTAGGACTGTGAGAGGTTAATCTGAAGAAAGTTAACTGAGCTTCTTTGTTCTTGTCATGCAGAATTAGTGATATACTTAAATTCCTGGGTTTACACTTTCTCCATCCAGAGTCTTAGATGGTGCTTTTGTTTTTGGCCTACATGATTGTTCATCTGTTTGTTTTTCAGAATGTATTTTTATGCACTCTTGTATTTACAACATTTATTAAAATAAACTGCATCTCACAATGAGGTAGACAAAAAATAAATTGTGTAGATGGTTTTGAAATAGATTTGCCTAATTTGATAAGTCTTCTTGTCTGTCCAGTTTTTGCTGATTTAGAAAAACACCCCTCATTTCATTATATTGTGCTAGGAAAATCAGATTTATTGAAACATGTGTAAAAATACATTCGGAATACAAAAATAGTTTGCACAATTGTAAAGAGCCTGAAAGTGGTACCGCCCTTATTTTTCAGTATGTCCTGAACTCTTTTAAGCTTTCTTAGGAATAGTTCTCCAGGGTTCTTGAACAAGATTCAAGCTCTTCTTTTTTTTTGTTGGCTGTATTTTGTTCTGTTCCCAGTGTTGTGGTCCAGATGAGGCAAATCCATCACTTCCAGTGTTCCACTAAAGACATGATTTTCAGATTGTGTTCATTTGTTTCTTCAATTTTTTTTCTCTGAAGAACACACTGCACACCATGCTGACATGCTGTGTTTGAGCTAATAACTCTTACAATGTGTAGACACTACACTGGTTTCAAAGTGCTTTTTTTGCTTCCATAATTCATAGGTCAGTGTTTAATGGCTTAATACCAATAAGCAGATACATAGTCTTCTGAAAATGGTCAGGTACAACGACTTGGCCAAACCTGAGTAAAAATCAACCAATGTCCAAAGAAAAAAAGAGGGTCTTTCGAAAGTCTGGAGAATTATTGACCATGATAACTTGAAAAAATAATAAAAATAAATAAATAAATACAAGAAAGGCTGGCAGTGTGGAAGGATGAAATAAAGAAATGAAGGCTGTCTTGAGACCTTCGCACGGTAATGTACATTGGTAATCCGAGAAAGAAGCGCAGTCACAATGGAAAGTCTCAGGCCTCCGTTTTGTGCTTCAGGTGATGGTTGAATGGATGAATTGTTAGCCAATCAAAACAGGCAGCTTGGCAAGGCTATAGAAGACTTTCAAGCAGTACCATCAGCTTCACGATTATTTATTTCTATAAATAAATATTTGAAAAGCCTGCATTCCGGATAATGTTCTAAAGAAATAAGTGTTATTAGTGCCTTCAAAGATAGATCCATATGTCTTTGAAGGCAGGTTAACAAATAGAAAGAACTTTAAATCTTTTGTTTTTTATTATTTTACAATATTTTTTACAACTTTGTTATTTCCCATTTTACAAAACAAAAGGCCCTCACAGCGTGTATTCGCTAAAGTCCTTTGTACAAAAGGTTGCACGTTTTAAAAAATGTAATGTAAATACACAAGTTGAGCGATAAAATAACATACGTTTTTTAAAAATCTAATTAAATTTAAATGATCAAATAACGAGACTAATTTACGGGGTTTGTTTAATTTTTTAATTTTTCCTTTTTTACTAAAGAGTTTCAATTCATTCGGCCATCTGTTTACGTATGCTTTGGTATCTGTTGGAAACATTGGTTGGAAGGGGGGTTGGAAGCTGCTCGCGCAGCTGTCTAAAATATCGCGAGATTGCTACTCTGGACTACTTAAGGCTCAGTCTCGACTGCACCGCGCCCCCGTGATCATCCCTGCTGAGGACACTAGATCCCGGTGTCTTCAGCAATAACACACCTACCCCGCTGAAAGAAGATATTGGGATAAAACAGCCAGTTAAGCTAATGTTTCTAACTTAAACAAAGGGGGAAGTCACCGGAAGAAAAGTGAACAAACATCCGCTTGCTTTCGACTCGCGTGAAATGTGCGGCTGTCACGCAACAGCTAGCAGATGAAGTTAGATAGCTAGCTAACGTGTAGGTGCTGATAGTTATGGCTTTAGCTTTGAAAATCTTTTTTTTTCCCTTTACGTTGTAGCTAGTTAATCCTCGATTAATTGGACATTTACATTTTGGTGCAAGTGCGGTGACCATTATGCTAGTTGTCGTGCTACGTCTACTCATCTAACACTAACCTAGCTAGCTAAGACTGGTGTTATATTACCGTATTTGTATTCATAATTTGATGTGTCGCTCTTCTTGTAGTAAATTAGATTTAAGCTGAGTCACAGGTTAAGCCGGCGTTGATTTGAAGACACAATTTAAGTAAGTTTAGCCAGGTTAACTGTCCTACCTGGTAACAGCTAAACAGAAAACGTCAAGTTATTGCAGATAACATATAGTCTACAAGACAGTGTTTGCCTATTATCTAACCTCCCAAATTTGCACGTGCTAATCACAAGCCCCTTGTCAGCAATTTCTAAATCATATAGATTACAGGATCTTATCATCTGTAGCTGAAGAGGAAAGTGTCGCTCAGTCCAAGTTCATATTTTACCCTCAAGTAAACATGGCTCCTAAAAAGAGACCAGTGCCCTTAAACATTGCTCCTGCTAGTGATGGATTATCCACCTCCACGAATACAGAGATTACATCTGAGTAAGTTGATCTGCTGAGTTAAAATTTTGCAGTTGTTTGAAAATATGTTATTCTAAACTATGTCTTAATTATATCAGGGCCAATTTAGAAGCACTGAAGAAAATACTGGCGGAGCTGGACCTGGATGAACAACAAAAGAAAAGATTAGAAGCTTTCCTTACCCAGAAGGCCAAGGTTGGCGAGCTGAAAGATGATGACTTCCATCGTATCTGCGAGCTGGGTGCAGGCAACGGAGGAGTGGTCAACAAGGAGTGCCACAAACCTTCAGGCATAATCATGGCCAGAAAAGTGAGCTTTTGCAATTATAAAACAAAAAGCTGCTGGGTCTTTTATACTTAATCTGGTGATAAAATGCTTGAGTTGATCTTTCTGGTCTTAGTGTTCACCCTTTGATACCCATTTAATATAACACCTTTCTTCTGTGTTTAGCTCATACATTTAGAAATAAAACCTGCAATAAGAAACCAGATCATCAGAGAGCTTCAGGTACTACACGAGTGTAATTCTCCCTACATTGTGGGTTTCTATGGAGCTTTTTACAGCGATGGAGAAATCAGCATCTGCATGGAACACATGGTAAGAGTTAAAAAATTGTATTCCAGTAGTGTTTTGATCCCAACAAAGATATCATCTTTTCTCTTATCTGTTGCTGAAGACTTATAGAGAGGACAACTGGATTAAAAAGTGTTTTTTACCCAAACAATCAAATGATGTTGTCTAAAATCCCTATCCATTTTGCCCAATGTCTTTGTAATTGAATTAATCTGGTGGGTGGGTGTGTGTGTGTATATGCGTGTATGCATATGCAGCAGTAATTTGTTGGAAGTGGGTTAATGAGGTACACAAACTGTGTTAATTCTTTACAGTATACACAAAAAGGATAGAATAATCTAGCAAGTCACTGGCTACATTAGTCGCCTTGAGTTCTTCTTTGCACCTGACAGTGCCTTCTTCCTTGTCCCAAGATATACACTCTCCATCTGATATACTTGTTCCTAATCATGCCAATTCTTGCCACTCTCAATGTACATCTCAGTTCAATCTTCAATTGAATTCCACCTCATTTTCATCATCAGCCCCTTACAGACGCAGGTCTGTTATTACTTTTGCGTAACTGTTTTTAAGAATCAATCTGTTGGCATTTTCATTTACTTTCTGATTACTCAGTCTTCAGTCTGCCTTCTGTTATTTTAGCACTCGTATCACAAGTTGCTGTAATCTCTCTGGTGTAGGATGGTGGCTCTCTGGATCAGGTGATGAAAGAAGCAAAGCGGATTCCTGAAGAGATTCTGGGCAAAGTCAGCATTGCTGTAAGTATATTATTTTTTGCTTTCATGTTCTAATGTGGTAGTAAGTGGTAGACATTAATGAAACAATGTAGTGTTTTAATTTAATTAATTGAGGCATTTAAAAACAACCAAACAATCACGTTCTGTCATAGTTATGTTATTATTTGTATTGAGATTAGGATCAAAATAACCATACTTGCTTTGCACAAGTGCATCTAAACACTTGTCACTCTTAGTTCTGTCATATTGTTTTCTGTAGCATCAAGCCTGTTTAGCGTCATTGACTTCCTTAATTTTTCTCCGTTTTGAAACAGGTTTTGAGAGGCCTTGCCTACCTAAGAGAAAAACATCAAATCATGCATAGAGGTATCAGCATTTTCATTACGTTTACGATTGTATCTTGAATAAGTGAGTTTCATCTGCAAGTATGATGTGGAGCAGTTTCTATTTACAGCCTAGTTTGATCTCAAGTGGGCCAGATCAGTAAAAGAACTGCATAATAACATCTTACGATAATGATCGTTGTGTGCGTGTATGTTTGTTCCCAACTCCTTCTAGACCCCGTTCATTATTAAACTGAATTAAACTTGCTATATACATTTTTTGGAACTAAACTATAGTGTTTTACTCTTTTTGACTGAAACAAGTTGTTGGGCTAGTAATATTTTCCATACAGATTCATTTGGGTATTAAAACTTTCATCACTTTTCCCAGAAAAGCAGTGTGGCTTGTTGAAAAAAAATGAGAATATTTATGATTTTACTACAACTTCAACACTTTGCAAAGCCATCCAGAGAAGGGCTGGGCCATATCATACCATTCACGGTAATACCGGTATAATGTTGGGCAACGATAAGAAAATAAAATATCGCGATAGAATATGGGTAAAACGCGCATGCGCAGTGCCTTTGTTTTCATACGCACATGGTGGCGACGGAGAATGAGAAAGGCGAAAGACAATCGTTGAATGAAACGGATGAACCAGAATTGGTTTGTAAAAATGCTGCAACTTCAGTGGTGGAACTGGTTTAGGTTTCGTCCGTCAGATAGAGAACAAAACACTATTTTTGGTAGAGCATGCTAGCGGTCCATCGTTATTACCGTGTTTTTTGGAAAATACGGCACACTTAAAATAAATCCTTTGATTTTTCTGAAAATCAACAGATTATAATCCCGTGTGCCTTATGTATGAATTCTGGTTGTGTTTACTGACCTCAAAACGATTTTATGTCGTACACGGCGCTTGAAAATCTGTCAAATGTTTTAGTACGACTTTGCTAAGCTACGAAGCCGCACCGCTTGATGGATTGTCGGAGCATTACGGCTATCGTAGGCAGGAGCCTCGCAGAGTGATACGTACTGTGATTCAACATAATATTACCGTATTGTGTGTGTGTATAACCTCTTTTTAAGTTTTGTGGATATTATACATGGTTATGCTGAGGATATGTCCGCCAATTTCCACTGGAAATGCCTTTTGGTTAAACTGTCAGCGAGGAATTTGCATTTGCACTGTTAAATTTTTATATAACTTTAATGCACATAAAAAAACAGCTGCTTGTTTAAGTGAAAATACATTGATGGGGTTTTTATGCACTAATAAAGTTGTGGAGTTGTAAAGTATTTTGTCTAGTGTCAAATATATCGTGAGTTATATCGTTATCGCAAATTTTCAAATGTATATCATGATAAATATTTTCGGTCATATCACCCTGCTCTAAATCAGAGGATCTTAGTGGATGGATCCTTTGGTGGGCTGATTCTGGGCCTCAGGCTGTTTGACATCCATAGTATAGAGATTCAGTTGGATAACATTTTCATGTAATTTTATAAGTAATAAAATGTCCTTTTTATTCTCAGATGTGAAACCCTCAAACATCCTGGTAAACTCACGCGGGGAGATCAAGCTGTGTGACTTTGGTGTGAGCGGGCAGCTCATTGACTCAATGGCCAATTCCTTTGTTGGGACAAGATCCTACATGTCGGTATGTTTGGGTCTGTTTATGAAACCTGTGTACAAGTTTGTTTTGCATCAATGTTCATGTAATGTGAGAATCTTTTTAACTCATTTTAGGTCAGTAACTTAAATAACAGGATTCTTTTCTGCTAATTTTGATGAAGAGATTTATCCACTGATATTTATTTAACTTGAGATTAATGCTTCAGCTGTTTGAACAGTATTCAACAGTTCCATATTACTATAATAAAGAACTGATGATTGTTTTGTGTGTTGTTTATGTTTGATGTCTAGCCTGAGAGATTGCAGGGGACTCATTACTCTGTGCAGTCTGATGTGTGGAGTATGGGCTTGTCCCTTGTAGAGCTGTCAGTTGGACGCTTTCCCATCCCCCCTCCAGATGCTAAGGAGCTGGAGGCCATATTTGGACGACCGATCTTGGATGATACACAGGGACAGACCCACAGCACATCCCCTAGACCCAGACCTCCGGGTAGACCTGTTAGTGGTAAGCTACACAATCATCTGTGTGTGTTTCAGGTGGCTGGCTGAAAGTGCAGTAGGCAAACCTTGCATGCAGACTGCTCCAAGTTTCCACATGAAATCATGTAACTTGCTGATATCAGTGAATTAGACACTCTGATTTATGAACCTGTCTGCTCCGTGATTGCTCGATGCCCCAAAGGAATGTTTGCCATGTTTTTAATTGAAGGTTTTTTTCTGATTGAGTTCTCACTTGTTTTGTTAAACTGACTTCCCCAGGCCACGGTCCGGTAATGGCTATCTTTGAACTACTAGACTACATTGTCAATGAGGTAAGATTACAAGAAGTTATCCAAAGCAGCATTTATTGTCAACCACGTAAAATCACGAAGGAGTCGCTTTCTGCTGTTTATACTACAACATTTTCTTTTAACTTTAAGCCACCGCCTAAACTACCCCATGGAGTATTCACCCCTGATTTTCAGGATTTTGTGACCAAGTGGTAGGACATTTTAAAACTCAACATATTGCTCACCTTTCCTCACTTACACATGTTAAGCATCAAGTAGCATGACAAGTAATAGTGACATAACATTGGATTACACGTTTACTAACTTGATGGATGATCTTGATCTTCTTTGTGTCCAGTCTCATCAAAAATCCAGCAGACAGGGCTGACTTAAAAATGTTAATGGTAAGTGTCCATTTGACTTTAAGTTCCCTATTTTTTTTAAAACAGATTATCACAAAGTAAAATATGTGACAGGCCTAAATCACTATGTCATTTTTATAGTAAAAAACTTCTCAACTAAACCGGCAGTGCTGTTTAACTTGATAGCAACTATATATTTAGTCAGCTGAGTTAGTGTGTTGTTAATATTTGTGCTTTTTCAGAACCACACGTTTATCAAGCGGTCTGAAGCAGAGGAGGTGGATTTCGCTGGGTGGCTTTGTAAAACAATGGGACTGAACCAACCCAGCACTCCCACACGCACTGCAGATTGAGCTATGTATAGTCACTCAGACATTATGTAAAAACATGAAGACACTGCTGCCTAAAACTGTACATTCAGATATACTGTACACACCTTGTGTGACACATCCTCCCTCAGGTGGATCCGTAAAAGCTTCATCTTCAAATCAGCTCTATTGATATTTTATCACATAATTCACATCCCAGGATAGATACTTAAACAATGCACACAAATGATTGTTGGAAGTGTTGACAGCATAGAGTATTAGAGATTTATTCCGTTCAGGATTTTGACTCATTAAGCCACATATCTGGGCCACTGCTGCACTATTATTATTTTTTATTTATTTTTTTGCCCCCAGTAGCTTTCTGACATACAGCAGATCGTACACATACTGTATAGAATTATAAAAGACTTACTTGGAAAGGTTCATAAAACAGAACAAAAGAAATAACCAATATTTGTAATTTCATCCCCAGCCCCCCTAAATCCAATGTAGTTTTCCAGCTTTCTTGTCTGAAATTTTCTGAAGTGCTCTGAGGCTTACGCTGTTTTCACACATGCACTGGAAAATGTTGAAAGAATCCAGTGTGGATACTCACCCAGTTGCTATGTATGGTCCCCCTTACATGCGGCTCCGCTGGGTAATGTCCAATTAAGGGCTGCAGTGCATGTTTGAAAACAGCATTACAGTACAAGTATGTCAATCCCAGTTATTACAATCATGGCTAGGCTTTGTGTGTCTACAGAAAAATATACTTATGAGTTTCTTTATATGTCTGTTATGCAAATACACTGAGAAATTTAAGGATTAGCTTATTTTACTGAACAGGTTGCGCGCATCTGAGATGTTTCTGAAGTTTCTTGCTTTTCTTAACATGGCAGATTTCTACAAATTTTGAGATGTCTTGAGGTGAAGCACAATGTTTCATGCTTTACAGCATGACCCTCATGTCAAAGCCAAAAATAATAAAAAAGTGTTTTTACAAACGTTAAAAATAGTCTGTTCTCTGTTGCCTCTCTGTTATAGGGTTATGTTTTGTGTTGTTTTGTTTTTAAAGTTAAACATCTCTGCATTTTCCTTCTGCAGGTTTCGTATGTTTAGTAAAAGACTTCCTTTGCAAATCCTAGAAATTCAGCCCTGGGCAGATTCTGCTTTTAAGACGGCTGCTTTTATCCGTTGAATGAACTCCATCATGGCTCAATGGGCATTGTCAGCTTAAACAAATTATCTTTTTTTTGTATACCCTCTAATGTAAACAACAGGATGTGGATTGGCCATGTGCATCCTGCGTTAGGGCATTTTGACTTTGTGTCCTGTCACCACCAGTTTAAAAACATAGATTGGGGTAAATTCTTCAGAAACTTGATAAATCACAATGCTTCGGAGATGAATAAATGGTATGCACTGTGACTTCCAAGCATGATGGCTTCATTTACTGAAATATCGCATCTGTCTTACACTTGTTTTACCAGAAGGGGGAAGCATATTGGGTGCATAGTGCTGAGGACCTCCTGAACAAATACTAAAAAATAAAGTATAAGATATAGTAGTCTTCATATCTAAATATATCTGGGCTGAGAGATGCATTGTGAGGGCACTTCTGCTACCAAGTTAACGTTTGCATAATTGAATAAAGCTTAAGCTTGATATTGACCTGAACCACTACCAGGTGAAGAAAAAAAAAAATCCCCCCTCCCTTCCCTCTTATTTTGCACGGACAATGAAAAACTATCTAGTGTTGATTAAGCGCCTTCTTTTAAATGGGTGTCAACTTGCAGGATTAAAATGTAAGACACTGAAGTGTGAGAACGATACAGTGTTGCAGTATGCGGGGTGGCTAAGTGTTGACGGGAGGGGGACTAATGCAGCATAAAAACAGCAAAGTCTGCAGTCATTAATATGCAAATATGCAAATGAGAGGGTAATTAAGATTGGGCGTTTGTCAGTGGCTCTTTGATTGCTAATGAATTCCAATCTGCAAGAAAGGGGGAGGGGATGATGAGCTAAAAATTAGGAAAAAGAACAGGATGACATTGTGCTCCTCTCTCTTTCATACAAAAATAAGGAAACGAGTGCAGCATGAAGGCTTTTACCAAACATTGCAGTTTTTTTTAGCTTGCGTCAGATACTTAAAAGGCCGTCGCTGTTGAAAACGTGAAAGATACCTCTCACTAGAAACGCTGGAGCTAAAAAATCAGTTTCAGCACGAGCAAACATCTCAGAAAAATGGGGAGGGGAGCGTGTGCCAACGACAATTAACCATTCACGCCGTCGGTGAGCAGTCAGCATGGCAGGCTTGAGCCACCGCAGGAAGGTAGAATGATTTCTGCTCATTAAGAGTGATGGGGCTGACCCCTGTTGAGAGATGCTCAGGTATCTTGGTGGGGGATGTGCACTGCCAGCATGGTGTGTGTCACAAACAGTGTTATTTTGGCAAATGGGGACCTGCAGTTCACACACGAGCACACACACACACACACTGCTGTTATTGCTGTTTCAGTGGTCCCCTGACACTTGTACGTCTTCCTCTCTGTGGCATGTGAAATGAAAGGACGTATACGTAAAATAAAAACAAATTAGAAGAGAATAATAGTGTAAGACAGCTGCTCAAAAGGTGTAATGAGCATCAAAATGCTACCACTTTATATATTTCAGTCGGCTACAGCTATGATGCTGTGTCACACAAAAAAATCCCACTAAAAATCTGGATGAATCTTCTGTCAGTGAATCTAATCAGCAGTGTGATGTTCGGGTTTATTTTTTTTTGGGGGGGGGGGGGGGGGGGTTGTGTGTGTGTGTCTTACTAAATTCTTGAAACAGGATTACAAGTACAAGAGCTCAAGCTAATCTATTTGAAATGGTGTGTTAGCAGCTGATCAGAGTTTTGCTCTGTTTGCAGCATGAAAGACTGTGTTTGTGTGTGTGTTAGGAGAGGGGGGGCTGTATTTTTTACAGGAAACAGGAAACCAGAAGTCATAACAGGATGCCCCAGGTTTTGATACTGTACCTGATGCGTGGGTGGCTGCATGGGGGTAACCCATTTACAAAGCCTTAGAGCCTGTGACTAGAAGAAGAAGAAAGGGCCCAGGAAAGAGTAGGTGGTGAGGAGGGTATACGCTTTGGGGTTAGGAAAATGGAGTTCCACTCTAAATATAGCCCTTTCTTTCTTTCTTGCACCATACCGTACAACTTTAACGTCGCATTTCCTCAATTCCCTTTGTCCTACTTCTAAAAAGGCAACAGACCAAAGAACGTTTGATGTTTGGCACAGAGCAGCGATACGATCACTTCCATGCGAATACGTGCACCAACTTTCCCCAGGTGTATTGTAGGAGCTTTGCACTGAATCTGTGACATGAAACTGGTTTTGTCACAATGAGGTTGATGTGCTCACACTGACTTGGCGCTCACGCTGCAAAAAAAGCTAGAACTGGGTTTATGCCCTTTCTGCATTTACCCATCTAAGTGCATGTGTCTTTAACAAAGCAGTTCTGAGCGTGGATGGTCATTTCCTTTGGGCAAGTAAACAATTTGGTTGTAATTTTTGGGGGGTTTTTGCAACACTGAAAAGAAATATTAGGTCTACTGAAAACCTCATGTTGCCTTGACTGTGTATTTAAAAGACAGCAACATAACCAGTCCCATGGATAATCACATACAGGTGTGTGCTTGAGTTGCATGCGTGCAGGGCATGGTGTGAGTGTGTGTGTGTGTGTGAGAGAGAGAGAGACCACAAAGTGGATGGATGAGTTTTCTCGTAAAGGCCAGCACAGATGTTACTTGGGGTTTTTTTTAATTTCCCCCTCAAACCGGTTGAGGTTTTCTCTAGAAAGTCACAAAACAAGTTGTGTTTACATACCCACCAAGGCACAACTGATGAAAAACACCAGCCAGGCTATTTTAGTGAGTTAGACACTGGCCCATGCTATCAACTTGTAATTTCTGTTTGACAAAAGGAAGTAGCCATGACATTCCTTTTCCCCTGCAACTTCTGAACTCGACATGCAGGAACATTTTAGTTAGTTTGTTTTTTATATATCACTGAAAATTAAGTAAAACTATCATACCTTAAAAAAATTTAATATTCTCATAGGTATCATAAGTTAGTCTGTATACACAATAGCTTGTGCACATTACTGTACATATGCACGTGCTTTTTCTCACTTCCTGCGCTATAACACCTTTACCCAAACTGACGTTGACAATGCTATTTTATATTTAATGTTTTCACACATATATGTGATAACTGCAATTAATTAATGGCAAGGTCACCCCGCAGTTTAGCGTCTTAGGCCACGAATTCAAACAGCATGGCCAATTAAGACAAACTTTATTATATTCTCACCCATGTTTACCTTTAGTGAGGATGGACTCCCTCAACTGTTTGACACTTGGGATCATTTTTCGTAGCTCGGGCGCTATTTGAGAACAAAATTAAAATGCAGGAAAGCCCATAGGCAAAATGAGACAGCCCCCGAAGTCGATATCGAAACATATTTGGACGGCCCACATGCCAATCAAAATTTCCTCGCATCCTATTGGTCCTCCCTCCGATATTATCGTTCCATCTTCTGCTCGTCTAGTCTGTTAGGCTTTCCGCTGTCCCCATCCGCCAGCACACATAGACCCCCTCCAAATTGGTCCTCAGATCCTTTTCTGTTTCGTTCGCAGCTACGAAAAGGTGACATTTTGCGGTGTGTACGACCAACGCTGCATCAGTACACAACAACGCTACTGAAGCGTGCTTGGCTCGATTTTTTGTCCTTTTTAGCTGAAATCGGACACCGCTGATGTTATAGCGTCAGTGTCCTCCCGTAGGCTGCGCTGCGGAGTGATATTCCATTGGAACCGACAATGTGGAGGGTGTTAAAATGTCTACTTGGAAAATGAAATGGTTACAGTTTCTTTAACACTGAAGAAACCGAGTAACACAAGAGTTATGGTTCGTGGGACACACGTGTGTTCAGCTTCGTGACAAAAACGACAGCGAGTCGAGGCGACAGAGGAGCGCTTCATATTCTCTTTCCTCATCTTCATCAAGCCACAGTCCGGACCACGGGGAAAGGATCCTATCCCTAACTTTGTTTTTTTTCCTCCTCTTTTTGTACTCCAGCCGCTAATTTCTCCGTGTTGGATGTCACATTGTTAAATTCAGGTAAATGCGTGCTAATATACATTCATAACAAGCAAATGCATTTCAAACAGAAGCGGTTTCTCACGTTGTTAGCGGAGTAATAACCCAAGTTTTTAGCGCATCGTTGAAGTTGTGCTGCGAGTGCCACAGCCGGGAAAAGCGGGGTCCTGGATTTTTCGGCCCGAGCGAACTTGCACTGTTATTAGTAAGTGCCGGGGGCTTGTGTGGGCTGAAAAAGACTTCTTTGTTCACTTCAAAGAGCTATAACATTAACGCACATTAGCATATGACCAGACTGAGTGAGCTCCTCCGGGATTTTGTTGTCTGTACTGGTAGTGTGAGGTGTTTACGGACGCGAACGTTCGCCGTGAAGCGTTAACGCAGACAGGCGGTGTTGGCTGCTTTTCTCTACTTGTGGGAAATGCTAAACATTTCCACCGCTTAGTGAAATGAATTTTATACATTTATTTTAAGTTTTATTGATTTATCCGGGGGCACTTATATAAACCACAAAACTACGTATGTAAAAACACCCCAGTAAAAAAAAAAGTATTACTTGGGTATTATTCATCCCCCCTTCAGCCTCTCAACCGTTAACCACAGCAAAGAAGCAGCGATAAGGTCGCCAAACGCTTTAGTTTCTCTTCCCCACTTATTGTTAACCCCCCGATATTATTTTATAGCGTTTTTACATTACTTATTGTTTTATTTAAGTTTCTACCATTCATCTGAAACTTTAGGAAAGGGGGGGGGGCGAGTCTTTGTGTGCATCAGTGTCTCATTCTGCTGCTCGACGTCAGGGCAGGCAACAGGTTTTTAAGTCCTTTTAAACGGCCCGCAGGATTTTTAACCGAGCGATGAGCCGCCGATGGCTCTCTTGTGAAGCCAGGTTTCACCACTTGCATTGCTATTTCTGCCGTAAAACTTTTTTTCTTGACACCTAAATGGGCAGGCCAAAGGTGGGGGTGCTCAAGACAAGCGTATGCAACTTCCATTTGTTAGGAGGGGCTGAGCACTTATCCCCCATTTTGACCTCAGCTCACTGAGAGAAAATGCTAGATTATATTCTGTCAACGCATTGTTCCTGAACCCACAGTTTCTCCCTACTGGTAAGTCATAATGCTGTTGTGTCAGTATTTATCCTTACACCCTAGTTAGATTTAGTGTGTGCATCTTCTCTTGACTTCGGGGTAAAGTAGGTTTTATTGGCTTTATTGTTAATATCTATTGTTGACAAAGTACTAGGGTAACTCGCAGTATTTGTCTGCTGTAATGGATATGATAGTGGTATTCAAATTACTGATATTTTAATGGGTTGGGCAGTGCAGTTGTAGTTGCCATGCATAACTAACATTAACTGGCTTTCCCCTTTTCTGGTGTATAGTGTTTAGAATAAAAGCCAATCTTCAGTCGTGGCGTTGAAATGTTTTTGTTGTTTTTTTGTTGTTGTTTCTTTTAAAAAAGATCAATCATAATGAAAAATATATTACAAATTATATTAAAGGCCGGCAAGTGTACATCCCACCCTAGCCTTATTGTTGTTGTTTTTTGTTGCTAATTTTAGTATTTACTTATCCTGTTGCTGTCTTCACTCAGTGCACTATGAAAATAACTAAAACATACAGGTTTATTGCTAAATAAAAGAAACAAAAAACATTTTGAGGCACACCAAGGAGGTCTTGGCATCTATCTGAAGGAAAATCACCAGTACTGTGATTAAAATATAGATATGTATTTTTAATTTTAATAACTTAAAACAATTAGGTTTATTTTTTATAATCCAGGGGAAGGAAAAACAACAGAAAAATGCACTTTCTGTTAAGTAAGGTGGTATCAACTCTTACTTTAGATGAACACCATTGGTGATTATGTGCCTAGTCACCCCCCACGGCCCATTTTAAACCAGGAAAAACCCTGACATGTAACACTCCCAGTAGAGTGTAGACATAAGGACAGCCTCCCAGTGGTCGTCATTTGAAAATTCCCGAAGTTTATTCAGTATTACACCGTGCAGAAATTTCAGTGTTCTGTTTGCAGTATGTACTTTTCACATAACCTGTTATTAGTGTTGGCAAATAAGGACCCAAAATTCTACTGTTGCTGGGACTAATAAATTAATTACCTGCTTGTTTAATTTTACAAAATATCTTCAAGTTGCTTTTAGGTACAAATGGGTACGTTGGTACAAAATATTTTAAAGTGGCAAGTTTTAAAACTTGAAAATGTCTTTATGTCAGAGTCATATCTCTGACATAAAGTCTCTCTGTCATATCCAATCATTTTTAAAGATTGCTAAAGGCTGGTTATTTGTGTTTGTTGTAGCCATACTTTACTTTTGCTTACCGCTAATGATCTCTGAGTCAACTCTGAATTTAATCGACATCTCTGACAATATCAAGATTTCCTCCAGGTGGCATTTCTTCTTCTTCTTCTATTTTTCTTTCTTCTTTTTGTTTGTGACTTTGTCCACAGTGTGTAGAAATGATACTTCTCAAGATGTTTTCCCCACTCAGACTGCATTTGCTTTGATATAGGCTGGTACTGTTTAGGTCTCCAAAATAGTGTGTTACCACTTTGTAAATTTTAGTGAAAACAAAACTTAAAACATGTTGGGTTTTGAGGTGGGAGGGAGGAGTTTGAGTTTAGTGCCTGACTGACAACAAGTGCAGAGTGGCCTGTGGCCAACCATGGTCACTCATGTTAGATGTGGCCTACCAAGTTGAGATTTTCATAACTTGGTCAGTATCTCGCCTGCTTTGTGGCATTTGAATGGTAAAAATATAGAGCAGATGAATTTGCAGCTTATGTATATCCACCGTTGCACTATGCTGTTTAAATGACTTCCCTCAGTGCTTTTACGATGCCTGCATTACTACAGTGCGAGAAATTTATTTCATATGGACATTGTAGTGCAGATCCATATATCTGAATTTTTGTAATGTTACTTTATTTTTTTAGAGAGATAAAAAGAGGTTTTGATCAGCCTCAGCCATTTTTACACACACACACACACACACACACACACACACACACACACACACACACACACACACACATCATTTCTGCTGATTGAGATTACATTTTATTTAAAATCCTAACATTTTTTTGTGTCTGTATGTCTCAGCTTTTTAATTGGGGAATAACATGTCATCCTAACCATTAGGAGTGATGAATGGCATGGTGAAAATGACACCGTATTTATACAGGTGAACGAACTAAATGATCAAATTTCCTGGAAATCTGAGCTGAGTGTAATAAGCAGTAAATATTTTTGTCTGGTTACTATATTCATATAAGTAACGTTTCTATAATTGGACCATTTCGCCTCCATTTTTGGATTAGATATTGCAGAAAGCACCAGTTGTCAGAACAGTTAACCATCTAACAAAGAGGCAAAATAAACTTACACGCTCCTTACCTTTGCTTGTAGTCGCTTGCTGAGACTGAAAAGCCCAAGTGAAGAGCAGCAGCAGAGAATGGCTGCAGTGGAAACAGACAAGGAGCTCAGCGACTTGCTGGATTTTACCGCGGTAAGATTTCTCCAGAGATTGCTTGAACTTGTTGATTCAATTCATCATATTCTCACAGATGGCAGATTTTAACTTTCATAACAGATTTTGAACAGTTGTCAAGTGGATTGAAGTATGTATGGCATTCATGTTTGAGCAGGAATTGAAGGACTGCAGCGGGTACATGAGCAGGTTTTATATGAGACTCTTGTTGTCTGTTTAATTTGTGGTGTTAGTCAGGCAAAGCTGCATTGTGGAGATTGCTTTATGCCTGTCATACCTGCTGGTTAAACAGGATAAGATAAAGGATAGGGTAGTATAAATTATTACCTAACTATCCTTCCCACAAATGAGGAGGGAAAGTCTTACACTGAATTCCAGTGGTTTGTTTACAGTGTCGTTCCTCTCTTTCAGATGTTTGAGCTTCCAGTTTCAAATGGCAAAAACCGGCCAACAACTCTCAACAGCCCTAAATTTGGAGGTTCAGGTAAGAAAGAAATCTTTTAGACATTTGTTTTATCTCTGAGCCTTGTTTCAGGTCAAATTTCCTTTAAAGACATAATGATATAAATGCCAATACTGAACAACCGATACCCTTCTCATCTTTTCTCTCAGCTAAAGGTAGTGAGAAATATTGGGGTTTTTTTGTTATGCACTGTAGTACATTTCCTGACAATAATCTGAACCAGTGAGGGGCTTCTTCCAGTTTCAGTATCCGACCTTCGCACACTCTTTGTGTTTTGAATTAAAATAGAATAGGAGACAGTTCCTTCTCACCTTTGCTTCTTATAAACTGTTTTTTCGATCAGACTTTTTGAGAGAACTTCAGGAACAATTGTCATCTTATTTTACATTATGCAGAACAAGCATCATCTCCCTTACACTTCCTCATCCTCACCTTCTCAGCTGTTGCCATTCAATCACGTAAGGACAAAGGCAGAGGGTGGGGGTGGTGGAAGCAGCCCAATTAATCTCCTGTGCTTACTCTGTGAAAAAGTGTATTCCCTTGTCCTGCAATCTTGCACCCTACTTTTCTTCTCCACATAACTCATTTTCACCTAAATCTATTATCTGTCCCAATCAGCAACCCCACCAGGCCGACACTTGCAGTCAACATTAAGACGCATGTGTTGCTTGCAGTGTAAAAAAGAGCCCCAGAGATGCCTATGACATTGCTTTGAACATTTATCTGTATGTGTATTTCCTACAGTAGGCCTGCCTGGGTTATGCTTCATCAAGTTGATTGATAAGGAACAGCAGTTGTCATTCAGTATGAGTCGGCAAACAATCAGTGTCATAGATGGAGCTAAGGCAGTTGTTAACTTGTGGGACAGAACTAAAGAGGAGATATAACAGGATTCATTTTCATTATCCCCTTACATTAGTTTGTTTTTACTTTTAGTTTGCTTCACTCTTAAAAGCCTAGCAAAACCAGCGTATCAACAAGGTTGCACATCAGTGTTGGCTTAAAAGCAGATACAGCAAGGTGACAAACTTTAGCAATTTAAAGACAGGATTTCAAGTTCATCATATTGATTCTTGGCATGACAAACAGGGTTAACTCAATATCCTTTGCTTACACTGGTTGAACTTGTGAGACGCTATCAAAGGGTTACTGATGTATATTTGGGGCACAGTGTTATGTTCTTTCTGCTGTTAAATCATATGATCTATACAGTTCTTTGAATTAGAAAATGTTATGTAGTTAGCTTAGTGTGGCATCAAATTTAGAAGAAAGAGGGAAACATTGTTCCAAAGTTTAAAAGTTCACCTTTGAAAGCTTAAAAATTTGATCAAATCTTGTCAGTCTAAGAGAGTGTGACTTCTGGAGAAACTGGCAGCGTGTGTGTGTTTTGTGTTTTATTTTTTCTTCTTCTTCTTCTTTGTACGATGAAATGACTTCCTGAAATTGTGTCATGTCAGTGATGTTACGAGGTCTGCCACCATCAGCCTAGCCACAGAGACCTATACTAAACCGACCATGTTTCTGCAACAGGCCAAAATACTGTTGCGCAGATTGATTGTTTCCTCTAATCAGGAAATGAGACACATTCTTTGTTGTTGTTTGTGTATCCCAGTGTGTTAAAAGATCCTTGCATTTCATTTTTAGAATGAGAGCTTTGTTTCCTACATTGTTTTCTTTTTTTTAATGTAGTACTAAATTGTACTGTTTTCTGACTTTTGGGGAGTAGGAATGGGTACAGAAACCTAGTAGTAAACAGGCAGCAGTGCTAAACAATTAAGACCTTAATACTGACAAATGTCAGTTTTTTTCTCTGTACTGGAGAAATCATGGCGTATGCTATTCCCAATTCAGAAGAAAGCTGTTCTGCGCAAAGAGCAGTGGCAGCACTGGGTACCAAACACACAAGTTCAGCAAGTACCACGTTCAGTGGGGGACATGAACAGTCTATGGAAACATGGTCTAAATGCATCACATACAGGGATGAGGAATGCATGGTTTTCATCTGCCTTGGCTCTTAGTTCATCTCTCAGTGACCCATGTATGTAGTGTTTGGTTTCATGGTTTAATGATTAACAGCAGGCAGCTGATTGGGTGTTTCTGAATTCGGTCTGATATAATCATGTCATCACTTGTCATTCTGATAGTCACGGTTTCGTTTTCAGAGCACTTAGAGCTTAAGCAGATTCAGTGATAAGATCCATGATTTGTACAGTTGAGATAAGAAAATAAAACTCCAAAACAAAAAAGGTACTGTTAAAACACTCAGCCATTAAGCATTATCATTAGTAGTAGTGCTGTTTAAAACTTAACAGTATAACTAAATATGATTTCTTTTGCAACCCAGCTTACTCAGACTGTTCTTTTGTGTGGAGCAGCTGCTGTTTGTTTTCTTTATGGAGTTCGTTAGATGCCTTTTCCCCCCAGTCTGATTTAGGTTTGGGGTATGTGGAAGTTTAACATGTGGGGCTGTGGGGAGCCTCCCTTTTTAGATGCTTCAACACTGATAATGTCTCTGCTATGGTCTTATGTCCGTTAAAGTCCTTTCACTCGTTTTTTTTCTCAGTGCACTTTCATTTTTTTGGTTGCTGGAAACTGAGAATCCTAAAATATATTTTTAAACTTTGGAGAGAAATGCAGAAGAGAAGGAGGTAAAAAAATTTGCATGAAATGTTTCATTTTTCAAACGTGTTCGTGATTCTCGGATACTGAAAGTCACAAGTTAAATCCTTCCATCTGCCAGTACATTTTCTTACCCACTTATCCAACTTGGAGGCTATTCCAGGTGCCACAGAGTGGGAAGCAGATTTGATCTTTAACATTTTAATCCCTGGCACATATTGCTGTTAAAATTGTTTAAAAAAACCCCAAAACATCACCTGGTTTCAGAAGACATTTTAATGTTATCAAAGCACTATATGGTAGTGGGATAGGGTGGATTGTGTTGTGTTTGAGAAGTTGTCGGTGACTCACAGCTTAAAAACAGTCAGAGCTTTGCTATTGTACATTGTTCAGTATTTTATTAACAGTGTTCACTCTCTTGAGATTTATCTGACATCATGCTTTGTGTCTGTGTGACTCACTTTGCCGAGGGAAGGAAGAAGTTGTGTAGACAAATGGCGCACTCAGTTATAGGTGCCTGGGGCAGTGTTCCTGTAAAAACGAAGACATGTCTGCAAGTTTGGTCAATGTATGTGCTTGGGTTTTGCTCATGAAGCCTATGACTCAGGCTGGCTGTCTGTTTCCAGTGTCTTTCTTCCTGTGTAATTATAGACTAGCCATGCTTAAAGGGGCGTTGCATGCTGGGAGGAGAAGTGCATTGGGGTTCTCCAGAGACTTTGTCTGATGTTACTCACCCTTCTCTTCGTTTTCTCTTTCCAGTTGTGGTAATTTGTCTGAATAGCGCGCTACTCATTATTTTCTCACGATTGTAGCACTTCAAATGGCATTAGCGGAAATGTGGTCTGTAGAGAGCTATATAATTTTGTCCTTTTTTTTTTAAATTCGTAGCCACACAATTGCTCAAAATCCTGTGGATGTTTATGTATGATGAAGTTTCTTGCAGTGTTGGCAGTTTGATCATTTTTATCTGTTAAAGCACTCTAAATTTTCCTATAGAGCTGGATGAGCATAATTTCCGAAAAGGAGGATGTAGATGAGTAACACATTACAAAAAAATGATTTGTCAGAAACATGAAAGCGCTGTTGGAGGTAGTGAGGAGGAGAATAGAAATACATCCAGTATGTGCTTTTGTCAGAGAGAGGGTCACATTCTGTGGTTTTGACAGATTTAAACAGGGTTATGACTGTTGAATTCCTTTAAATATAGAGTAAGTACACAGATTTATCTGTCTGTATGAAATGACACAAGAATCCCGCATGAAAACAAGATGATATACATTTGAGAAAATAACCAGACATCACAGTTTTTCTGAATCAGATTAATTTCATTCATTTTTATTGCATTGATAGTAAGATTCTTTTGAAATGGTAGTAGTTCAGAAAGGGTAGGTTCTGTTATAAAAATATAATAAGTAATGTCACTATTTTAATTACTTCATCAAAGCAGTGCAACAGATTTGATTACTTTTTAAATAACTTTTCTAAAATGTTTAATTGGGGGACTGATTCTGGTTTTTAGTAAGTTATATTAACTTACATAATTAAATTATGTAATGCCCTGTAAATATCAGGTCACAAACCTTTTACTTACTATATAGTGGCAAAAATCAGGACACGTGTGTGTTTTGCATAATATGCTGAGGTTGGAGAAAACCATTGGGAAGCAGCAGCGTGGCAGGAACAAAAATCAAGCTGTTTTGAAAAGGTAGCATTTCTTCTTCTTTTCTTTTCTTTTTTAATAAAAAAGGTGCATTTATTTAAGTTTTAATTTATTAATTGATTTTTTTTCATTGATTTTTTTTTTTTTTTTACTTTTGACTCTTGACATCATCACCTGATACTGTTAAATTTGCTTTTACCATCAATTACAACATGTGTTAATCCCAGTAAGTGCCTAGAAGAAGGACCGCTGCCTTACACAGGTCTTCTAAAATGACAGGATTTCTAGAGGTTTCTGAAAATCAGACCCCATGAGAGGTTTTAGTTTCTTGCTAGAAGGTCTTCTAGCACAGTCTAAATCACAATTTCTCCACATGGATTTTGTTGAACATATGGTCACATGATCCTAAATGTTTGTGGGGTTTTGTTTTGTTTTTGCTGCAGAGATGTGTAGAAATATTAGTATGTACGTTACATAGAGAGAGTGTGAAATGAGCGTTGCCTCCTGTTTAGTTGCAGCATTTATGGACAAACATGGCAACAGTGACAGTGTAAATTAATACTTTCAAAAGCACAGCACTAATTAACCTCACCCATCACAACGCGGTGGGGTTGATTAGAGCCTTAACAATAACAAAAACATGAAATATACATCGAGCTAAATTGGATATCAAAGTTTGATGAAAGTGTAAACAAATTAAAAAGAACATAATGTTATGAGATAGCTCATTACAGCAGCTAAAAATTAAAAGTAGCTTAATTAAAACACAGTTATATATAGTTGATGAAATACAATTTGACAAAGCAAATGTAAAATGTCAACTTGCACAAATAGCTGAATAAGTATATTCACAGTCCAGGAAATCTGTTTTCAAAATCAGTTCGCAGCTGTTCTTTGTCTGCCAAGCAGTTTTTAGGTTAACAAAATAAGCTGAACCTCTGAGATACACAGTGGGTCCAGTGAATTTTATTTAAATTGTGTCACAATCAATCACTCTTTTGCCTAAATTAGTAAGAGTAGGAAAGCATGGACAACACATTAAAGTAGTTTTGTTTTTTTGTTTTTTTGTTAAAGCAATGCGGCAGTGTGGAAAAACAGACCACTTGGTAAATAATACCATTGATTAAAAAAAAAAATATATAGATTGACCATTACAAATCAGGTTTCTCTTTCTTCTAACTTGCTATTTCTATTCCTGTCGAGGAAGAGAAGGTGCCACATATTAATGTCCTGCTAATTAGCGAGATAGTTGTGGTGTGGTGCGTGATTCTGAATGTGCAGTATTCATGTCGATCGGTCAAATAAAGCAGCTGAAATACTCCACTGCTCTGTAAACCCACATTTCATTCTAATATGCTGAAACCGTGAAGTGGAAATTTGATTCTTTAAATAGTTGCAGTGTATTTATTTCATTTTTAAAAAATATTTTCAGAAATGCAGTTGTTATACACAACAGTGTAAAATAGAAAACACTGAATTGAAGCCTTTTCTTCTCTCTATTGTGGGCACTGATGATTTACAGTAATAGTAATTCTTTTACACATTTTCTTTATCATCTTTGATTGACATGAAGAGTGACAGCCAGCCATAGAGAGGGGACAAGACATTTTCTCCTTCATCTCCTATTCTGCTGCTGCTGTTTGTATAGATCACAGTTGTCACAGCAATCTAGCAGCTCTCGGCAAAGTGGACCCATCACTCTGCTGTACTGCTGATCCTGTCATGATTCTAGCCCCCCTCTCCCCCCTCCGCTTTTTAATTAGACAACAAAACAAAAATATGAATATTCATAGACCTGTGCTTCATTAATATGTACAATTATGCAAATCAGTACGCAATTAAGCTTCAGCTTCCCCCCCAGAGATGCCGTGTTGCAGTACGAGAGGAGATTGAGAGCAAGGGGACAGGCAGGAATTTCTGCTTCACCAATCTTTAAAATCACCCCTTTCAAACACATTCACCTCTTTGAACGCTGAGGTGCTCCGGCCAGGGATGACTTGTGCAATTTGTGCGAGATTGAGACCTTGAGTCTGTGTTAAGACGAAGGTGTAGGCCAAGTGTGTGAGAATAGATGAGCTGTGAATGACTGTTGCCATGGAAAATGTAAAAGAGTGGAGTGGGAGAATGAAGAATGTCGAGGATGATTCTGGGAGCCTCACACTGGGTGTTAATTATTCAAACTTCCTACAGCTCATATCCACGCTATGTGACAGCACTGTCACTATGCTGTCTCTGTGTGAGCTGCAAAGTGAAGCTCCTCGGCGGAGGTTACTTTGAGCTGCCTGAAAAACTTGTATCAAAGCAAGTTCGCCAAGTTAGACATTTCTTTGCAAAGTGACACTGTAAACCTGTGACAAGAATTTAGTGGCTAATAGCTAACCCAGTGCTTTGTCTTGCAGGTATAGATGAGAGGAATGGGTCCAGTCCCTGGGGAACAGGGGAACAAAACAGTCCATCTTTCAACCAGGGAAGGGTATGGCTCATTTTCACTTATTGCATTAAGAAAAAATAAATAAATAAACCCTTAATGTTACAGCCTAGATTCCTGCCGTTCTCAATAATGTGAACAGCCTAAATTTATTTAATTTAAACGATGTCAGAACTGATCTGTAAAGTCCAGCATGATGTTACATATTAATTCTGAAGCTTTTTATGACTTTTTTTCACACCTTATAAAAGGTCAGTACATCAGTACTGGAGTACTCTACAGTGCTGTAGAACTGTATTCAGGGTTTCTAGCAGTGAAGTTGTTAAGCTTGAGAGTAGCAGTAGACTCATAAGCTGCATCAGCTTTTATCTGAGATTGAAAAAATAAACAAAAATTCTCAAATCTTTAGGCCCAGCAAGGGGTCTTTCTTAGGCCCATGAGCTGGGAGCTTGAAATACTTTCGCAGAATACTCTACTTTTATCTGCAGGAGTTTATTTTCTTACATGGTAGCTTTGGTCTTTATTTATTTGTGTTTCTATTCCCAATACCTTTTGTTTTCTTTCCCTTAGGGTTATGGAGAAGAAGGCCTTTACAGTGAACAAGAGGCCATGGCTTCTGCTCCCATATTTGAATCAGGGATTGTTGGTAAGGACTTGTTAACTAAACTGAATAAGGCATTGAAGCGTGGACACCACAACTTTCACATTGTCCATTTTACAAACCAAAGAGAGTCGGGGAAGTGTGAGGCAAATGTTGATGATGATGATAATAATCGTACTTAATTATGGAAGAACACTGACTGAAAAACACAAGTTTATATGAATGGGTAGTGTGACTGAATCAGAATGAGGAGTTGTTTGGGGGACAGAGCAGCTATTCTTAGGCTGGACACTAACATATCAGTTTAAGGCAAAAGGATTTTAATGGATGAAGTGTGAGTAGGGTAGTGGGGAGGATGTGGAGGAAGGGTTTGTTTGTGTGCAGTTTGTGTGTTCAGTGTGGGAGGGGTGCGGAGTGTAAAGGGCACCCATGCACAAACAAGGCTGTCCCTTGGGATTACATTGGCCTATAGCTCCCCTCTGTTAACTGGCAAAGGAGGGGGGTGTTTGTGAGCACAATTGCCCCTGAAGCATTTATAATGGGCCAATTTGTCTTTTTTCTTTTTGCTGTCCACGGCCATAAATACCGCAAGTCTTCATATATACTCACATACTGGGAGGTACCCAAATAGAGAAAAGGGGATATACAGTTTGTAATTTAACATAAAAAATACCCTCTACAGTTATAGAACCTTAACCTGATTTCTTGTAATTTCCCCTCAACAGGGAAGGCAGAACGAGGACCATACTCGTCACTTGGAATGCAGGTAAATAAATTTGAATGGTGCTTCATCCCCATTCGCTGAAGCTTCTTTTCACAAATTTTGACTCTTGGTCAGTTTTCTTTCTTTCTTTTTAATTTACGTCTCATATTTTGCACTCTGTAGCCGGGCTTCATGACCAGTGAGATGCCCATACCCAGTCCTGATGCCCTCTCTCCATCTGGCACGAAGCCAAACTCTCAGTTTTATCCCTCCTATACAGGGAGCAACCCTCGCAGGAGACCCTCACAGGACCCCATAGGTAAGGGTGCAAATCATTATTTCAGGCAGGGTGTTGAACGCTTAGAAACCGAATCTTCTGTCACATTTATTGTCTTGTTCTGATCTATTTTAAGGTTGTGTGTACAATCACTTCTCCTGTTGAGGTTTTTAAAAAGTGTCTGAAAAATCTCACTTCTTCTTAGTGAGAGAAAATGAAAATCCTGAGCTCCCAGGGAAGAAAATTGGCCAATAACATCACCTTCATTATCTTTAGATTAGACATTAATGAGCAGTAACAAATGCAGATTGATGGATCAATTCGGCAGGAAAAATCTTTGATTGTATAGTTACTTGTGCAATAAGGTCTTTTTGTGTAAGCTGGCTGATATGATTTCCCCTCCTGTCTGCCTCCACAGAATCGCAGGCAAAAAAGATCAGGAAGGTGCCCCCTGGCCTGCCCTCCTCTGTGAGTACTTCATCCATACTCCAACCCCATACTGTATCTCAGCCCTTGCATTCACTTCATGCGAGCCCATGTTTTAATGCTTTACGCCCTTTTTCACATTCCATTTGGCATCTGAAGCCGCTCCTTGGCTTGCAGAGCAGTGTAAAAGCTGCAGTACAGGACTTCCAGCTCTTACAGCTGCGCATCTGCACCACCAAGTAAAAAAAGGAATCGGAAAAAAGCCACTCATTCACCCAGTCCCTCATTTGCAGTATGTATTTATAGTGTGTTGTATTTGTAGGCCCTTTACTTTATGACCACATTTCTTTCCCGCTGCCAAGTATACTCGTTAGATCACTGAAGAGAATTCATACTGGGGTTTGATGCTTCTTACTCCTCCTCATTTTTTTCCTCCCACTCTCCCTCTCTGGGCACCCTATTTCCTCATTTTCTCTACCCTCCACCCCACCCCACGCCACCCCACCCCACGCCAGTTCTCTCTCTCCTTCCCCCTCCACCGCCATCACCCGCAAACAACAGCCCTCCCCTTTCTTTCTCCCTCCCTCCCCCTTCCCTCTATCCCAGCTGCCAGAGAAGTTGGCCGCCATCCAGGATACGGCAGATGGTTCAGTAATTAGGAGTGCATCTCTCCATTCCCTCTTCTCCTCTCCCCACTTTTTTCTCTCCCTTTTCTCTGTGTAATCAAATTATAGAAGAAAACTTCAGTCCATTTGGATTTGAGACTTTCAGACACAGTTTGATACTTGAATTTACAAAGAATGGCCTTGATTGAGAAAGTTGAGGTGCCATCATAAACATGTACCAAATCCAGCTGAAACTTCCATTATATGGTCACATCGTCCCGTCCTGTCTGTAAACTATTCTCAGCATGTTTCTGTTTAACAGGTTAATATGTAAAAATGGTGGACAGGGCCCATAAAAGTGCTGGCATGATTCATTCAGTACACACACTGCTCTGTGCTCATGCCTGTAAAAATGTTGTAATCCTCTGTTTATTCAATTTAAGTAGTAAAACCAGATAGAAAAAATAGATTCTAACCTTGGATTGAACCCATACTTTTAAGGGCTGTAATCAGGTACCTACTGCATATGTTATTTTAGTTTTGATGTTTCAAATACCCCAGACACAGTTATTTTTAAGAACATAGTTTTGCTTATCTACAGAATTATGTTCAGAGAATTTTCCAGATGAAGTTTGAGCAAACCCACTTTAAGCGTTTTAAGGCAAATGTAAATTAAGTTACTGCATGCCATGCGTGCAACAAGTCACCATATAATTTAGCAGTTACTTAGCTTTATCACACTGAGCATTCAAGGATTGAGCTAAGCGGTGTTTTTGTTTTGTTTTTTTTGGTAGGTTTATACATCAGCCTCAGGGGAGGAATTTAACAGAGACAATGCTTGCTACACAGGCTCCAAGACAGGAAACGTCTACCCACCACCATTCTTCATGCAAGGTCAGTTGAAACAACATGTTTTGAAATCCCCCCCCCCCCCCCCCCCCTTTTTCTTTGTGTTGAGTTGAAAAGTTCAGCCTGACCTAAACACTTTCATAAGGTTTTTGTGAACTGAGAGGTGAATTGCTCACCTATGTAGAAAACAAATATCCTTTATTTCCCTTAATAGCTTTTACAGCAGGGAAATTAGTTGTCTGCTATATTCGTCTGGATGTCCAGATGAACTGTAGATGCTGTCACTGTATGCCAGTAAACACCCTGTGGTGCCAGGGTGTTGAATGGTGCATCACGGTTGAATGAAGTGATCACAGTAATGTGACATGTCTCATATGTAGCCTTCATTGTCCTTTTATCTCTTGTGGCTGGTTTTCTCTCGCCCTTCTTGCTTCCCCCCCTCACTCTGCTGGATGTCCCCTGACAGAAGGCCTCCACCCACCCTCCGACCCATGGGGCTCTGCCGGGTCGATGGTTCAGCCTGGTTATTCTGCCATGCTGGGCAACTCCCCCCATCTGAGCCAGCATGGTCCCTTTACTGCCATCAACCCCCAAGACAGACTGGTAAGCTCTGCAGTCACACTTAGGTTTGTTGATGAGGTCAACAACACACATTAAGACAAATGCATCATTAGGAGCTTCTGTCTGCTTCTCTTTTTAAATGGTTTTGGTTTTGTGTGTTTGCTTTCAAGAAACGGCAGCCACTGCCCCTCTCTCCTCAAAATTACCCCCTGCATGCCAGTGAAGTGAGCGGGGCTCATCCTGCTGGCTTCCACTCTGGCTCCAGCAGCTTTGGAGTCCCCAGCCACACACCCCCCATCACTGGCAGCGAAACCATTATGGGTAAATCCTTTAATGTGTGCTCTTTTATTTTATTTTATTTTTGAAAAATGCTGGTGTTGTCTTAATTTAAATTATCTGCTATCCTAATTGATGATTATTACTCCGCTCCCCCCTCCATTTAGTAAATCGGGGTGCGATACCCGGAAGTTCAGGTGACGAGATTGGAAAAGCTTTGGCATCTGTAAGTAACAACATATTATAATCACATAGACTTTTTAATATTAAACATGATTGCTCTGTTTCATAATACATATAAATTATTATATTGCATTTCAGTGAATTAAAAAAAACAAAATTCTGTGTCCAGATCTATCCTTCAGACCCAAACAGCAACGCTTTCCCTCCGTCCCCTTCAACTCCCTCTGGCTCTCCTCAGGCTTTATCAGGTAAGTCAGTGACTGTAGTCCTTTAATCCTGAGGCCTCAAGGTCAGCTGGGCCTCAGCTGGTTGTTTTGTAGCTTTGTTTGTTCAAACCATGTATTTGTTCTTTCCTTTGCTACCCCGCAAGGCCATGATACATACTTTGAAAAACCTGTTGTTTTCACTATGGCGATACATGAACAGTTTAAAGTGACAGTGCAGCTCCATCTGTTGGGTTAAACATGGAAGTAATGCATATTGTTTAAGCCTTTAATTTTGTGTAAAAAGGGATGTTAACTTTCTTGTGTTAAGTTAAGCCATGAACTGTTTCAGTGCCATCAATAGATTCCAGTACTTCTCATTTCTTACATTACATGGAAAACTAAAATGCTACCTTGGATATATCTTGTGACCTGCTGGACCTTTTTAATGTGGAGTACTGTTGATTATCAGTTCAAGTTAGAAACATAGATGGGAGTAATCTTAGTTCATGAACTTTTACCACGTGTCATTGAGTTCATGAAGGCCTTTTTCTTGCATTGGCACTGTACAAACATAGAACTGAGATAAGTTTGGCATCCAAGATTATCTTGACATTTAGGTCATCAGATTTGGCTGCACGTTGGTAGTAAGGAATGGTTCAGTTATTCACCAAACCCTTAACACAACTTTTTTCATATTTTATTAAACCCTTGCTGTAAATGCAGGTGTTTATGCCACAAACAGGGATATTTTCTCTGGACGTACTGTAACTGGGGTGATATAACTACCCCATTCACAGCTTAACCTTCACTTGATCTTTCTCACACACATACACCAGCCAAATATAGCTTATGAGAGAGGAAGGGAAAATACCGTAAAAATAAAAAGAGGGTGGGTCGCTTCCTTATTTGTATATGCGTTCAGTCCATGCATGAGCTCATCACCACCTAATTTATCAACACTTATGTTGAATTAAGAAACAAAGTAATAAAAGTGATACGTATTAGATTATATTGGACAGAGAAATTTCTTTGAAATGTTTAATAAGTTTATACTCAATACCATTCCATATCTATTGTATCTATATCTTCACATTTATTTGATGTCTCTTTCACATTACAGCAGTTTCACGTGTTGAGTTTCAGAAAATTACAGCCCGGTTTTTCTCAGTTTCTCAGCAGTTGATGGTTGGCCACACATGACAATGAACATGATTGGTCCACTTACAGTGAAGGCAGTGAGTCTGTGTTACCTTATTCACTAGAAATGTCTGCATTTCTTTTTGAATTTTGGCCATTTAAACATAGATTGCACTTAAATGACTAATAATAACCATGGTGAACTGCGATCTGTTATTGGCCATTACACTTAAGAGACGATATTACACATGAGCCATGTTGTTAAAATTAACAACTGTTTGAACAGTGAGTTCAGATCGTGCTTGTTGTTGTTCAGCAGTCTGATGTTATGGAGGCGGGAAAAGGTGGGGATGGTGGCTTTTGCATTCCTTGTGGGTAGCAGTTCATGTTATGGATCAACGTTTTAGCTAATAGTGCTTTTTGGGACTAGTTGTCAAATTAAACTATGTAACTTGCAAATTGGTTCTACAGTATAGATAGAAGTGAGTATAATGCAATAAAATGTAAATATCAAATGAGTTACAATTGTATTTACATTAGACAAGTAAAAAATTTCCTCTTGGGAATAACCCAAAACAACTTTAGTGGGCAAAAATGAAAAATCTAACAACAAAAGTAGTTTAAGTGGCACACAACTTAAAAACCTAACATATGAAATGCAATCTTAAGTATGCATGTTATTTCCACTTGGCCACCATCACATGACAGTGACGTTAACAGAACTTCAATTTTGGACCTATGGGTCTGTTCCTATCTGCATGTCTGCGTCATGGCTCGTTGTGGAGAACAAATACTAGAATATTTAAAAGCCTGATTAACGACATTCACCATGATGATAAACACAGTTGGAGAAGGTAAAGAAGATGCTAAACAAGTTGACTTTGATAATTTAGCTTTGAGTCACTAAACACGTGCTAAATGAAATCAAATGTATGTATTGTGCAAAAATCTCTTTGTATATGATGCTTTGCATCTAGGTTGTTGAAGCATCTTGCGAACTTGCCACAGTTATACTGCAGATTTAAGCTGCGTCTTCAGTCGCATACTGGCTCAGTGGTGTTGAAATTGGGGCTGTGTAGGGGCGTATCAGGACTTCCTGTTCTTGTAGTTGAAGGTGGTATTTTTTTTTTTTTACTCTCGTTCAACGTTGTTTTCATATGTTGCGCATTGAACTCGGGAAAAATCAGCGTTAACCTTCGACTGAAAGGCCAAAGCTGCAAGGAATGTGTTCAATGCGTCACTGCTTTTTTCTTTTCTTTTCTTTTTCTTTTTCCCCTTTTCAAGAGTATACGAACATATTTCCTAATGTTAACAGAAAAGAGAACATAACCATCTAAGACAGGATAAAACTTTAGCATGAGGACACGACTGTTTGCACAGTGATGCAAAATATTTCTCTACATATGAATATCTCTAAAGGTAAACCTAATAGGCCTTTATGCAAGACAAGCATAACATGTAGCTAAACATTGTATGGAGACTGTTACTCACTTTAAAGGACCCCAGGTGCATCAATAATAAGAGAGAAAGCTTCCTGCTGACTACTACAAATTGTAGGGCTTGTTTTTCTGAATAACCTTGTGATCTTTGTTTCTCAGGCTCTGCATCCCAGTGGACTCGATCCTCTGGTCAGGCCACACCTTCACCTAACTTTGATGGGAGAATTCAGCCTATGGTGAGTAGGTTTTTCACTCTTCATTTTTGTCAGAGATTAGAGTTGTACAACCCTTTATGCCTCGTCTTGCCTCATCATTCCACTGTTCTTCTTTCTCTGTTGCAGAATAAAATGGAGGACCACCTGGATGAAGCCATCAATGTTCTTCAGCGTCATGCCAGCGGGCCAGGACTTGCTGAAATTCACGGCCTGCTGCAGTCGGGCTTAGGGTTACCGCCAGGCTTGTTGGTTACCGCTGGCAGTGCAGCCGGACTTCCCAGTCGCCTGCAGGGAATGGTGAGATTCATGAATAGTGTGAAAGAAAAGTTGAAGAAATGTAATATTTTAGTTTAATTCCAAAGTACATAGCAAAAGTGGTATGTCCATTTTTGCTACTGTTATGCCAGTATTAAGATTAATTTCTGTTTCAAGGTGTCTGGTCACCACGAGGACTCTGCTAGTCTGCCATCTAGTGGGGGACTTTTGCATGGGCACCATGGCTCTGCATCTGTGCCACCAGGCTCTCAGCATGAAGGCTTTACAGGTGCGACTTTCTTTTCATGGTGTCTTCCTGTTTTGTACAGCATGTCTTCTAATACTACACCTCTTTTTGACTGTGTATTGTTTCTTTCAGTGTTTTATAAAAATATTGGTCCTCAGTAACTTTTGTTTCTGGACTGTGTGTAGGCCTACCTGGTAACATAAATCGCCCCACTGCTGGTATCAAACAAGAGCTGAAGGAGGACGATGAGAACTGCTCCATGACAGACAAGTCGGAAGATGAGAAAAAAGAAATGAAGAACCGCTCTCGAACAAGGTGCACAGAATCTTAAACCTTATTTTTATTAATGCATGTAATCCTGTTTGTTAAATCTTACTCTGTATTGTAAATTTGACAGGGACTCAGTCTAGTTGTTACTTACTGGTAAAGCTTTTTAGCTTTAGCGATGGTGTCTTATATCAGATGTACAACAAGTGAACTGTACCCATACTGTTGTTTTCTACCTCCTCCTCTACCATGACTCCTCACTAGTCTGGATGAGGAGGATGACGATGAAGATCTACCAGTGGAGATTAAGGCTGAGCGGGAGAAAGTGCGGAGGTTGGCAAACAACGCCCGCGAACGGCTACGTGTGCGGGACATCAACGAGGCTTTTAAGGAGCTGGGCCGCATGTGTCAGCTCCATCTGAACAATGAGAAACCACAAACCAAACTGATCATACTGCAACAGGCTGTTAACATTATACTCAACCTGGAGCAGCAAGTTCGAGGTCAGTGGGTGTCCAAGGAGGAAGGAAGTGGAGGGGAAGGGCATCTTTACAAAATAAAACATCCATATGGCTTCACTTTCCAGCTTCATGTCCTACTATTCTAATATTAAAGCAATCTTGTTGGGATGGTTGTTACTCCATCCACAGTCTTAAACATACCGACTGGTTTTAAACATAAGTCTTTATGCGCCATTTCCTAAAATGGCCAATAATAAAGGACATGTGAGTAGCAAGTCAAGCTGTCTGGCTGTTTTTAAGACAAGCCCATTCTCCAACAAATCGTAAAAGTTTAATTTTCCTGTAACACACAGGACTGCTGTGTGTTCTGCAAAGCCTCAAAGCTAGTTGCTTGTTTCAGAGAAAGTGCTTACATGTCTGTCTGCTTCATTTTTGGACAACATTAACAACTTTTGTCTGCTCTTTTTTGTTTATTTGCTTTTGTCTCATTATGCTTTTATTCACCTATTAAGTTATTTCAGCATTTTAATGTCTTTAATCTCTCACAGTGTCCTTTACACCATGCAAGCAGAGCTCTGTGCTGTGTATTAACCCACCTTTGTAGCACTGTTTTTGTGCTGCGTGTGTTGCTCTTTCAAGCATTTAAGTCTCTAGCTTTGCTTTACTGTTTAAAATAAAAAGGAATCGTTTCGCCAGTCATTCTCCCCTCCCCTTTTATTTTCTTTACAGATGCCAACCGCGACCTACTCTTCCTTTCATTCCGATAAATACATCTCCCGCTGCTGATGTATTTAACATGACACCTTCAGTGTATCTCATTGTGTGTTTCTTCTGTGTCTTTCTGCGTAATGCATTTCGGCACAGGGTGTTGCTTCCTCTCTCTCCTTTTCTGTCTCACTTGCCATAACGTGTCTCATTCTGCTGGACAGTCACAATAATCCCCTCAACTTCCACCCTGGACCCAAATGACTGAAAGCTTTTTTTGGTGATTAGGTACCCTAAAAACACCCTAAAAACTGGTGATGCTGGTCAGCTGTTGCATTTTGATCCAGTCCCTGAGTGTTGAGTCTTCAACCTAAAAACTTAAGTGATTTTAACTCAAGCAGATTTTATGTGCCCATGCGCGCACACTCCTGCAGTACAGCTCCGCTGAGATCTTCATTGGACGTTTAATTAGTCTCTTTGTGGGAGTTTGCAGTCAGTGCGAAGGTCAAATTTTTCCTGGCAATGGGAAATTAGCTTAAATTTTTTTAAAAGCAGTCTAACTGGAATTTTAGTGAGACCACCTTGTCTAGGTTCAGTGAGGGTTGTGATTTGGGTTTGTTAACCAGCCCCTCCAACCACCCACCTGTCCTCCCAGCTGCAGCCTTGTCTCGGTGACCGATGAGAACCTGACTGCTGAGGAGAAGGAGCAGAGGGAGCGTGAGCGCCGCCTTGCTAACAACGCTAGGGAGAGAGTGCGTGTTCGTGACATAAACGAAGCCTTCAGAGAGCTGGGCAGGATGTGTCAGGTCCACCTGCAGAGCGACAAGGCCCAGACCAAGCTGGTCATCCTGCAACAGGCTGTCCAGGTCATACTGGGTCTGGAGAAGCAGGTGCGAGGTAGGTCAGCCAATTCAGAACAATCTGATTCCAACAGGCAGCCAGCCATCTCTCAAACATAGCTGGACATAAGTCGCTTGGTAGTCACCCAAAGGACATTTTCTCTGCTCCTGCTGAAAGTGTAAATTGCAGTTTTCTCTTTGCTTTTATCGCATGCGTGTTGTTGTTTTTTTTAAGGG
The DNA here is from genome assembly GCF_056152115.1 of Neolamprologus brichardi. Classification (NCBI taxonomy): domain Eukaryota; kingdom Metazoa; phylum Chordata; class Actinopteri; order Cichliformes; family Cichlidae; genus Neolamprologus; species Neolamprologus brichardi. Next base: position 24,750,058 of record NC_142121.1, read on the forward strand.
GGGGAGAGAGAGAGAGAGAGAGAGAAAGGGAGAGCATCTGAGGAAGTAAATCCCTGCTTTTCTGCCAGACACCTGCAGCTTCTGCCATACTTTCCATTCTCACGTCTTGCTTGCTCTTTTATATCCCTCTTCTGTAATAAACCATTTGTATGTTCATAACTCTGCTGTGTATGATCTGTAAGGATTTCTCTAAGCTTAACAAGTCCAGTTTTGTGTGTTTTTAATGAATACATCTTTTTTAAAATTTTTGTTCAAGAGCGTAATTTGAACCCAAAGGCTGCCTGCCTCAAGAGGAGGGAGGAGGAGAAAGTGTCCTGTGTGGACCCCCAGATGCAGCTTAGTGGGGGTCACCCAGCTGTAGGAGATGGACACAACTCTGTGAGCCATATGTAACTCTTAGGTGAGTTTGCAGAATACGTGGATGTCAAACTCATTTTACACTATGGCCCACATACAGCTGACTTATTTGATGTGGACCGGACCAACAAAACTCCCTTTTCTGTTAGTGGAAAGAAGTTTAACTACACATTCAATCCCTGAGATGTCTTAACATAAGAATAATCTATCAGCATGACTGTTTGGGCATAAATTATAAGAGGAACATGTGTAGAAATGTGTGGCTCACTTGCTTAACATGTCCTGTAATTTTAATACAGAATCTCCAAAAGTTGAATCTGTTCATCTGGATGTAGTGTTTTGTGGGAGAAACGTTTCAGTCTCCTGAAGAAGTCACTTGGATGAGCGACGAAACATTTCTCCCACAAAATGCTACGTCCAGATGAACAGATTCAACTTTTGGAGATTTACTTTCCTGGATGATTGAGAATGCATCAAGACATAAAACAGAATCTTTGTAAATTCACAGAATTGGGGAAAAAAGGAACTTCTTTGTTATTTAGTTGTGTATCTGTTACTTAATTACTTTGATATGGTATGAATGGCCATGGTGGAGGTCTTTATCCACAGGAAAAGATGTAAACTTTTTAAGTCCAAACATCTATGTCTTTTTTTATAAATATCCAAAGCCATCCAGTGGGCCAGTTTGGAGTCTTTACCAGGCTCATTCTGTCCCCCAAACCTTATGTTTGACACCCCTGACCTACAGTAAGAACATCTTGTTCTTCCGTCTTATATGTTGTTTGTTTTCGGTGCTTATTTCAATTTGTAGAAGAAGCTAATTTTTTTTCTTCTTTTCTCTTCTAGTTCCTGTCGATTGTACAGCCCTAAGAACAAGAGGCCTTAATATTTCATAGTCATGGATCTCAGCGTGTTAATCGACTGTTTGAAACACACGCACACACCTCATTACTGACGAAGCAGGTGGCCACATTCCTGACGATGAATCCAAGAATAACAAGCACACTGATACAAAAACCGAAGAAGAAAGATTTATTGATCTCCACACAGAAACACGTTGAACTGAGGGCACTGGTTTAAAGAGAGTGGAAACTGGACATAAGGACATTCTTATGATCATCGTGGTTTTGTAAGACATTTAAAAAATTTCTTTATGCTTTGGGAGCAAAACTTGTTTGGATCAAATGAAGCGTTCGGATCAATTGCTCATGAGAGCAAAGTTAGGATTTGTATTGATGGATCATTATCGCCATTCCCATCAGAAAAAAGGAGGTCTTACATTCTTCACAAGAAAAAAGCGTGGATTTATCTGTTTAATTACACCAGAAGTGGGCTTTATGCATAGTGTTGATGAAAATAATAAATATTCTCTTGACTGAATTGAAGAGGCAGCTTACACCTGCCAGTGGAAGCTGACTGCTCTTTTTGCCATGCTGGTAATCCGGGCTGTATTTCCTACATTTATTAAAGCGGCTGAGAAGGCGTCGCACACTCGCACTGGGTTCATTTTTGCTCTTTAAGTGTGGAGCCGACCTGAAAGTCCTACACATCTGTTACTGTCACTGCCATGCAAGTGGAATGGAAAGACTAGAAGAGACAAACACGTGACTCTGTGCAGAACCCACAGTGCTGTTGAATCAAACATGCACACCGACACGCCAACCCCTGTCCGCCCGTGAGGACTTGAGCATCCTTCTCAGTTTCAGCCACATCAGCCTGCCAACATCCAATCGTATATAAAGATGCTGTTGCAGCACGTAAACCTTACTTAACACAAGTCTCAGAACAGTTTGTGTTGTGGTATATTACATTTTGCTAGAAGACAGAAATAACTGAGTATTTAAAGGGATCATGAGTGTTACTGCCACCTTTTGGAGAATTTATTGCCACTGACTGACTTGTTTTGGTTGCTCAGTGTTTGGTGTTTTGTTTTGTTTTTCCCCTCTCCTTCTGAACAATTGCCGAGCCTGTTATAAGGATCTTCCTTTTGTAGAACTGATTTGCCATTGTTTGTTTTTTTTTTACTCTGTATGATAGTTGTAAGAGTTTTGTTTGTATCATTTAAAATGTTTTTGTTTGTTTAAATTGTTTTGAGTGTAAGATGACCCCGTTTAGATTCCAGGAACAAAGTGAGGTGTTTTCTTTAGTGCCAGATGTGGGGGGTAAAAGAAATATTAGAACTGGCTGCAACATCACATGTTGTGACTCTAATTTTTTATTTATTCATTTTTTTTAACTCTTTGAACACAAACCTGTCAGGCCGTTGGTAGTTTGATTGTTCTGCTGTTTGACAGTTTCTCTTAAAATGAAATTTAATGGGTTTTTTCTTTAGCTTACCCCCTTCTGCTTTCCCTGATGTCAGACTCTTTGATGAGCCTGTTGATTAGTTTCTGAGGAAGGTGCAGAAGGGGCGGTCTGCACAGTCTGCAACAAGATTTGCTGTTTCATATTAATATGAAGCATAAAAAAATAAAAAAGGGTGGCCTTGGTCATTTTCCTGACTGTGGGAGTTTTGATATTGGTTTCTCACCAGTGCCTGAATATGTCTCTGCTACACGGTGGATAATGTTGCATTTAAGGATTTGTAGGTTATACCTTGTTTTCCCCCCTTAAATAATAGAGGCGTTATAAAAGCATATGCACTTCAGCAAAACCGGTCAGTGTCTCAAACACCTAAATGAAGAGTCACTCTCTGTGACCAGCTTCTGTGTGTGTGCGTATGTCTCATGAGATGTAAGATGAATTATCTGGTCTACAACTTTGATGCTGAAAACTGTACTTCTTGCCTTTTGTGTTCAGAATTTTACTTATGATTTTGTTCTGAACTGGCATGTGCATTGATACATATGTACAGCTGTATGATATGTCCTTATCAGCTTTATCATTGCAAGCTGATACTGATTTGTAACAGTATTTGTCATTATTTCACAAAGTTGGCCTGTGGAGAAGCCCCCAAATATCATTTTCTTTGCCACTCATTCTGGTCTTTTTCCTTCCACAATAACATGTGTGTGTGTGTGTGTTTGTGATGTGGTTTATTGCTACTGAACACTTTGATTTCTTTACATGAAAGATGCAGTAAATCTGTATCAAACACATGCACCTGACCCTTTCTGTCCACCACAACAGATGACCTGCTATAGATCTGTCTTCACTCATGTTTGAGGACAACATCTATGTAGGCTATGTCCTCAAAGTGCCTCCAGTTTCCTATTTTTTATATATAAAGTAGATATTGAGAACTGTTGTGTATATAACAGTAATGTAGCAATAAATGTGCCATTTTTATTAACAAAACCTTCCCCTTTTTAGTGTCTTGGTTTTTGAATATACTGCATTACCTGGGTGAATCGGGATCTGTTTGATCTACTCAAATGTTTTCCAGCCATGTTTAAAGATGTAAAAAAAATTATCTGCTGCATTTTTATACATCTTTATAAAAATCTGTTATGTCAGCTATAATTTCTGCACTTTAACATTCAGTTTATCTGCTCACAAGGTTTTAAAATCAGCACATTTTCTGTCATTACAAATCCTAAATCTGTGACTGCCTGAGACGTCCACAAGAACCTTCATTCTTAATGTCTCTGATGTGCAGGTGTGCATGTGTACAGTTGGGTCCAGAATTTGTTGGATAAAGAAATTTTTTTGCACTTTTTCTTCTGTGCACCAAAATATTTAATATAATATTTAATTTTAAATGCAATGATAGCTGAAGTCCTGATTTTCAGCTGGGCTGAAGGGCTTTAATAAAACATTTGCATTAATTGTTTAGGAGTTGGAGTGCCCAATTTTAAGAACCTCCATATTAACTGGACAACACAAAACTCGTAATGTAAGTTGTCAGGTTTTGTTTTTAATGCTTGGAGTTAGTGAGTATCTGCCTGAAGTCGAGTACAAATACACTTCACCAAATGCTGTTTCCTCCATTCCTCCAGACACTGTTAGTACTTGTTGGACTCTCTGACTTCTGTTTTGTCCTCAGTAACTGAAACGGATGCACTATTGGGTTGAGGTCAAGTGATTGACTTGGCCATTGCTTTTGTAGTTTCCTTTTGGGTCATTATCTGTTTGCACTGCCCAATTAGTTTTGCAGCAATCTTTACAGTGAGTACACTTTATAATTCATCCTGCTGCTTCTATCAGCAGTCACATCATCAGTAAACACCAGTGACCCAGTATCACTGGCAACCATAGATGGTCATGCCATGGTGGTGCCTCCACCATTTGGGACAGATCATGTGGTACATGTTAATCTTGGTTTCATCTTCAGTTGTCTTCTGTCGTCTTGCAGGTTTTTTTAGTGTTGCTGAACTGACCCAGTGCATTTCTTCTTTTAAAGAACCAAATTGCTGATTTTACGTCTCCTGATAGATTTATTTTGTTCTTTCAGTCTAATGATGGCCTCCTTCACTTCCACTGACATGTCTGTGGCCCTCGTGTTTAAAACGGCAGTGAAAATCTATTAAATGCAAATTTAAATAATGCAGATTATGCAAATTCAACACTTAGAATCGGTTTCAGATATCACATCTGCATCGTTTGTTGTGAAATAAGGGAACAGACCTCACCCACCCATGAAACTGCTCATCAGCCAATTTTCCCATTACTTTTTAACCTCTGTAAATGGGGACTTTGTATACAAATGGCTGTAATTCTTAAACTTTTCGTTCAAAACTTTTGAAAAACCCCTTGAACTGAAGCTGAAAGTCTGCAATGTATATTGATTTTTTTTTTTTTTTTTTAAATATACTGTGGTGGCAAAAAAAATTGTCTATGTTCAACAAAGTATGGCCCTAACTGAATGCAGCGTGTATATTTTATTTTTGAGCTGGAAAAATCAAACCAGTCTGAGAACCAGATCTGAGCATGTTTTGTTTTCTCTGGCCCCTACACAGAGCCAGGTAAGTCTCCACACGTGCTTCACATTTGCAAGTAATACCCCCACACTTCATTAAAAACCTTACACCTTAAACGAATGAATTCAAAAAAATCTTACATACACACGCTACTCATTTGTTCAATTTGAAAACATTTAAAAGCACAGTAACACCTGAAACCAGATGCAGTTCTTTTTTCTCAGTCCACTAGGGTGCAGACATGCGCTGTCAGCTGTGTCCATAAAATCCAACACTGTCCTCTCAAAAATTACACGGCAACTTGTGACGGAAGTCAAGAAAAACAGTACAGGTGCTATGCTGGATTACTGCCTTGCCCCTGATTTTTTTTTCTGTGCAACTTGGTACAATGCACAATTTAAAAAAAAAACAAAACACTTTTCGTTGCAAGCGCCATATAAAAAACGTCAAAAATGATTTTGTAATTGAGACAGGACTCATTTCATGAAATATTACGATGTTTTATAGATTTGCCACATAAAATCGTGTTCGTTACTATTTTCTTAGGTGCTTACAAGCGCGTCAAAAAATTTCTTCGTCTTTAATTATTAAAGGCTTTTATTTTTTACGTAAGCGGAAGTACCTCTTGCGCTTGCGCACTAGATATAGGCTGCCGAGAAACTCGGAAGTGCTTCCAATCTTTTAAAGTGGCACGTCCTGCGTAAGGAGGACAAAATTCAGCCAAAATGATCGGTAAAGTAATCGGTCAGAAATATGTGGCCATTGCCAAGTCATGGTAAGAAGTTTTTACGTCGCGCCTGTGAGAAAAAGCGGAAAGAAATCGGACCTGTGCTTAAAAGAACCTCGATGTGTCCTTAGCTAGCATTAGCCGTTAGCCCAACTGAGGTCATAGTCGTAGGGACATGCTGACTTTAGACTGTCTGTTAAAGATGTTATGATTTTTATGTATTAATGCGAGTGTGAACTATCTTTTCGTTGTTAACTCTGCCTGTTCACAGAAGAGATTGGGAATCGCTTTTTTTAATACATCGAGCTAAGAGATTAAACCATGTGATCTCGGGCGAAGGTTTTTAATGTTCTTAATAAATCTGCTGCAAAGGCTGCATTAAACTTTATCCCAACTGGATTAAGTTACAGGATCCCCTCTCCTAAACAGTTACTTACATCATTTTGCAGCATGTTTATAGCTTCAGTAGATAAAAAGGCATAAACCCTTTTGTCTTCTTCTTCTAATAACCAAAACCACTAAAATGAATATTTGGTTTTACCCAATAAAATGTATTTCTCTCTTCAGTTTCATAAATCGATGCTGAAATTAATAGAAAGACAACGGACAAATTTTCACTGTCTTCTTTCCACAGGCTCCCAACTATGGCAGTATGGGGAACAACTGGAGGTGTAGCCCTAGTGTACCTCACAGACTGGCGTTTGATTTTGGATTATGTCCCCTATATCAACGGCAAATTCAAGAAGGATGACTAACATGTGTCAGGTTAGTCCAAAGAATGGCAGCGTAAAACAGTCATTCGGGAGATTATCATGCACCGTTGAATAATAAATAATCATTTAACAATCAGGAACCACATCCTAAGTTAGACTGACAGTGCTTAACAGAATGACAGGTGGCGTAAAGGTAGATCTAGGCGTGAGACTTCAGTGAGGACCAGGCATCCCCAGAGTCAGTGATGATAGTTCCAAAGACTTTACAAATTGTAGTGAATATATAATTGGTTTGTTAGCGATGACCAGTGGCCCATAAACCAACGGGGAGTCCTTTATGTGAAGTTGACATAGCTGCATGAAAATGAGAACAAACAGCTTATCATGAAGCATATATAGTGATAGAACATAAAGTAAGTAATAACATAATATGCAGCTTGTTGCAAAAATAACTGATCAGGCTACTCAGTACCAGTTTTACTTCTATGTTGACTTTAAACTTGTTTGAACAGGCAAGAATCACATTTCTCATGTGTGGCATTGTGTAACACTAAATGTTTTCAGCTATCTCTAACAGGCAGCACACGTGCGTGATGCTCAAAACAAACACATTCAGAAATATTTTATTGTTTTTTGTTTTTTAATAATTATTCTTAACATCTTTTGGGATAATTCAAACTGCTCAAGTCTAGCTTTGGTTTTCAGTAATTTTCTTGACATTGTGGATGTCCAGTCTACAGAGGGATGTATGTGACTTTAAAGAAAACAAGTCACAGTACCACAGTCGCGGGTTTGTTGGGGCCAAAAGTCGAGTCTTTCAGCATACTTAGGTCTTCAAGCGAACAATTTTGAGTCAAGTGAAACACAGACTCATTTCCTCCAATGCATACAGACCAATCATGAGTACTCACTCCCCAAAATCAAATTGTGAGCCAAGAAAAACCTACAATATTACATGTTTGTTGGGCATAGATATATATGTTTTTCCTGTTTACTGACCCAGCACACAGGCTGTCTATATAATGGTAACAGTCATGCCTCAATCCAGAGGTAAAAGCATCACTGGGTGGAGTATTAGCCCCCTGTTTCCCAAATATATTCTTTAATAAGTATTGCCTGAACTACATGACTCAACCGAACAGAATGGGACACTACATTAATATCAAAAACAAACAAGCAGACATACTGTGATTTCCGAAACAAATGTCCAGAGTCGGAGCTGAGATTGAAAAGTCTTCAACTGATAGGATGGAAACAATGAAGTGCTTGTCGTAATAATGTGAAGATTGAAAATGTGATTACTAAATGTGAGATGTCATCTGACACAAAGCTGCCAGGCGATCTTTTGGTTTCATTTATTTCTCACTTACAAAGCAGACATTCAGAAAGGCAATGAACAAATTCAGGAGCTCATTATGCTCAGTCACTGGAAAACACTAGTCATAAAAAGACTTTCTGGTCTGATCAAATTAAAGGGCTTTAGCATGAATTGTATTTACTACAGCTCTGGAAAAACAGGGGCACATTTCATCAGTTTGCTAAAAGAAAGTATTGACAATTGTGGTGACATACTCATTGATATATTTTATTTTTCTTTCCAGTTTGTTTTTGTATGTGATTTTTTGTTTTTGTCATATTGTATATTGTTGTCCTTAAAGGTTTGGTTGCTTTAACATAGTAATCGGCAGATGTTTGGGATAAATAAATTAATAACTTAAATGAGACTGGACAGTTCAGAGAGGACACATGACCAGAATTAAGGAAAGTGGCCTGTTTGAGACTATATTTGGCAGCTTCTAATGAAAAGACTGTGACCACTTGAAATTTAAAACTCATAGGCATTAACTTTGAATTGGTTCATTCAGTTGATGTTGATTCAATTTTGAATGACTGTTTCAAACGAGAAAAAAATTACAGTTAATAAACAAAAATGCTTTAATATTCCATTAAGTTTTTCTTTTCCGTTTGCCCTCAGCATCCAGCTTTGATAATTTCTTGAACACATTATAACACATGTACATTCCTCCTCCTCAGGTCAGCGCTGTTTTTTGTTTTTACACAAGGACCTACAGAGAGACTACGGACTGCTGCAGCCAGGACCTTCCACTGCATGGCAGGCCACCAGAGACCATCATTCTCACCCTCCAGCTCATTCAGCATTGAACTGTTCACTACCAACGTCCAATGAAATGATCCTTGGGTTTGGCATTTCAGCGTTCTTCTGCCAGTAAAAATATGAACAGACGAAGAAGAAAACAGTCACGATTTAAACGTGCATTTGGTTTCTTTCCCTGTTCAGATTAAGGACGTGTATTTATTCTAATCATCTGTGCTCTGTGGGTCAAATTTGATTCTTGATTTTTGTGAGAAGTAAAGTATGTGTGATTTCTCCTATATTATGGCTGTTTATGGATTTATTTACTTTTGCTTGTGTTCTTGCTGAAGTTAAATGTGTAAATGTGCATGAAGCAAATTTAAAAACAGCCCCTCTTACTCATCCTCATAACTGGTCACAATGAAAAGTACTGACAGTTTCACTCTTTTGTTAAAAAGCTATAAAATATCAAGGCACTTAATATTTTTATTAACAGCTGGGTAATTAAAAAAAAAAAGGTTTCTAAACTTTTTCCATCTCCTTTTACAAAACGTGGTGTAGTAGAAAATACTGGTCCAGGACTTCAATTCTATACAAAGTGAATAGAAAATGTATTAATGTGTAGGTAACAGTTTAACAATTAAACAAAAATAAATAAATAAAGCCTGTTAAACTTGGATTTTAATCTAGCTGGCCTACCTGTTACAGCATCAAACTAGTGTAATTGCATTATTGTATTGTGTCATTAGACTTTAGATACAGACCGTTTATCCAGAAATATCCAGTTCACAATAACTAAAAACAAATATCATTTTACAATTAAGTAACATGTTTTCCCATAAATGCAGTTTTGAGTATAATTATGAACACGATGAAAACGTTACAGTGTCAAAACTCTGTCATAGTTACTTTCCGCCTATGACAAAGCCCACGTGAGACCTGCGCGAGCTTTACTTTCGGACTACTTTACAGCGTGTGACGCATAAGTTACTAATACGGCGGAGTGATCTGCACTCGAGATCTGCAAGATCTCGAGCTGAGACAGACAGCTAGCAGACAAAATTCATGCCTGTGGTAATATTAATAAGGTAGTGAAGTTTTTGTCGTTTATTAGCAAAAATTAGGGGCAGAAATATTGAGACAGCCGGGACCATGGAAAGAAAAAGGTAGGACTTTGTCATGTTTAACCGATTGAGTTATTGTAATAACGAGGAAATGCACGCACGCCTGCATACATCCGTGGGGCACTTTAGAAACGGTCATCAGTAAATGAATCGATCTGGGGAGGTTTAATTAATTTATTTGCAGCATTACTTTTGTAGCTAAAAGTTGACTTTAAAGCGGGTTGAGTTCGTTTGGTTTAAAATACTGCAGCTTCAAGCAACAATTGACACGCTTTTGCTACGACTTTGACGTCCCGGTGCTGCTAGCTTGATTAGCTAGCTAAGTTTCATTGTTTACACACGCTTGACTTGCAGTGCGCAGGCCCGTCACAGCTACAGCAGCACGAGCGCTCCAAACTTCACGTGGGGCTCACCATGAGTACGCTTCAGACACGCTTCAGTTAGAGACGGTCAAACAAAAACAACCACGTGGATATTATCAGCTACTGCTGGTCAGACCGCTTTTAACCACAGGGTGGGCTACAGAGGTGCCTGAATGACGTCTCTTGACTTGTTGTCAGCACACCTGTTGGGGTCCCGTGCTCGACAAGTTATTTTATATTATTTCTTTGAAAATATCTTTTTATGTCATTGTGTATTTGGAGTTATAGGCTATATGAGTCTACGTTATTGTGCCTACTCAGTGTTTACTTAATTTATATTTTAGAGCTGTTTTGTTAGATGTGTTGCAATTTCTGATTCCCTTTTGGCCAGGCCTCTTGAGAAGGTTGTACAAAACCCCTAAGTACTTTCTGGATCAAAATGGCTCTATGTCATTCATGAGAGAGTTTATGAGGAATTTAGAACAGTTTAAATACCAGTAGTCAATTTTTGGCAGATGGTCACTAATATCTGATAACCTATTTTTAAAAAGACACACAAATCGTTTCACTTTCTTTTAGTGTAAAGGAGTGTAAATGCACATTTAACAAATCATTCATTTGTACTCCGGTCATGATTACACAATTGTCTCAAGAAAAATAAGTGCAAGTTTAACAGTGCCAATGTAGTAAGTCAAATTAAGCTAAATGCACAGCTACGTTTATGCCCTCCTTCACAATTTTCATGCTAACAAAAAAACAAAACGCATCTACTGGGGTGGCCCCAGATACCATTTCGAAGTGTGGCTCTGTCAAAAAGCTTATTCAAAAAAGTAACTGAGAGTGTCTGTGGAGTACTAAACTCTTGGACATCTCAGTTAAAAATAGTGGAATGAACCCAATGAGCCTGAGTTAAATGCAATTTTTTGTTCTAACTTTGTTTCTACACAGCGTTCAAATGTGATTATAAAAACAGCTGTGTTGATGCAGAAGAACTGTGTATTCAGACTTTTTTCCTTTGATCAGGAATCAGTTAGTAATGGGCAAGCGCCTGTTTTTATTCTTGTATATAATAAAGTCTTTATTGTATTATGGATACAGTAGAATTCATTGAGTGTTTTTTATCTGACTTATTTTCATTTCCTATTTAATTGAGCCGCTTTTGTGGATTTCTTTTTTTTTTTTTTCTTCTTCTTTTTTTCTTTTTTTTTTACACCGACTTTAATTTTAACATGTTTTATTTATCTAACTATTTTACTTTATTTAAGCTGTTTTGTTATATGTTGGGTTTAATGTTTGGGCTGCTCTCACACAGGACTTTCTGAGCTTGTGGGATAAATATTAAAGTACTTGTTGTTTTATCTTAAAGAATTGTACCTGCTATAAGCAGAACTGATGTATCTTAAATACTGTTGATCTCTGGTGGACGCTTGTTTTGATGGTTTTTCTGTTTTTCTTTCTAGTCTACCTGTTAAGCGTATTCTCAACAAGCCGCAGATATTCCGCGGCAGCCCTCACGCTGATGTGAATGCTGGCCACTCCCGGGGCGAACAGTCACTCCTGATCAAAGGGCAGCGCAGCAGGCACAACCATCTCTATGACATCAGCCATCAAATAAGGGTAAGACAGTTTGGTCTCTGGTGTTTATGAGGCTTAAAAATGTATACCTGTAAGTTTAAGTTGTACTTCTTCATATTTAGTTTAACTGCATACACCTGTCCAAAAAACAGAATAAGAGCAAAACCCTTTGATTCTATTTGCATATGCCATATAAAAATGTCATTTTTGGAAGAAAGAATTTTCTTAAATGCAAAAAATATATCAATTATCTCAAGTACAGTCAAATAAAATAAGATGCGTATGCAGCACATCGGTTTCATGCTGTTGGAATCATGTTAAACTGCATTGTCCCTTTTTAAATAAATAAATAAATAAGAAAAAATATATTAAGCTAAACAAAAAATTTACTATTACTCTGTGTTCTTTGAAGGCTTTCTGACATTAATAGGAGGCTGTAAGGCATCAGCAAGCTGTATAGTTTAACCAGTTTGGTATCAGTTGTGGCTAAAATAAGAGTAATTTCAGTCCTGAATTATTAGCTCCAAGTCTGATTTTTGCCACTTCATTTGAGTGTTTGTCATAAACATCATAACCAACAGCACAGCTCATCAGGCTGTACACTGATCACACTGTCTGCCTGAGGCCTTTTAGCAAACTGTGCTTAAAATTTCATGACCGTCACAGGAACCTCTCTGTCATGAAGCCATCACAGATGAATTGCAGTAAAAACAGACTTGAGTCTGACGTGCTCACTTGTTCGCTTAAACCTACCTACGTAAGGACGTTTTTCTCTCGTGAATTGAAACTTTAGATTCCTAACCTGAAATATCCAATTTGCACATGATTTTTGGATGGTAGATTATTACCTCTTGACATTTGAAACCTGTCGTTACTTCATAGTTGCTATTATAGAGTGCATTGTGTCCTTCACCAGTAAACCTCCCCCAGAGATGAGGTTTTATGATTGACCGTTGACTGTACAAGTGGTAAATGTTGTAAAATTAACATCATGACAGCCTTTTATGTCTGCTGTTAAGCTGAAGGATAGGTGTTTTCCTTGTAGCTATTTAGTACGTTTTTGTTTTCATGCCACATTGTGTCATAGTAGTCATTCCATTGCCTTGTAATGTTTTTATAGCCTCTTCACAATTAAATACGGGATGCAGCAGCCACTGCTATACAGGATTGACAGCAGTAAAAATAAAGCAGTAGGATAACTGTGTTGGCTTTAAAAGTGGCTCTTTTTAAAAGTGTCATTAAAAAAAATCTGCTCATATAGTAGAAAACTAACTTACGGTTCTCTCTTAAAGGCTAAGCCTGATTTAAACACAACGCTGCCAGTTCGACAGACAGCTTCCATCTTCAAACAGCCAGTGACCAAAGTAACAAATCACCCCAACAACAAGGTGAAGACGGACCCCCAGAAGGCTGTGGAACAACCAAAACAAGTAAGTCAGAAGCAGAAAAAGTGTGTCAAGTGTTTGTTTGTTTTTTCTAATGGTAATTTAAATTTTTTTGTGTGTGTGAGAGAGAGAGTGACTGAGATGTTCAGTTTTGGAAACACTGTGCCTAAAATACACAAAAGGTATCCTCTTCCTCTTTGCTTCACTCTTTAGCTGTTCTGGGAGAGGAAGTTGAGCGGGTTAAATGCATTCGATATAGCAGAAGAGCTGGTCAAAACGATGGATCTCCCCAAAGGCTTGCAGGGTGAGGTTAACCTTTAAAACTTATCCGTCACATATAATTCAAACAGAAATAATTCTACCAGGTTGACCCATACCACCTAATTTTTTCTCCTTAGGGGTGGGGCCTGCATGTTCAGACAAAACGCTGCTCTCTGCGATCGCCAGCGCCCTGCACACCAGCCCGGCGCCCATCACTGGACAACTCACTGCTGCGGTGGAGAAAAATCCAGGAGTCTGGCTCAACACTGCGCAGCCTCTCTGCAAAGCCTTTGTAGTGACTGATGATGATATTAGGTGAGATACTTTCATATTTAACACAAAGGAGCTCTGGTTTTCTAATTGTAATACTGAGTGATATTATTAACCCTGGAGAACCCATGGGGTCAGAGCCGACCCCATTGGTTTTCTAGGGAAACCATGGGGTCAAATTTGACCCCATGGGGTTCTCCAGGGTTAATGCATAGGAAACTGATGAAGGCTTGAGTCCACTGCTGGTGGCTTCTTCTGCTTCTGCTGTTTTCAACAATCAATGGCTTGACTGTCAGTGACTGCTGTTTTCTGTTCTCATGTAGCATACGCCACCACAGTGACAGTTTTAAAGTGTCAGGTTCTCACAAAACTCTGCATGATGAGCTTCAGTTTTGGAATCATTTGGATTTTTCTTTTAAAGGAAAAACTCCTAATGCTAAGGCTCCGGTTGCCCAGGTAACCCGCTAACGTTGGGCTTGCTGAGGCAATCTGTTTAGGGTAAAATCAGGTAATCAATTTATTCTTGGAGCGGTCTAGAAACCAAAACTGACCACCATGTATTGACAAATCCACAGTACTCTTCACACTCATAGGTTGTTGCTTCCATCACTCACCTCGAAATTTAGAGAAGTTTATCCTGCAACCCGCCCAGTTTGCGTCACTACTGGGGGTTTCTTTTGTTTGTCATCTTTTTTTTTCTTCTTGTGCTTGTAGTTTGCTGAATGTCCCAGACTTTCTGTGGTCGTTACAAATCACTTCCTGTGTGGACATGGCTTTAAGGTGTATATTGTCAAAAGGCAAAGGCTTGTGACCAGTTTAAAGTAAGAAATAAAATGAAAAAGGGCCTTAAAGCCTCAGACAACATTATCATTATTATTATTTAATCAGGAAGTGAAACTTCAGATTAACAATCTCTTGTTTCTGTGAAGAACGCATCATTAACCTGGGGAGCTGAGCTCTTGGAGGGAAAAACTCCACAAGGGGCCCTTGCTGGGTTCACATACTGGACTCCAATAGTAAAACCATTAAATAGGCTTTAAAATTGCACAGTAATGTCACCGAGGACATCAATATCTTGTCTGAAAAAGCTTTGTCAGAGCTGTCAGCGGACAAATGCAACTGGTCTTGGTATTCACATTTAGTATAAGCTGGTAGCCGGTCACTTGACCTCTGAGCACAGAAGTTTTCTATTCCAGTGACACAAGAATACAGCTTTAAATTCAGGCTCAACATATAGTGAATCAGCACTTTGTACCTATTTACTGAAGCTCCACCTAGCATGCTACAGCTGATGACCAAAAACTTGTGCACTGCCAAAACCAGCGCACTTTATTTTTTATTGCAGGACAGTAGATGTTTGACTGTTGGAGCGTTCTGAACCAAGGACATTTCATACTGAGAACAAGTGTTACACACTGAAAACTTGGGACAGTTGTATCACAAGTCACCATTATTATTTTTCTATTTGACCTTCAGTTCAGGCACATTATTATATAAATGTTAGAAAAACAAACTAAATTCACTGTGTTCAAAAGTTCAATCTTGAGATTTACTTTGCTTCTCTTTTATGGCTTTGTAATGAGTCATACTTCGCATTTATATTCTTATACCAAATTGAACTATGGTGTCTTTTTATGGGTCATTGTTCACATGATGAGAACAGCACATCAGCCTCAGTCCATTTAGCGAAAAGCAAGATAAAATGCAGATATGTGGTTTTTCTTCTTTTTCTTTTTTTGATACGTGACCACTAACCATGTGACGTTAACTTATCTATCATTTTGGACGTGTGACAATCATGGTCACAATGTAGGATCAAGTGACTAAGGACCCAGTCACACAGGCCTTGAGACCAGTCTGTGACCACCTGGCAACCACTTGTCACTAGGAGAAAATGTGTGTTACTCAGCCAGCAGGCAGAAACCTCCCTGTCCTTGGTTTGGTCTCTGGTACTTGCTGCCGTAGTAGTTATAATGGAAGTGATGGACAAATGTAGGTCAGCTGTATGTCAGACAGCTCTCAAGTGATGTGTGTATGACGCCAGGTGAGAAACAACAATAGAGAACAGGGCTATTTCTTTGTATATTTAATGGGAACCTGTTATTCTGACTTTTATTCTTGGACTCTGCTAAAGTAGATTTGCATGACTTGAGTGCATGAGTCAGCTGTTTTACCTCTTCTTCCATGAAGGCCACCCTCACTTTATGCCAGCGGTCCCCAACCCCCGGGCCTCGGACCGGTACCGGTCCGTGAGTCGTTTGGTACCGGGCCACGAGAGTTGAGGCTCAGTTGTGAAATGTATGGTTTTCAGGGTTTTTATCGGTTTTCAACGTTATTTTGTTATCGTTTTTATCGTTAACTCTGTTTTCCTTGGTCGTTTCACGTGTGTTATGAATAAATCTTCTTTTTTTCGGTACCGGTATTAGTTTTATTTTGTTGTATTTATCCGCGACACCTTAAAGGCCGGTCTGTGAAAATATTGTCTGGCATAAACCGGTCCGTGGTGCAAAAAAGGTTGGGGACCGCTGCTTTATGCCACCTGTCTGCTGATTGGCTGCCCCTCAATCACATACGGTTTGAAGAGCACGGCTCTGAAGCTACTGTGTTCACAGACATAAATGTGTGTCTGAGATCGTATCAAAGATTTGCCCTGTTATTGAGTGTGCATACATACATACATACATACATACTATCCTCCTTCACCGGTGACATTAATTTCCCAAAACATGTTATCATTTTTAGTTATTGTAATGATGTGCAAAGTTTTCTAGACTGAAGTGCTCATATTAAAATTTAGAGCACACGTCTCCATGTAGAAGTCATAAAAACAGACTTAATCTCCACAGAGGAGATGCACATTTCTTCTGTGTTCATGTGTTGGATGTATCATCTACAGTTATCAAGCTTCATGTCTCTGGGAATTGAATGTATTTATTTATTTATTGCTTATTTTGGGTCTGAAAATGAAATGATTTTCTGGAGTGAGCAAAAATAAATAAATAAAAATCAGCCTCCCTCTAAGTTCACATGGTGGGCTGAGGTGTAGTGTGCAGCTCTTTGGTGGACATCAAATGATTTGCACTTTTCCTTCCCTGAAACTTTTTTCAAGTCGTGAAAGACGTTATGTCATTAATGAAATTATGTGTTCTTGTCTGTGCCCCTCAGGAAGCAGGAGGACTTGGTGCAGAATGTGAGGAGGCGGCTCGAAGAAGCCCTTATGGCTGATATGCTGGCTCATATAAAAGACACCGCTGCAGACGTAGAAGCAGAGGTGAAGGGTGAGCAGGTGGAGAAGGAGGAGTTATAGCCAAGGTACACAGAAAGGCAGTAATCACTACAGTATGGCTGAATTTCTCATGGTTAATTGCATTTAATATGACCTACAGTATATTCCTAAACAAGTAACTCTCCTCTATCTCTCCCACAGACTTGTTTGAGACATTTGCTGGTAAAGTCTTTTCAATGCTCGAATTAACGGCTCCATGAAGGTTTGTATGCAGTTAAACTGAAGCAGACTTTATATGCAGACATTCTGCAGATTTTTTTCCCTAACCTAAACAAAGACTGTGGTCTTTAATTATTATTTTTTAAACATATGACCTTATAATCCTGTAAGGGTGCTCTGAGTTTTCATTTTTACCTCTACTAAAGTCCGGCAGCTGGTTATGGTGCTCTACACAATGCAGTGTTATGTTTAGTTAACAGCTGTTTAAGCTCAGTGTTGAAAACGCAAACCTTTATGTACACGACTGATCTGTGTGTGTGTTACATTTTAATTGGTTTTAATAAGTGTTTTTATTTCCTGCTATTGCTTTTTATGTTTTACTGACACTGTAAGTTAGCATGTCATGTTTGAAAGCATAGAAATGCAGCAGTATTTTTACATGGCTCTGGATGGTGATGATTACAGTTTTACAGTTCAAACTTTTTTTTTTTTTGATCACAATAATTTGAGTTTACATAGCTTTGAACATGAAGCCATGGTATTTGTATTTTCACTATTCTTTGAACAACTACTATTGCATTTCAGTAAAAGGTGCGTTCCCTCAGATCATACAAACACACTGCTGATGTACTGTTTTCTGTCAAATAAAGGCATTTTTCTTATATGTGTCCTTTTGTATGTTTGTTTGTATTTAGTGTCTGTTAAAGTGATACCTACAAAAAACGAACTTTAATGTCCCCGCAGAACAAATTTTATTAAACCGTATCCATCCAGGTCATAGGAGAGCAGTGTAAGCAAAGACACCCACACCACCCATCCCCAGCCACCTCCTCCAGCTCTTCAGAGGGGATACCAAGCCATCCAGGGGATACAATCCCTCTAGCATATCCTTCTCCCACCTCACCTAGGAGGCATGCTGGTCAAATGCTAACCACCTCAGCTGGCTCTACTCTGAGTCCTTCCTGTATAACCTTTCAGACAGACCATGAATCAAAAGACAATATTCGGAAATAGTTTCTTTATATCGATGAAGAAGGGGGGGGGGGGGGGGGGGTAATAAATTAGTATATTCCTTTTGTCTGTGTTGGCAGTGGAGGGATCCCTACACCCATGTAACCCTTCATCCTTAAATAACATAAATCAGTCAGCATTAGTAATAAATTTCATCTTTGTGCCTCTGACTAAAGGTATACAAGGAAGCATGCCGATGTGTTTTTTTTTTAACATGTATGCGCTTATATAAAAATAACTTAAATCAAAACCCCTAGAACAACCCTGTGGCGCGTTAATGAGTTTGGTTATTTTTTTTAACAAATATCTTAGAAAGCAACTACTAGTGCATGAGCATCGCTCAGTGATGCTGTTGGACCACCCCAAACACCTCATTGGTAGCCATGATGAACACACCCAACCGTGGTCACATTTTTTTAAACGTATATCAGTGCCTTAATAGTTACGCTACAAAAACCTCCACGAAAGAGGAGAGTGAAATAGTGCTCTGACAGACCCGGCGGGGGTGACAGTAGCCCAGACTGCTGTGCGTTGATGCTCTCCCCTTGCTTCATGTGGCCTTTGAACTCATTGTTGTGTCGCGGGTGACGTCAGTGCCGTGTGCGGGAGACGGAGCGGCGTGCGCCTGGCGAGACAAAGGCGGCGGACCGACCGGGGTCAGGCAGGCAAGAGCAGCAGCAGAAAGCCGAGAATCACTGTTTTTTTTTTTTTAACTAAAAGGTAACCGCTAACCTTGGACTTCAGTAGAGCCCTCCCTGACGCTGGGAGAAATGAAGAGGCAGTGACACTCCTGTGGAAATCTCCTGGAGGAGGAAAAACAACAGTGCCCTCTTTTCGGTTTTAAACGTTTTTTTTCTTCTCCTCAAACGCCCCCCTTTCGGTTTGCTAGTTAGCCGAACCGCTAGCTCCTAGCGCTGCACAGCACAGCACAGGTCTCCTCCTTCAGTCTGCTCCACGTCTTTCCCTAAAGAACTGGGCTACGAGTGAAGAGAGGACTTCATCGACAAAACGTAGATAAAGTAAGTTCTCGTGGTTTCCGCACCTATTTAATTTTAAAAAATAACACGGCAGTCTGTGAATGTGAACACAAGTTCGACTGTCAGAACAGAGCTAAAGCAGCTAACCGCGGCGCTCTCAAACAAAGAGGTCGACAACGTGACTGAGTGCCGACTGTGTGGAGCTAGCCTGCTAGCTTTTGATTCTTGGAGCTAACAACAGCTCATTTATCTGTTTATTGTTTTTAAATTTACGTTTAAATTCGGTCAGCACACACCGGACCGGCTGGAGTCGGCACCGAAAAGGCTCGGGAATATACTGTATGTGGTTGTGAGGACGGGCAAAACAGTCAACCTCCTGGATGAGCTCAGTTGTCAGACAAACAGCAACAACAGACAAAGCAAAGGCGCTCAAATCAATACTGTTAATGCGTGTTGTTATTGTTGGGTGATCTGAGGCTCCACGGTGCTCTGTTACACTCGTATTTTGTGTATTTTAATAGAAGACATGGAAAAACCTTTTATTTTTATTGTTGTTTTCTTTGAATTTCAGCAGAGGGTGAGCGGACTCCCAACAAAACAGGCATCCGTGATCTGATGTGAGATCCACGGAGAGACTATGCCTAGCCCTTTATTTCACCCCGAGATTATGGACCACGACGTGGTGATCAGCAGCCAACACAACGGGGTCGGTCTGTCCAGGGAGACGGATCAGGAGTCCCGGGAGGAGGACCACCAAGAGGCGCTCCGCTTCGCCCTGGACCAGCTGTCACTGATGGCCATGGAGAAGGTGGACTGTGGGGGCGGCGGAAGCAGCGGGCTTGTGGACAGCCTGGATGGGACCCAGGGTCCGGGACCCGAGAATTGCAACGGTGTGAGTGGAGGGGGGTTCGTGGATCTACAAATGCTGGACCATCCCAGCGGGTCTCGGGACTCTCCGACGTCCTGCTCTCCATCCCCGGAGTACTATGGCTCAGGGGGGTACCACATGGCCGGCTCCCACGCCATGCTCCACGGGGAACCAAACTCCGTCCTCTGCAGCAGGAAAAGAAGTGTCAACATGACCGAGTGTGTGCCCGTCCCCAGCTCCGAGCATGTGGCTGAGATAGTGGGCAGACAAGGTAAGGCTGTGCCGTTGAGCAGCTTGTTCTTTGTTTGGGTGACTGCCTGGTGAGCTGGGTCTGTGAACTTCAGCTGTCTGAGCTTGATGTTGTGGTCGGGCTGCACTTCCCTCTCCTGCTCTTCAGTGGCAGCATAATGCGGATACTCCACTGAAATGAAATGCCGCTGTAGTATTTGTGATTTTTGTTTGTTTTGTTTTTTTAAAATCAGCAATTAGACAATGCTCTGACAGAGGGTGAGGGAGTGAGCGTGGCTGAGTGGGAAGGGAGGGGGAGGGGAGGGAGAGGGTCAGACAAAGCGGCAGATTGTCGGGAGTCTGGACATGTCTAGCAGCCTGCACCAAACAAAGGAAATATCGCGAAATGTGTAGATTTTCTTCGTACCGCAGATCACATGCGGCGCTGAACTCACACCTTCACCTCATACATGCGTTTGTGCTTTTGTTATATTTGCTTCTCAGAGCAGATGTGAGGCTGAAACGGGGCAGCAGCAGACGCACAAACACGGGACTGGGCGGTGTTACGCCCTGCACCCAGCTCAGTCTGCCGCTGCTGCTACTTGCCGCTACGTTTATACTCGAGATTATTTCTTTAATTATGATTTCTATTCGGATGTGTCCTACACTTTAAATTTAGTCACGCCGTCGGTTTGTTTTTCCCGTTGCGCTCGCGCTAACGTTACAGCATTGTTCTCTTTGTTTGAAAAAGCCATGCTTTCTGCTTCCCAGAATGACATCACGCTCCGTGCGTCCTATTGGCCGCCAAGAATGAAGCGTCCGCATTTAAAGACACAGAGCGCAGTGTGGATGCTGCTGCTGGGAGGAGGCATGCAGTGCAGCACTGATTTAATGTGGAGAGCTTCATGAAGACCTGCTGGCTTTACTGCCTGTTTCATAAAATGATCAGCAATACCTCAGTTTGAGCTGATGATAAAGGAATGGCTGATTATTTTTCATTTATGCTGTAGTTGCCAGTTAATTAGGTACACTTTGTGTAGTTTGGTGGCTCTCTGACTGTGGAGCATACACCACTGTTGCGGGGTGTGGATTATGTCAGGAAAATGCTTCTCATTTTTACTGAAGCGTGTTTTTTGGCTTCTGATGCCAGAGTAAGTCTGAGTTTATATTAATACAATCATGTTGTAGAAATGCTACTTTCAGCTCCTTCCTTTTTCACAAAGGGTCACCACAGTGGGCAGATATGCATATTTGATGTGGTAGACCTTTACACATTTTACCCTTCCTGACACAACTCAAAAGGATTTGTGTCTCCTCCTGGGACCAAAATTACTTTATTTATCCTTGCGACAGACTGGCGATCTGTCCAGGGTGTACCCTGCCTCTCACCCTATGGTAGCTGGAATAAGCTCCAGTCCCTCCACGACCCTATAAGGATAAGCGGAAAAGAATGGATAGATGGATATTTTATGGCAAATGTGTAAATTACTACACCAAAGTGCTACCAGGCGTATGTTACAAAAATATTTTTGATGTCAGGCTTTAAAATTTAGGCTGAAATTTGTGCTCTGCCTAATATAGCCCATTCATATTAGTGAGAGCAACTCAATTAGAAACATTAGAAACTTTACCAAGTGAAGCATTCTTAATTGTCAGCAAAATCAGATCAACTAATAAAACTAACAAAAAAAAACATTGCAGTTGATTGTGTGCTTCTGAATCTTCCAGGTTGTAAGATCAAGGCCCTGCGTGCCAAAACAAACACCTACATAAAGACTCCGGTGCGAGGCGAGGATCCTGTGTTCATCGTGACGGGACGCAGGGAGGATGTGGAGATGGCCAAGCGTGAAATTGTGTCTGCAGCAGAGCACTTCTCTATGATCAGGGCGTCCCGCTGCAAAGCTGGAGGGGGTGGAGGAGGCGGCTCCCTTCCCGGACCACCAAACCTACCTGGACAGACCACTATACAGGTGCAGTAGCCCTGCTGTGGTGCTGGGTCATGTTTTTACTTTTTGTCTTGTTTTGCTTGAGAATCAGCTAAAATATCATTTTATTTTATCCCTGATCCAGGTTAGAGTGCCGTACAGAGTAGTCGGTTTAGTTGTTGGACCAAAAGGGGCAACAATCAAGCGCATCCAGCAGCAGACTCACACCTACATCGTGACACCGAGTCGAGAAAAAGACCCCGTGTTCGAGGTGACTGGGATGCCAGAGAACGTGGACAGAGCGAGAGAGGAGATCGAGACTCACATCACCCTGAGAACTGGAACCTTTGTAGACCTCCAGGGAGACAATGACTTCCACACTAATGGCACTGATGTCAGTCTTGAAGGCCTTGGCTCCCTGAGTGGGGGACTGGGGGCGACTTTGTGGTCCAGGGCAACTAGCCACCATTCTGCCCCCCCTCCTCCTCCAACATCCCCACCTTCTGCTCTTTCCATGTCCGTACACCACTCGTCCGGCAGGAAGATGTCCTCATCGGTTCCCTATCACACGCACAATGGCGGGATGAGCGCAGACAGCTTCAGCACCGCCCGGAAGGCCACCGAGGGAGGCAGTCCCACTAGCCCTTTTAGCACAGGCTCCAGCAGCGCTGGGGGATTCACTTTTGGGGGCGACTCCACCCCAGGACTGCCTTCGTCAGACGAGCTGGGCTTCGAGTTCAGTGCTTCCAACATCTGGGCGCCTTTCGTCAACAGCGGATCGGGCAATAAGACGGGCAGCTCCTCTCAGCAGCAGCCTCTGCGTCGCAATAGCAGCGGCGTCAGCGCCGGCGCCATCACTCCACGATTGTCCCCGACTCTGCCTCAGGACACAGGCGTGGTCCCCCCTCTGGATCACCCGCTTGCCCGTCGTGCTCAAAGCGACCCCCTCAGCACTCTTTCCTGGCTGCAGTCTGGCAACGCAGGCGGCGGCTCCTTCTCCGGAGCATCGAGCTCCAGCTCCGGCGGCTCATCGACCGGTTACTCCTCCTGCTCGGCCTCCTCCCTCCCCGGTGGGTCGCCTACTGACTCAGAGGGAGGCGGCAGCGGTGTGGGTCTCACCTCTGGGATTTTGAGCCGACTGAAAGGCAGCTCTGGCTCCGGGGTTGCGGCTCTGGTTGGGGTCACCCCCGGGGTCAACAGGGACTGCTTCGTGTGTTTCGAGAGCGAGGTGACGGCAGCCCTGGTGCCCTGCGGCCACAACTTGTTCTGCATGGAGTGCGCTGGGCAGATCTGCCAATCAACAGAGCCAGAATGCCCCGTCTGTCACACTCCTACCACACAGTGCATCCGCATCTTCTCGTAATGTCCCGGGCAAAGGAAGGGGTGGTGGGGTGGGGTAAAATGTGGGATGGGAGGGGAACGGTCCCAAGTGGGGCACCAGCTGCGGCAGAGACAATGGAAGGAGTCACAATAATAACCTTCACACACATGATGGACCATAATAAATGCATTAATAGAGATGACGATACTATAAGGATGCTGATTTATTGCTGGTAACTGTCGATAAATGATGATGATAATAATTAATAGTGACTTATTTTCAGAGTGAAGTTAATTGAAACTGGTCTGTAGACAGTTGGAGCTCAGCCAGTCTCTTGGTGTTGAACTTAACGGAAGGAAACTAGTGTCTTATCTCTCTTCAGGCCTTCTTTTTGACCCAGAGCGGCCCTTGTGGCTGCCTGCTGGTCTGTCTCAACATTTCTTCATTCTGGCTTCTTCTTCAGATCTCTGCCTGCTCTCTCTCTCTCGCTCTCTCTCTGTCTCACAGCCTTTCTTTTTGACACTTTTGTACTTAACAGATATTTTTCAATGAAGCTGTCGACGAGGCCTGCACTTTTCTACTCCCTAATTTTACTGTTCTCAACAGGGCACTGCCCGTTTCCAACAAATCCCTTTGTCCTTTGCTCTCACTCATGCTGTTGTTTGTGGCACAAAGTGGCAAGGTTCCTCTTTTTTTTCTGTAAGTTTGGGACTTTCCTCTCTGTTTTTATTTTAAAGATCGCCGTGTTGTCAGGCACCTAGAAGAACAATAAACCCAAGGGACCTCTTAAGGATCAATTCCAGTTTCTCTTTGCCACAAAAGAATAGCCATCAGTAAGTAAGCCAAATGAATGTTATTAATAGGCATCTCTTGAGTGAATTCATGTTGGATGCGTTTGGATGAGTCTGCCCCACATTTCAAATGTGGCTGTCGCATTGATTCACATTAATTTTCCTTTAATAGGTGAGAAACGTACCATACGTGAAGTAACGTGTTTGAGGTCAGGTCTCTGTGTTTGGGCAGCCTGACAATCCCTTTACACCCCTCTGTCTCTGCGATATGCGAGTATGAGTGTGTGTGCGAGAGAACAACGCCCACTCATGCTGTTCGTCGCACCGCCGTGAGTAGGTCTGCTCCCTGTCCCGTTCTTCGCTGCACACTCGGTCTTGAAGGAAAGCGACGCTCTGATCCATCCACACTACTGTAGTTGTCCTCCCACGTCTGTTACACCCAGAGCCGCCTGTTTCTGGTGTTTTATACTAGTTTTTGACTCTTGACTGTCAAGTGTGTGGCTTACAGACAATATTTTGAACACTAGAATAAGATGGGGCTTTTCTGATGTCACACAAGAATGTGTTGTCCAGTTAAGGTTAAGGAGAGAGGCCTCCTGCTGCTCCTCCTACACTAAACAATTACAAGGGGCCTCCATTGAACCTTCTCTTCATGCACTGTAAGGCCCGGCCCCTCTAAACTAAAAGCGAAAAAGAAACAGCTCTTACTGTTTTTGTTAGGTCTTCCACCTGTTTCTCACAGCGAAGCTGTACGGCACTCTCTGACGTCACTGTTGTCCCCATACAGCGCTGTACTCCTGGCAAAATGTAGTGCACTATGTGGCCGGTTGATTGGGGTCTGTCATGTGTTTCATAGCATTACTGAGTAACTCCAGTGAGGCGGGTACATCCTGTTTTTAAGTTGTTTTTTTTTCTGTTAGTGTTTTGATTTCATTGAGTTTGCAGTAACTGCCTCCTGTAGTCTTTATACTATGTGTATGATTTTTTTCCAACGTCTGTGTGACGTTACACAGTTGCAGGTTTTTTTGTTTTGTTTTCCCCTCTCTCCTCTCCCTGACACGCGTGGATTCAGCTCATAGAACGAGACAAAGCCATGACAGCTGAATTTTAAAGAAAAAGAAGAAAAAAAAAAAGAGAAAAAGACGTACCTAATTTACAAGGGCTTCCTCTGAACGCACAGACACACGATCACATTTTCAGGCTCACACAGTAGGAAGAATCAACTTATCCTTTATGGCAGCTAGTAGCTAGGTCATCCAGGGCTTCCAGACACTCGTCGTGTTCAAATCCCAGCAGCTGCAGAATGTTGTGCTTCTTTTTTAGTTATTCTGTTTGTTGCTTTTTTCTTTCTTTCTTTTTTGGGAGGGGGGGGGTCTTTTGTGTGTTGGGGTGTGTGTGTGTGTAATTGCCCTACACAGTCATCACATGCAGATCCTGTTGGTGTGTATGGCGTTGCATCAGGGTGTCTCACAGATCAGGACGAGTTGCAGGGTTTAAATGTCAAGGAATTAAAGGTAACTCTTGAGTAAATATGTGGGCTGATTTTGCTGTGCTTTGGTGCTGTAGCCTGGATGATGATGTTTAACTTATTTTTGTCTGTTTCCTACGTGCGTGACGAGGCTGTCCTGGTTGAGCAGCAGCAGCGCACCAATTGGTGCGCAGATGAGCTCGTGGTGCTTCTAGTGCAACTCCCTGCACAAACGCAGGAGAAATAAGTCTGTAAAGGGAGGCCGTTTTGTTCTCAGATCAACTTCTCCAATGCACTGTAGACCCAATGACCCTGTTCTCATTCTCGCCCTCACCCCTCCCCCTCTAACTGCCCACCCGGCCCCGTGGGGCTGGAGCGTGTTCCTCAGAGCAAACACGGGGCTGCGAGCGCGTCTAAATGAGCCATTCTGTGATGACTGATGCGAGTCTGAGGCCCAACTTAAAGCTCTTACTTTCAACTGTCTGAGGTGACGCGTTAAACAATAAAATGTGTTGTGATTTCCAGATGGGTTCAGCATAGATCCTGCTGTTGCACCAGGATGTTTGTGGCCGTCGAGAGAATGCTAGGGTTGATGTACAGTAGTTTAATTGTTAAAAGGTACTTTTTTTTTTCCAGATTGACTGGTGATTTTTCTTTTGTTTTGTTTTTTTGTTTTTTTTTTAACAAGACGTCTCCCCCTTCCCCCACTTCCTTCCTAAAGGTTTGAAAACAGGGTTTCCTGAGGCATGCTAGCCAGTGACCTCTGACCTTTTTTGTGATTAGAGGTGGGGGGAATGCAAAGAGAGCCACGCCAGTACGGGGTGCCAGACTCCCCTCGAACCTCTGCTCTCCTCTATTTTTGCTTTAATTCTTTTTGTATGCAGAACCAAAATGTAAAACGTCAGCAAACTAGGTTTCAGGCCTAACCTGTGTGTATGTATATACCCTGGATACAATCATCGGGATCTTGTTTTTCAAAGCAAAACAACTTAATTGAAGATGAACGTAGTTTCTAAAAAACATGTATTATTATTTGTAAGTTAACCATCTGCATGTCTTCGAGCCTTCTGGCATTAGCTAATAATTTTTAAGATACAAAAAAAACAAAAATACAAAAAAACAAAAAACTTTTTACACATTTTATTTTTTACAATTTATTTGCTTACCTAAATATCCCAGACAATAATGTGACCCTTTTTATTACTTCAAATTTATTTTTGTTTTCCATTTTCTTTTCTTTTTCTTTTTTTTTTTTTAATTTTCCTTATTTCCTGTGTACTACATATAGGCGATTTATAACAAAATGAGAAAATTATTGAAGAAATTTTAAAATTGAAATATATTTTATTTGAAAGTTTATGGACCTTTTAACCGTGAGCCGGGAAAAATTGTATGATCGTATAATTTGAGCTGACTTGACGGTTATGAGAAATGTATCAAGAGTTTTATTTTTTATGCTTCTTTAATAAAGTCTTGTTTTGTTTTTGTTTTATTTTTGTTTCATTTTTTTACTGGAAAATAATAACTTGTCTGTGTGCTGTGTCTTTATTGTCAGTGGAAATGTGCACAAGATTGCAGCAGCCGCATCTTCCGACCACATGGTGGCAGTAGAGATGCACCTGCAGAGGAGTAAACCATAATGACGTGAAAAGTGTAGCTCGGGAGTGTTTGCTTGTAAATGTGACAACAAGACGAAGTTTTTCATTTAGGAAAAGGTTTTTCCAGCTTGTGCTGTAAACTTGAAGATTGTGTGTCAACAGTATGAATCCAAACTGCTCAACTTTAAATACAGTCCCACTGTTTTCACTCAAACGTCACTCTTAAGTGGCAGCATTTAATGTACTTTGGGCTCAATCTGAGCGTTAAGAGATGTCAAGGACTCATACAGCTATTGGGAGGAGTGAGTAGGATAAGAGGAGGCAGTTTGCTTTTTTTGCTGCTTCAGTTTGATGTCAAAATGCATTTGGTAACTTTTTTTTAGAAATACGTATTTGAAAATCTTTTAAACCTGAATTTTATTTATTTTTTATTTTTATGTTTACACTGAGAACATGTACAACTCTGAGAGAAACGTGATTCGATGGAAGCTAGACGTCTCAAGAAGTTGGGAACTAAAAAGAGACAGCTGAAGAAACATTTAATGAACATTTAATTACAGCAGGGCGGTAATATGGCTGAGTATAAAAACGGCGTTTTAAAAATGTGGAATAATTTTAAAGTAATGTTCTTGAATGTAGAATTGTGAATACTTCTGTCATCATCTGCAGTACAAAAGAGTCAGAGAATCTCTGCGCTCGCCTGAAAATTGATACTGGATGCCCGTGATCTTCCGGTCCTGACGCGTCACTGCATTAAAAACAGGCCTGATTCCGTCATGGACGTCAATGCACCTTGGGGGGCGAGGGGGTGGGTACAGGAACACTTCCATCCACCAGAAACGCTGCTGTTTTCTCTGAGCCAAAAATAACCAGAGAAAAAGTGAAAAACTGCTCTTTGGTCAGATCATTCTAAGTTCCTGCAGGATAAAGAGGAGAGAGACCATCCGCTTGGTTTAAAAGTCTGCATCTATGATGGTAATGAGGTGCATTGGTGCCTGTGGAGTTGCACATTTGGAAAGGCTGAACGCTATATATAGGTAATAGAAGAACATATGCTCCGTCCAGATGATGTCTTTCCGGCTCTTGAATCTTTCACTGAGACGATGCTAACATGCGTACTGCACAGCAGCAAGGCTTCACAGCAGAAGCGTCCACGTGATGAACTGACCCGCACCAGCCCAGACTGTTCACCAACATTTGGCACATGAAATGAAATGGGGGAAAAAAGACAAAGAAGACTCGGGACTTGTTTTTTTAATGCTCCTCCCACCAGAATTCCAAAGCTCATCAAAACCATTTTTACTTCTGTCAGTCACAACTGAAGAGTGATCACTCACTTTCCTGAATACTGTCCAGCACTGCATCAGTGTTTTCAATCAAATTACCTTTTTCAAAAATGTATGAAGGAGCAAATAGAGAAATACACTGTCAGAGGTTTACTTGCAAAAAACAGAAGTACATACTTTCCGTCTTGTGTCACAACTGCTCATCCAAGGATGCCCTGCTGCTCTGAGATTTGGTGACTGTGGAGGACATCTGTGTGCAGTCTGTGCAAAATGTAGCCGCAGTTACTTGTTTTTAGCTTACAGGAGTGGCCACCACTGTGGTCTTTTGCTGCCATAATCTGCTTTCAGAAATGCTCTTCTGCATACCTTGGTTATTTAAGTCACTGCTGCCGTCATATCAGCTCAGAGTAGTCTGACCATTCTCCTCTGACATCATCAAGGTATTTTCACCCGGAGAACCAGAGAATTTTGTCATTTCAGACCATTCCCTGTAAACCCCGAAGATGGCTGTGTGGGAAAATCCCAGGAGATCAGCAGTTTGTGAAATACTCAGACCAACAACGATGCCGCTTTCACTCACCTTTCTTCCTGATGCTCAGTTTGAACTTCAGCGTGCACATCTGCATGCCTTAATGCTTTGAATTACTGACCTGTGACTGTTTGAGTGGATAGTTGCATTAAAGAGCAGTTGAACAGGCGTACCTAATAGAGTGGCTTCTGAATGTATGTAGTCTGACATGTGATATAAATGCTGTTTCAGGACCAAAAAGCGTGCACTTCACCGAAAGGGAAACCCATGCATTTAAATCTGAAGCCTGAACATGCGCAGACTCTTCAAATGGTTTTGTTTTGAACTGATCACATAAGTGTTTATTTGATGTTTTGCAAGACACAGGCTGATAACAGCTGTGCGGGTTGTTGTGGTGGAGGTAAACAGAAGAGAGGGCACGGTTTTGAGTGCCGGCTTTCATTTTTCAGAAGATGTTTGTTTTTAAAGGTGCGGTTTTAATTCCCTTCAGTTTGTGTTTAGATTTCTGAGACGCTGTTTCTGGAAATCTGTTTAAATATTTGGCAAAATTGTAACAGGAAGTGTTGAGGCTGTTTAACAAAAAGGCAGCCTTGGAGATTAAATATCTGGATTATAGAAAACCAAAACCAATAACAGCAGTATGGCATCAAGTCACATGAACACTTTTATATTTAACAGAAGGTTAAATTGCAAATATCCTAATGTATGACAACTAAACCTTCCAGATTCTCAGATATGGAAACTTGTCTCACACTGGGGTCAATGGACTGGTAAAGCACACATTTTATAGAGAAAATATTTTATTATTTGATATCATCCTTGTTAAATATAACATAAATGAAAATACTCATCTGTTACAACCCTTATTAACTTTGGGATAAAACACCACAGTTATTTCTTCCTGACCACTTATCTGGTTTAGGGGTGACAGATGATCAGTGGCAACAGGAAGCACCTTATGTTTTTGTTTTGACTTTTAATAAATTTGCAATTATTTCAAGCTAACGTTTTTGTTTTTTTTTAACTTTTTCATTGTGGAGTATTATGTGCAGAATTTTGAGGTGAAAATAAACCTAATCCATACTGGAATAAAGCTGCAATGCGACAAAATGTGGAACAAATGAAGTGCTGTGAATACCTCTCTGCTGAATCACACTTGTTATTAATCTCTGTCTCTCTTCCACAGCATGTCTTTCATCCTGTCTTCCTTCTCTCACCCCAACCGGTCGCAGCAGATGGCCCCGCCCCTCCCCGAGCCTGGTTCTGCCGGAGGTTTCTTCCTGTTAAAAGGGAGTTTTTCCTTCCCACTGTTGCTGAAGTGTTTGCTCATAGGGGGTCATATGATTGTTGGGTTTTTTCCTCTGTATGTATTATTGTAGGGTCTACCTTTACAATATAAAGCGCCTTGAGGCAACTGTTGTTGTGATTTGGCGCTGTACATATAAAATTAAATTGAATTTTCTGGTTGGCCAACTTAAATCACCAGTCACTCTAAACATGCATGTCCTTGGACTGTGGGAGGAAGAGGAGTAGCCGTGCAGACACAAGAAGAACATGCAAACTTATGGACCTTGTCGCTATGAGGTGACAGTGCTAACAACTGTGCCGCCCACAATATACTAATCTCTGGGCTTAGAGTACAACATGTATAAAGCCTAAGTCTGAAATGATCACCTGTCTTTCCTCACTCTTCACAGTGGAGAGGCAGCTGAAACTTGTGTCATGTGTGATCCCCTCTTTTGCTCCATATAGAGGTCAGAGGTCACACACAGAACAGAGAAGCCAGTTGATGTGTTCAAAGACTCACACTAGAAACTTGGATTAGGTCTCACTTGCATCCCAAAGTAAGAATAACAATGACTGTTTCTGCTTCGACTCAGAGGCAGTGATGCGATTCTCAGAGAGACGGTTGGGTTGTGACACAAATGTCCTTTTAATAGGAAGCAGATCACAATCAGGCTGCATTCCAGGTCCACTTCATCCTCATTAAAGAACAATCGATAATGATAAGAAACAAATTAGAAACATCCTCGGTAGAAAATAATTCTCTCATGCGAGTTCTGTGTTCACTACATTCGTATTGGTTACAGATGACGTATTCACAAGCCTTTTGGAAACAACAGAAAACACCGATGAGCTGTCGTTACATAGCTTTGAAAGTAAAAACAGGGAAGGAGGAGAAAAAACCCCAAAACAAAACAGCAAGAAACATCAAAGAGACACGTGCTGGCACAATAAAGTTTCCCATCATGCAACTGGAGTTGATTCTATTCACAGGGCGCCATCGTTGGTCTCCGCGGAGGTGTGTCAGCGTGCATGCATGCATGTGTGTCATCTTACATGTGCCCTTTTGTGCTTGAGCAGAGGTCTGTGTGTGTGTGTGTGTCATCAGTGCATATGTGTGGTGGTGTCTGTATATGTGTACACACATACAGACGTGAACCAGGCAGCCAATGAGCCTCGGCCCGGGTCATCACTTATTTATTGTTGCTTTTTTTTTCAGCTACAACCTGACATGGCAAGTTTTTGTCTTGAGCCCTGGGGTTACCAACGGCAACCCACCAAAAAAGTTTAACTGTGTTTAAAGGAGCACTCCGCTGATTTGTGTGCAGGTAAAAACAAACAAAAGAGAGGGGGAAAAAGGTAGTGCTTGGAGATGTTGTTCATATATTCTTCTTCCTCTGGGACTGCATTACCCACGATGCAGTCTGGGTTAGTTATTTGTTTTCCAGTTATCTCCTCCCTCTGCAGAGCTTTAAGCCACAAGCAGACAGGACTAAGCAGGACTGACTCTCTCACCCCTCCCTCTTTTTAAATAAGCAAACGCTCAAATCTTGTGCAAGATTTCTTTTTTTTTGCATGTGCAACAGTAAAAATCAGTGGAGTTCCCCTTTTAATGTTGGGCAACAACAGCAAAATCAAGCACGATCAAGTCATTTTTATGACTCGCGTGAAATTTAATGGCCTAAATCAGAGGCATGATTTGGTCTCCCCAAGAAAGACGTGCTTTTAGGGTTGAACTATCCCGACGATCGGAGAAAGAAGGCTCTGCTGAGAGTGAATAACATTCAGACGATTAGTTTTTGGTAGCTTTTGAAGACAACATGTGACAGGGCCAGCAGTGACGCCCGGGTTAAAACAAAAACCTACCCACGGCGTCACTGACATCACTCACTTTTACACAGAGACTACAAGACGAGCCGGATGGCGACCGCGAACGCTTGCTCACCTTTTCACATGACTAAAAGTGACACTTGTACACCATAAATGCTTGGCGGTGACTCTGATGGCTTCATTCTTTGAATAAAAAAACAAAAGAAAAAAGAAAACATGAGCTCTGCTTCCTGCAAATTTGGTCCTACTGAAGGCAAAGCAGTAATTCAAAAGCAAAACACGTTCCTTCTTTCTTATCCAAAATGTGTGAGAAAGAGATTACACACTTCCAACAGGAATGGGAACTTTATGAGTCCACAAATAAAATATTTCAGTGAGTTACAAAAACCACGTGATCATAACTTTCCCATTCCTTTCATGCAGAGTGTGCAGTTGGTGCTTCTGTTAGTTATTGACAGCGCATACGTTTTGGGTGTGTAGGTACAATGTATTGCTCACAATCTCACAGCCCATTTTGCAGGTGTGACTATCAGTCCACACAGGCACACACACACACACACACACTCACAAACACACACCCCTTCACGCATACATTAACAAAAAGCGTATTCACCAACTTTGTTGGTGAAACAAACCACTATTGCCTTGAACAGATGTGTTCAGATGCGTGTGCAGGCGATCGGGAGGAAAGTGTTCCACCGAGCGGTTGTTCGGCACCACGTGTCCTTTTTATTTGTTTCGAGTTCCTCCACGGTGACACTTAAAGGTTTAAATGGCAGAACAAGCAGGCGGGCAACAGAAGCACGGACAGCATGAGTTAGTGCATGAAGTGACATCCCAGTCCACCCATCCTGTAGCCCTTTTTTAAAAAAAAATTAATGTGCACTCTTCAGGGGGGAGGGGAAGGTAAGACGTCGGGGTATTGCTCCGTTTTGTCGTGACGTGAAGCAACAAGAAACATTTTAAAAACTGCACATTGTGTGTGACCGCGGCTTTTGCCCCTAACGGCACGTCACACGTCACGGCACGTCATGGATCCACTGGTGGTGTTTCTTCTCCACAATGACAACGCTTAGTCATGTCACATTTTATAAAAACCTTACTGTACCGGGGTTAAATGCACCATGCTCACACAGACAACATATCGGAGGCACCCATCTTTAACACGGGAGCGGGAACGGTATAATCACAGTGTTCCTGGGGGTCAACATGCAGGAGATTACATTACAGGACTAGCAGTGATGTTGACCTTGTCAGATGATCCAGGGTCAGTGTTGTGTTTTTTTTTTTTGTTTGTTTGTCTGTTTTTGAGGGGAAGGAGGGCTGATCTTAGATCTGTGTCTGAACTCCAAATTACACAATATGTCACATCGTGGGAAGCCTACAAAGAGCAAAACAACGAGGGTCGGGGAGACGGACTGGAAGAACGACACACAGTCAGGCAGGCAAGCAGACGGACGGACGGACAGATGGACGGACAGGCTGACGGAGCATAGCTATGGCGAGGAGCAAAGTGCAAAGTGGTCATTCTCAACCTATTCACGTGGACTTGTTGTCAATGCAGTGAGCGTTATCTCACATCTAAATGCGCGGCGTATAAAAGGCGTAGTGTGGCAGGAAAGAGTGAGTGAGGGATGGGGATGTGAGGCTTCAGTGGAGAGTTTTTGGGGGAAATGACTAATGAGATTCATATAAACATATTCCTGCATGTTTGCATTGATAACATTGCGATGTAAATGTTGCATAATGTAAGCGAGATATGTACAACTGAGCATTTTTATGTGTGTGCTTGTGTATTGCACGTGGTTGTCTAACTATGCAGGTGTGAGTAGTATGTGTGCGTAACACTTTGCCGGTCAGGTACGTCTCTGTGCACATGTGCTCTCTCGCTCTCCTCTCCCTCCCCTCAGCTGCGGCCCTCTTCGGCCGAACGCTGGTCTGACTTGAGTTTGACGAACTCTTTCGCCACGTCGTCGTTGTTGCGCTGAGAGAGGATGCGCAGCACCGTCAGGCCCGTCTCGTCCATGTGGACGCGTCTGCCCAGCGGCATCCAGCAGGTGACGCTGCCCTTGTTGGCTATGTCCTTCACCTGCAGCACGGCCATGCCCACGGTGCGGTCCTCCCTGGCGAAGCAGTAGTCCTTCACGCACACTTGCAGCTCGTAGCTCTCCGGCCCGACCTCAGTGCCCAGCGAGCTGGAACGAGACAGAAAACACACGATAAAGGTCAGCTTGTCTCTTCTGGATCAGCTGGTGCTGCAAATCAGACTGAGTGGACACTCACTACTGGAAGCTCTCATTGAACTTTGGCGACCAGCTGTTGTTCTTGGACTTGGTGGCAAATTTCCTCTTCTTGTCACTCAGGTGAGGGCCGATGATGTAGACTTCGACGAAAGGCCTGAAGCCCTGTGCTTTCCATTTCAGGTCATTAGCAGCGATCACTGGACACAGAAAGCCAGGGTAGGCAACATGAGTAATAAATCCATAACAAACTTTCAGCATGATTAAATTGGTCTGAGAGGAAATTAAGGCTCCTGTGGGTCTGCTTTCAGACTTTATAAAATACAGGAGACCAGATCAGCAGTGGAAAATACAACCAGTGACTTTAGTCCTTTCTAAGGACCTCTCCTTGTGCACCTCTGGACTGCTTATAGAGCAGCTGTTATTCTCATATTGCTATTATACAAATTCTGTTTAGACTCTGTTTGCTGTGGACCTCAGTGAGAGGAAACATCAGCTTCTGTGTCAATGATCATCACAGTGATGAGAGCCGATTCTCTGGCTAGGACCCCGAGACCAAACAGCAGACATCAAAGTCCACTCTGTCTAAATCTGAAGGCGACACATCAGGAGCATGCTTGTTTTTTTTGGTTTTTTGGTTTGTTTTTGAACTCATCGGCTTTTGCACTGAGAATTCATCCCATAGGGTCAGACTGTTGACTGTAATGTGCATTCTGTGGAAGTGGTGAGAGCATGAAAGGCAAGACTGAGTAGAATAAAATCACATTTGGCTTTTGCTTTGTTTTGTATACAGCAGTGCATTTTACGCTGTGGACCACATACAGGCCACTTTGATGGTAAATGGGCCGGTTCCCCTTTGTGTTAGTGTAAACAAGTTTAACCACACACCCCTGAGACGTCTTGATTTAAGAAAAAGAAGTGCAGTTTCAAGAGTTCTATGTGTTTCTTTTTTCTACATGATAAAGAAATGTTGCTGTAATGAATGAAAGCATGCATCTATCAGCATGACTCCTCAGGCTAAATTTGTAAAAAACAGATGTGTAAAACTGCCCAATTAAGCAGAAAGATTTGCCCTTTATTTTCAAACACTTACTGTCTGTAGCAGATAGCAAAAAAACCAGGTGGTTTTATGCCATTTAATTGTTTATCTATTACTTATTTACTTTGACGTAGCATGAATCACCATAGGCGAAAGCTTGATCAGTAGCCAAATCTGTACAAATTGTGAAAATACAGTTAAAAGTTCCAAATGTATGACCTCCATATTTTCCAAAGATATCCAGTGAGTCACACTGGAGTCTTTGCCTGGCCGATTCTGGCCCCTAGACCTTATGTTTGACACCCTTCTTTGAGCATTTGAGCAGCTTCCACCTGAAAGAGCAGGGTTTGAATTCTGCCATGATGCAGATGGCTGTACTAGTCTGGTGGGAGGGGCTGTTTGTTTTTCTGCCTTCTTCACATTTCTGCCGACTGAACAGCTTTAAGTGAAAAAACAAAAGAAGGTGACAGAAGACACAACAGCAAAAGCTGCTCTGCTATTTTTACCTTTCACACTGATCTTGTGTTCTCCATTAGGCTGGGGTAAAATGTCCACATTCATGACCACCTCACCGACTGCATCCACTCCAGACGCTGCAAAGACACGCTCTGTTAGTGGATGACAGGCAACTGTGCCCCTACTTTATCTTTCCATGGCTGTGAACTTGTGTTTTCTGCAGACCCTGATGTAGCACAGTTGAGATGTATGACTTCAAGAATTGTAATGTATCAGCAGACTGTGAACTATATTTAAACATGCAGATGTTACACACATGCGCAAACGTGCGCATGCAGGCAGGAGTTGTCTGAGATAATCTGGTGGCTGGGTAAAGCGGCTTTTGTGTGAGCTGTAATGCAAAGAAAATGGCAAACTCTAATGCAGTGACAAATCTTAATTTGTTAAAGATACTACAAACTCTGAACTGAAAAGAAAAAAGGAGATTAATATGAAAGGAAACTAAAACACAGACGGGACAAACACTGCTTTTAATTAACTACCACTGCTGTCTTAAATATCATGTTTCTGTGTCTCATGCAGCAGGCAGGGTATGCATACTGTAATGTAGCAGGCTACATCTTTCATAACTGGGCATGTACTTTAATCAAGAAAAGAGCAAAAAAAATAAAATAAGAGGGAGCAGAGTGAGATCTGAGCTGTGCCCAAAGCGAACACTGCTCGCAGTCAGGTTATCTTGGGTTCCTGACAGTTTGATCACAAATGTATCTGAGCAGAAGCTTGAGTGCTGCAGGTTTGCCCTGGGGGACATGCAGACGTTACATAACACTGCAGACTTGTACCTTTTTCTGGTGGTGTGTCTTCGTTCGCTGTGTTCCTGATCCCTTTTCCTCCATGGACTGAGGGGAAATGGAAAGGAAGTTAGTATTAAAAGAACAAGCTCACACTAGTACATCTGCACATGAATATCATTTTCCAACCCAACAGTTTATAGAAGTGGTTCTGGCTGATGTGTCTGACACCTAAAGGATTAGGTATCCCTCAGCAAGGTGTCCAGAAACATGTCTCTGACCTACAAACCATCTTCAGGCTTTTAAACTTATAGACTTTGTATCTAAAACAAGCAAAGGCAAAGAGTAATTTGCAGTTTTTCTACCATAACTCACTCAACCAGCGAATTAAGCATTTTCTGTACTGTAAGCAAGTCATTCTTTTTAATCCCATAATCCTGTTTAATTCCATAAACCACAGTAACAAAGAATAAGCAGCTGAGCGCTTTGAGAAGATCTGAAAGCTTATTTGTGTGAAATTGTTTGAAGCTACCATGTGACCGTGTGTGTGTGACTCAGATTGAAGTCGTACCCTGAGCGCTCTGCGAGAGGACAAACTTCCTGATGAGTTTGTCTGTGGCCTGCGTGTATAGAGACAGGGCATAGCGCAGAGACTGCAGATCCGGACTCTTTTCCAGAAACGTTTTCTTCAGGCCCACACCCCCGGCGTGGAAGTATTGCTGTGTAACAGATGTGACATGACACGCTTATTGAGGATAACCGAATGGCAGATAGACGGCAGACACAGCGAGCTCTAAGCAGAGCGTGTAATGTGAGCGAGTGCGACTAAACTGCCTTGTAGCGTGCATCAGGGCTGTCAGTATGCAAGCAATGAAGAAGTAATTTAAAGATCTCTAAATGTGCGCCAAACCTGGCAGATGCAACAGTGATTAAGAGTCACATTTAAGGTGGGTTGATTAAGAATGGAGAATACTTCTTTTTTCTATTGATTTAAAGACAAGTCTCATGTATGATCACAGTGTCCATAGTAAGTAGGGAGATTCTATAATATGTGCTGCCTAAAAAACATGTGATCACCTCCTCATACCTTAATGGTGTCCAGCGCTAGCTCTATTACTGCACACTGCTTAGGAGTCAGAGCCTTGGCCTCCTCTCGGCCCATGTGTTCCTGCAGGACAGGGAGAGAGGAGTTATTCTGTACTGCTGACATTCAATAAACGCAATTTTTTAGACATGTTCTTGTTCCACTCATCTATTTTTAATCACCTTCAGCTTTGAAAGCTGTCCCAACTCCTTTGCAGCATTGAAGATCATCTGAGTTCCCTGTCGAGGAGAGACACAAAGACCAGGTGGCGCAGAGTGAGTGGATAAAAGAAACAAGTGGAGTTTTCTGAGATGTGCCAGTGAGGAAGATTTGCAAGGTGACAGGTGAGCATACTCCAAGTTTTATGCTGGTTTATGCACTTTAGGAACGTTGATTTGAGTGAAAATTACCTTCTAAACAAACAAAGCAAAAAGGTTACATCTTTGGAAAGTTCTCAACAGCAAGGAGGATTATAGTTTAAGTGCTTAAGTGTGCAGTCAGCAGTACTGCAGGGACTCATTGTCACGTAACGCTGCCTCTGGTGCACTGTGCTGCCATCTGAACTGAGTTTTTGAACTGATGCACTGTATCCATATAGAAAAAAGTGACAAAGGCTATGAAGAGTGAAGTTAAGATCCCTGTTTAAAAAAAGAAGAGTGTTTCTTCATGCTTAAAAAGGCTGCACATATACTTACAATCACCTATGAAAGGATGAACAAGAAAAACGGCAGGATAGATGGGTTAATGTACAAATCCAGGGTAACGCAGCAAACCAAAACACTAAAGAGGAAAAGGGTGAAAATATCCGGGGGGCGGCTGTCTTGTTTTTTAAACACGTACCGTCTGGTCAGTAAGGGTCGGAAGCACGATTGTTTTTTCCATCGTGTTCATCACCAGCTTCCACAGCTCCTTTAGCACTCTCTTCAGGACCGTTTTCTCACAGATCTTAGCAAACAGTGATAAGCTAAAACACAAAGAACACAGAATCTCTTAACACACACTATAACACTATAACAGCTTAAAACATGATTTCAGTCATGGGTGTAATTTCTTTTCATTCATTTTGATCATCAGATACAGCCACAGGGAAAAAATTGACATGACCCTTGTTTGAGACTTTTGGCTAGGGTTTTTCAAAATAAAAGTATCTATTTGTTTTTTTTTGTTAGCAGTGGCATTGTTGGACTTGGAGCAAAACTTTTTTTGGTTTCATGGCAATCCTTTTTTTTTCTATAAAATGCTTATTGTGCAAAATATTTTAATTTTTCATAGCAAAAGCAGCAACTGAAAATGTGGCCATTTAAAAAAAAAAAATTAAAATCAATAAAAAGTATCTTTTTCTGTTTTTCTAGGTAAGGTCAAGAAATCTCAACATTTGATCCCAACAACAACAAGTTGTTTTTTTAAACTTTATTGATGGTCCATGGAGAGACACTTACTTGCTGTCCAGGAAGTCCATGATGGGTTGCAGGACATTGTCAGCTTCCTGCACTACACTGCCATTTGCTGGGACAGTCTGACCTTTGACCTGGGCTAGGATGTCCCCCATTTGCCTCACGTTATCCTCGATCTGCGGCTGGAAACTATATCATCGTGTGGAAATATTAAAATGAAATGGACTCAAAAAATTATTCTTTGCCCCCACGAACATGATGGAATAATTCTGAATAAA
Organism: Neolamprologus brichardi; assembly: GCF_056152115.1. Taxonomy (NCBI): domain Eukaryota; kingdom Metazoa; phylum Chordata; class Actinopteri; order Cichliformes; family Cichlidae; genus Neolamprologus; species Neolamprologus brichardi. The sequence continues at coordinate 24,789,629 of NC_142121.1, forward strand.
ATGTAACTGAAAAAAAGAAAATCAAAAGATCATTTATTCAGATTATTAATCATTAAGGAAAATATACTTGGTATAAACCGAGTGTATACCAGCCAAGTACAGTTCATTTGACTATTTTCCATAAAATTTAACATTTTGTACTTATGTAACAAGATTACATGAAAGATTTAAATGTAATTGAATAACTTAAAATCAGCTTCTTTGGGCCACAAATATTTTTCTAAGTGTGTGTTAAAGCTACTGTGGTTTCAGGGTGACAAACAGACGCACACACCTGACAGCAAAGATGCGGCTGAGGTCATCCATGACGCTATTCAGTTTGTTCTGCAGCTCCTTCAGGAAGTCGCTGGCCTCCACATTGAGCTGGAAGAAGACAGATGTGTTGAGTGCAACAGCCGGGTCACATGAGAACAACCAAAATGACAACAGCCCGTTTGGAAACTCACATCTTTGCCTCCCATGGCCTCAAACATCTTCTCCAGCTGAACTCTGAGCTGCTGGATGTTATTGATTATGATACATGGCTGACGGGAGAAGGAGAAAAATCATTACACACACTTTTGTCTCTTTCACCCCCTCTCTCCATCCCCATCCTCTGTCTGCTCCTGGCTTTTTATTGTGATCAATCAAGGTTAGGCCTCAACTTTTTTATTGCCTTGTCTGTGAAAGCACTCTTTTGATGCAGGGTAGCAGAAGCAAGAGTTTTCAGTAATTAGTGCACCTCCGGGGGCTCCCAGTCTCTCTGGGAGTGCAGCCCACGTTTCCCCAACCTTATATCACATTCAGCTAATTACACAGCCCTAATTCACTTTGAGAGCTGCAACCTGGGCACAGCTATTACACTGAGGAACAGTTTATTATGTTCAAATTAATCAACTTGACCATTTACACCAATCAGTGTAGAACATAAAATGCAGTTCGAGCTCCACAGTTTTTCCAGGCTTACCACTTTCTCTTTCTTGACATGATTTGGAAAGTCCTTTGCTATGATGTCAGCATAAGACAGCAGGACATTGCCAATCGTCTAAAAAATAAAATAGTAATAGTTAGACATATATGACAGTGGGGAAACACTCTGTGAGAGATTTAGTTGGTGAAAGTCACCTTGGCAAATCTCTTCATGTAGTTTCCAACGATCTGAGGGTCAGGACACTCCAGTTTACGGATGATTTCAAAGCTCTGATTGAGCTGAGAGAACACGTCCACCACTGAGCAGGAGAACAGAGCGTGCTCTGACGTTACCTGGAACTGTTGATCAACAAGAAAGAGCAGGAGAAGTATTAGAAGCATCACATCACATTGACCTGAGCACTGACACTAACACAGACAGGGCTCGAATCCCTTGATGGCCACCAACGGGAGAAATTTACATCTGGAACAATGGAGCTGACTTTTTAAAAAAAGTTCTTCTAAAATCTTTTGGATCAGAGTGATCAAGGCGATCAGAGGGGCATGATGGGAAACAAGTCCCTCATTAACAGCCCGGCCATTAGCCAAGAAGTAAATAATGTTATGGTAAGCGCCGGAGCCTGGGGATCGTTTTTTTTGCTGACACAGGAAAGCAGAAGCCGCCTCTGGTGACAGTAATTGGACCCAAAGGATCCCCGACATATGAGCTGGGAGACTCTTCAGCTGCTTTGTATCGACTTTTTGGTGTGAGCCAGACTGAAGGTGTGAGATGCTTCATGGTACTTATGTGTGTGTGTGTGTGTGTGTGTGTATGTGTGCACTAACTGGTGCAGTGAGGCATTTTTTCACTTTGGTATTGAGTCAGTATCGAGCCATTATTGGCTCCCTTGAGGCATTCAACCCTTTCGTCTTAGTTTGGGATGCACTGAGTCGGAGAGATGATGAGAAATTCCAGAATTTGCATGAAAATTGCATGAATACATTTTTCGGGGGGATTTGCCTTCAGGTGATAGGCCTCATTTAAGTTTTTACTATGTATTCAGCTGCTGTCTCAACAGAATGTGATTGTTCAACATTTTCCTCCATAATTTTGTAGTTCCAAAAAAGTTTAACTATTCCTTAAAATGAGAAATAAGGCAGGCATAAAACTGCATCTCATAATGTTTGACATTTTGGGTGTAATCTTATGAAGTTTTATGCATATGTCAGTATTTAAAACAGATACATATGAGGATTTAACTACAGCAACACCTGAAAATCTGATAATACATAACCTAAGATCATGTCTGAAAACAGTTACCCCATCTTTTTTGTCCCTCTCGAGAGCCCCGTGGAGAAAATCTCTGGACACTTCCTCATTCTCATCCAACCACATGATGACAAATGGCTCAAACCAGCTGCACAACACAGAATGACAAAGGGCAACATAAATCTTTATGCCACGGTGGTAAATGTTTCAGGAAAAGCATGCGGTGCTATAGAAAAGTACTCACGCTGGATATTCAGGTACGTGCTTCTGGAAAGTGGGAAGTTCTTTGCAGTACTCATTATAGAGCCACTTCACCTTGAAGTGCAAATTCATATAATCTGCACTTTTGCACAGGCGTTGCTTCTCATGCTCTGAATATCAAAGTGGAAGAACGGGTGAGGAAAATTACACGCAAAATTTCCAAAATAAAAAAAGCCCATCACTCCCATCTCATCACCCTGAACACTTACCCTCCATAGCGTACTTCATATCTTGTGCAAACATGTTCCACATGACTTCAGCGCTGATCTTGCCCACATTGAGTTCCTGGGGAAACCTGAAGGAGACATCACAGTACTCAGGACTAAATCCAGCTCCATATTCAGTATTGGTGCTGTATTATTTAACAAGACAGCCCAGGCTCTTTCTTGTGTAACTCCATCAGTGCTTTCACAGCATGTTTTCAGCTGCCAGCAGAGAGAAATCCACCACAGAGAGAATATGAAATTATCAAGATACTATTATTCTCAGTTTTCTTCCTCCAAAAAAAGCTATGGGTTTGTTTAAATTTGTACTAAAACATTAAAAATACACAACCAGCAAAGCTGCAGGAGTTATTTTATGAACATAAACTAAGGGACTGCTGCAAGCACAGTTACATAATAGAGTTGATACTGTACAGCTGTTTGATTTCTTAGACATTGTGCCCTCTTTGGATTTTGTGCTGAAAGGATGCTATTTGTGTCTCATAACAACTTCTGTTTCCCTTTTTGTTCCTTTTTCACACACCCACCACCCATTAAATAATAAAGCCTTTCATAGACTAGTCAGTCCTTACAAGAATCTTTGGACTCAGACGAAAACAATTATGCATCGTGTAGACTGCCTTTCATAAACTAGCCTTGATATTTCAGCATTGCCTGTGTATAATAACTACAAATCTTATAAGCACACACTCACTGATTAAGGCAAGGAGTGTACGAGTTTTTGTCCTCCTCTATGATGGACACAATAAGGGTGATGAGTTTCGACCAGAAGTCCAGGTTCTTGACGCTGGGACCCTGCTCATCTGGAGGGACAGCTTTTGACTGAAATGAGAAAGGTTTCTTTCACTGTAAAGGCCCTAAAACTGCAACAGCAGCATCTATACACAAAAACAGAGGCACACTCACAGGATCTGTCTGATATTCCCTGTTGTAGAGGTCATGGCAGTTGTTGAAAATGTATTCGTAGGTGGAGTTGAGACAGGCTTTTACACAATCCTTAACCACCTGACTTGCCCTTGGGGGACTCTGCAGCTCCTGGACCTGAAAACAAATATTAAAGAGCATATTGCTGAACTGAAAACACCTCAAAGCATTTACCAGGCACACACAGCGTCATCAGGAGGGTTTTCTCACTGGGAATTTAACCGTAAACTCACTGAGCTGCATAAATGGCACCCGTGTACAGTAGCAGCCACACAAAAACGAGCACACACACACATATTACAGTGCTTCATGCTAATAGCTTAAGTTTATGTAGGGTTATGCTGATGAGGCTGATTCTCAGTTTGTGCCTCAGGCTGCTTCTAGAAAGTACTGACATTTTTCTAACGTGTTTAGAAGGAAAAAAAGAGAAAAGAAAAAAGAAAAGAAAATTCTTACCTTCATCCTAAAAAAAGTGATACTAGTCAAAAGGTCAACAGTAGACTTGAGGTCTTGCAGTCTTTCGGGACTGCTGGCAGGGAAGTTATTCTGAAAATGCAAACAGAACAAATTAAAAAATATAACATGTCAAAGTAGCTTAAAAGCATGCTTTTCTTATTTAAACAAGGCATGCACTCAGAAAATCAGGAGTAAGAGACTGACAAACAGGAACACTTGTGATACTATGTAAGCTGCGTGTAATTAAGAAAGAAACTGTTCAGCACATTTTCGAAAAGAAATAAGAGAAGTAATTACCCGATACATGGACAAGTCAATTCTCAGGGAGTTGTGCAGCTGATCCAGCAGTTTGACAAACCTCTCCTTCTACAGAGGAAAAGATGCAGAAAAAAAAATGCAAGAACGTAACACGACTGGAGGATTATTTGCAACCATTTGACTAAACAAAGTTAAGATGGATCTGATGATGTTCAGCTTATTACAAGTTTAACAAAGTAGGCAGCGACACATTTAACGTCCTTTTTTAGGCTGTTTAAGTGAGATACTATCTTATTTCTCATAGGATTTTTAAATTATCATATAATTCCTCTTACACTATACACTCACTGGCCACTTTGTTAGGTACACCTGTTCAACTGCTTGTTAACCCAAATATCTAATCAGCCAATACTACTGGGATTTTCCCACACAACCATCTCCAGGGTGTACAGAGAATGGTATAAAAGCAGTTTTCTGGATGAAAACGCCTTACTGATCCCAGAAGTTGGAGGGGAATGAGCAGCCCGCTTTGAGTTGGTAGGAAGGCCACAGTGACTCAAATAAACAAATTTTCCACAGAAAAGCATGTCTGAAAACACAACATGTTGAGCCTCGAAGCAGATGGGTTGCGGCAGCAGAAGATCACATCGGGTGGCTCTCCTGTCAGCTACGAACAGGAAACTGAAACTACAGTTCACACAAACTCACCAAAATTGGACAATCAGAGGCTGAAAAAACACTGTCTGGTCTGATGAGACCTTATTTCTGCTGCAACATTCAGATGGTAGTGTCAGAATTTGGTGAAAACAACATGAAAGCATGGATCCATCCTGCCTTTATCAACGGTTTGGGCTGTTGGTGGAGGTGTAATGGTGTGGGTGACATTTTCTTGGTACACTCTGGCGTCCTCCTGCCAACTGAATTTCATTTAAACACCACAGCCTATCCAAGTACTGTTGCTCAGCATAACCATCCTTTTCTAACTGTGCACCGTGTCGCAAAGCTCAGATCATCTCAAACTGGTTTCTTAACATGATAATGAGTTCACTGCACTCAGATGGCTTCCACAGTCAACAGATAGCATCATTATTATGTATGGACCAAAATCTCTGAGGAATGTTGCCAGTACACTGCTGAATTTGTGCCATGACAAATTAAAGCAGTTCTGAAGGCAAAACAATGTTAAAACTGGTGCTAGCAAGGTGTACCTAATAAATTGTCCCATGTGCGTATAGTCACATATAAGAAAGGACAAAATCTTTCAGGGACTCACTCCAAAGTTTGATGCAGCAAATCTGTCTGAGGCTGAAACATTGTTGGAGGACTGGGTAGTGTGGGCGTAGTAAGCATTGATGTTGGCAAGTAGTGTGCTCATCACGGCTGGCACTCCTGGGCACATGTACTTCGATGACAAGCAGGCAAAGTGGCTGTGGGGTGGATGTGGCAAAAAGGCAAAGATTTAGTACATTTACTTCTCATCTCATCTCATATTCCTGCATTGCACGGTAAGAAAATACACTGTGTGGTCAAGATTTAGATGCACTGTGTGCTTCATGAAACCATTTATTAGCACGTCAGCGCTTCATGTTTCAAACATTTAAATTTGGCTCCCGTGGATCTGTTTGGGATACTAACGTCATGGCCTGGTAGATGGACTCCACTCCGTATCTCATGGCAAACTCATCAACGATCTCCTGAGCCGTTTCATCAAAGTACACCTTCCAGGCATCATCTCCTTTGGCGTCAGGAATCTTTACCACACCGCCGTTTTGCTCCTCAGTTGTGTACTGGAACAAATGCTGAACACATACAAAGAGGAAGTAAGGGCGATTTTATGTACTAAGCTATAAAAACGTTTACATTATCACTGGCAGTTAAATAGCAATTAGCAGGATAAAATGATAGTATTAAACCTAAATGTGCCCATTTATGTCTGTGTAAACTGTGTGACATCCACAAGTAAACTGACTGGATCTGATATAATAAATAATTAAAATATTCCGAAAAGACCTCCTAAGACCCGAACTCTTCCACGGTATGCATTTTTAATTTCTCTTTGATATTTAGTCATATTGGGGCCCGATGAATGTAAAAACAAAGAATTACCAGATTTTTTTTTTAACCTTATTTTTGTTTTTAAGAAAAATAAGAGCCAAATATGAGGATATTCGTTTAAAATTTTGATAGAACAGTAGCAGTATAATGTCCTCGTAAGTGGATATCAGGCCCTTGTAGAGCAAAATTGAGTATTTTGGTCTAAATAACCCAAAATATGATGTCCACATATGTGGACGCCAAGTCCTAGGAGGTTAAAGGATTTCCACCACATGTCTGTGCAGACTGACCTCATGCAGACAGGTGTACTGGACATGGTAAGGAGCCACCGTCTCCTCTCCTTTGATCTCCACACTTATGTGCATCCGAATTGCTCCAGACACAGCAGACTTATCTGTTCTCTTGTCTGTCACGAGAAAGTAAGAAATGTCCCCTTAGTTGGTGAAAATTTCTCCTATCTACAACAGACAAGCACTTCAATTATCTGTTATTTCTTACTGACTTGTTGATCTTCTCATTCATCTCTAACTCACTATCCCCTTTTCAGCCTCTTCTCCTGTCCCACAAAAACTCACCTAGGTTGTACCAGACGTCCATCTCCCCGCTCAGAGTGCGGACTTCGATGATGGTTTGACCCAGGAAGTCATCGCTCTCACGTTTGAACCTCTGTTTCACGCGAGACTTGATGTCATCGTCTTCATCCCACACACGGACCTTGATGCGGTCAGATGAGTTGTGGCATTCACTGGATGAAGAAGGGGGACAAACGGGTGGAAAACATAAAAAGTTGACAACTGTAATACAGAAAGGGTGGGGGAAATTAGTCCAAATAAACTACAACTACTGCGTGGGCCTTAGACATAAAAACAAACCATAAAAATTTAATTTTCAACAACTTTTAATAAGATATCATTTGCATTTCAAACTTTTATGATAGGCTTTTTAGTGGACTCACAAGTGGAAGCTCTCTTCCCACACAGGGTTGAGGTTACCATAGATGGTCTTTGTCCTCTTCTTGGTTTTTCCAACTTGAACAGTTACATAAGGGTCGCTGGAGCCTGTTTTGTCTTTAGCCTGAAGGCCCTGGGCACACGCCACTGAGCAAGAGGCGAGAGAGAAAGGTAAATGTATAAAAACATATTTTCAACTCTCTTACAAAAGAAAGAAAAAGAAAATACAGCTTTTGAAAATAAAAATCAAACTTGCATCTATGGGCTTTACATCTCCAAACATGTGTCCCACTATCCTTCAACAATTATTTCAGGTAAATATATAAATGTATATTCAATTGTACCTGTGATGCTGATTTTAGCTGACCATTTGGAAGTCCCATCAAGCACACTTTGCTTGATCTGTTTCATTTGCGTGCCATGCATTGCTTTGTCGAGGGCAAACACTTCCTGGATTAGCTCGAAGATCTCTGGCTTATTCCTCTCTCTGATCTTCATGCGATCCTTTAGGACCATGATGATGTTCTGGGTCCGGTCCTCTGCGCCATGCTTGGAGCTCTTCTCTGCAGCTCCTGAATAGACAGGAAAAAAAATGAATGAAGGGATGCACAACGAATAGCTGATAGTGTGAATATGTTGGGAAGGGAATATATCTGAGTCACTGCAATATATTTCCTTAAAACTGGGCACCAAGTTAAGATAGCATCAGATCAATTTAGAAAGACGTTTCTTGGCCAGGAGTCAAAGCCCTAAATTCCCTCAAACAATGACAGAGACTGACTCCACTTAACCATTGATCTACTCGGGAAAAACAAGATAGTCAAGTAACTGTAAAAAGATCAACACATGTTTCCAGGATCAAGATCTTACAAGAATCTTTGGACTCGGAAGAAATTAATTATGCATCACCTAGACTGACTCTAAGATGAGGATGGGAACAGGATAAGTCACTCTTTGTGAAACTAAATTAGACAAAGCAGTATGGATGCAAAGCCTATGGGTAGAAGGGAGAGCGAAAAAGGGCAGGAGTATGACAGCACATTACTCAGGAGATAAATTGGAAAGGAAGAGGGAGGAGAATGTGAGAGTGGACAGAGGACAAGAATAATGGGATGTCAATCGGGCAGAAGGATACACAGGAGGAGCTAAAACAGTTTGGGTGTGTGCAGATGCGCAATAGAAAGATGTGTATGTTTTATGCCTGTCCGCACAAGTGCCAAAATCTGTGTGGCCTTACTCTGCAGACAGTCGGCATTCAGCAGATCCTGGCACTTTTCGTGGCATTTGACACCGCACTCTGAGCAGCGCATGCCTTGACGTGCGATGCCCCAGAGTAGTCCCTCACATTCATAGCAATAGGTGGGAGTGGTGGCTGTCCACACCTCAAAGTTGTGTGGTGTAGTGGAGGAGATGGGGTAGATCAGAGCCTGCAGGGTCTTTTTATAAACATGAATCTTCTGCAAGTGCCACACAGAAAAGAAACATACGTTTAAGTCCAGCTATTTATTAAATTCTGAAGGTCCTGAAAAAAAACTGACAAAGAAACATGTAGAGGAAAACCCACCAGCTCCTCATTGCCGAGAGTAGTGGAGGCCATGGCTGAGGTGATTCCAGCTTTACGTGAGTTCTGCACCAGAGACTGAGGAGGAGATGGCAAACAAAAAAATGTTTTCAAGTGTGCAGCAACTGCATAGATCCTAATATTTGACTTCTTTGATGAATAAAATACACTCACCATCGCCTAAAGATATCAGGCAATGATTAAACACAGGAGCAGGGTGGAAGGAGACAAAAACAGATGTGAGCAAAGTTAGGGATATTAAAACAGTGAGCTATCAGAATCTAAATGATCTGTGTGTGTACAAGTATGTTTCCTAAACTCTTATTTACTGCTATGCAGCATTTATCAGCAAATCAAGCACAGCAATCAAACTGGCTACAGGTGGAGTAAATTTACTTTTGATTATAAAAAGAGGTGAACTAGAAAAGTAGAAGTTCAATCATGCATAAGGTAAGAGGAAGAAAAACTAACTACAACGCAAAATAAAAGACAGTGAATCAATGACAGAGGAAAGATCGTAGACAAAAATCAATTGTGTCTACACAAAAATGATTCTTAGTGTGGGGTTTATTACATGTGTGTGTCTGCGTGTTTGTGCACGTGTGTGTTAATGTTCTCACCAGATCTCTGACTAGAGGAATGGCTTTTCTCTTACGAAGGTCGGGCATGCTGTCAATACTGTATAGTGCACCTCCCATTCTGTAAGTTAAACAATAAACAGTAAAATTTTTATGCATATAATCATCAGTATTTATATTTTAATAATCAAAATCCTTTACTATAAATTTGCGATTTGGAACAAAGAGGGTGATGGATTTATCTCAGTCCCTTTTAATGCTCAGTCAAGGACTTCTCAAGGACTTGATTGGGGAGTTTAATTACAGCGGCTGCTTGTATAAAATAGTGGGCATGACACTCCACACACCTCGCATTAACTGCTGGGTTTCTAATTGGCTAAAGTAGCATTTCTTCAGCATGAAGCTTCAGTTGAGCTCTGATGTCTCCCTCATCTACAAACGACCTGCCAGCCAAGTCGGGGCAGCCCAGAGCTGTTCAGTGCTTACTGGCTTAATGCCACAAGCTGAACGAGCCTCAATAAAACAGAACAAAACATTTCTGGGCTAAAAAAAAGGATTGTCAATCTAAAACGCTAAAGGATTCTTTCACCAATGAACTGAGGATAACTTTAATTGTACTTGAGGTAACACTTTGTCATACTTCCCAAGTAATTAAATGGAATTTTAATGTACTTTACTTGAAATGACAAAATAATTATATTTACCTACAAATACTTAAAGGGTAAATTTACTAGAATAACAGGGCTAACATGTCAGGAAACAAAGAAACAATTATATTGTGAGTAAATTTAAGTAGTGTGTAAGAAAATTTACAGGAAAAGAGACAAATTATTCTGTTAGTAATTTTTATTACTGCATAATTTTTTGGTAATTTTGTGGAAAAATAAACAATATTTGCCAATGTACTGTACATTTCAGGGTTCAGACAGTGTTAATGTTATGGAGTGGCTTCACTTTAATGTCTAGGTATTTCAAAGGAAAGGAAACAGTTATTACCTGTAAAAAGTTATATAATATTTCAAATTTCTCATGTACTTTGTAAAATTGCTGATATATTATTTGACCTAACTGAAACACTGTCTGATGTAACGTCATGTAAGAGAACATAAACGACTCACCCTCCTTTACCAAACCACAGCGAGTTGGACGTCTCTCCTCGAGCCTGAGAGAGAAAGAGGAGGAATGTCAAAGAAGAAAAAAGACATCTGAAGTTTGTCCCTACAGGGTTTTCTTTTCCTTTAATATGCTGCATGAATACAGCTGCATCACCATAATGAAAGTTATCTGATTATGAAAGTGCTCAATTAAACTCTTCACATTTAAACCCCATCCCATTTTGAATTATTGTATCACTGTTTGAAGGAGGGCGGGTCAGAGAAATTACAGAGTTAGTGTGCTCTTTGTACAGCTTTGAAACAAAGATAATGGCATTTACAAAGGCATTTACTCTATAGGCAGCAGAATTTAGAACCAAAAGAACCACTTATTCAATAAATAACTATGGATTATGGAGCTATGCAAAGTACTCTTATTTATGTAAACTTTCAATTCAAAGGTGTTTCTGGAAAGCCAATTAATTTATGTCACATATGCAAACTGCTCAGCTCTTGAAAGATACACCAAAAAAAGGTCAAATTGTTGAGAAAAATGAATGAACGAAGCGAAGGTGGCTGTTTATATAGATATGCAGCAGGACGCATTTCCTTCTGTCTTTCAAGCAACACGTTCAGGCTGTACCTACCTGTCAGCATGCTCCAATGATGGCCGAGCAAAGTGCATGTGAGTGTCACTATGGCAATGACATGAAACTGGAAAGAAAACAAAGCGTGTTGGCACAAACAAACAAAAAAAATCAAAATAAAGAGAGGGGAAGGAAGCCAAATGTACAAAAACATAATGCAACACACATCAAAATAAACATTGAAGCAAGTGATTATTTCTCTGCACAACTGAATTCAAACGCAATGAACAGCAACATAATATATAAATAAAATATGCAAGTGAAAACCGACCAAGCAAAACTTAATGTATCTGGCTAGGCCATGCAGTTCTTGTCAAGCAGTGGTGTGGAGCTGCACCCAGGCTAAAATATGAAGTTTGCTCCCTGCCAAGTATTTTTATTTTTAAGTAAGCCAAAAAGGTATCAATTATAGAATATGAAACACATTAAGTCTGCATAAAACTCTATCAAAACAGAACTCAAGAAGGTAGTGTATGTACCCTGTCTCTGCACATAAATAATGCATAGCGCATACATATTTCAAAGACCTGGTAGACACTTTAGAGTCCCTGGAACTGAGGTGTATTTTTGATATCACTGGGTGGAGCTGAATCAGGCACACAGCTCAGTTGAGTGGACTGTTGCAGTGAGGCTGGAAGGGTGTGGCTCGGCCAGAGCTGAGACTGGGAGTAAATGGTGCACTTACCTCCCGGAGTTGTTCTAAGACCTTGTTGTAGAGTCTGTGCCAGTTCTCTTTGGCTCTAACTGCTGGATCAACTGGCTCTTTGGGCTCCTCTGTTACTGGAGGACTAAAAGAAAAAACAACAACATTTTTTGGACTTTTTTCCGCTGAAAAAAGGTTGTTTTCAGCTGAATTTTTTGTTGATTCCGTGAATTGATCTTATTTCCATTCAACCTTCAATCCTACCTCTCAGGTGGCATCTCTTTTTCCTCATCTGGGGTCACGGGTCTGCTTTCTTCAAAATTCTCCTCTTTCTGCTCAATGGGAATCATCTCTTCATTCTGTGCGGGAGGAGTTCTGGCCTCCTTCTCCAGCATTGTTTCCTGCTCTAGCCATTGTTCCTCCTCAACCATGGGAGCCTGGTCTTCAAATGACATTGACTGGGTCGCCGGATCATTGAGATTAGATGGGGTTTGCTCAGATGAAGGGCCCATTGCTTTGGAAGGGGGCTGGGACGCAGCAGGGGCTGAGTTAGCCAAAGTGGCTGGGTGAGATGGAGGGACAGAGTTAGCTGCAGCAGAATGGTTTTGCTGAGATACAGCTGAAGGTGAAGGGTGAGACTGAGCTGGCTGGGCTGTGGGGACAGAAGACAGGAAACTGGAAGCCAATCCTGTGACAGCAGCTGTTAGAGGTTTGGCCATGGAGAAGAAGGACGTGGCAGAAGGAGCTGGCTGCGGCTGGGGTTGTGTTTGGGTCTGGGGTTGTTTGGGCGGTTGGGCTGTTTGTTGACCAGAAGGGGGCTGTGTTGTTGGTGCCATACCAGCAGAATGAGCCTGGTTGGACTGGTTAGAGGGTTGAGCAGGAGGCTGCTGTTGGTGCAGGGAGTTTTGCTTCTCTAGAGGGGGCCTGGAGTTGGGTACATCAAGTGCTGGAGGGGCAGTTGAGGTTGGAGTGGGAGTGAAGGGAGGTTCCATGTCCTCACTGAGGGTCCCATCCAAATTGTACAAATCCTCATCATCATACATCATCTCTTCATCCTCATAGAGGCCTTCCTCTTCTCCTTCATACAACAGTCCTCCGTCATCCTCCTCATACAGAGCAGCCTCTTCTCCTCCATCTTTGCTGTAGCCACCTTCATCGCTGTACGCCCCCTGAGTCTCATCAGGGTCCCAGTCTGGAGAGCCTTTACTATAGCTAACGGAGGAGTGACAGGAATGGTAGGAGTCATTCTCATCGTAAAGGTCCCTCTCCCCGTACTCACCACCATAGTCTTCCTCGCTCAGCTGACTGCTGCATCGGCTGAGCTCTGCAGATGATGCATAGCTCCCAGTGGGACTGGAGGGAAGAGAAGAGAAGAGAAGAGAAGAGAAGAGAAGAGAAGAGAAGAGAAGAGAAGAGAAGAGAAGAGAAGAGAAGAGAAGAGAAGAGAAGAGAAGAGAAGAGAAGAGAAGAGAAAAATATAAAAATGCAAGACAGCATTGCCTGGAGAGTACCCAAGGTACTAAGAAAAGGTTGAGAGTTTTATAATAAACATACATACACTTTAATTTATGCTATTATTACATGTATATTAGTGAGTATCTAGGCATATTTAGAATAAATGGTTTACCATCCCTCTATGAACTATTATCTTAAAAATGCTTATAGAGCACTGTATTAGAGCCCTTTATGGCCGATACACTGCTAGACAGCTCAACAAAATACCTTTTCTACATGTCTTGAGGCCGCCTGAAATAATGCTGATGGCTAATCAATGAAAAGCACCAGGGATACAAGAGTACCAGACAAGTAGCAAGAAATAGAGCAGAACAGAAAGGTAAGAGGCCCAGAGAAAGCTGACAAAGGAAAAAAGAAAAAAGCATCAAGAAATGCAACAAACGGGGAAAACTTATTCATGCTATTTGATGAATGGGGTTATTAAAAACAAAATAGAGGCACAGAAAAGAAAAAGGATGAATGAGGGAGAGGCAGGCGGTGTAGATAGGAGGGATGGTGAGCACGGTGACAAAACAGAAGTGCAGAGAGGGAGCGAGTGCAGAGAGCTGAGAGGAAGAGATGAAGAAGGATGTGCGGGGATGTGAGGAGGTTGCCCTGTCCAATACACTCACAGAGACAGCTAATCTTATGTGCAGTATTGACCATGAGATTGCCACCTGAATAATTCATAAGGCAGAGCGTGGATGAATGTATATTTTCATTCTAACTCTGTGGAAGATATGTAAATGTTGAGAGGTCTAACAGTGTTGTAAACAACTCTGAAACTCTGTCTGAAAAAAACAATGAAAGGCTTGCATGTGCACCAAAGACACTGCACAATTTCATTAACTGTACTGAGTCATTAACAGGACTTTCTGACTTGTCACAGCAGGAAAAGCACAGGCGGACATGAATTAATGAATGGTTCATGGCTGATTTCCCCTTAGGTGCCAGGTATTGTTCATACAGGCCATTATCATATTGTCGTGGCTTATTGAGGCACCTGGAAAAATACTTTTTTTTAATATCCCCTGTGCCTTTTCTTACTATAGAAGATCAAAACATCTGCGACAAAATTGGTTATAGCTGAACTAAACATCACATCTAATCTGCCAGCCATGGTACTGTTGGGACAGACACGCCTACACCAAAGCAGAAACACACCTGACAGTCCTCTGATGGTGGTAGTCGAGGTCATGGCTGTTGCCAGAGCGAGGGTAAGAGAAGCTTCTGGAGTTGCGGTGCTGGTGGCTGATAGGATACTGGTGGACAGAGGCGTTGGGTTGGGATGTGCTGTAGTAGGGAGGGGGGATGCTGTTACTGGTTTCACTGCGGTAGTCGCTGTCTCTGTCGTCCACAGCACTATCTGGGTCTTCATCTACAGAGGAGCACACACATTCATAGCAAGAAAAAAAAAACTTCACAATTTGCTGTAGCCGGAAGAAGAAATTCAGAATAATTTACCATGAAAATAATGAAACCGTCATGTGGTATAGAGATAAGAGGTTCTAATCAGCACTAAACCAATTTTTTACACTATGGTAATTACAGATAATAAAGATGAGCCGCTGAACCCCAGCTACACCCATAAACTGCAGGCCATTCAAAGTGAAGTGAAACATGAAGCACACGACAAATATCCGCGTGTTCCCTCTCACCCTCATCGTCATAGCTGAATGTAAATCTACGCCGCTTGCTGAGGGGACGCTTTACTTTTCTGTGGTGTCCATAGATTGGATTAGATTAAAAATCCCAGAGGGAAGTGATGCAGACTTGAACAGTGCTGAAGCAGTCGAAAGAGAAACCAGCTATCTATTAATCATTCATCATTATCCATCATCTTTTGCACTCTGAAAGCCACTGATGGAGGCAGCCGCTGCACCGCTCGCACCTTCATCTTCATCCGCCTGGGCATGTAAAAACACTAATTAAAGGCATCAAACTTCGTGTCCCCCACGTGTGCCCCCGTCTCTCTCGCTCTTTGCCTGTTTCTCCCCTCTCCATCAGCTCAGCATCCATCATCACACCCCACTCCCTGCTTTTTCCTTTTTTTAAATCTGAGTGAAGAGAGATGAATCGCTGCAGTTGTGTGGGTGAGTCTGAAAGGCACTTATATAACACCATCTGCTAATCACAGTGAGAGAGAAAGCTATAGTCAGGAAGGAAGCAAGACAAAGGACACTTTTTGTGTAGATTTGAATGTCTGGACAATGAGATGCTGAATTTTTTTTTCTTTCAATCACTGTATGAAATAAATAAATAAACAAGTAACTGATGTTAAAAGTTCAGTTCATCCAAATTACTTGAAATAATATGTAAACTTTTTTGTCATTGAAGTCATTTTTGTTTACCAGCATGGCCGTAGAGGTCTGTTTATTACCTGCAGTAACAAGTAACACTGCTACTGGAAGTAGATATTCGTTTGTACTGCTGTGACTACCACAAATGGAATTTAATATAGCCACACAGCTTTCAGAGGTGGCTGAAATCACAATCACTCCAACGCAGTTCACCCGATATATACAACTACAAGAAAACGACCTCAAATTGAAGCTCAAAGTCAGCGCTCCATCGATCATATTGCTTGATTTCAAACCTAATGATGGATTGCAGAGTCAAAGCAATTTAGAAAGTGTGAGTGTATGTACACTTACTTTGTTGGTCTCCCCACAGACTCCAGTTACCTGCAGGGAAACAGGAGGGAGTCAGTATTGATTATGAATTATACCGGTGTTAAAACGTAAACATGATTCCATGCCATTAAACACTTCAAATTTCCAAGATGGAGGTGGTGAATGGAAAGCCTTTCCAGACAGCTGGCTCAGCAAGCCTTGCAGACGGAGTTAATGGTCGAAACACAGAGGATTCTGGAGGAGCTCGCCTCTGGATATCTGATAACGCTATCGATCTCTTTACAGTGCAGATATCCGGGCCCTTTTCCCCATCTTATGCTCAACAACCCTCGTGTGGTTATACGCACCATGCACATGCTGATCTTAAACTAATTACATCTCTGAAGCTAGACACATAATTCTCCTGTTAAGCACAAACTGATTTGTAAAAACAGCGACGGGTTACTTACAGCACTGGGTTCCTGGCACACGCAGAGGGCGTTCCTGTTCCTCCTGGTATGAGTACTGGAGCCGAGACCATGAGGATAATTGAAAAATAATGAAACAGAAGTGGAGAAAATGTTGGATTTCATCTCGTAAACTGCAAAATATTCCCCCAATTAATCATGTTGGCTTGTTCCTAAAAAGTACGGATGTGCCGTAGGGATATTAAATCAAACTGGGTAGCTTACATCTTGGTCCCTCATGGCATTGAGCTGCTCCAGTTTTTTGGCCCAGTACCGTGCTTCATCCTCTGGGATATCTGCAAACAACCAGCGAGAAAGGCTCACTTACAAACACAGCAAAAACAGAGCTTCTCCTAAATAAGCACTTAAAATAGTTTTTCACAGGACTGTCTGCATAAGAACTGTTTTGTTCTATGTCACAAATGAAAGGCGACCCAAATGAAGACAAAGTATTGTATAACAAGCCATCCGTAAATATTTTTGACCCAGATTGGAAACTTTGGTCTAACTAGGATACAGTGACATTGAAAATTGCCCTCCTCCACTTACAGGTCTAAAGCCAAGTACCTATAAATAGGTCATGTCCACAAACTGTGGAGTCAGGTGTGCAATACTGACTACAGGAAGGGAAAACTGCATGAAAATGACACCTAATCAATGCTAAGTGGAACACAGCATGATCACCGAGAAAAGAAGTGCACAAACACTGCCCTCCATGACACACATCTGCACACAACGTCCTCTCAAACATAGAATTGAAAAGTAGGTCAGCTTAATTAATCAGTCAGAAATTATTGGTCCTCATTTATCACTGTTTGCTGTGAAAATGTACCAACAGACATCATTTATTTGCTCCATATCCCCCTGGTTGCCAACAGGATTGATGACTTCCTGTAATTTCAAATTCTCATTTTTTCCCACCAACTGACAGTTTCTGGTTTTGATGTGAATATTGATTTCTCACCTAGAGGCAGTTCGAAGCGCGTATCGAGTAAAACCAGGTGGAGGGTGGGATCTTTGGTGCCACAGATCTCATTATCAGCCATGATGACCTGAGAGTCCAGCGTGAGCCACTCCCCTGGACCTTCCTGCATTACACAAACATAAAACCGAGTGAAGAGTCCTCAACCACCACTTGACAGCTATTTCTAAAGTTGTGATCGTGGTTAGTGTCAAACCTCATTGGACTGCCGGATGCTGTGAAGTGGAATCCACACAGTGCCAACCATGGTGTCCCAGATTAATCCTTTGTTCCACACCTCTACTGTCAGACCCAGGTCCAGGCGGTTAATTTCACTGTGAAGACAAAGAAAATTCAAGTCCAAAATCCAGACAAAGAGTTTGACTATTGCATGCGTCTATAGACTTTAAGAGCATTAAAGAGACTAAAGCTGTACTTTTTCATTAGGAACATATGATTAGCTTATAAAATGCAAAACATTGTAACAGATTTAAAAAAAAACCTGTGTTAGTAGATTAAATGGCACAGTTGTGTAACTATAAATTAGTACACTTTCACATTGTTTCACATATCAGTGTCAAATAAAATATTTTTCCTGCGTAACAACTATTATTATACACTCACTAGCCACTTTTTTAAAGGTATGACTGATATACTTGAGCACCACACAGTTGCTGCTGATTTGCCAGCTGCACACAGATGATGTAAATCTCCTGTTCCAGAGACCTAGTGACTGTGCAGGTCACTGAAGGACAGTGAACTCACTGTCATGTTCAAGAAACCAGTTTGAGATGATTTGAGCTTTGCAACATTGTGCGTTATCCTGCTGGAAGCAGCCATCAGAGGATGGGTATACTATGGTCATAAAAGGATGGACCTGACCAGCAACAATACACAGGTAGCCTGTGGAGTTTAAACAATGCTCAGTTGGTACTAACGGACCCAAAACTGTGCTAATAAAATATGCCCCACACCATTGCGCTACTATCATGAGCCTAAACTGAAATTGAGACTATTACAGCACAAGGCAACATTTTTCCAATTTTCTGTTGTCAGGTTTTGACGAGCTTGTGTGAATCATCTTTTTTCTTTTTAGGATCATTCTCTGAAAACCCTATAGATGCTTGTGTGGGAAAATCCCAGTGGATCAGCAGTTTGTGAAATATTCACACCAGCCCTTCTGACACCAACAGACCACTTTCATGCCACTTTCAAAGTCTCTTAAGTCACCTTTCTCACCCATTCTCATGCTCAGTTTGAACATCAGCAGGTCATATTGATCATGTCTACATGCCTCAGTGTATTGAGTTACTGCCATGTGATGGGCTGATTCAATATTTGTGTCAATAAGCAGTTCAGCAGGTGTACTGAATAAAGCAGCCAGTGAGTGTAGGTCTACAATTTATACTTACTATAAGTCTATTTTGCCATGAACACTTAAGAATTTTTAAATTCTAGTGTACTGGATGACCTTTGCTTTGTTTTACAAGTAGTTTTACTTAAGTAATGAATCTGAATACTTTTCCCACATTAAACAAACACAAGTAATTACTTTTGGGCTCTGCTATGACAAATTTAAAACATGTTCCTTTGGGATGTGAGAATGAACCATAAAACATTTACAAGACAGCAGGACAGAAAAAAAGAGTGAGAGTGAGGCATAAAAAGGGGGAGGGAGGGTAAGAATGTGATGAAGGCAGTGGAGGAGGTGATTGTATCGCATGCCTGGAGGGAGAAATCGGGAACTTTAATTAAGAAATGGAGGGAGTGGATTTCCCATCTCGGTGGTGACTCCTTTTAAGAAAAGTGCCTGTTTGATTCATGGTGGTGACTAAGGGGGCACAGTCATTTAAAGACGGTTTGAGTGAGGGCATGAGGCACTCTCTGCAGCCCAAACATTACATAACGCAGCTTCACTGATGCAACCCCAGCACACCACTCAACGCCTCCGACCATCATACAGATGCACAGGACGCCGCAGTAATCCTGCCTGCTGCATCCCACATGCTAAGTGATTCTCACCATTTATCACCCATATGCTGCCACTCTGTCAGTACCACGCTGGATCACTCTATATGAAAAATACTCAGTGTTGTGTAATATTTTATTGGCTGAAACCACCAATTACATCCTTAGTAAAATAAGACAAAACAAACGAATTTTAAAGTGAATAAAGACTGTTAATGCAAGCTGTGAATATGATGGGTGCTGGGGTAACTATAAAATACAGAGAGGCTGAAAAAATGAATAACAAAGAGATGTGTTTAGAGGAAATGACAGAGAAGAGGAGAGGAGAGAGGGGCTGGGAAGGAGCCAAGGTTGAGAATAAGGATGAGATGGGCAGAAGTATCGAGGGAGAGCAGATGAAAAAGAGCATGAGGCACTTGTAGGCAGAGAGGAAGAGATATTTGAAACAATACAGGGATAAAGGGCACTTGGGATGGACTGAAAAAATGGAGAGGGCTGGAGAAAAGCTGAGATTTAAAAAAAAAACATCATGAAAGCACTCAAGTAGCTGGAGTTGAGAGTGTGATGGGAGAATGGAAAGAGAATGCAGTTAGAGAGAGGAGAGTACAGAAGGAGAAAGAGAGGAAGCTTTGTCAGAAGATGACAAAGGACTCACAACATGAAGTCTTGCTCCCAGCTGGGCAGGTTGCCCCTGACAGCGATGGTTGTGCTCTTCACATTTTGTACTTTTAGAGTGACGTAAGTGTTGAACTTCTCTGTTGAGGAGAAAGGGAAGAAGAAATAGGTGTTTTAAAATGGAAAACAATAAGGTAGTCTCCCTCTCTTCAACTGTATTCCTACACAATAACAGATTTCCTGTCCCTCTATTCTTTGACTTTACAATGTGTGCTCAGTCTTTTTAAAGACTTATATCTCTGCCCCTGCACCTCATGTTACTTCCAGGATCCCAGGTCTTACCTTGGGGTCCATCCAGCTTGGCTTTCTTCACTGTGAAAACACAGAGAGGGACACAGTGACACACAGGAACACCATCTGTTGCCATGCTAATGTGTCTTCTGTTTTTAGCTTTTGCACTGAAATCAGACAGCACGGAGATGCTTGCGATGCATAAGAAATGACAGTGTGAGTTTTAGTAAAACACACATAACATGAAATCACAACAAATTACTGCATAAATTAATCGCATTATTAGATTGAGAAAAAAATAGCCTCGCATACTTTCCAATATGATGGAATTGGTGACGACTGCACAGCAAACATCCACATTTTACACAAATAGCACAAGTCTTGACTCAGGGAAACTAAATTTTAATGATCCAGACTTGAACTCGGTGCTTATAAGTTCCAGCCGAGTTGGCAATGAAAAACACGGATGTCCTGCTGAGTTTCATCAGTGTGGGATACAGAAATGGTAAATACAACGCATCTACATGCTAATACTCGGACGCGATAGAGCTCAGATGTCAGTCTCATTTTAGTTAATAGGTTAGAGCAGTAACACTACAGCATATTAACCCATAAAATGTATCCTATTCATTTCAGTTCCTTTTAGTCTGAGAAAGAACAAATGCAGAAAACACTTAATGAGCTTTCCAATTACACAACAATGAGCAGCCTCAGACAAATGATATTCTATCCATTTTTTAAATACATTTAGTAAGTCATTTTTAATTCCTTTCCCATTTAGTTTTACTTTGTTGTTTTTATTTTCACTACTTTTCTGCTCTAAGAATTTTACTTCAGCCTAAAAGGTAGTGCTTTTGTTGCTGAGCTGCAACTCTACAGAATCTGATGCGACAGAAATCAAGCACCACGGTGTTGCTTCTGAGTCATCACGCACCAAGTTAAATCAGTAAGGTGTATTCAATTAAAACACTGTGGTGTTGCCCAATGATAGCTGTGGCTCAGGAGACAGAGCGGGTCGTCTACTAATCAGAAGGATGGTGGTTCTATGCCCAGCTTCTCTATTTTGCACGTCCAAATACCCTTGGGCAAAATACTGAACCACAAGCTACCCCTGGTGCATCAATTGGAGTGTAAGTGTTAGGTAAAATGGGCTTGTATATGGTCCTGATACAGGGACTAGCAGGGTGGAAAGGGTTAAACTGAAACCCAAACTAGAATTTTATTAATTGCGTTTATTCAATTTTATTAATTCCCCAGTAGTAGACACAGTGCACATATAAAGCAAGTGATTTAATTATGAAGTCCTTAACATAATGCAGGAGCTCAGTTATATGGCTTGATTGTGGTTTATTGTACGAGCTTTCAAAGGGAACATCCACCTTCACCACGTGTGATTTTTCAGTATACAGTTAAAGCCCAGGCTCTCCTCTCTCTCTCTCTCTCTCTCTGCAGCACCTTTTTACCAGCCCTGACGTAACGCCCATACATTTTTAATGCTCCACTACCCACTCGCTCTCCTCCATGCAGATCCCCACACTACATGTGTGTGCACATGTTAATAAAACGCCTCGCTGGATTATGCAACCAGATCTTTAAAACAAAAACTATTTTAACACCAATTCACAAATTACTTCACAATACTCTCCACAGGCTTGTCCACACAGAAACCGACCACCATAAAATAAAAACTGCTCTGAGTCAGCAGAGCACTTTCATTTTATTTTTTTTTTATGTTTCTATTTCTCACTTCTTTCGTGCCGCACACAAAAACTCAAGTGGCACGCTGTTACATCAGCAGGTGTGTACGCTTGTTTGCACACACCTGCAGCAATGAGAGTAATGTTAAGATCCACCACCATTGGTATTGCTAAACACAAATAAATATCCAAACAATGGGTTATCATATTTGCAATAACATTGATTTTTTTTTTGTTTTGCCCTGACACTCTGCTTCCTTTTGATGTCTGTAAAAGACAACCGAAAATGAAATTGTTGATTCAATGTTACATCTTTACATTGTTTGGGAAGACCCCATCAGAGCCTGCCTCCTGCTGTGTTTTAATGTCAACACTAACACGGCCCTGGAAAAGCAGCAGTACGTAAAAGAAGGATCAATAAAAAGTGAATTGGATTTTCAGTGGCAGAAAGCTAAAGCTTAATGATAGCATGCAATCATAAATCTCTCTGACAGTGAGCGTTATGATGAGAAATACTCTGCAAACAACATTTCATCACAGCTGCACGCCAACTCAGCTGTCAGCACAATAAATAAAATTTTTATTTATTTATTTTTTGGTATGTATCTCTGACATGCCAGCAATTTCATCTGGTGTGCCAGAAATCTGGACAGGCTCACAGATGAATGATGACACTTCATTAGACATATATAACATGATATATGTCAATCTTTCCAGAATGTATCTGTTATTGTCTTACGTCAGGGGCTTTTTCCTGGTAAAAGGAAGTTTTTCCTTCCCACTGTTGCCAAGTCGTTGCTCATATGGGGTCGTCTGATTGTTGGTGTTTTCTCTCTATTATTGTATCGCCTTTACCTTTCAATATACAGTGCCTTGAGGTGACTGCTGTTGTGATTTGGCGCTATATAAATAAAGCTTTATTGATATGAATTATTAAAAGCTATACATCTACCATGATTAGCAGTTATGGTCATAAGATTTTATGACCAGCTTGTCTGAACTGCAGGTTATGGGTGAAGTCAAAGATGTTTCGACAGTCATCGTGTGAATAAACGACTTCTAGCTAGCTGGTTTCCTTTAACAAAGAGGATATGTGGCACAATCTTAAATACTCAATGGTAAATTTTGCACAGCCCAGTTTCCTCAGGCAGAAACTTCAATCAGGAAGTACCTCTGACACAGCAGAGTCTAACTTAATGGATATAAGTGGATTGCCAAGAAAACAGAGACTTGACAGGGAATCAACCAAACGCCTCAACTTGAACTGTCAGGGAATATAAAATAGATTGACGGTGAGCTGAGTTCAGCCATCCAGTGACAGAAACGAGGGATGACATGACTCAGACAGACAGTGCCTTATACTGAAGGATCACATATACATGAGATCTGCAGCAGCCCCTGCAGTTGCTGATAGTGTCAGTCCCTGATTTAGTGTCCAAATCGAGAGGACAAGGAGAATAAGTGGACTTCAGAGTACAGTATGTGGGATATCTGCTGGAAAAGAAGCCAAGTTTTTCAGAGTTAATCTGTATCAGTGTCTGAATTCTGCTTGGTCGGCAGATGCGCCAAAGAAATGCTGCCTATTCGAGAGGCATGAAGTACTGTGGAGGCCAGAAATAGCTCCAGTCAGGTAAGCATGAATGATGTAAGCGGAACAGAAAAAGGGCCCGCTGCCAAGTCTCGTAGACTACAACACTGACAGCCGCAGCCAGTGTTTATGAATGAATAACGCTCAGCGTCTTAATGACACTTGGGACTGACTCAGAGCAGGAACAGTCAGTGGGTGGACCCGGTGGGACAAGATGTGGTGGGCTGGCATCCATAATGGGCCTGCCATATCAAAGGTGACTTCACAAACCACTTAACTTCTCTTTTGTCCTTACGCTGCCACTAACACACATGTGACAGCTGCCTAGAGCTCACATACACTGTATGTCTACACTACAGCCCAACCGTTGATCTGTTTTAGAGGCTGTATTAGTCACAGCTTTAGAGAATTGATATAAAAGTCAATAGTCAAGTAAAAATGACAAATATTCAGTAGTGCACTTGTGCATGTAGGCTCATCTGGGCTTTCTTTACACATCACATATGTAAAAAGTA
The DNA here is from genome assembly GCF_056152115.1 of Neolamprologus brichardi. NCBI lineage: Eukaryota > Metazoa > Chordata > Actinopteri > Cichliformes > Cichlidae > Neolamprologus > Neolamprologus brichardi. The sequence continues at coordinate 24,813,646 of NC_142121.1, forward strand.
GAAAGCAGGTACCCATTAAATTACTTTGAATGACTTTAAACTGAAAGCTTCTGTTTCATTTCATGTTTCATGGCATCTTAAAGACCAGACCAATGTAGATGAATAATTACAAGACACCGAGAGCTCTGGCTGGAACTTTCTTAGAGAACTTGCTATTCAACACCAATTTTGCTTAAATTCCATCTACTGACTACAGTTTTTAAACAGTTTTGGGTTTTTTGAGGTGGCAAGTTTTTGCTGATTCAGCCCCAATCTATCATCAAACTATGCCAAAAACGCACTTGAGAACAACCGCGTGTCTCTCTGTAAAATCTCCCCCCGCCTCTCTCACCCTCTCCTCGTGTGCGTTCACCGCGCCCTGGATGTGAAGCTGGAGGTTCCAGCTTATGAGCAATCACAGCAGATGCTTATTCATGGCGCGGAGAGGCAACAGTATCAGCATCAGGTGCTTTCGGGGAGTCTGGTGGGAGGAGGTGACGCATCGCTTGAGGGAAAACGCGCAGAAGTGACGCGCACCTCCAGACTACCGCCAGTATTCCCTCACGGTGAACGGAGGAGGAGGAGGCGAGGGGTGCGGCAGCGGCAGGGGCTTTTCCTCGTCTTCCTCCTCCTCCTCCTCCTCCTTGGACTGCCCACGCATGAATGAATGAAGTGGATGACACACACGCAGGCTTACACCGGGCAACCGCAACAGTGCGAGCCGGGAGAGGAAGCAGCGGTTCTCCCCGGGCTTACAGAAAGTCAAAGAGTCCGTTCATGCTTTCTACTACAAACAGTCACAACTGCTTGTTTTTCATGTTAGACACACGTGAGCACAGACAGCGCTGAACAAACACACACGGTGCTGCTGAAAGTATCCCAGTGGTGTTCCCCACGCAATGAACGTGCTGTTTCTGCTCTGAGATTTAATGACTATTCAGCACAATAGCTCGGGACACACACACGCATACACATACACACTTTTGCTGGGAGCTGATAGCCCGCAGGCTCTGTCAGACAGCTGGTGCAGTTAGTAATACTTCAATAACATGAAACACGCAGGCTTTCACGGCCTCTTTCATTTCCCCTCTTACCTCCCACACACAGCAGGGACATCTCTGGTAGCGGTGTTGAGCGTCCCCGGCTGTCCTCTACTCAGACTCCGTGATTTGTTTGGTCAGTCCGTCCGTTAAAAAAAAATTAAAATTAAAAAAGCCCCGTTAAAAACCGTTACCGTAAAAGGTAACGGAAACAAATCAGCACCATCTCGGAAGCGTGTCGTCTCCTCCTCTGCGGGGCTGTTGCTCTTTTGGCAGGACAAGAAAGACACACAGAAGTGAATTCCTCGCCCCCCCTCCTCTGCATTGCCTCAGCTCTCCTCCGCCGCCGCTGCTCCTCCTGCGCGCACAGCCATCTTGTTTCAGCAGCAGCACCCTCCGCGCGAGGACAGCTCCCCCGCGCCGTGCCGCCCTGACGTCACGGGTGATGAGTAGCAGCCAGAAGGGGAGGCGGGAAGGTGGGGGTAATTAATAATATCGTTTTGGCTGATGTAATGTACTCAATGAACAATATGGCGACCAGGAATTTCCATTCACTGCCTCAGAGAGAAAGTTGTCCAGTATTTTTCTCAGTTCACATCCGAGGCTGGATCAGGTGGTAACATCAACACCAGGTGGTGCTTTCATTTAGCAAGTTAGCATCCATGGTCTTTTTTTCTTCTTCTTTTTTTTTAAAGTCATGTATATGGAAAATACACCCAGTGATGAAGTAAATAATCTAATCCCATCCAATAGCACTTAACCCTTTAACTTAGCCCTCTTTTCGGTGTGTTGATAGGGGTTTCACAGCAGATCCACTATCATGTTCAGAAATCAGTCTGAAAATAGAGTTTCACTGTATAACTGTCAGTTAGTGCAGCCCCCAGAAAGCATCACTGCAGTATCCGCTGAAAATATTCAGGAGGTCATCCACTTGTCCACAGAACTTTGTACCCTCATGGTAAAAAAAAGTGCACCCTATCCAACCTAAGCTTTTACACATCAGGAAGCACTAAAAAATGATCTAGTCTGTAAGTTAGCTAAATACTACCTGAGATGATCGATAACATCAATATTTAAAGAAAGGAGAAGCAGGTTGTGAGAAACTATGCACACTGTAAATATCAACACTACACCGAGTTCTTTTGATTCCTCAGAGGCATCCGATAGAAGACAAAACACTGCTCAGTAGACCATTTAACACTTTATTACTCTTTCACATTACTTCTAGAAGGGAGGTGCGTCCTGCATGACATGCTGCCATGGATCTCAAAATGCTGGTGTGCCCCTAACAGTTTTATTACAGAAGCTACTACTATTATACTACTATTATAGTCTAAACAACAGTGTCTCAGTAACTTTCCACTAGAGATGGTCCCCTCTTATCTACATTTTCCCAGGCAAGCGTGAGTGAGAGTCTGCAGCTTTCTACTCCCCAAGGACACATGGTCCTTGCCTTTATTTTTCAGGGTTGCGTCCACTTAATACTACACTATATAACTTTATAACACTTATTATTAATAAAAAGCATAGCATTATTGAGGCACTGCAAATTATTTAATTCCAACAACACCTATGATTAAGTAGCTCATAGAAGCCTTTTAGAAGCAATAACTTGGAGTAATCATTGTCTGTATGACTTTATCAGTCTCTCCCATCCTTGGAGGAAACTTGGCCCACTCTTCTTTACAGCGTTGTTGCAGTTTGTTGACGTTTGCAGGAATTTGATAGTGCTCTTAACCTCCCACTGCAGCTTTTCAGTCAGGTTGAGGTCTGGATTTTGACTGAGCCATTACAAAACGTTTTTTATTTTCAGCCATCCTATTGTAGATTTGCTGCTGTGCCTCCCTGGGATCACATTCCTGGTCCAGTTTAAGCCAAGCTTTCGCTGTCAGACAGATGGCCTAAAATTTGACTCTAGAATACTTTGGTGTACAGAGGAGTTCATGGTCAACTCAATGACTACAAGGTGCCCAGGTCCTGTTGATGCAAAACAAGACTAACGGGTGGTTGTAGCTCAGGTGGCAGAGCAGGTCAGCCACTAATCAGAAGGTCGGTGGTTCGATCCTGCCTCCTGGCTGCATGGCTGCATGCCAAATATCCTTGGGCAAGATACTAACCCCATGTTTGCCTACTGGTGGTGGTCAGAGGGCCCGGTGGCGCCAGTGTCCGGCAGCCTCGCCTCTGTCAGTGTGCCCCAGGGCAGCTGTGGCTACAATGTAGCTTGCCATCGCCTGTGTGTGAATGGGTGAATGACTGAATGTAGTGTGAAGCGCTTTGGGGTCCTTAGGGACTAGAAAAGCGCTACACAAATGCAGGCCATTTACCATTTACTAAATCATCAACCCTCTGCCACTGTCAAAGAGCCCAACACCAAACCAGTACATGGTTCCTGTGGTTTGTTCGGATGCAACTCTTTCAAAAGCGTTTTGTTATTACTGCAAGCATATCCAGCATATCCACATCCAAAGCATCTGGTCTAACATTCCCACGAAGTCTTTCTACAGTTTCAGGACTATTCAGGTACAGCGTTGTACTCTTTGACTAGAGTTTCATTAGTCCACCCCTGTGCATCCATGAGAACAAGCCCAGCACATTGTCTCAAGCACATTCAAATTTGTAAATGTGTGTTATAGGTGGATAAAGTACTACAACATTGGCTATAATCTCTTTTTTTGTTTTGTTTTTTGCCAGACCGACAAAGAAAGTGTCACAATGGAGATGGAGACAGAAAAAAGGGCTTTGCTGTGGAATAGGCGCTATCAAACATGCATCTCAGGGGTTTGTCAAAGGATGACAAGCAAGGAAGATGGTAAAAGTGGTGAAATGCAAAGACTGCAAAACATAGACTCAGTTGAGTCACACTAAGAGACAGTAAGATGAAATATAGACAGTGCCAAGTGACAGCTAATGTGTGCAAGAGTATATACATGAAATAGTTAAAGGTGATAAAAAATGTTGTGGTCTGAACAGCTGCTCATGAAGCAAATATCCAAAAAAGCGATTATCATCATTATTTTGAGTCTTGTGAAAATTAATTATTATTGGTGCACATGAACGTGATATAAATCAACTTATCTGTCAGTTTAAAAAGACAGATAAGTGGATCCATATCACAAAATATAAACTCTGGCTGCCTTTTGTTCCTTTCTCTTTCAACATGATCCCACACTGCTTCAATAGTGTTGAGGTCTGACTCTGGGGAGGCCAGTCAATGACTGATAGTGTTCTATTGTGTGTTTTTCTTTATCCAGGTATGCGTTCACTGTGTTGTCAGTGTGTTTGAGACCACTTTCATACTGAAAAATGAAGTTATTGCCAGTCAGACACTTTACAGATGGTAGTGCCTGGTAGATCAACCCCCAACGGTACCTTTCGGACCAGTTCTTTTGTAATTTGGCACACCTCAGCCCTTTGTATCTCTCATGCTCTCTGTTGTTCACATTTCTCTCTCTCTCTCTCTCTCTCTCTTTCTCTCTCTCTCTCTCTCTCTCTCTCTCTCTCTCTCTATATATATATATATATATATATATGTGTGTGTGTGTAGTTTTTAAGCCTGCCACGTCTTCTTTTGTCTTTTGTCCTCCACTTGTCCTATATTTTCAGTTTTTTTAAGGACACACTGTACACCGTGCTCAGATATGCCAAGGTTTCAGCTAATAGCTTTTTTGGAATTACCTAATCACTGCAAAAATGCTATTTTTTGCCTGTCAGACTGTGTTATCTTTTGCCTTGTTTGCAGATTCATTCAACATTCAGCATTCTTTTGAAAATGGCCAGGTACACATACAAGAAAGTCTGGCCACTTGGAAGCAAAATATAAAGAAATAAGGTGTGGCTCAAGGATTTTGCACACTACTGTCTGTTGGCTTGTTTAGAAATACATTGCTTGGGCAGCTATGATATTAACTTACAAAATATTCCACATTCTTCTCACAAATATAGTATAATATTGTGTTCTTTCAGATCATTTTCTGTACTACTTTTAGTTGCATGGTTGTGCACTGTTTTGTTTCTTGTAACACGCTTGTGTGTAAAAAGCCTTTAACGCCTTTTCCAATTGTTCTCCACTGCTGATTATTGAAAAAGTAGCTTTTAATCAAGTGTGGGGTGGGGGTTTAACGAGGTATTACGCAAACAATAAAAATACCTACTGGTGCAGATTATAGCTTGCAGTACTCGTGATAAACGCTAGGGGGAAGCAAAAAGCAGATGTGACTGTTGAGCCTGCTAGAAATAAATAAACAGAGGAAGTGTGTTGTTTACGCCTACTCTGGGTTCAAGATGGCTACTGGAGACAACAGCGGCAGGCCTCCTTGCCTCAGTTTCTCTGGTCCGGGTCCTTTGGGAAACAGCCAACCCAGCAATAGTGTTTTCTCCATGCCCGCATCCAACGGCGGAGGGGTCGGTGCAGCTGGGGGGCCGCAGGGAGCCGCGAGGCGGCCCAACCCGCAGCTTGGGCCTGGAGGGGGAGACGGCAACGGTGTTTCGACCGGAACTCAACCGACTGCGCAGAACTCTCTGCAGCAGCCCGTTGCGGCAGGTGCTGCGGCAGCCGGAGCAATGGCCTCTCCGGCGTCCAACATGGCAAGCACCGCGGCGTCAAACGCCTCTCCGGCGGCGGCACCGACGGCCACTCCGGCGGCCGCCTCCGTGCTGGTGTACCGAGAGCCAGTGTACAACTGGCAGGCAACGAAGAGCACCGTGAAAGAGAGGTTCGCTTTCCTCTTCAACAACGAGGTGCTCAGTGACGTTCATTTTTTAGTGGGCAAGGGGATGGGAGTTCAAAGGATACCGGCACACAGGTAAGAGGATTAAGAGGGGGGGGAAGAGGCTCTGCAAGCAGCTCTGCAAGCGACTTTATCCCCGCCTCTGTCTCTGCTGCTGTCAGGTTCGTTCTGGCTGTGGGCAGCGCGGTGTTTGATGCCATGTTCAACGGGGGAATGGCGACCACGTCAACGGAGATCGAGCTCCCAGATGTGGAACCAGCTGCCTTTTTGGCCTTGCTAAAGTAAGGAGCTGAGTGTCTTTAACACGACGCTCACCTTAAAGTGGGCGTGGTTTTATACCGATCAGTCACAACATTAAAACCCATGACAGGGATACCTGACAATGGGACCTGTGAGGCATTGGTATATGTTAGGCTATGGGGGACGGTCAGCACCTGAGTGTGGCTTGTTGGAAAGCACAGAAAGTAAGGACATTTGTGTTTGTTTGATTTCTTTCTTTGTCTTCTACCGTTGGGGAGCCTTCTTATTTCCCTTTAAGTGGTGCCACGATTGTAAGGAAAATGCATTTGTGGATTGCAGTGATGGAAAACTTGCCAAATCTGGTCTGGGGCTGAACTCTATCCTCCAAGATGACCGCACTTGCTCCCACAGAGTGGGGTTTATCAGAGAATTTGGAAGTAAAGAATTTGGAAGTAAAGAGGATTGAATGGCCGGCCTGCAGCCCTGATCTCAACCCCACTGAACCCTTGTGGGATCAGCCTGGACATGCTGTTCATGCCAGAGTGACCAGCACAACTGCACTGGCTGATATTCACACTCTCACCTCTGCTGCTCAACCCACAAAGGCATCTTCCTTACAAATGTGGAAATAAACAGGCTTTTTTGTGTTTAGTTGATAACTTTGTGTTTAGTTGATAACTTAATTGTTGTAACAATGGTATAAGGATTTTGCCAAGAAACATTGTTACCACAATTAAGTTATCAACTAAACACAAATTTCCTTACTTTTTTTGCTAAGTTTAGAAAAGTGGGTCGGAGCATCTCCTGCAGGCCTTGGCAGAACTGGGAACCCATAAGATTAAGCAGTGAGTTAGTGACAGGGTCATGAATAACCAAAGGCTCAAGGGGGAACAAAAACGCATAAATCTAAAAATTGCTGTAGTTGCTGGTTATAATAGATTGGTTCATTGCAGCTCACTGAATACTGGTCAGAGTGGCCGTGCAGACTCCTGTCCACTGACAATAGCTTAAAGCAGGCATCAGAACTGCATCAGTGGAGGAACGTGACCTCATTCAATAAATGTGTTGAGGTTAGAAGAAGGTAAGCTGGCAGGTGCAGTGAGCACCTGCTACCTCAGCTGTTTGGTGGCAAGATATTGGGCAGGTGCTGTTAATGTTGTGTCTGATCTGCTGCTATTCATAATCGTAATTGAATATTAGGGCATATACACATGCACAGTAACTGTAATGCAATAACATGTGTAATCTGCCATCTTTCTGCAGGTTTCTCTACTCTGATGAGGTCCAGATCGGGCCTGAGACGGTGATGACCACACTCTATACGGCAAAGAAGTACGCAGTTCCAGCCCTGGAGGCTCACTGTGTGGAATTCCTGAAGAAGAACCTCAGAGCAGACAATGCTTTCATGCTGCTGACACAGGTCTGCCTTTGAAAAATGGCTCCACCTTTTGGCTTTTGAGTGCGATACTGTATTTTCAGCATTCCTGTGCAGAGCATTTGTTAACGATTTAGTCCATCTTATTGAACTTCAAGTTACACATGTCTAAGCATAAACTACGCTACAACCCTTGCAGATTGCAGCTGTCATCTTAAACCTTTAACTTATCTGTGTATTCAAAATAATTTGTAATTTCAGGCACGGTTGTTTGATGAGCCACAGCTTGCCAGCCTCTGCTTGGAAAATATTGACAAGAACACTGGAGACGCGCTTGCCGCTGAAGGCTTCACAGACATAGATCTGGGTAATTTGTCTTTGTTATTGTGAGCGCCATTGTGTCCAAGTTTTGTATTTCAGAGTAACAGTGTAATATTTTTTTTGTCATCCTTTTCTTCTCTAGACACACTGGTGGCAGTTTTGGAGAGAGATACTCTGGGAGTGAGGGAGGTGCGTTTGTTTAGTGCTGCAGTTCGTTGGGCCGAGGCCGAGGCGCACAGGCAGCAGTTGCAGCCAACGCCCGAAAACAAGCGTAAAGTCCTGGGAAAAGCTCTCACACTCATCCGGTTCCCTCTCATGACCATCGAGGAGTTTGCTGCAGGTGGATGGGAACATTTTTAATCAGTTTTTTAAAAACCATTTCCCTCTCCTATAAACACACACTGTGATTTAGTCTTTGACGTGTGTCCTCGGGTTGAATCCCTTTCCCTCCAGGTCCAGCACAGTCCAGTATCCTGACTGACCGGGAGGTGGTGAGTCTCTTCCTGCACTTCACAGTCAACCCGAAGCCACACGTAGATTTCATTGACCGCCCTCGCTGCTGCCTCCGCGGAAAGGAGTGCAGCATCACACGTTTTGGTCAGGTGGAGAGCCGCTGGGGCTACAGCGGCACAAGTGACCGCATACGGTGAGTCAGGAGCGTTTTAAAACCATAACTATAGATTCTGTCTTTTTACGAAAAACGTAAAATATGAAAATATGGCGTCATGTATAAATATGACAAGTAATTCAATAAAAGGTTAATAAGGTGAATGAGTGAAAGTATTAAAAATACTATTAAAAAGTATTTTTCAAAATACAAAATCAGTCAAGACTACATAATTTAAAAAAAAAAAAACTTTACTTTTTCCATCCACTGCCATTAACACAACATGACAGTATAATCAAATTCACCATGTTCTTTGAAAAACATGATAAGAAGTTTATTGAAATGAGGCCTGGATGTAACTAATAATACTAACAGTGGTCGTACGGCCTCAGTTTGATGAGCTTTTTCTGTAATCACATGCAGTACTGGCTAGAAAACTAAAGAAGGAACATGTTTATATTCTATATATTTATTTATTTTTTGTTATTCACAGGTTCTCTGTAAACAGAAGGATATTCGTGGTTGGTTTTGGGCTATATGGCTCAATACACGGACCCACAGATTATCAAGTCAACATACAGGTATGGTCTTTAAAACCTTTCTCTCTAAACATATTCTTGTTGGTTTTCCTCCTTGGTGTGAATATGATAATCACAGTTGCGTATGGCCCAAAAAATCTGCACCCTTTAGAGACCCTTTGGAAAAAGAGGAACCCTTAAACTGGTTCTAAAGGAACCCCAGGGTAGTTTGTGGTGGTGATAATGTGATCAAAACTCAATCCAACCCAACTACCCGGTGTACCCTGCAAGTTCAGCTAGATGCCTTCTTGTAGCCTGGGATGCTTTATATTCTGGGATGCAGCACAGTGCACAAACTGTAGCAGCTAGCCAGAGAATGAACTGAGGCCTCACTTGGAGTTGGAGACTTTTATCCATTGGTTCAGAGCACATCATCTTCTTCCCATGTTTATTTTTGTTAATTGCATCTCAGACAACAAGTAGACTGAACAGCCTCACATGGTTTGTAATGATGCATTTGCAGAGTTTTCTCTTCGGGAAAAGAAATCACACCATTTGGTAAAAACTGCAGAGTAAACTAGCAGTTATTGTGAAAAGCTGCCTGCTTTTCTGTCTGGTTGTAATGGAGGTGGTATATGCATTTTCCAGATCATTCACACAGACAGTAACACAGTGCTGGGGCAGAACGACACAGGCTTCAGCTGTGATGGCTCAGCAAACACCTTCAGAGTCATGTTCAAAGAGCCAGTGGAGATCCTACCCAATGTCAACTACACTGCCTGTGCCACACTCAAGGTATGTAATGTCAAAAACTTTTAATACTTGAAGCAGGAAAGCATAAGTACTGCACTGTTCAGCATATTTTTCTAATTTATTTAATTTTTTAAATTTTGACCAGGACATGTCCTTCAATGTACGTATATAACAAATATGTAGGACTGCTTTCCTGCATTTGCTCAGTATGGCATTTATTACTTTTAGGCTGGACAACTGCAATTCATGACTATCAGGCTGTCCTAGAAACTCCTTGAAAAGTCTTCAGTGGTTGATCCAAAATGACTACTGACACGGACTAGAAAGAGAAAGCGTATTTTTCCCATACAATCTTCTATTCATTGGCTCTTCACAGCATATAGTTAGGGCTGGATCAGGTGACCCTGAATCATTTAATCATTAGTTATTATCAATGTCTGGCTCTCTCTCTCCTTTGGTGTTTTTTCCTCTCTTTCCCTCCCATCACCCCCAACCAGTCATGGCAGATGGCTGCCCCTCCCTGAGCCTGGTTTCTTCCTGTTAAAAGGGAGTTTTTTCCTTCCCGTTGTTGCCAGGTGCTTGCTCATAGGGAGTTGTTTGATTGTTGGGCTTTTCTTTATTTCCTGTTGTTGTGATTTGGCACTATATGTGAATAAAACTGAGTTTAATTTTCTGTCTTACAGGGTCCAGACTCTCATTATGGCACTAAGGGAATGCGAAAGGTAACTCACGAGTCGTCATCCACTGGCACAAAGACATGTTTCACCTTCTGCTACGCAGCAGGCAACAACAATGGAACCTCCGTAGAGGACGGACAGATTCCCGAGGTCATCTTCTACACATAGTCACCTCAGACATTGCAACAATCTTCCATCAAATGTGACAACCGTGACACCAGCGAGCGCAGGGCCGCACCTCAGCAGCTGTACTGGGGACTAATCTGTCAGACTTCATACTGTTCCCTCCATATCGCGCACAACTGTTGGCAACATGGGAAGGCAAACAGCCTGGAAGCGTTGTAGGTCACTACATGGGTCAAAGCTTGTCATTTGAGATGTCTTTCTCCTTCTCAGTGGCTTTCCTTTATCCCATTGTGTTATATTGACACCAGCCTCTGAAATTGACTGGAACCGACTCCACTTAGAAACAAGAGGGAAGGAGAAGCCTCTCAGATTATTCACAGTATCAGTGTCACTGCTGTGGATTGATAAAGGCTTAAACTGTATGATTCCTCTTTCTGTGCTCCACAGCATTAACACAGAGGAGAGTCTCAACTGTATGAATGTACAGTTTATCAGATTTGCCAAGAAAAGATCCTCATCACTGTTTAGTACAGACTAGAATCCCACATTAGCTGTAACTTCCACATACTGACAGACCTCATAGGCTTTATGAAATCTTGGTAAATTTGAACCAAACTTCATGTTAATCTTAACAATATGGTTAGGGGTAAGAATGATTACTTTTTGGGTTTCTACATACAGTACAATCTGTGATTTCTTGTGTCCTTGCTTGGTAGTTGCCTATATCCAAGATAACCTTGCACTTCTTGGCCTTGCATATGTTAATTTGGTTGTTGTATGGATGCACACTAACTCTTCAGATATGTTTCTTTTATGCTTTGTTTTAAAAAGTGTGGGTGGAACAGCTTTCCAGTCTCGGTATGGAAGTGAGAGGGTTGTATATTAAAGTGGCATTTATTAACATTATATATGTAACTTGAATTGAGCATCGATTAAAGAGTGAAGAAAAACCAATTATCGTTCTTGTATTTTGTCTGCAAAATGGAGAGAACTGGAGAAAATCTTCACCCACAGCGCAAAATATTTGACTCCCCTCGTCTGAAGGAAATAATATTCACCTGCAACCACAGACAGAACATATATCATCCTCTTAACGACCAGACCTCACTTACTGAAGTCAAATTCAAAGTAAGCAGAGAAAGGAGAAAAAAAAGTTAGGGGTAAAAAAAAAAGTTTTATTATTTAGTAGAGTTTTATTAGATCATTGTTTTTGTCAAATTTACATTTAAGACCAAATACATGTGATTTTTTTTCTGGTTTAATCCTAAAGAAATATCTTTTTTATATATATATATATATATGCTGCCCTGGCACCTGATCTCATCCAGTCAGAAAGCAAATAAGCATATTTCTACTAGTATCTACCTAGATGAGGGGTTCTCAGACTGTAAACTGGGTGGGTGAAACAAGCAGATTGCTAATGCTGATTTTTCATTCACTGAAATTCATTTGTGAACATTTTTGGCTACTGACGGCAGGAAATAGAGAGAAAATCTGGGAAGCAGCAGAAAAAAACCCTCTAGAGCAAAAACAACATTTTAGGAGTCACATTTTCATCATGAGTTGTTTTTATTCATTACATCCACTGAACAAACGTCCATTCCAGTGCGTTTCACTTCTATAACACTTTTATTGTGATTGCCACGCTTTAATCTGGCCATGATCCATATAAATATGCATTATTGCAGCAGTATCACAGTGCACTGTACAGGCCCAACCTGGCAGATACGTAGAAGGAGAAGGGGGAGGATGTGAAGGAATAGAAGAAACAAGGAATTGATAATACAGCTGCTTTGATCCAATTGCTCCCCCAAACCCTCGCCCTAGGCACTTGGTGTACTGTAGCTGTGAAATGAAAAAAATAGCATCGCTGCTTCCACTAGCCTACAACGAAAGCTTAAGCTTTGTTTCTGCTCCGCGCTCAAAGATGAAACAATTGGTGCGATGTACCTTTAAGCCTGTGCAAAGATTTGAAAGTGCCCACGGGGTAGGGTTTAGAGAATGATTTGGTATTTTCTAATCCGGGGTGAGTGGTTACAATTTGTCCAAGTAGTTGTCGAGGGCAGGTATGCCCTCTTTCAGACCTTTGCGTTTCCTAATTTCAGCGACAACTTGGGAGGGCCTGCTGGCAGGGTCGCTGGGGTCTCCCTGGAGAATCTGCCAGTGATCAAATACACACTGGGGGAAGGCCTGGCCTCCAGTGTTACTGCGCAGGTCAGCTGTGAACCCTGGAGGTCAGAAAAACAGATAAAAGCATTATTTCAAATAGAATAGCTTCATATACAAAGACAGCAACTCTGTCTCCTGAAACTAAGTTGCTGGATATGCCCTTTACATTTGTCTCAAACATGTTTGTTGAGACATTTACCAAGTTTACCAAGCATGTTTAAGATACCAGACTGAGATGATTTGAAGATGGGTGAGGTGGCCGTAAAGGGATGGACATGGTCAGCAACAATACTCAGGAAGGCTGCGGTGTTTAAATAATACTAAGTTGGTACTAAGGCATCCAAGGTGTGCCAAGAAAATATTCCTCACACCATTACACCATCATCACCACCTCTTCTGCTACTGTAGCCCAGCAGATGTGTTGTGCATTCAGAGATGCTTTTCTGCATATCTTGGCTGTAATGAATGGTTATTTAAGTTGCCTAACTGGATGTTTTATCTTTTTCACACCGTTCTCTGTAAACTCTACAAACGCTTATGCAGGAAAATCCCAGTAGATCAGCAGCTTGTGGTTCCATCTGGACCAAACAACCACGCCACAGTCAAAATCACCTAAATCACCTAAATCACCTTTCTTCCCTATTCTGATGCTCAGTTCGAACTTCAGCAGGTTTCTTGACCATGTCTACAAGCCTGAGGATAAGACGCTGCCACGCAATTGATCAGTTGATTCGACAGTTGTGTTAATAAGCTGTTAAACGGTGAGCCCGATAAAAAGGCATGTGAGTGTATATCTTCACAAACATTTCAGAGATCCACTTTAGTTTTTAGACTCTGCAGCCCTCCTTTCCAGCTGAGAGTTAAAACCCACCACAAAAGACTGCAAGCAGTATCGACTGAAACTCACCAAAGGATTCGTTGACTGGCAGGTAGGCTTTCACCACAAACATGGGCGTGCCCATCACTTGGGATTCCTCAAAGACATGACCTCGTTTCCTGTTCAACACGCCATAGATCCCACCGACAACCTGCTCTGGGCACTGCATGGACAAGAGGCACAGCCACAGATAGTTACTAAAGTTACTAAAATGTTTTTTCTTTCAGAATAAAGAAGAGCTCCAAAAAATTACAAGCCTGTGTTCAAGCAATGTCCAGGCGCCCACTCTAGTCCAAACACCAACCTGAATCTCCACAAGATAAACCGGCTCCATGAGCCGAGGCTGAGCAGTGAGCTGGCAGGCGTACAGGACCCTGCGAGCTGTGGGAATAATTTGTCCTCCCCCGCGATGAATGGCGTCTGCGTGCAGTGTCACATCATGAATGTCAAAGCGAATTGCGCGCATGTTCTCCTCACACAGTGCACCCTGCAGGGCGAGGACAGAGACAGGAGTGTGTGAACGCAAGGTTATAAATAGCTAGCTGTTTTACAGTGTAATAAGAATTTAAAATGCAACACGAGTATGAATTAATTAGCTGCCCACCTCCTTAGTTGCCCACTGGAAACCAGCCACTACGCTGTCCTTGATCTCATTGAGGTATTGAACCCCTTTTGTCATGTCTATCAGCAGGTTGGGCCCGGTTCCATCTGGACCGAAGCACCAGATCTTCCTGGCTTCTGTCACCTCCCACTCATACTTGTCAGCAAGGTAACGTGCACGGGCTTTGAGCTCCTGCCGAGCAGTGACATCCCCTTTCTCGATATCTTCAGCCAGGCCGTCGGGGAACGGACGGGACTTCATGAAGAGACGATTGTGCTTGTTGGGGGACTTGGACAGACACAGCTGGTCGGATTCTTCCGTCACCGTCTCTCTGTAAGACACCACTGGGTCGGATTTCTAAAAAAGAGGTAAAGAATTGGTCAGGATTGATGGTATGAGCAATACTTCAAAAATATGGGAATAAAATGTATATATATATATTATTTTAACTAATTCTAGCCCCACATAATCAATAAGGCTATGTAAAGCTCTTATGTTTAGCATTTGAAAGCTACTTGTCCTAATTCAGCGGTTGTCAAACTGTGCACAAGCAGAGGAAAAATATGGAATTAAATGAAATTAGCAAATAAATATGATTGATGTATGCAATCACAAGTTTTATTGTGATTAAAAGTGAACCTGGATTATATTTAGTCTCAAGAATGAGAGAGAAAGAAAAGGCAAAATTAAGTCAGTCCTAAGGGGTTGGAAAAACAAAGCTCGTGCAGAAGTAGCAAAAACTGCAGTTCCTCTAGTCGCCACTTGAGGCTGGCTCCAACATCTAGTCAATCCCCTTAGACTAACATGTTAAAATGGTCAACTTTACTGCATTAAAAAGCACGTTTATAGCTTGGTTCAAAAAACGGTTCTGACCTTTATGAAGAATTACCCCACTTATAACAACTCTGAGTGGGGTGATTATTTTTCTTTAATAACTCATCTACCCTAATAATTGATTTGATAGGCAGCTGGAGCCAGTCAGAGTCCACTAGGCCTCATCCACTACTTCGAGTCATTAAAGTGGACCTCTTCTTTTTAATGGGTTACCTGATTAATATTATTGCTTGCTGTGTGGTACAGACCATCCCATCTATTTAAGCACAACAGTTTAAATTGTATTCAGTTTTATAGTTTGGATTGTCTGTCATGAGGCTTCATTTTTATCTTTTATGTAGTCTCTAAAACTTTTTCCCAACTAAGACAAGAGTTATTTATCCTCAAATGTGCAAAACAACTGAACCAGTGTAGGTCTTTGACTTTGACTTAATATATGTGATGTAAACAAATCAGTACTTGTAATAGCTATTAATATTAACCTTGCATCAGTGACCTGTCTTGCACCTTGCCGGTAAACCTCTACTCCTTTGCTCACCTTCAGTGGAATGCAGGCGTGGTCCTCCTCCAAGTCCTTCAGGCAGATCTCCAGGTGAAGCTCTCCTGCTCCAGCGATGATGTGCTCCCCGGACTCTTCGATGATGCACTGCACCATGGGGTCTGACTTAGCCAGACGCTTCAAGCCCTCCACTAGCTTGGGCAAGTCAGCAGGATTCTTGGCCTCCACGGCCACTCGGACAACAGGGCTCACGCTGAACTTCATCACTCTCATGTTGTGGGCCTGAAGATGGAGTCGATGAGCGATAAGACTAGATTCTTTTAAGGTTTGTTTATCAGGAAGCCACACCAAATAATGACTCCGTGTTAATAGCTATTGATTCATTTGTCATGCCTCGGTTTTTAAACTAGAGCACACTCGGTGTAGATACAGAACAAAGGGAAAGTGACACGCTACCTGTTCAAAGGTGGTAATAGTTCCAGTCTTAACCAGGAACTGGTCTACTCCAACAAGACCCACGATGTTGCCACAGGGAACATCTTCAATAGGCTCCACATAGCGACCCATCATCAAAATAGTCCTAGATTGACGTGGTGATAAAATAAGAAGGATGTAACAAAAAGACGAAAGGGGAGTCACACATTCTGAGCTTTTCCTACTATCTTGGACCTGTACTGTGTACAGTTTGTAGATAAACATGCCCACCTCTGGATGGGTTTGATGTAGAGGTCTTCCTTCTTGCCAGGGGTGAAGTTTGGCCCCATGATGCGCACCTTCAGCCCTGTGGACACGCAGCCAGAAAACACACGGCCGAAGGCATAGAAACGACCCTTGTCACTGGTTGGGACCATCTTGGAAATATACATCATCAGTGGGGCCTTAGGATCACAGTTCTTAATACCTGAGAAGAGAGTTTCGAAGTTATGAATTTACCACAGTCAAAATAAACAGTGATCATTCTTCTAAAGCTACTTAATAATAATACAAATACTTTTAATTGAATTGAATCACGTGAAGGTGTTCTACTGACCCATGGCAGCCTCGTCATCTCCGGGCCCTTCGTAGAGCAGCTCACAGCGGTATTTCTGCGCAGTGACGGGAGAGGGCAGGTGGATGGTAATCATCTGGAGCAGGGCCTCTCCGGCAGGGAGCCAGCGTCGCATTACAGCCTTTAGCAGGGGCTTCCCCTCCTTCTCTTTGTCCTCTGAGTCAAGTTTGACATCCAGCTTTTCAATTAGCTTGGCTGTCTCTTCTTTTTTGAAATTCATGATGGCATCAAACACCTAAGAGGTCAATGAGAAAAAGGACAAAAAAAAAAAATTAGGGCATTAATCAAAGGCAGTAACTTTTCAACTTTTAAAGTCTAATCATCTTAATTTGGATCTGAAATGTCTGAAATTTAAGAGCTTTAAATCACCTTTTAACAATGTTAGAAACATAAAAAATACACAATTCGCTGAAATAAAGCATCTTTAGTAAATTCACCTTAAAGATGGGATCCAAAACAAGCTGGGAGAAAGTTCGAGGTAATTTCTGACCATCGGGGCTGGTGGCGGTCTTACTGAATTTTCCAACACTTGGATCAAAATATCTGGAAAATGCAATGAAATTATTATATAAAAATATGTTGCCCAAATATCACTTGCTGCCCACTGTCTTGTATTAATGCTTAAATTTTAAAGAACCACTAAACACCACCTGAACATTGACACAGAAAAAGGGGTGTGGTCCATGCACAAGCATCCTTCTTAACGCATGCAGCACCTCTGATGTACCGCACTGTAACCAGAGAGGGCACTGTACGTGCACTCGTGTTCACCTTTCTCCCCACAGTTTCTTCATCATGTCCTCCACTTTCTTGCACCTCTCTGCTGGTCCCAGCTGTGCAACTCCTTTAGCAGCAAACTTAGCCACATACATCTCAGCGAACTGCTTCAAGGTGAAAGCCCATCCGTGGAGGCCCGAGCCAAAGCCAACTGTTCCAATAACAGGGTCAATCTGAGGAATAAATGATAGCATTTATTGTAACTACCCATATATTGAAAGTTTTTGAAGGTATTTTACCAGCATAAGTATCTATTTACCATAATGTTCCCCATGGGTCCACCCTCATCCTCTCCATAGGTGGAGATAATGACGTTAACGTTCTCCACAATACGCTGGAAGGTCTGATAGAGCTCATCTGGCTCCAGCTGCAGCTCAAGCAGGGCCCGGTCCATCTTGTTCATCATGAGAACCGGCTTTATGCGCTCAGCGATGGCCTGACGCAGTACGGTCTCGGTTTGCACGCACACACCTGTCAGTGGAAACAAACAGGTAAGCCTCAGTGCGTACGAGTGTGTATGTGAGTGACAGGACGAGTGTTTTATGTCTGATTACCTGAGACACAGTCCACCACAACCAGGGCTCCATCAGTTACTCTAAGGGCAGCGGTGACCTCAGAAGAGAAATCAACGTGACCCGGAGAATCGATCAGGTTGATGAGGAAGCCGTTTCCGTCTTTGCTCTGCTTGATAAACGCCAAGTCGTTCTCTCCAAGCTCATAAAACATGGAGATAGCCCTGAAAGAGAGAGGGTGAGAGAACATAGAAAAACCTTGAGATGTGTTAACTCTGCACTGATAAATTTAATGATTTTCTGTAAATAAATCTCAAAAACTGCACTCACACTGATGAGTCAGACCATCCTCTAATAAAAGAGACAGCAAAGACTTTCAGCTGCTACAAAGTGTCCTGACTGCATAGATTTGAATTAATATTTGGTGATCTCTGCTGGTGCATTTATTATATACAAACATCCATGTGTAAATCTCTGAAACAGTGTTTTTTAACACCTCTCTAAATTTGGAACAGAGAAACAATTCTGCAAGTCAAATATGGTACTTAACGTGTGTCGATAAAGTATAACACCATGAACAACTTACAAATAAAACAAGTGCTGTGATTATGAACCAATCGGCCGCCTTTAGAAACAATGTGTACCTTGAGGTTAAAATACATAACACAATTTCATAACAATAATGAACTCAGTATGGGTCAGCACAAATATTTCTTATTTTGGTAATGTAATGTATAGCCCTTCTTTTTATCGGACATATATGCCCTACAAACACAACCAAACAGGGAGATCTGACAGCTGAAGGCCAAGTACGTCTTCTTTTTGAGTCAAGGTCTTAGTATGATTGATGAGTTATTATGTGTACCCAATATTTCCTGCCAAAGATAGAACAGTATTGATCGCTTCCAATCAGTATATTTGTCTATGACACAGACTGTATATAAAGGATGGCCACACTTGCCAGTCGCAACCTGAAATATACCCTTTATGTGCTTTATTATTTATTATCCTCAAAGTGAGATAATAATTTTTAAAAAGGAACATCAAACTGTATAAAATAAGACTTGTGTTTAGAGAATGAGGCCACAAAGTCATCAGGTAAATGTTTCCTGAAGCAGCATTGTCATTTTCTTTTACACTTCTACACAATCAAACATCTTTTGGAACCAAAGAAGTCGCCCCCTGCTGGCCATTAGAAAGGATGCTGAATTTTAGCTTCACATTTGAGAACCGGAAGCAACGCCCGTGTCTCGTCTCTGCATTTTTACTCACTTGATTAAAGTTTGAGTGTGATGTCAGCGTATAGAAATATCAAACTCAAACCCACACAGATCTGATCAGGCAGATGACGAGAATTTGGGAGGTTGAACGCGTAATAAAAATGTTTATATTAACCAGTACTGTTAGGATAAATTATGAATAGTTCCTGCTACAAACACAAAGCACATACGTAGATTTGATGGTGATGCAGCGCTCCTGCTCGTCTTTGCGTGTGTCTGTGAAGCGAGTTTCTCCGGCACGGGACGATGCAATGATCCCCGCTTTGGATACCAGCGAGTCGGTCAGCGTGGACTTCCCATGATCCACGTGTGCGATCACGGACATGTTTCTGATGTTGGACTTTTTGTCCATGATGGCACGGATCTGATCCACCGTGAAGTTCACCTGGAGGGAGGGTTGGAGATTTAGAAGGGGAGGGGAGCAGGGGGCTACAGTCATCCATTTCCAACTAGCACAGGCTCATTTTATTCATCATATGCATCTATTTCTGTCCACTACCAGCTCTCCCCAGCCGCTCCGAGAAGAGTTATAAAAAGAAAGACATGTCTGAAACTCAACCCAGGAAGAAGGAGAGTGGACACCGCTTAAAGACTTTACCTCCTGATTTCCAGAATTACTGAGTCACCATTCACCATGTGGCAACTGAGTGGGGGTGAACGCAATGTACCACAATCGCAAGAAAACATGGTCTCTTGATTTTAGACCTTAAACTAAATCTACAGAAAGAGTGTTAACCACTAAGTTTGCTATTTAATATGTAATATATGAAGAGGGCAGTCCTCTAAGATGACAAGATGACAGTTTGTCTAGCAGTGGGTTGTTAAGACTATATAAAACCATCCCCATAATCCTCTGTAAATAAAATATATGAAGAAAACAAGGTCCAGTGTCCCTCAAAGCTTTCCTAGCAGAACAAATGTATTCATCAATTCAGAAATATCACACTGGATATATAAATTAACACAACCAAAGACTCTTTTGGTGAAATAATTCATTTTTACATCACCCACTGCTGCAAAACACTCAGATGAAATGCGGTGCAGCTCTCTGAGTGTGACGTAGTGCAGCCTGCCTATATGTAATAACACGTTTCCATTGCTTCTTAAATGACGCAATCTCTTCTAATCAAATGAAAATCTATATTTCCCCTACACACAAACAGAGCTGATGACATTTACATTAGACAAGCCATGGCCATGTGCTTTCCCTCTGCGGGCAGCTGTATATTTCTGCGGTCATGCCAGAGCAGCGTGATATTAAAGGCTTTGCAGTGGACGTCACAGTGAGCGCTGAGCGGCCCGTGCACTGGAGGCCACAGCCCTGCGTTATCGGCCGGCTGTTGCGCATGTTATAACGGCGCACAAACACAGCCCTTATCCGATCACATAACACCACCGGGCATCGGCATCCATGACCTGACGGGATCCGGTGCGGCTGCAGTCGGAGCCTACAGCTCATGACGGTTGCTGGGTGCAGCAGTTGACAGCGTGTTTTCCCTCGCTGCTACAAATACATTAAAGGCATCATCTATACATTTAAGGCTCTAGTTTCACTCACCATGTTGTCTGCAGGTCGTGGGTCTTTATGTGCGACGGGTTATTGCCGTAGTCGCTGCCTCTGAGGACAGGCAGTCCCGGTGGTGACAGGAGAGGCGCTGCTGCTGCTGCTGATGCGGCTACCGTGTAGCGGTGTCCGGTCAGTGACTGCAGCGGCAGGGGGCGCTGCAGCTCAGCAGCCCGTCACATATCACATGTCCGTGGCGCTTTGCCATGTTATCCTAATACGTCCATGCTGAGTGCGTGTGCGCGTGTGAGTGCCCGGCTGTGTTTGTGAGTGCGCGAGAGAAAGAAGAGCGCTCTTCTGTTGACTTAACCATGTATGTTTGTGCCTCCAGCTGCCATGAAAGATCTAAAATTTAAGAACAAGTACTTTTGTACAGTTAACATTTACATTGTTAGAAAGTAACATAATCGAACCAAAATGCACTAAAGTCAAAAGATAAAGTGGTTTGGCAACAGAGATGACCATTTTCTAAAGGAGGTAATAGCAACTTAAGCTTTATTCAGTGATTAGTTTCTATGGCTTCAGCTATACAGACAGACAAACCTTTATTGTAATCCAGTCTATACACAAACAGTGCGAAGACACGTTTCCTGGCTCGGAATAGTGCAAACGGTGCGGTAAGGTCCATATAAAGGATACAGAATTAATTAAACATAAATATGGATATCAGTATAAATATATACTGCACACTAGATTTCTTTGCTTTAAAGCTTTAACTCAACATTAAAAAAGAGCTTCATTCGAATAACACATTTCTGTGGTATAGCATTTGTAATAGCCTATAAGTCCAGACGTTATAGAATTTGTATTGATATTTGCTGTGTTTTGAGTAAATACTAAATATATTGTTGACATATTGATTGCATTTGAGACTTAGCGTACTTTTTAAAATACACACTACCACACCTATGATATTGTTTTTGGACTTAAAAACTTTTATTTATTTGATAATTTATGTATGTATTTATTAACAAAAAATATATTTATTTCTTTGCACACACACAAAAAACAAAATTCAATTCAATTCAATTTGTTACAGTGTGTACTGGCCTAATTGTAATCGTAAACATATGAAAATTCCGCAGGATTTCACTGTCAGTGCATCTGTTTAACCACACCTTCTGGTTAATTTCTCTTCAGCCCACCTAAGGAGCCAACGATGCATTAGAAAGCATGTATTACTGTTGGTTGTTTGCTTGTATTTATCCGTATCTTAGCATGCAGCTGCTTCTGGGCGTGTCAGTGAATGACGTTTAGCAGCACTTGGAGAGTGCATGCTAGAGCCAATTTCACAGAAAATCCTTATCCGCAGCAAAACTGAATGTTTCCTTCCTTTTTTTCATGCTCCGCCTCTTTCCCATGCCCCCCCCCCCCCCCCCCAAAAAAAAAAAACCCAAACAAACCCATTTTGATGTACAGTCAAAGGAGCTTGCAAAGAAACCTTCACAGACATATTTTGATGTACACCTCCGCCTCAGAAATATCGATCCCCGTGGAATAAAGCAGGCCACTGCTAGACAGGGCGCCGTAGCAGTCCTCCACCAGCTGAGGGCAGAGCAGGACAAAACATGTTTGGGAGGTGCCAACACATGTGGAATGGGACACTGAAATGAAAACTGAGTAATGTAAAGAACACATTTAATCCATCTGGTGTAATAATAAGTAGCTCTGCCACTGATACAATCCCTCCCCCTGTGATAACAATTGTTGGGGAGGGGGTCTTTCTTATTAAACCAGTCGACTGTGCTCTACATGTCCAGAAAGGAAATAACTGAAAAATACATTATTCGTGGGGTTCCCATAATAAGCACATAATGGGCTCTCGTGAGAGCAGATGATTATTACCTCTAAAGAAAGCTTTACTCATGAATTTAAGATGAAGATAAAACCACAAAGCAAACGATGCTGCAAGACGATTTCTTTTTTCAATGTTTATTTTTAGTTTTGAGCTTGCATTTATAATTTCTGCTCATAGTCTCTAAATGTAGAAAATCTTTTGTTAAAACTCCCTAAAATACATATCATTAGAAAGTTCTACTTTTTGTCTTCAGAGCACTATAAGAAGCAAAACAAATTTAAATTTAGTGAGCAACAATAAAGGATCTACACAGCTCCAAAGCTTATTCATTGTATAATGCCCTTTTTAACACAAGGGAGTCCAGATATTAAAGTTTGTGGTGGCAAACAAGAACCAGTGGTTTCCATGGTCAGTGCAGCTGATAAAGCTGATATTACTGCAATATCACTGCGCAGTGTGTCACGTTTCCTCCAGCAGGGCTGACCTACTAAGACAGCAACGCTTACAGCAGAAAGAGCGTGTTGTGGTGTGTAGATTACTTCATCTGAAAAACAGTGTCTTTCATCTAATCATCAGATTTATGCAAAAGCTACAGAGGTAGTTTTCATTATCTCAGTGAAGCAGTCTTAAAATTGCAAAACAGTGGAGGACGATATCTTGATTGACCTTTTAGCAGGAGTCTCTCTGAAGCGTTCGGTGTAGGACGCTGACTGCCACAGTGCAGCTTAAAGTGGAGCATGTCTGGCTTTTTTTTTTCTTTCTTTTTTTTTTGTCAAACTCCAAACGGTGGGAAATATATTCCCTTTACTAGTCACAGGAGGATTTTACACATTAAGGGAACTGATTTCCAAACTTGGCAGTAGAAAAAGGACTAGATAACATTAAATGTAAGAAATAACAAAAACTATCGATGTTATGATATCATATTTTTAAATGTAATAATAAACTTATAAACTGATAGAATCCACATGATGTACCTGCGGATACTGAATTTAGATTTAAAATGAACATTTGGGGTTGTTACCTGAAGATCTTTAGGGAAATCAGAAAGCCAACGAAAAAAAAATCATACATGATTGAAAACAATTCCCAGTTGTATGTGGGCATTCGCTGCAAGCGTGGCGCTGAAGAAACCAATTGAGAGTGAGGAGAAAGCTGTGGATTATCTCATACTAGTGGCACACATGATAGGAAATTTCAAAAAGCAGACACTGAGCTAGTACTCTGTTGTAGCTGTAGCTGAAGGCTGTGTTTAATCTTTGTCTCCTAATTGCAGAGTTTAGGATTTTACCAATAACGTACAGTCATCTCCACTAGAGACAGCGGAGAAGCGTGTTTCTCCTATTTGCACACACTAACAATTTCCCAGCTGTAGATATAGAGCGATTTTGCTCACATTAGAGCAATTACTGAGCTTCAGATAAGAGCTAATGAAAATGCACTCTGTGGCTGGTTAAATGACCTTGATGTAAGCTTCAAACATGTTTTCAGTCCGTGACTTCACACCCATGGACCTGAAGAAGGTCTTTTCTTTGATCACTGCAGTAGCTGTGTATTTTTTATATGATTCTTTTGCTCTCCACACATTGTATTGCACGCTTTCTTGCCAGGGGAAAGGGTGAGCCGTGAGACCATTTCTGTGGAGCTGAAATGCAGTCATTGGTACCTGTGCAGGTCATTTCACTGGAAGAGAACTGACCGCATAAAAGTGATTTCATGGTATATTTCATTTTAAAACATCCAAAGATGTCCAATAGATGTTCTTTTCCTTCACCCTAACCAACCTGGTCTCACATGGAGATATCTGAATATGCATTCACAGTATGATCTCATATGCAATAACAGTTATGTGTACTGAGCAGCAACTTATTCCTGGTATCTAGAGATGTGCTCAAAATGTCCCGGTTAGATAATCACTGCACTGAAAGTACTTTGATACTCTATAATCTCCAGTTAGAACAACAATAAAGATAGCAGCGCTCTGCTGCCATTTAATTAGCCGTATTCATGGATATGTTGATTTTAAAGCAACTAATATACTTAAGAAGCAAGTCTTTGAAAAACTAAAGTATAGCGGCCATAATGGATTTGTACGCTGGCTTCACTGTGAGTGTTATTTTCTTAAGTAAGAAAGAGTCTAACACAGCAGAATATGCTAATACACCACCATTTCCATTAGTCCCACCAGAATGTATTTAAATAACCTCTTTTGGCCTTATACAACAGCGGCTTTTTGAAACATTTGAATTGTATTTTAGGTCTGGAAATCCAATCTAGCCTGTAAAACAAGTGTCTCCACCAAGCCTGGGAATCAGACACCTCGGAGAATTTGATTTATTCACATTATGCATGCCTGACAAACAAAAGATAAGAAAGATTTGCGTCCTTTCTGCCGTGCCACAGTTTCACTTTCGTTCTTCCCGTAAAGTCCCTCTTCACTCTGACTTTTGAACAGCTTAGTAAAGGTAACAAAAAATACATAAATTCAGAACCCAAAGAAAATATCTGGCATCTGTCTGCTTCGAGCCATCTGATGAAGGCAACAATGTCATATAAAATTATGTGAAGAGAAAGGAAAATGGCTTTGAATTATTTGAGCTACCAGGCTGTGTTGCCTCAAAGGTGTAACGATGCTTTGAAGGTGACATGGCAATGGGAGGTTTGAGCTGATGGTGTTCATTCTTAAAAGAATGCAGACTATTGATTGTGCTTATTCTGCTTTTAGACGGGTGTAATACTAAGTAGCTCTGCCACTGAAACAATCCCTTCCCCTGTGATAACAATGAGATAATCTCTGCCAATGTGCATGTTCCCCTTGTGTAATTGCTGGAAGAACACATTATGTAATATCTTTTGCTTCATGGGGCGTGCTAGCATGAAACAGATGCTGTTAATTATGACAGCAAAGATAAGGAACGGATAACGTTGTTTTGCATTAGGAAAGCAAAAAAAAAGAGTCATTGATCAGCTTTCTAAAGAGCTGTAACTTGAGGAGCAAGTGTCTATTTGATAGACACAAAAAAAAAATACTTCATTTAGAAGGATGCATGTTTTTTTTCCTCATGTCGATCCACCTTGATTGATCCATCCCTTCATAGTAGCTTCAGCTGAACTCTTTGTTCTTGTAAACAGTTTGCTGAAAAAAAAACACACATTAAGGTTATTATCAGTGTTTGTTTGCTGCTGGCGACTGAAAGAAACTGTCCAGAATCTGCAGACAATCGCATTCTCTTTCTTGATTCTTTGACAACAAGCTTCACTGAAAAGTCTTTGCAGCTGTTTGCTGAAATTTTATTTTTCTCAAACCACTGAAAAACTGCAATTCTTGAGCCACTTTTTAAAAAAGAGTAGCTTGGACACATCTGCTGTTATAGACCAAAAAAACCTTTGTAGATAGCAATTATATTTAATCTCAGTTTGGTTTTTGGTTTTTTAACCGTCCCACTTAAAGTTTGGTTTGGGGTGGGGGGTTGGTTATAATGGAGAAAACCAAGCACGGTGGTGGAGGGGTGATGATTTGGGCTTGTTTTAAAGCCACGGCATCTGGTCACCTTGCAGTCAATGAATCAACTGCAAACTCCTCTGTGTACCAAAATATTCTAGACTCAAATGTGAAGCCATCTGTCTCAGATAAATCTTGGCAAGCACAGCAGCAAACTTTTGCTAAGCAAAGTATTGCTATGGCCCAGCCGAAGTCCAGACCCTAACCTAACTGAAACACTACACTTAAGATAGTTGTGCATAAACAGGTGCCCATAAAATCCACCACAGTGATTTGAGAGACTGATAAAGTCATAAAAAATGTTATTGCTGCTACAAGTAGATATACAAGCTACTGAATCATTGGATCATGTGTTTATTTTTCATGAGACTGTATCTTCTGGAAACTTGTTTCTGTAACTTTGGATCTAACTGGACCAACAGGAATTTGGGGGTTCCCTGCAGCTCACTCATTGTTCTCTTCTATTTGCACATTGAGCCTTTCACTGGGCTTCATTATGTGAAATATTACCAAGACTATCATTAGAAACTCTTGGACTGTCTTAAAATCATTTTAGATGTGCCAGAACTGTCTCCAGCTAAACGACAGCTAACTGAAAGATAGTTCTCATCTCGGTTTCTGGCTTTGATGACCAAAGACCAAGCCCGAAATCTCAGTGTAATCCTGACTTTTATTGACTTTTACCTTTTAATTAAATTAGTTTAAGTCTTCATTCAGCCTTAAAGCCATAAGAAGAATCAGGAAGAAGTCCCATAGAAGGTGAGCATTTTTTCTTTTCCTTGGATTTCCATCCAGAAACCTCCCAGACAGCTTCAGCTCTGCTTCAAATCAGATCTCTGCGCTGTCTTTCAGTGTCAGTGAATAGAGTTTGAAGTACAGCTGCCCTTTTTATTAATCCCTCAGTGGCTTAGAAGCACATGCTGACTTTCTTTTACTAACTCTCTCTAATTTTCAAATAATCAAATAGACAGTTTCTAACCCTTGAATTCAGATGAAACCCTTTCATGTGTGTTTCCACTGCCTTGTGGATTCCTTAGTGATGAGCAGAGAGAGGAGTATTGAACTTTTGTTGGGCTTAGTCCAAACTGGTGCAAATTAAATGTCAGTCTTTCCACTTTCTGTGTTTGAAAGCAATAAATTGGGCTTTAAATTTAGCTTGTCCAATTTAAAAAATAAAAAAAGAATTTGACAGCATACACCAACTGCTGATTTATGACATCAAAGGTCACACTTATTTACAATTAAGTAATCTCCCTTCTTCTTGTCCCAATTGGCTGTCTCTGCTGTCTGACTAAAAGGGGATTGGACAGTGTTCAGCTGGGTTGGGGAATGCTGTTGTGTGATATGGCATTTCAACTTTGTCCCTGAAGGCTGACTCAGACGTTTCTCCTTCACGCTAAAGGCACAAGGAACGTACCAATCTGGCCGTGTGCTGCATTTGTATGCCTGAAGGAGACTTTCACTGAAATTCCACCAGCTGCTTTAATGTCAGAATTATGACACTGACTACAGACAAGGTAAGATCACTGGGTGCAGTTGATGCTTTTTGTGTAAGAGAGTGATTCAGCATGAGTGCGTGTCAAGAAAGCGTCGCTTTAAAAAAGCCGAACGTGAATGCAAGTTTGTCAGAGACAAGTGAAGTGTGAGATTGAGTTTTTGACACCCAGGTGAAATTGGGTAATACTGTGGAAAAACATTTTATCTTTTGAAAAACTGAGAAACACTTCAATTTCAGAACCATCACTGTTTGTTTCAGGTGTACGATGGGATGGACATCATTGACCTTCTGCTCAAAAACACAGGTGAATCCACCAGTTGCCACAGCAACCAAACGTGGACCAGCTCAACTAATGATGTAAGTGTGCTGCTCATTATGCACAGTTTGCTCCTAAACCGAATCACTCAGGGGAAAACATAATCATGGCCACAAATTCACCTCATCATGAGAACCTGACTGCTGAGTTTAAACTGTATTCTGGGGTGTGCCTGATTGTATAGCGGCAAGTGTTGCAAATAGCAGGAACCAAAGGAAACAGAGAGAGAGAGCAAATTGAAAGCCTGGTGTGTTTATGCTTCTGTGTCTGCTTGTTTGTGTGATTACTATTATCTATGATCTAGATTAATTCTGCCAATCAAGCCATAATGTAATTATGTATGCATACTCTCTTCAGACACTGAGCACTAAACGAAGCAATCCTGATGATTTCTTGGAGTTCCTGCTGCATGGGAGCGACTCATCCTCTGTGCCAGCATCACCCCTGTGGTCTCCCTGCACCAGTGACAGTGGCATCAACGAGGACCCCCTGACAGATCCCACAAACAGCCCTCACACAGCCTCCTGCACAGCCTTCACTCCCTGTGACATTCAGGCTTTCACGCAGTCTTCATGTCTCGTGAATCAGACAGTGGCAAATGAAAAAAAGCCAGATGTCGTCATCGATCTCGGTAAGACAACATTTAAATAGCAAAGGGTTAACCGGCTTGCTTTTTTATACAGGCCAGAAACATGTACTGAACTTCAACCTGTAAAGCAGTAGTTTGTTTTAACAATGAGCGCAAATGTGAGGTCGAGACGCGTAAAGAACAAAGTAACCAGGGCACAGGACTACCAGATAAAAAAGGGGAAGCTTTTGACATTGTGAGATCTCTCATTTTGTGCTTTCTGTAGTGGGATAATGGGGGCTTTTGACTGCGCCTCTGATGGCGGACCTTTCAAAGAGCCACTTGTTTGGTTTTTCCCATTTTTGAACATCTTTAAAGATAAACGGTTGTGATTGTTGCCATTCATGAACTGTTTTGTGAGGGCAGCTATTTTGAATGTTGGTTCATTTCACCGTGCAGGTTTTTGACCCACCACTAGTGCCTGACATATCTGAAAATGACCGAGTAAACCTAGACACATACATTTCATTTAAAAAAAACCCCCACATATATCACCTTCTAATTCCAACAAAAGGTTTTAAAACACAAGCAAATACATCCACAAGGTCATACTTATGAGGAAAGGAAAGTAATCTTTTCGGGCTGTAATTTCTTTAACTCTTTACATACCTGCTTAATTACTCATCGGCATCACAATTACGGTGGAAAGCTGTTTTATTTGTCTGTACTGGACTTCATCAGTGAATGAGTGAATAAATTCATCATTTACTTGGATTTATACAGTATATATTGTCTGTTAGGTTAAAGGTCAGTGTTCTTTTAATTCATTACAGGGAACAATTGTTGTAACACTGGTCTTATGCTTGTAAGACCATATTACAAAGTCACTTTCAGCAGCTGCTCGAAGCTTTGTAACAGCTATTACCATGAAGGTTAAATCCATTGTGCATTTGAAAGGTAGCGACAACTACACAAACCGCCATAAACTGCAGCCTTTAACTCGCCACAGAACCAGTGTGGGTGTAATTCAAATGTATGAATTTATATCCACGAGGGAAGCGTTACTGATTTAAATGCTCCTGCCAGAAAAGATCAGCAGATTAGACCAGAGGGTTCCTAATGATTCGAAATGGCTGTGGAGTGTTGACATATCAATATTAATGCAACCCTCACAATTTAACATTAGTGTTTCCCAGTGTTTCCAGTTTTCCACATTTGCTTTGACACATTTCTTGAAACCTCACATTATTTCTTTTTCTAAGCTGTTAACACAAAACCTAGACACAATGCTCAAAGTCAAACTACTATTCATAAAACCTCTGACTCTTGTAAACAATCGTATCGAAATAGTTTCGACTGTGCTTTCAGGTCACACTCAAATCCCGCAACAATAAGAGCACTAACGAGCCTTCATTGAGCAATACATCAAAAAAATGGAAAACACAACATCATGGTGTGGACTTTAAAAATAGTTTGAATAATCAGAATAAAATAGAACAGAAAATCAAAATGCAAAAAAATGAACAGAGTACAAGAAAACGGATCATTACAAAAATAACTACTGTTAATAAGAATCTTAATGGAAAACAGGCACAGTTAGTGATTTTCTGAGGTTATTTAATAGAAAAAACTGTACTGTGCTGATGCTGTACTCATAGTATCTACCTAATAATACACAGGAGCAAGTCTGCAGTTTATAATCCTACGATTTATGTGTGATCTATCTATGTATCAAAGGTGGAGAGGCATGCCATGGAGGGACATTTAACTTTGTGCCTGCACCTTCAGTCTGAAGATATTAAAGATCATACCTATATTTTATCATTGGAGAAGGTGTCCACCTCAACAATAAGCGAAAACATCCATCCATCCATCCATCTTCATCCGCTTTATCCGGGGCCGGGTCGCGGGGGCAGCAGCCTGAGCAAAGAGGCCCAGACCTCCCTCTCCCCAGCCACCTCCTCCAGCTCATCCGGGGGAACACCAAGGCGTTCCCAGGCCAGCCGAGAGATATAATCTCTCCAGCGTGTCCTGGGTCTGCCCCGGGGCCTCCTCCCGGTGGGACATGCCTGGAACACCTCACCCAGGAGGCGCCCAGGGGGCATCCTTGTCAGATGCCCAAACCACCTCAGCTGGCTCCTTTCGATGTGGAGCAGCAGCGGCTCTACTCTGAGCCCCTCCCGGATAGCCGAACTTCTCACCCTATCTCTAAGGGAGATGCCAGCCACCCTTCGGAGGAAGCTCATTTCCGCCGCTTGTATCCGCGATCTCGTCCTTTCGGTCACTACCCACAGCTCGTGGCCATAGGTGAGGGTAGGGACGTAGATCGACCGGTAAATTGAGAGCTTCGCTTTTACACTCAGCTCCCTCTTCACCACGACGGACCGGTGCAGCGTCTGCATTACTGCAGCCGCAGCCCCAATCCGTCTGTCGATCTCCGGCTCCCTTCTCCCATCACTCGCGAACAAGACCCCGAGATACTTGAACTCCTCCACTTGGGGCAGGACCTCATCCCCGACCCGGAGTGGGCACTCCACCCTTTTCCGGCTGAGAACCATGGCCTCAGATTTGGAGGTGCTGATCCTCATTCCCGCTGCTTCACACTCGGCTGCGAACCGCTCCAGTGCGAGCTGGAGGCCCTCACCCGATGAAGCCAACAGAACCACATCATCCGCAAAGATCAGAGATGAGATCCTGAGGCCACCAAAGCGAAAGCCCTCCGCCACTTGGCTGCGCCTAGAAATCCTGTCCATAAAAATTATGAACAGAACCGGTGACAAAGGGCAGCCCTGGCGGAGCCCATCACCCACCGGGAACGAGTCCGACTTATTGCCGGCAATGCGAACCAAGCTCTTGCAACGGTTGTATAGGGATCGAATGGCCCGTAGCAATGGGCCAGACACCCCATACTCCCGCAACACCTCCCACAGGACACCCCG
The DNA here is from genome assembly GCF_056152115.1 of Neolamprologus brichardi. Lineage (NCBI taxonomy): Eukaryota > Metazoa > Chordata > Actinopteri > Cichliformes > Cichlidae > Neolamprologus > Neolamprologus brichardi. Next base: position 24,844,791 of record NC_142121.1, read on the forward strand.
AGGGACACGGTCGAATGCCTTCTCCAAGTCCACAAAACACATGTAGACTGGTTGGGCAAACTCCCATGCACCCTCAAGTATCCTCGAGAGGATGAAGAGCTGGTCCAGTGTTCCGCGACCAGGACGAAAACCGCATTGTTCCTCCTGCATCAGAGGTTCGACTAGCGGACGAACTCTCCTTTCCAGCACCCTGGCATAGACTTTCCCGGGGAGGCTGAGGAGTGTGATCCCCCTGTAGTTGGAACACACCCTCCGGTCCCCCTTCTTAAAGATGGGGACCACCACCCCGGTCTGCCAATCCACGGGTACTGCCCCTGATCTCCACGCAACATTGCAGAGGCGTGTCAGCCAGGACAGCCCTACAACGTCCAGAGCCTTCAGGAACTCGGGGCGGACCTCATCAACACCAGGGGCTCTGCCACCAAGGAGTTGTTTAACTGCCTCAGTGACCTCGCCCCCAGAAAATGGCGGGTCATTCCCCTCATCCCCAGACTCTGCTTCCTCCTCGGAAGACGCGTCAGTGGGATTAAGGAGGTCCTCGAAGTATTCCTTCCACCGCCTGACAATTTTCTCAGTCGACGTCAGCAGCGCTCCACCAGCACTATACACAGTGCAGGTAGAGCACCGCTTTCCCCTCCTGAGACGCCTGACGGTTTGCCAGAACCTCTTCGAGGCAGTCCGAAAGTCTTTTTCCATGGCCTCTCCGAACTCCTCCCACACCCGAGTTTTTGCTTCAGCCACTGCCCGAGCCGCATTCCGCTTGGCCTGTCGATACCTGTCGGCTGCCTCCGGAGTCCCACAGGCTAACCAAGCCCGATAGGACTCCTTCTTCAGCCTGGTGGCTCCCTTCACCTCTGGTGTCCACCATTTGGTTCGGGGATTACCACCACGGCAGGCACCAACCACCTTGCGGCCGCAGCTCAATGCAGCAGCTTCGGCAATGGAGGCGCTGAACATGGTCCATTCGGACTCAATGTCCCCCGCCTCCCTCGGAATGCTGTTGAAGCTCTGCCGGAGGTGTGAGTTGAAGATCTCGCGGACTGGAGCCTCTGCTAGTCGTTCCCAGCACACCCTCACTACGCGTTTAGGTGCACCAGGTCTGTCCAGCGTCCTCCCCCGCCACCTGATCCAACTCACCACCAGGTGGTGATCAGTTGACAGCTCAGCTCCTCTCTTTACCCGAGTGTCCAGAACATATGGTCGCAGGTCTGGTGATACGATTACAAAATCGATCATCGACCTACGGCCTAGAGCGTCCTGGTGCCACGTGCACTTATGGACACTCTTATGTTCGAACAAGGTGTTCGTTATGGCCAAACTGTGATTAGCACAGAAGTCCAATAACAAAGCACCGCTCGGGTTCAGATCAGGGAGGCCGTTCCTCCCAATCACGCCCCTCCAGGTCTCGCTGTCGTTACCCACGTGAGCATTGAAGTCTCCCAGCAGGACAACAGAGTCTCCAGGTGGAGCACCTTCCAGCACCCCCCCCCAGGGACTCTAAGAAGGCTGGGTACTCCGAACTGCCACTCGGCGCATAAGCGCAGATGACAGTCAGGACCCATTCCCCGACCCTAAGGCGCAGGGAACAAACCCTCTCGTCCACCGGGAAAAACCCCAACGTACCGGCAGCAAGCCGAGGGGATATTAGAATACCCACCCCAGCCCGCCGCCTCTCACCAGGGGCAACTCCAGACTGAGACAGAGTCCAGCCCCTCTCCAGGAGACTGGTTCCAGAGCCCAAGCCGTGCGTAGAGGTGAGCCCGACTATATCTAGCCGGTACCTCTCAACCTCACGCACTAACTCAGGCTCCTTCCCCACCAGAGAGGTGACATTCCATGTCCCTATTGCCAGTCTTGGCAGCCGGGGGTCAGTCCGCCAGGGCCTCCGCTCCTGGCTGCCACCCGGCACACAATGCACCCGACCCCTATGGCGCCTCCTGCAGGTGGTGGGCCTGCGGGAGGATGGGCCCATGTCGCCTCTTCGGGCTGTGCCCGGCCGGGCCCCATGGACTAAGGCCCGGCCACCAGACGCTCGCCCTCGGGCACCCTCCCCGGGCCTGGCTCCAGGGCGGGGCCCCGGTAACCCTATCCCGGGCAGGGTAAACTGTTCCCTCTGTGTTTTTTTCATTGGGGTCTACACCTCAACAATAAGCGAAAACATCTGGATAAAATGTCATCCTTTCCTTCTTATCTCAAGCCTTACCTCCTGAACTGAAGTCACACGAAAACATATGCACAAATTTATTTATTCCTGATATTGTCGCAATTACAGTCAGTAGATTAGACATGTGACCCTCCAGTCTGGGACAGCTGACAGAAAACAACAAAAGCTGTTTGTAAATTAACATTATGGCAGCTAATTTCTTAAAATTCAAACCTTCCCTCTGATAAACAGCTTGATTACATTCTCACATTGTATGTGAGTTTATTCATCAAAGCCCAACAATGTTACATCAATTTTAAAGAAAGTTTCACTCATCCTGGCAAACACCAGCTAACAGCAGCAAAAACAACAGGCTAAGGCTTAAGCATATCCTCAGCAACTCACCTCATCTCATATCATCCATCAGAACTGACCTTCGCTAACTCATCAACTCATAACGAACTCTCACAAACGTCCACAGCCCACTTCAAAGTAAATAGATGTGGACACCTCTCACCCATCATTGGCTGCTGAGGTAAACAGTGGGCTGACAGCCTTCACACGAATAAAGAAATTGAGCTCAAACAATAGTAGATACACACTGGCTGGCTGTGGCGATTATGGAGTACAGTCTAAAAATAATGTCTTTGATCTCTCTTGGCTGGCTAAAACATTTTTCTCATATTGCAGCAACTGTAGCTCGGATTATGCATTTGAATCGAGATGGGTAAGAAAGCAAAACTCAGTTGACTGAAATTTACTGACATCTAGAGGTAAAAATGTTTACTTACTGTAACTTTAAATTGAAACAAAGAAACAAACAAAACAATCATTTTTAAAGGAGCTCACAGAGAGCTAAACAAAGCTGGAGTGGGAGAATATTCCATATTCTAGGTGCCACAGACTGAAATGCTCTGTCAGTCCTGAGTCAGTCTGAATGCTGAACCATTATATTCAGCCATCACCATTATTTGTTTTAAAAGTGGCATATCAGGTTTGATTAATTGCGAAAAGCTGACAATATAAAAATCACACGTTCTTTAGCCTAGGTTAACTGGCTACCTTAAAACTTTCTCACATTTTTTTAAATATAATTACAAGACAATGTCGTGATGTCACAAATAGTAAAGATACATACTCCAAATCAAGCCAATATTTTGTGTGAGTTTTCAAGGTACTTGGCTGGTTGCTTCTTTCAGGTGGCTTTTGTAGATTTTGGCTATCTCGACATCTTTAGTCTCTCCCAGACTGACTCCATGAGACAAGAGCTTGATAGGGACTGTGACATCTGGTGCATAATTGGTGCAGGCATGATCAGTCTCCTCCCTGGTGGTGCCACAGGATGGACAGGAATCCAAGTGTCTAAAATGCCTAAAAACCTGTGCAGCATTGTGTGTTTGCAAAGTGTTTTTAAAGCACAGAAAGATGCTGCAATGACTGACGTTTTGTGGTGGGTTTTGTTTGAACTGCAAATACAAGCAATTTTGTAAACCATGTACTGTTTTCTCTGCTTTAATATGCAGGCTGTGAGTCTGGCAGCTTAGATGAGGATATCGGAATTTCATACTACCTCACCACAAACCAAAATCCTCTGCAACCACCCAGCCATTCTCTCACCGTGAAGGACCTGCTGTTATCCAACCTGGGAGACAAAGTAAGAAGGGTTTTATAATTGTGTTGAAAATTAAAATACGTGTGGTGTCCTGTCCAACTCTGACTGAAGGAGAATTTTATTATCTGCCTGTGCCTTCTTGGGGAAAGCTGCAAATAGAGTAACTTTAAGTGAAATGAATTCTGTCCATCTGGTTCACAGGCGCAGCGAATCCCCCAGCATTCCTTGCGGGAGCTTGTACTTAATGAGGATGAGAAGAAGCTTCTGGCTAAAGAAGGGGTAAACTTGCCCAGCAGGCTGCCTCTGTCCAAGGTACATGAGCGATATACACATGTATGTAGGGCAGACGTCTCTGCACAAGCATGCTCCAAACACATCCACAAACACACACTCGTGATCTAAATCTGTATCCCCAGTTACACAAAGTCAGCCAGATATGATGCCCCCCCCCCCCCCCCCCCCCCCCCCACACACACACAAACACACACACACCTCTCTCAACCTAGTTTCATCTCACATACCTTTTTCTTTATTCTCTCTTGTCCTGGTCTCCCATGTGTTTCATCTCCCTGACAAGTTTGAAGAGAGAGTTTTGAAAAAGATCCGGCGGAAAATCCGCAACAAGCGCTCAGCTCAGGAAAGTCGGAAGAAGAAAAGGGAATATGTTGATAGCCTGGAAGAAAGGTATGACATTATCTCTGCACCGACTTAGGAAACATTTTTTTAATCATCTGCTTTGGATTTTTTATGTTTTTCAGTGATTCAGTGAGTGTTTTGTTGTTCATTAAGTAAAGCACACTTCATGTTTCCTGGTATTTGTCAAATAGTTCCCTGAAAAAAAAATCCTCACAGCTCAAAAGCTCAAAAAGCTCAAAAAAACAATTGTACAACAACCTCAAACAACGCTAGTGAGGTGTTTTGAATTAAAAAAAAGAAGAAGGAGAGCTGTGCAGCAGTAGTTGTCATTGCCTCCAGCAAAACCAATTAATTACAGAAACGTATTCAAGAGAAAAATTATATAGTGCCAAAATTGATAAAAGAAATACAACCCATTGAAATTCAGTTCCAGTGAAGCAGCCCAAAATGAAAGACATAAACCTTGTTATTTCTTTATTTATTCACTAATAAAGGTCATTATCTGGATACACAAAGAAATACCATTTTCAAGAGATTGCTGCAAAAGAGAATTTCTTTTTCATTTGAGGAATATTTAGATAAAAACAAAAAACAAACCTGTACATAAGCATTACTGTCTATAATGCCAACGGCACTTCAGTAAGAACAAACATACAAAAAGATGATGTTTTAATAATGCATAATAATGAAGGACAACAACATTCTCACATTAAACTGTGTTGTGACAAAAAACTAAACCAAGATCCAGAAACAGTCCTGTGAGAAACTAAGCACACCCAGTGATTCAGTAGCTTGTAGAAATACCTTTAGCAGCAATAACACGAAGTAATTGTTTCCTGTATGACTTCATTAGTCTCTGCCATCATTGTGAAGGAACTTTACTCCACTCTTCTTTGCAGTGTTGCTTCTTAAATTCATCCACAGAGCTTTTAAGGTCTCACCACAACATTTCAACAGGTCAAGGTCTGGACTTTGACTGGACCATTGCAGCACCTTGATTCTTTCCTTCCTTTCTTTTTGGGATCGTAGTCCTGTTGTTGGACCCAGTTTTGCCCAAGCTTTAGCTGTCAGACAGATGGCTTCACATTTGGCTCAAGAATACTTGAGCCAAATGTGAAGCCATCCACCCCCCCCCCCCCCCCCCCCCCCCCCACCACCACCACCACCACCACCGTGCTTGACAGCTGGTGGGGGGGTGTTTGTGCTGATACACTGTGTTTGGCTGTCTCCAAACTTGGCACCGTCCATTATGACCAAAACACCTCAATTTTTGTCTAATCCTTCTAAAGGACATTGTTCCAGAAGTTTTGTGGGGGTTGTTTTTTGTTTTAGATGAAACCCTTCTAAACAAGCCACACTTGTTCAGCCTTTTTCTAATTGTACTGTCATGAGTTTTAACATTTAACATGCTCACTGAAGGCTGAAGCTCTTAGATTTTTTTTTTAAGTTTTTGTAAGGATTGGATGGTCTGACTGAGGTGAATTTTCTGGGATGTCCACTCCTGGGGAGATTGGCATCTGTTGCTTTCCACTTGTGAATAATCTTTTTCACTGTAGAATGAAAACATTTTCTGAGTGGCCTGATAACCCCAATTGCTTTTCTAAGATCGTTGCTGATGTCTTTCCTGCTTGGATTTGTGATAACGCGTACCTGAATGCTCCAGACCTGCAAACTAGCAAATCGTCTTGACGATCTGTTAGTCAAGTGCATTTCATTAGCAGCGGCTAATTTTTAACGCTCTTCTTCTGCACTTTGACTTCGTTTTTATTGACATAGTATAATATGTCACGGTTTGCAGTTTATCTGAGGTTGTATATACTCATTTTAAGGCCTCTTAGAGATCTTAATATTGTTTATGAGAAAAAAAATCGGTGTTCAGTATAGTCAAAGACCTGAAAGTTTCTACAGTCATTGAACATTGTAAAGAAACTCAGAATACCCACCATACTGTGATAACTGCTCCACTGTGGGGCACCAAAACACTTAAGGTCGATCTGGACCACTTTCTCATTGTGCATAGACGCAAACTCACAGATGTAGTCAGGAGAGAGAATGGATTATTCCTAAACACGATGCCGCAACCCAGAACAGCAAGCAGGTTTTCTCAGAATCGCGTCAGTCTTCCTCCTCCTTCTCTACCTCGAGGCTGCTCGGAATCAGCCTCACCACACAGCCAGCAAGCCTTTGTCACCAAATTTATTAATCCCACCTGCCTCCCACATGCTGGCGCTTCAACCACATCACAACTCCACAAACAGCGCTGCGTGGTCGAGCATGTAATTTGACTCGCCTCAAAGAAACGCAATGCAGCAATGTTCCCCAAATTCCTTTGTTTGTCAAATCCCCCTAGGTTTATCATTCATCAGCTTCTCTTGGGGGTATTTTTAGAACTTGTTTCAGTCTGATGTGGTTCTTGAGATTGACTCCCTCGCACTGCTGGACTCTTTTAAAACCTGCCATTACTGATCTGTATCAGAATAAAAGAGTCGATTGAGAATGAATGGAGGTGTTTTGGACCACGGGTGTAGCGGGTGGGATAAAGCCAGTACACAGTTTGAGCTTTAAAAATGGCCAAACACAAAACTGAAAACTGTCTGTGTGTTTTGCGTACTAATGAAAATGTCTTACTGATGTAACACAGGAGGTTTATATATCTAATTACATGCTATCAACATCTCAATCAAGCTTGAGCTCTACTGTCTCCTGATAACAAAAGTTTCATGGCAGAGTGAGATTGTCTCTCCCAGAGTCAGCATTCGTTGATAATTAAACCAGATTCAAGCGGAGCGTATCAACAGGGTGTCATTATCAGTCGAAGGCATAATGGATTCACAGTGACTGAACCGAACAAGAGAGACACCAGAAGAAGAAAGGGGGTGGAGTCCCTGGATGACAGAATGGGGTTTGCGATAACAGTCAGCAGGCTGATATTGGCAGAGAGAGAAATAGAGGGCAGGCGAGGCAACATCATAAAATGATATATTTTTTAATACGATTCTGCCCTCATTCTACTCCTCCTCTTTCTGTAGGATGTCTGCATGTGGTGCTCACAACCTCGAGTTGCAGAGAAAGATCCAGCAGCTGGAGGAGACCAACAAGTGAGTCCTTAAGTGAGGCAACAAGTTTAACCTGATGATTATTGGCATTAGATGCCTGGACGACTCAGTGTTTTGTACAATGATGGAGAGCTTAAAGTTCAAAGTCCAGAAAATACAGTAAAGAACATAACACACTTGATTAGCTTTACCTGTGACAACATCCAGGACTTGCTTTTGAAAGTTGCAATGAAAAGCAAAGAGTTACCATAACTACAGCCCAGTGCACTACACTTCAGCATATGGTCTGGAAAAGTTCAAGTCTCTGAAGCTTTGGAAGCTATATCCTGGCTCAGGCACAGTCAGGGCACAGCTGCAGAGCTCTGGCATGATCGAATGGTCACTGTTAGATTTTAGAGAATGGCTATTTTAGCTCTGCAGCAATTGCTCCTGTAAAAATAGCACCACAGATGTCTCGGTTTTTCAGTTTATTTCCCTGTTTCAGTTATTTAGCTACTGTGTTTTCATTAGTGGGATTATGTCTGGTAGTATTTAGTATTTTCTTGATGGCCTAAACCACTTCATCTCAAGGCTATGACACCATAAGGCCTGTTTCATGAAGCCTAAAAGCAGAAATATAGGATGACAGAAAAAATTAAGATTGACCATATATAGTCAGAACATCCGGGTGTCGTACATTTAACAATGGCCAGACTGAGGAGGTGCAGCCATATGAAAACACGGCATAATTGCATTTGTTTCCCATCAAAGTCCCTACCGGTTGAACAGATAAGGCAGCAGGATTAATCAAACCTGGACGCGGGGCTTGTGCAGAGCAAGCTGCACAAAATAAATCTCCACGACATCTTTTGTGACACCGCTTTCATGAAACTGAGTCACGGCTGAAAATGGCCAAACCGTTCTGCCTGTTAAAGATTCGGGACTGAAGAGCCTGAGAGTAAAATTACCAGAATACAAAGTGCATACCATTCCAAATCTTCACACAGCTTTTCCAACTTTTCTTTCTTTTCACTCGGCAATTTCACTGTCCTGATTTTTTTTTATTCTTTTTTCCCTGACGCTGGCAGACTGCTGCTTGTAAAAACAAAATGTGTGAAGGCTCCACACACACACACACACACACACACACACACACACACACACACACACACACACACACACACACACTCTTCCTTCAATTTATCGTTCTCTCTCTCTCTCTCTTTTGCGAGAGTGATCACAGATGCTGGAAATGATGAGACCCCTTATGTCAAACTTTTGCACAGCCTCTTTCATCTTTCTGTCTGGATTTGTGTTGCAGTGCTCTGCTGGAGCAGCTAAGCCAGCTACAGGCTCTCCTTCCTAATGGCCCCAGCAAAACAAGACAGAAAGCAACCTGCATCCTGGTGAGATAGAGCATTATGTAATTTTTCAGGCAGTCATAATTGTAACAAAGAAATACAGTAAACATTAAAAGTTCATAAGCACATCGAGGAGCGCGAGTGTTTGTACCGGCAGGACTGCGGCTGTGAATGCTTTGAATATTTAAATGAGTCAGAGAAGCACCCGTTGTGCAAAATGTTATGTAGTTGTGTGTGTAACAACCTACTCAGTTTCTTCTTTCTGATCTGTGTTTTCTATGCTTGACCTCTTTTTGTCCATCTGTCTGTATTTACATCCAGGTCTTGCTCCTCTCCTTCTCTCTGCTGATTTCTTCAAATCTTCGACCAGACCCTTACAGCCGGCTCAGTCAGGCAGACTATGCAGAGACCAAAGGTCTGTAGCCATCATGCATGGCCAATCTTGCTTTCTTTTTTTCTTTTTCGTCCATGCACACTCACTCATGCACACACACTCACTCTTCTCAACCGCATCTCTGTCTCTCAGTGCCGTCCCGCTCCCTGCAGTCGATGGATGATGCCCGAGACATCCCTCCTCCTCCTCCACCTCCTCCTCTTCCTCTTCCTCTCCTCTGCGTTACCAGGGGCTTTGAAGCCCTGCGCAATCTGACAGAGAAGATTAGGCCCTGGACAGATCTCCCCAAAGCAGACGTCCCCTTCTCTCGCCATCAAGATCACAGGCACAAGGACCTTCACTGATTTATTCTAACAAGAAAAACGTAGCGCAGGGGTGCGAGTTTGGATGCGAGTGCAGCCCCCAACAGGTGTAGTTTAAAAGCTTCTCTGCATCTGCTTTTCACTACAGAGGCTGGGTGAGAGGCTGCTCCAGCACATAAACATCCAGTTGAAAGGTGTTTCAGGAATGCACTTTCACAAAGGCCAGTAAAGAGGTCATTGACGAGAATGTAATCATTTTTCATTTTGCTCTGAATAGAAAGCCTTTAAGCACCTGCTGGATCACGTATGCTGGATCATACCTGTGCAGCTGATGCCTGTTAAATACAAACACATTAAATACACATGCACGCTCACTACTGTGATTTATTATTTTCTTTGAATATATACCTTGATCTGTGGCGCATTCAGTAGGAGCTCTGCGCAGTAATTTAATGATGCATTTGCATTTTTCACTGTGTGTGCATGTGTGTGTGTGTGTATGTGTGTGTGTGTGTGTGTGCTGAGGCTTAGATGGTTAAATCTTTGAGACAGGTTGCTACTGGCAGGATCAGCCGGGTGTGAATTCACATTTTCCCCAGGGAGTTTTGGACCTGAAAGTTTTGTTGTTGTTTTGTTTCCTTCCTCCAGCGATACCATGTGTCCTGTGTCGAGGAAAACCGATTTGCAAAAATAATGAGACAATATTTTGAAAGCAAAAATGATTCGGGGTCTTCAAATATGACTCAATGAGCAAATAAAAGCTTCAGGTTCACAGCCAGCTGTCAAAACACCAGAGGAAAGTGGGTTTCAGTTTCATATCATTATTTTTGAGAAAGAAAAATATTGCTTACTGTAATTGTGGAAATGTAACTAAAGACTGTTTACAGATCGACGTGACGTGCCTTTTTTCTGGTGAGATGAAATGAGATAAGCAGCTTAAATGTTCTACAGCTGCAAACCTCGAACAATTTAATCTGAAAATACAATAGTAGTAGATTTTAAGTCAGAAGTAACAACTGGCTGTTGGAAAGGAAAAGAGAAACGAATTGAACTGTGATTATTTTTAAATGATGAGTATGTTATGGATTATGTTCACATAAAGAAGGCACAGAGGACTCTGTAAGTGTTGTTGATGTAAAAGTTTCTAACAGAAGGATCTGAGAGCAACTTGAGGTGGGATACCTTGGCTACCTGATCGACCCCATTGTACTGTAGTACTTACACAGTATTGTTCAGTACTGTGTGGGGGATGAGCTGTTTTATAGTGCAGTACCTCTATCAGAAAGTTTATTTTTTGTTTTTTGTTCTTAACTATGAAATCTGTCTCTGTAGGTGAGCGTGAAACATCTTGACAAATTTGTAATTATACAATAAATGCAATTTTGAAGCAGAAAAACAACCCCCCAAAAAGCATCAATGAAATATAGTACAATGTACCATTTTACAATAAATTATTTATCCGTATTCATTTTTATGGATGTTTTTTTCCATATTTTTTAACCAGTTATTGACTTTTACCAATTACAGTTTAGCAATATGTCCATAAACTTCCATTTTAAAAAAAAGAACATATACAAAAAATATATATAATATCACTATAATTTCTCCACAGTACTTTATACTTTCAATCAAATATCTGCAAAATTGATGCCCATCACACTCAGCTACAGTTTTCTGCCTCATATACTTACACAATACTTTTAAAAGAAACACTGTTGGCATTTCCGTCAAAGCACAGCTGTGCATTCAAATCTGCTTTCAACTCTATAATTTTAATACTTCTTTTTGGTTTATATTTTTACACAGTTGATTTTTTTTTCGAGCCTTTCTCCCTGAGAGCTCTCGCTGAGCAGAGAATGTGGAATAACCGAAATAAATAAATAAATATTTCTGCAAACCAAGCTCAAAACCACGGGTTCACTATACGCACACACCGGCTAGGAGTCGGAAATGAATTATTGATGAGGCAGGTTAGGCAGTGTGTTGTAATGATAAAGAGTTAAAGATGTAGGTGGAAATTCAATCAGGATCTCAGAGCTGAGCAGAGGTGCTGCTACCCAAGGGAGAAAAGAGGTTGCAGGAGGAGAAGATTGCTCAGATAATTTTAGAGGGTTAGGCTGTCCGCATGGGGTTTCGTGAACATCTGAGCATAGCTGCAGAATAATTAACCTGCACTCACAAACATGAGCACATAATTCTGACTTAATGGTGACAAACATGAAAGCAGACGAGGCTGATTTTGCTCAGCAGCCTGAACTCCTTCACCCTTTTCAGTGAGTTTGTTCAGTGTCTTTTCTTTAATTCTTATCCCTGCGCAACCTTGCATATATTTATTGTTTAAACTTTAGCCGGCTAAATTCTTGGGGCATTTAATATATATTTGATTTTTCTCTCCTTTGAACTAAATTTAATTTAATCTAGAGGTTTATTATTATTATTTATTTCTTCCACTGCCATCATATTCTTTGCATTGCAGCAGCTCTGAGGAAGGCATTTAGAGTGTGAATTCAAATCATCCTCTCCACCAAAGAATGACATTGACAAAACGCCCTCGATCAGGCCAAGAATTTGTATTTGAAAAACTGTATGTATTACTAAAGAAGAGCTTGTTTTTATAACTGTGTCTGGGCACAAATTCACATTGTAACACAGTCAGTGTAAAGTGTTTTCACCTTGATCAGACAGAAATATTCACATCCCTACACACACAAACCAAAGTTTGCCTCAGCTTTACTTGCACTTATTTGGACTATAGTCGAAAAGACGTCAGAAAAGCCCAACAGTGTCAGAATCTCCCCATCCATTTATTTTTAAATGAAAGCTGAATTTTTAAGCATCTTCGAAAGCCTCAGCAGAATGACAACAAGCGGCTTCATGAGGGAGATTTGGTGGGTCAGACTTCAACCACATCTGCATTTCTTTCCATGTCAGCACTGTGTACAAAATATGATTTATTAACATCTGAATTTGTGATTGACTGCTTGTGAAAACAGGAAAAAAAACCAAAAGGAAAGGATACACTTTCTTCAAAATGTCCCAGCTGCTCTTATATTTGCCCCCTTTTACTAAGTTTTAGAGGCAAGGATCAATTATTTAATAGCACTTGGAGCAAACTGGTTGAGGTTAAGATGTTGAGATCTCTTCTTTTTAAAGTTACAGACTGTTTTAATATGAAGGTGCTGGAGAAAATGTTTGCTGCACTATGTTTTTTCTCTCAAACGCACTCAGTTTAGATCCCAGCGACACACTTTGCAAATACCAACAGTGACCTATAAGACATGCAAATCACAAGTGCACACACACACATGCACGCACACAGCTCTTCCACTAACAGCATCAAAAAGACTGAAAGCTTTCTGATTTTCTAATATTGAAATGAACACTGAAAAACCCTTGAAGGCAAGAAAATCTATAAAAATATGATCAATTTATCTTTAAAAATTAAAGTTAAATCTGGATTACATCAAAAAGGGGTGGGTGCGGGGGGATATGAATGAAGCTCAGCCAAGAGTACTGACATCTGAAACTTGGTTAGTGGGGCATCTGCTTTAATAACGACAATAATATATCAACACTGGGGAGTCCGTGTGTGCACCGACAGAGCGCCATCATGCGGTGAAACGAGAAGCTGGGCGAGTATAAAAGGCTCCAGTGCGAGGATGCTGACAGAAGAGGCAACTGCATCATGTCAGACTTCGGCCTGAACGCGCCAAAGTAGGTGGATGCGGATTAATCAGCTCTTTCTTTTGTTTTTTCAATATCTCAGACATTTCCGACTGGAAACCACAAACAAACACAAGATTCAAGCAAAAAAAGAAGAAGAAAAAATGCGCATTTTGGAGCTCTGATCTCTTTTCATACTAAATGCATGAGGAGAAAGAGATGGGGATTTTTGAAGCTGCACCTGCGCACCTGCGATCTCGAAGTTATCCCGGTGGAAGAAGTGGATAGTTTTGCGAAGTAGCGCGCCCTCTTTTCCCTTCCCCGCCTGCAGCCGAGCCATGCAGGTCAACAACAGCAGCTCCTCTGGAGCTCTGACAGGACTGTGCGGAGGGGAAGAGGATGAGCGCAAAATCTCCGAACTGGTCAGTCCCACGGGAGCAGCCTCCTCTTTTAACCTCTCGTTAAACTGCTGGCTTCACATACTCTCTCAGGAGTCCTCGTTGGATCTGCATGGAGACAGCGCCAATCTGGCAGTAGGTTTGCTTATCTTCTTCTTTTTTTTTCTACAAGTCCAGTTGGATCAGATTAATAAAAAATGAAACGGTAATTGTGCATGAATCTTGGAGATAATGTTGTTTCTTTATTCTGACATTAAAGGTTATACCATTTAAAAAAAAAAAAAACCAAGTCACACATCTTCAGAATCTGTTTCAGCTTAAAATATCTTACCATTTATTATTGCAGCACTCTGTACGCATAAACTGTATATAAAAGATGACATTGCCACCATGCCACTCATTGGTTTGGTAAGTCTGGAGCCAAATGTTTTCACAAAGTGTCATCTGAGCTTTTTGAAAGGACACCCACCCTAAAGAATAATCTGCTTTGTCATCTTTTTGGACTTGAAATAATTATAAAATAAATATTATTTGCATATAGTGATCTTAAAACTAGCATTTGAGACAAAAAAATAGACTCAACAGAAAAGCTTTGCCGAGGGTGTGACTTTCCCCCCATAGACCAGGCATTAGAACGCAGGTTGAATACACTTCCACGTTTTTTACACCCAGAAGCTATCTTTTATATACAGTCTTTGTTTATATCTCTTGTTTTTAGTTCTGCTCATATAGGCTCTAACTTTAAATGCAAATAATCTGCTGTGGGCCACACCATCCTTTAAATTATCAGGTTGGAAAAGTCTCCGATTTTTTTTCAGTTATGTTTACTGAAAACACCCTTCAAGCACAAAACATGTATGTGTGTGTGTGTGTGTGACAGGTACGAGTTGTCATTGCCCTGGTTTATCTGGTTGTATGTGTTCTGGGGCTCGTGGGTAACCTCCTGGCACTCTTCTTGCTTCACTCCCGTCGCCGTGGATACCACCACTCCTCCATTGACTGCTTTGTGATGAGCTTGGCTCTCACAGACCTCCAGTTCGTCCTCACCTTGCCCTTCTGGGCCGTGGACACGCTGCTGGACTTCCGCTGGCCCTTTGGGCAGATCATGTGCAAGATCGTGAGCTCGGTCACCACCATGAACATGTACGCCAGTGTCTTCTTTCTCACCGCCATGAGCGTGACACGCTACCGCTCCCTGGTTACTGCTCTGAAGATGGAGAGCCCAAGGAGTGCCACCACTCGGGCCAAGTGGGCCAGCTCAGCCATTTGGGTGGTGTCTCTGGTGGCCACACTGCCTCATGCTTTCTACTCCACCACTGTCCAGGTTTGTTGAATCAGTACTCAACAACTAGTCTGCCTACAGTGCATGCTCTGATCTCCCTATTTATGTTTCCAGGTTTCTGCAGATGACGAGCTCTGCTTGGTTCGCTTCTCTGACTCCGACTCCGGTCACTGGGACCCCCAAGTCCTGCTAGGACTCTATCAAACACAGAAGGTCCTTCTGGGTTTTGTGGTTCCCCTTATTATCATCTCTGTGTGCTATCTCCTCCTGCTGAGGTTTATCCTGAGCCGGCGCATTGTGTGCAGCATGGTAACCGGGAGTGCCACCGAGAAATCTGAGTGTGAGAGAGGCCGCCACCGCCGCCGATCCAAAGTGACCCGCTCCGTCACTATCGTAGTTCTCTCCTTTTTCATCTGCTGGCTGCCCAACCAGGCCCTCACCTTGTGGGGGGTGCTGATCAAATTTGACTTGGTGCCCTTCAGCAAAGCCTTCTACAACACCCAGGCCTATGCGTTCCCCCTGACTGTGTGCCTGGCTCATGCTAACAGCTGTCTGAACCCAGTCCTTTACTGCCTGATCAGAAAAGAGTACAGAACTGGCCTAAAGGAGCTTCTCCTGAGAATTTCTCATGCAGTGCAGCATGTTTTCTCTCTGTCCCTGAGGGGAAGGAGAGTGGAGGAAGCACCGCCCAGCATGGTTATGATACATAAAGACATTAATATGTGATTTATTCAGAGCAAGAGAATAGCCTGACATTTTTGGAAACACAGTTAAATGTATTTTTATTGTGTGTGCTTCAGGGGTGCTGGAAGGTGAATTTGGTCACTTTCTGTGCTAAACCAGTCTAGCTGTTTCCATCTCTCCCCAGTCTTTGTGCTAAGCTAGGCTAAACGGCCGCTGATTGTAGTCTCATAAATAGAACGCACATCATCTAAATGTTAGCAAGAAAGCCACTACGAATATTCTGCCAAATGTTGAATGTTTGCTTTGTAATTCAACTCTGTATGCCATATTTCTTTGGTGTCGTGCGTGACATATTAAAAGAAGAAATAAAGTGTTTAAGTAAGGCATTAGGCCACTCTGTTCAAGCAGGAGCTTTGTCATTGATTCTCAAGGTCTCTGGAACATAATCATGAGTACCAACTAATAAATCAGTCTAAAATCTGACTCAAACAGAGACTTTTTAAGCAAATCCTGACTTGAAATTTATCAGCAAATTCTGCAACAGCAAAGATTGTAGTAGAAGTATCATTTTTTATGGGAAAAAAGGTCTTTAAAACTTTTATGAGCCAAAGTTAGCCTTTTAACCATTTTAAATAGGTTTAATACTGGTAATTCTATATATGTAGTTCCTGTGCACTGGTAACCATTCAAATTTGAGTTAATTAACTTAAGCTTTAAAAATTCTTTCATAATTTTTATTTGGAGTTGTCTGCTTCTCATTCATTTTCAGTAGAGTCCTTGAACCTGACCATTTTCAGAGGAGTGTTTGTTTGTTTTCTTTAAGCCGCTTAACACTGACCTGTGAATCACTCGAGCATAAAAACACATCTAACTCAAGGAATAAACCAATGTTGTGTCTATACCTAACAGACAATTAGCAAAGAACTAGTTTAAATTGTATCTTTAGCACTTTGTTACTAGCAGCCTGTTGCAAAAACACATCATGTGTTCCCATTTCTTCAGCTGAAGCAAATAAGATATTCTTAAGAAAGGAATGCAGCGAGGGAAGGCTGAGGTATGCCAAATTACACAAGACCATAAGAAGGTAGTGCAACAGGTCTTATGGGGTGATGAATTAATTAATTTAACCTGGGCTTTATAATAACTCCCCCCGAAGTGTGTCCAGAGGTGCTTCAAGGTTACAGAGTAGTTAGGCTTGCTTCTCTGAGAGCTTTGGTTGAAATCTAGTGACTGGAAAATTCACAGTGCATGACTCACATCATTTTCATATTCATCTGCAATTTTAGTGGGTCCTTGTCAACCTTGAAGATAGCATAACCTCGTTTAACAAAAGAATAAAGGTGAATAATCCTTACCGGCTGCAAGTGGGAGCCAAATTGCCCCCCATAGCATCACAGAGCCAACCAGTTCCTTTTACTGCAGGATTCAAGGGCTCATGTCTTTCCTCTAATGCAGCACCCGTGTGTATGTTTTATTTTTGTTATGCACTTCTGTGAAAAAAACTATTTGCAAAAATACTACAAGAGACTTTGGGCGTTATGTCCATTGTTAAATAGTTCAATCAGCCTGTGGCCTGTTTTTTTTTTTTCACTGCTGTTTGATGTTTGAATAGATGATCTACAAAATGATTTGTTTGTACTTTGCGTCTTAATTCCCCACAGAGACCATTATGAGGACTTGTTACAGTTTCATCAGGATTAACGTGTGAAATACTTTCTTGTGTTATTGCTGCTAATTTATCCACCGCGCAGGAATCTGCCGGAGAAACTCGTCTCCAGGACATTTTGGCATTCACATTCAGTGTTTGATGCTCGCCTCTGTGTCTGATTTCCTGTCCTGCTGTGAATTGTTTTGTGAATACACGTGTGTGCTGTGACATTAAATAAAACAAGAGAACAAGAGTTTGGTGACATCTCGGGAAAGTTAATCTCTCCTGCGGCCTCACGAAGACAAGGTAAACGAGTCAGCCACACAAAGGCTCTTGCACGTTTTTGCCCTTTAGCAACCTTTAAATTTTGAACGGAAAACTATCTTCAGCCACTCACAGACAGTTCCTGACATACAAATACCACACACACACGTACACATGAGCTCCACCACACCGTTTTCATTGTGCGCCACTGTGGTTGTAATTATTTCCCAGCCCTGCTTCTTACATCAATAATTACTTGCCTGATTCATTCAGCAGGCTCTCTGTGAGCTATGATGATGCCGTCGGTTCACCAAGGGAGCCTGCGTCTTCCAGCTGAGAACAGCAACAATCACAAGTGCTATCTACTCAAGATCCTTACTCAGACTATGCACTGTTATTAAGCACAAAAAAAGTCCTCTGTTATTTGAAAGGCTCCTTTAGAAGAACTCACTTCACAACTCATTGAGAGCAAAACAACACACACAGCAGCTACAGTTCATCCACTCAGACCCTGGTGGGCCTTTCTATTACAGAGCCAGTTCACAGAAAAACATCTAAAACGAGAGGGTACAAAGCACGTGTGCTCGGCTATTCATCTTCAAGTGCTGTACGGAGAGGAATTTCACAGTCCCGCTGATGAAAACCACTCGAGGAAGTGTCATCCGTAAGTGTCCACACACACTCTTGGATTACTGATTTATAACAAGTGACAAGTTTATTTCCCAGGTGGACACAAACATTAACACAGCTGCAGAAGAAAGCTACAGGGATCGTAACACCATCAGATATGAAGCGAGCAGCATGCATGCTTAAAAAAAAAAAAAAGGATTTAGATAATGTCAAAAGAATAATGTGCAAAGTAGAAAATAATGGACTCTCTGGATTCAGTGGTTGTTTGAAATCACAGAGACACAGTTTGAGCTCAGAGGAACCATAATGCTTAAAAATGCAAACGTAAGGACAAATATTAATCATAGATTTATATGTGTTGCAGGGGAAACAGATTTCACCATGAATTTTTCAGAAAACTAAAGCTGATGTTAACTTAACCTGAAAATGCGTTCATCAACTTTTTATCATCATCATGATGAAGAATCTGATCCTGCTGAACGCTCCAGTTTCAAGGTCAAGTGCAGTACAGTGTAAAAGTCTTGAGCCACCTCATTTCTTTATACTTCCAGACTTACTTAATTCTTTAAAGTGGTCTTGAGTAATAATTCTCCAAACTTTCCGAAGAGCTTTCAAAGCTGTTCCCATTTCTTTTCTCTGACGGGCATAAAATAATATTTTTGCGCCAACAAGGTGACTCCCAAAGACCATGGCACCATGGTGTGCAGCGTATCCTTAAAACATTGGAGGAAATTGGACAAGAAGAGGACAAAAGAAGAACTTGCAGATAGACTTCATCTACAGCAGATGATCAGTATCTGAAAGTCACCTCTTTAACAAATAGGGGGGGAAATCCAGCAAAGACCTGACACAGCACTGGAGAGACTCATCTGATGGAGATCTTGTCAAAATTAATGTAATTATGAATGCAGAAAAGCCTCATCAGATTTTCATCAATCTTGTAATTCCATCTGGAAAGCTATGACTGGCAACAGCTTCAAAAAACACACACAAAAGAGCACCATCAGTAATGGATTGGCTTCCCCAGGTCCCGGAGTTCAACATAAGAACTGTACAAACTCTGTTTTTGCTTTATAAACTGTATTTCCAGGCATGTTTGCATATATTCAAATAAATTGCTGCACCTACTTCTCATGGGTGGCCCAAGACTTTTGCACAGTACCGTATATCTCACACTGTTAACCTCAGGGGACACGCAGTGGTCTTTCAACCTCATGTCACAGGTATCACCATGTTTGAAAGTCCAGCTTCTAATCATGGTCCTCATCATGAAGAGATTTCATCACTGAAAGCTTTTGAAACACCAGTAAGTGGAAACATTTCTTAAGTATCAGTTGTGGAGCTTGTTTACCTGTAAAAATTCTAAATTAATAAAGTTATCTGATACATTATATCTACATGACCTTCAAAATCCTTCAACTAGAACATTTTATTCGTATCCAGGAATGATTCTCAAAAGAAATTGTGTCTAACTGCCCAACAGAAAGCCACAAACACGGTTGGTTTACATGTTTTTCTCTTTTTCATGTCAATTCACCATCTGTTTATTTAACTCGTGCATATTTTTGTGAAACTGATTTCCCTCAATTCTGATCAGCCTCACTGTAAAAAAAAAAGAAGTAAGTTTTTAATTTGTTACAGTTTGTTGGACAAAGACACATCTGTACATCACCACAATCACCTGATTTTAAATCCGACAAATGAATATATAACCTTTCAACTTTAACTCAAGGAGTTTTACAAAGAAAATTGCGTTAACATTTTAAAAATTACAGTGCTCTCCATTTTCAGAGGCTTAAAAACAGTTGGAGAATTGGCTGATGAGCAGTTTCATGACCCGGTGAAGCCATGACAAAGAATTTGTATAGTTTTTCACTGTAATTCTAAATGTGAGGACCAAAGAGATGACAGTGCAAGTGAAGTTCATCATTAGGTTGAAAAACCCAAATAAATTTTTCAGACAGACAGCAGAAACATTTCGAGCGACCAAATCAACAGTGTGGTTCATCCTGAAAAAGGAGAAATGCACTGGTCAGCTGATCAGACAGAGCTTCACCGTGCAAAAGGATAATGACCAAAAACAAACTGCAAAAGCAATCAAAGAGTTTCTCAAAGCAATGGGATATTTCTCAATGGCCAAGCCGAGTCACGTGATCTCAGTCCAACAGAGTGAGGTTTTCAGTTCCTGAAGAGGCAGAGAGAGACTCACAAACAAGCAAACTGAAAGTCTGGCAGAGAATCTCAAGGGAGGAAACAGAGCATTTGGTGACTTCCATGGATTTTAAATTTCAGAAAGTCACTGACTGCAAAGTATTTGTCATCTAAGTATTAAAAACAATCCTTACGTTTAAAATTATCTTAGTTTATCTAGTTAATGCTCAGCCTCTGAAAATGGAGAACTGCAAATAAAAATGTCTGTAATTCCTGAACATTCAATTCCAAATTTGTGTTAAGCTCCTTGAATTAAAAATGAAAGTCTGCACTTCAATCACATCATGATTGTTTGATGTAAACCCCACTGCAGTGGTGCACACAGGAAAAACTTCACAAACAGCTCGAGATTATGTTTGCACTGGTTATTTAGCAATCTAATCTTCAGTGTTATTCTCCATCTGCGAAATAGCACTTTTAAGACCATAGTTATCTCCACCAATGTGCGGCTTTATGGGCCATGACGGTAAATTAAATTTGCAGTTATCTTTGATATTATGCGAGGAACACTGTGTTCCAGCGTAAGCAGGAAAAAACAAGAACAGCCTTCCTCTCAGGGGAGTGATCCTTCAGGAGCTGTAATAACGAATCTGGATGCGAGACGTGACTCAGTTATTTTATAATTGAAAGGCAACTTCCTAAAATGGTTTTCAACAAAATCCTTTTCCTCTGTCGCCCACACAAGTGTCTGAAATTGTTTATGAAATAATGACATCAAATAAATCCAATGTGAGGATAAAAGGGTCATCAAGCCTTTAATTGGTGCCAACTGCAACTTCAATCAGGACACAGGACAAAAAAAATCTCCACTGATGGACTGAAACATCAATTTAGTGCCTTATAAAATTCCCCATCCTTTTCCAGTTTGGCATAAGATAAATGTTTTTGTGAATTCATGGATAAATGCCTCCAACTGAGAAAAAGTGGATTAATTTATTCACCAGAGAGGATGCCATGATGCAGAAAGAGGGAAGCTGGGCCTGAAAATGAATAAAAGGAAGCTTTATTTTCCCCTAAAACTGAGCACGTTATACTGAGAGAAAATATTCTCTTTAACATGACGCATGACGGTACGTTATCAAGCTTTGTCAACAGATAAAGCTTCTGATAAACTCGTGACTGTTGAGGCTCTGATGAAATAACATATTTGCAGTAGTGAAACCCGTCTAAGCACATCCTGCTCAAAGTCAGCGGTACTTCAGGCTTAAAAGAATTTCCAGTATCTCAATCATATTTAGTTTTTGCCTCTCTTGATGTCATTCTCAGTAACAATGGTTACAGCTTCTCCGTTCTTCCTCTGAGACTCACCTGAGCTCGGTTATACTGAACGTGGAGCTTGTCTAAAGCAGCTGCAGACTCTGGTTCCACGATTTGCTCGCCTGCTTTTGTGTGACAAGCACAAGAGAGCACGAACTCCCTGACTGTATATATATTTTTGAAAGTCTGTAGCAGGGTTTTCTGACTTTTGCTGGCATTATTGGTTGCTCTCACTTTCCTTAAAAGCACTTTCCCAGTAACTACCAGTGAAATGCTTTCTCACAGCATGAAGCTACCACCCCTGATGGTGTGCCTGCTCTCTTCTAAATGAAGCACTTTGAAATACAATGGAAAAGTGTTCTTCAGACTTCATTATATCAACATTTTTAATGTGGTATTTTGCTGCCTTTGCCCTGGGTACAAATACGCTTGCTCTCGCTGACTGGCTACTTATCGTCACATCAGGGCTCCGAATCTCTGACCAGCATCCCTGTTGCTGAAATCAAGAGGATGAAAAGCTGCTGCTGAAAAATAACTTTCCACTTCCTACCAAACACCAAGGAAACTCTTCACAAGTTTTTTCCTGTTTTGAAGATAACTTCCTGTGTCCCTTCTGTCAAGTCTAACACACCTTAGAAAAGAGGTATCATCATAAAATTCTGGGAATCCATAAATCAGACTCTACCTAGCTGAGCTCATCTAAGCAAGATCTGTTATTCCTGGTTTAGAAACGCAGGTTCAACTTGAGTGACACAAAACTGTCAAGCAAGGTGTGGCTACAAGGTGGATTTGGGTAAATTGAAGTTTTATTGGATTGTATTACTGCCTCTCAGAATATTCCTATGCAAACCAGTGAAGTTCCTGACAAATTAAAAAACGTGTGATTAAATTCAGTCCCTTCAAGGTTTCAGCGTTTTGATTTTTAAGTGGAATCCTGGACCTTTTTGAATGCTTCTCGTTTGCTTTGGTTAAAAAGCTTTTTTAATGTATTTTTTTGCCCTTTGAACTATAAAAAATAATTTTCACTTTCACAGCAAAAAAGGATATTGATTTCATGACACAGGTTACACATGCTCACTAAATTGGACAATGGAAAATTGGAGAAACGTTGCTTGTTGCACTGGTCTCTTAAACATGACAGTGAGTTTACTATACCTTGTTAAATCTAAGCCACAGGCAGTTCTGAAGGTAAAAAGAGGTCCAAGTCAGTACTAGCAAGGTTTATCCTGAACCCAAAGTGAAAGCTAATCTGACAGTGGACACATTATTTCATGAAACACCAACACACCTTATCACGAGTAAATTGAAAAGGTTTCAATTTCAATCATAGCGTGTGGACATCTCTCGAGTAGACATGATTAAAACACATTTAAATGGAGGTACAGACAGTAAAGGCATTATGTGTGTCTAATGACCCGTTCACATTCAGGCAGTTTAAGTGTATGTCATTGTGTCTGCAGCTGTTGTGTTTTTTAGCTTTAACATTTGTTGCTTCTGTGTGTGTCAGATCAAAGTGCCTTAATGGACTGAAACAGCCAAGCAGCCACACGTCTGCCGCAGTAATTATCTACCTTTGCAAACACCTGTGACCCATTACATAAAATGGATATTCTGGCTTCATAAAATAGAGAAGGTAAGTGCAATCCAGATGCAGCAACCATTTGACTTATGTGGAGGTGGAAAAACCCCCAGATGTTCTTCTCTCTTTTTGTCACTGAGGTCATTTCTGCCATAGACCTTATAACAGTATTAATTCATAAAGCAGCGATACACCATTAGAGAGAATCTGAACATTACTAAAGTGTTTAAATGTTGACCTCAGAGGTGTAAAATCACAGCAAACACAATTAATCAGACACTATCCCAGCACAACACAGCTTAGTCCAGGTTCTCTCGAATGCTGATTTCCATCTGCAGCCACTAAGCAACACTGTATACAGATTGTTCCACAGATTTTTTTGGTGTTTATTGTCAAAACATATACAAACTGTATGAAACAAACAAACAAACTGAGAGCACAGTACTTTTATCCTGAGTTATAAATATTTTCCTAAAAATATACAGCATGATTATGAATCAAAACTGAAATTTCCCTCAACTCAAAGTAGATACTTGTTATTCATATTTTCTAAAGAGTCTTTAGAGACAAGGTCTCCAGGGATGAGATCTGGAGCACATGGCTATGAATAAAGCTTTAATATGGTGCAGCTATCTTACAAACCTGATTAAAACTATATTTGTCATGAAGTGCTCCAGATCTCATCTCATTATCCCACCTGCAACAGCCCTGCTCTCCACCTAAAGCAAAACACCTTGTTGCCCGAGATGCCCCATACTATGGCAGGAGGAACTTTTACATCCTCTCTGTAACTCAAGAGTTCGTTCAGGCTCGAGCTGCATCAGTTTCACATCGCCGCTTAACATGACAGCAAGGGGAGTGTCAGAAATCTCTGATTAAAAAACCCACTACAGCACTAGAAAAGTCTTTGTTCCAGATGAGAAGAAGCTCTGACCTCCGTGAAACAGCTCAAATCACCTTCGGCTGTGAGGTTCTGTTGTGGACGGGTTTGTGGCGTGCTTTTCAGAAAGAGCACCTCAGGCTATTTCTCTTCATTTATCTCCACCGGGAGGTCCGCTCTCTCCCTCTTTACTGAAACTGTCTCCTCCTTAACGCTTTCATCGTCCGTTAGCTGTGAAGCTTCTCTTTTCCTCTCCTCCTTAACAAAGTTCTTTTCCACCTTTTCCTTCGCAGTAACTCCACGCGGTGGTTTGACATCGGTGGTTGTCTCAGTGGTAGCTGTGGAGCTCTCGCAGACAGTTGGTCCGTCCCACTTTGGGATTTCCAGTCCCAGCAGCTCCATCAGCTGTTTCATGACGTCGTCCACATAACCATGCATACGCAGGTGTGCATGCTTGTCCTGCACTCACAGAAAATTGCAGCCATTGAGGTAACAGTTGATAATAATTTTTTTTCAGCATTTACACACATCATTCAACACTTCAAAGGTAAATAATTACACGTTTACGTTTGTATGTGTTGGTGTTGCATACATGACACTCACGTGTTTGGTCGGCTGCAGGTTGACAATAACCAGTTTGCCACCCTTGCGCTTAGTGAGGAGTGGGAGGTCTCCACTGGGTTTGATCTGCAGGGACGTGCCCAGAGTCAGAGCCAGGTCCGCTCGTCTAAAGAGGACGACACAAAAACCAGTTTTTTCATCATTCGTACATAATTGATGCAATCTATATATCTAATAGATTATCTTAGAGTGTTAAATTACATTATTCATTTATTTAGGTGTCATTTCTTGCAGTGGCACCACCTGACTTTTACTTTATGCTCTCCCTGTGCCTGGGCTAATTCTCTCCAACTACTCCAGATTCCTCCCACAGTCCACAGACATGCAGTTAGTGGGGTTAGGTGTCTGTGAAGGTTCTCAGTCATCCAGGTCATCGTAGTCAAAGGAGCTTGCAAAGAAAAGCGTCTGGACTTCTTTAAGTTACTTGAAGACGTTTCACCTCTCATCCGAGAGGCTTCTTCAGTTCTAAGGTCAAATGGTGGAGAGTCCCAGATATAACCCTAGTGGGAGTGTCCCCCCACAGAGGGACAAAAGGACCCCCTGATGATCCTCTAATCGCCTGAGCCAAGGTGTGGAACTGGGTGTGGGTCCCAATCAGCCAGAGTTTCGGGTGGGTTCATTGTAAAACCTGGCCCCACCTTATCATGCGAATTCCTGAGGTCAGATGGCCCAGGGTGTGAGTGGGCGTTAAGGCGTCTGGGAAGGGATCTCAAAACTGGATTATAGATGGCAGAGAGTTGGTGTCGTAAACCACCGCCTCTGTTCAAAGATGGTCGCTCACAGTGGACATAGATGGCTTCTTTCACTCCTCTTTCAAACCATCTGTCCTCTCTGTCCAAAATGTGAACATTGGCATCCTCGAAAGAGTGTCCTGTATCCTTAAGATGCAGATGGACTGCTGAGTCTTGTCCTGTGGAGGTGGCTCTTCTGTGTTGTGCCATGCGCTTGTGAAGTGGCTGTTTGGTCTCTCCAATGTAGAGGTCTGGGCATTCCTCGCTGCACTGTACGGCATACACCACATTGTTAAGTCTGTGTTTTGGCGTTTTGTCTTTCGGGTGAACCAGTTTTTGTCTGAGTGTGTTGCTGGGTCTGAAGTACACCGGGATGTCATGCTTGGAGAAAACCCTCCTGAGTTTCTCTGATACACCGGCTACATAGGGGATGACAATGTTGTTGCGCCTGTCCTTCTTATCCTCCCTCGCTGGTGTCTGATCTTCTTTTCTGTGCCTCTTTGCTGACTTTAAAAACGCCCATTTAGGATAGCCGCACGTTTTGAGTGCTTCCTTTACATGTGTGTGTTCCTTCTTTTTCCCTTCAGGCTTAGAGGGAACATGTTCTGCCCGGTGGTGTAGGGTCCTAATTACTCCAAGTTTGTGTTCCAGAGGGTGATGGGAGTCAAACAGGAGGTACTGGTCCGTGTGTGTGGGCTTCCGGTAAACTTCGATGTTGAGGTTGCCATTCTCTTCAATGTGCACAGCGCAGTCCAGGAAAGGCAAACAGTCATCCTTCGTGTCTTCCCTGGTGAACTTGATGTTTTTATCCACAGCGTTGATGTGCGCAGTGAAGGATTCCACTTCTTGTGTCTTGATTTTGACCCAGGTGTCGTCTACATATCTGTACCAGTGGCTGGGTACTCTTCCTTTGAAAGAGCCAAGAGCCTTGCTTTCCACTTCCTCCATGTAAAGGTTGGCTACAATAGGTGACACGGGGGAGCCCATGGCACAGCCATGTTTTTGTCTGTAATAGCCTTCGTTGTATTTGAAATATGTGGTGGTGAGGCAGAGGTCTAACAGTGTGCAAATCTGATCGGGTGTGAAGTTGGTCCTGTCCTCCAAGGAGTTGTCTTCTTGTAGTCGTTTTCTGACAGTCTCCACTGCCTCCGTGGTGGGTATGCAAGTGAAGAGAGAGACTACATCAAAGAACACTATGGTTTCATCTGGATCCAGGGTAAGTTTCTGGACCTTGTCAGTGAAATCGGTGGAGTTCTTGATGTGGTGTGGGGTGTTCCCCACGAGAGGAGCAAGGATGGTAGCAAGGTGTTTTGCAATGTTGTAAGTGGCTGAGTTTATGCTACTGACTATGGGTCTGAGTGGGACAGCTTCCTTGTGGATTTTTGGAAGTCCGTAAATGCAGGGTATGGCATCCCCTGGGTAAAGGCGGTGATAAGTAAGGCGGTCAATGATTTTGTCCTTTTCCAAGTCTTGAAGGCAAGCTATAACTTTCTTTTTGTAGCTGCTTGTGGGGTCTCGCTTTAAGGCTTCGTAGGTATTGTTGTCACTGAGGAGAGTAGTGATCTTTGTATGGTAATCTGTAGTGTTTAGGACCACGGTGCATCTTCCCTTATCCGCTGGTAAAACAGTGATGTTGTGGTCTTTGCTCAGGGAAGCGACGGCCTTCTTTTCCTGTATTGTGAGGTTGGACGGAGGGACTTTGGCACTGGAGAGGGTGGCTGAGACTTTCATCCTGATTTGCTCTGCTTCTGTCTGTGATAATTTATTAATCCGAATGGCAGATTCTGTGGCTGTGATGAGGTCCACTATGGGCAACTGATGTGGAGAAATGGCAAAATTGAGACCTTTGGCTAATACTCTCTTTTCAGGTTCAGTGAGATAAAGAGTTCAGTGAGATAAATCTCACTGAACTCTTTTCAGGTTCAGTGAGATAAATCTCACTGAACCTGAAAAGAGAGTATTAGCCAAAGGTCTCAATTTTGCCATTTCTCCACATCAGTTGCCCATAGTGGACCTCATCACAGCCACAGAATCTGCCATTCGGATTAATAAATTATCACAGACAGAAGCAGAGCAAATCAGGATGAAAGTCTCAGCCACCCTCTCCAGTGCCAAAGTCCCTCCGTCCAACCTCACAATACAGGAAAAGAAGGCCGTCGCTTCCCTGAGCAAAGACCACAACATCACTGTTTTACCAGCGGATAAGGGAAGATGCACCGTGGTCCTAAACACTACAGATTACCATACAAAGATCACTACTCTCCTCAGTGACAACAATACCTACGAAGCCTTAAAGCGAGACCCCACAAGCAGCTACAAAAAGAAAGTTATAGCTTGCCTTCAAGACTTGGAAAAGGACAAAATCATTGACCGCCTTACTTATCACCGCCTTTACCCAGGGGATGCCATACCCTGCATTTACGGACTTCCAAAAATCCACAAGGAAGCTGTCCCACTCAGACCCATAGTCAGTAGCATAAACTCAGCCACTTATAACATTGCAAAACACCTTGCTACCATCCTTGCTCCTCTCGTGGGGAACACCCCACACCACATCAAGAACTCCACCGATTTCACTGACAAGGTCCAGAAACTTACCCTGGATCCAGATGAAACCATAGTGTCCTTTGATGTAGTCTCTCTCTTCACTTGCATACCCACCACGGAGGCAGTGGAGACTGTCAGAAAACGACTACAAGAAGACAACTCCTTGGAGGACAGGACCAACTTCACACCCGATCAGATTTGCACACTGTTAGACCTCTGCCTCACCACCACATATTTCAAATACAACGAAGGCTATTACAGACAAAAACATGGCTGTGCCAATGGGCTCCCCCGTGTCACCTATTGTAGCCAACCTTTACATGGAGGAAGTGGAAAGCAAGGCTCTTGGCTCTTTCAAAGGAAGAGTACCCAGCCACTGGTACAGATATGTAGACGACACCTGGGTCAAAATCAAGACACAAGAAGTGGAATCCTTCACTGCGCACATCAACGCTGTGGATAAAAACATCAAGTTCACCAGGGAAGACACAAAGGATGACTGTTTGCCTTTCCTGGACTGCGCTGTGCACATTGAAGAGAATGGCAACCTCAACATCGAAGTTTACCGGAAGCCCACACACACGGACCAGTACCTCCTGTTTGACTCCCATCACCCTCTGGAACACAAACTTGGAGTAATTAGGACCCTACACCACCGGGCAGAACATGTTCCCTCTAAGCCTGAAGGGAAAAAGAAGGAACACACACATGTAAAGGAAGCACTCAAAACGTGCGGCTATCCTAAATGGGCGTTTTTAAAGTCAGCAAAGAGGCACAGAAAAGAAGATCAGACACCAGCGAGGGAGGATAAGAAGGACAGGCGCAACAACATTGTCATCCCCTATGTAGCCGGTGTATCAGAGAAACTCAGGAGGGTTTTCTCCAAGCATGACATCCCGGTGTACTTCAGACCCAGCAACACACTCAGACAAAAACTGGTTCACCTGAAAGACAAAACGCCAAAACACAGACTTAACAATGTGGTGTATGCCGTACAGTGCAGCGAGGAATGCCCAGACCTCTACATTGGAGAGACCAAACAGCCACTTCACAAGCGCATGGCACAACACAGAAGAGCCACCTCCACAGGACAAGACTCAGCAGTCCATCTGCATCTTAAGGATACAGGACACTCTTTCGAGGATGCCAATGTTCACATTTTGGACAGAGAGGACAGATGGTTTGAAAGAGGAGTGAAAGAAGCCATCTATGTCCACTGTGAGCGACCATCTTTGAACAGAGGCGGTGGTTTACGACACCAACTCTCTGCCATCTATAATCCAGTTTTGAGATCCCTTCCCAGACGCCTTAACGCCCACTCACACCCTGGGCCATCTGACCTCAGGAATTCGCATGATAAGGTGGGGCCAGGTTTCACAATGAACCCACCCGAAACTCTGGCTGATTGGGACCCACACCCAGTTCCACACCTTGGCTCAGTCGATTAGAGGATCATCAGGGGGTCCTTTTGTCCCTCTGTGGGGGGACACTCCCACTAGGGTTATATCTGGGACTCTCCACCATTTGACCTTAGAACTGAAGAAGCCTCTCGGATGAGAGGTGAAACGTCTTCAAGTAACTTAAAGAAGTCCAGACGCTTTTCTTTGCAAGCTCCTTTGACTTAGTGGGGTTAGGTTAACTAGTGATTCTAAATGGGCCATAAGTGTGAATATGAGTGTGAATAGTTGTCTGTATCTCCGTGTCAGCCTTGCAAACTGTCCAGGGTGTACCCCAGCTCGCACCTGGAATAGGCTCCAGCTGTCCCGCAACCCCGAATTGGATAACCAGAAGAAGACGGATGGCTCCGCTCCACAGTTTATACTTTAAATTTATTATCATTTGAACAGCATTTTTAGTCGTCCAAATCTGTCCATTCAACAGGCAGCTAAGGCACCTGACATTGTTAAAGAATATATATTTGAATGCAATAAAAATCTATTCAAATAAAAAAAAAAGTTTTATAGAATAAATTCTACAATGTCATAAAATTAATGAACAGAAATTATGCACCTCGATAAAAACCTCAATGTCACGTCTTTGGCCCGTGTATATATACGTTTGTATCAGTCAGTAAAAAGGCAGTTAAAGCTCATTTAACCTGGCTGAAACTGAATAAATGGGAAGGCCAGCTTCAAGGCACTTTCTATGTCAGCCAGTCAAGGTACAGCGCGTGAGTTACTCTTCAGACTACAGCTTTTGCAATTTGATTTTATACATACTTGTGCTGTTTGTTGTTATAAATAGCAAATTAGCTTCTGCGTTATGGTCCAAAAAATGTCTTCTTTTATTTTTTAAAGCCACTCTGAGGGTTTCCAGTGAGCGTTCACTATGAAATCTAATCAGTTTGTTCTAACTTTGAAGAAATCCGCTCAAGGCTGTCAAGAGATACTGTGTTCATAAGTGAGAAACAGTCCAAACCAAACACACAGTCCCTCCCTCTGGCCTCGGCTGTTACAGTCACTGTCAATGGAAAATTGTACTTAGTAGTCAGTATAATCTTTTAATGATATAAGTTTGCATATGGTAGAATACTGCATGTAATCATTTGTGTTTAGAAGTATATATTTGGTGGCATATTGAAAGAATGTCTCATCCTAGGAGGTCTGTAACATTCCAGGGTGTTCTGGCGTTCACCCCCACATCCTAGGAGCATGAGAGAAGTCATATCTTGTCTTATTGTTTTACGGTAGGATTAACGTAGTTATATCTGTCTTAGTCTAAGTGCTTTTGGTTTGATGAACTGCTGGACTCAAAGTCCAGCAGGTTTAGGGAAGTCATTTATGGGGTCACACTCTGACCACACACACACACACACACACACACACACACACACACCTCCACATTTCAATGTATGGAACAAACGCTCACTGAAGTGTATAAATAAAAGACCAGGGCAGTCCTCAGGGCTTTTTCTCTCTGAGCCTCACTCTTGGAGTGTGAGTTCTGGAGGCTGCCCTTGCTAGCAAGAAATTCTGTGTGTTTCTCTTCTCTGATTCTCTACTGAAGAAGTGTTTTAGAATATATCTCTTAACAGTCACAAAGGCAAAAATGGCAAACAAATAAATAAAACGGATACTAAAACAGATACTTAGTGTATGCAGCTCCAATCCTAAACCACAAAGAAAATAAAACAAACACAACTAAAGCCAGAAATCAAATTTCAGTATATACAGTCTGGTCACACATAACACGCAACATTTCCAGCTGTGCAATGAACACATGCTGAACTCCTGCACTGTGCTGTCCCCTGCTCGCTTGAGCTCAGACAAATTTGGTCGTTTTCATCTTCAAACCGGTGCAACGGACGGATTCCCAGGTCTGCGCCCGGACAAATCCACTGCATGAACTGCAGCTAAACCTCACATTGATTACAGCTTGCTAATTTTCCACCTTTTTCCGCTGCCATGAACACATAATTCAGAGTGGTCGGAGCTCCAAATCTCCCCTTTGTACTTTAGTTAGTAATAATACATCCATTACAAACAGCGCATCAAGGTGACACATAAGCAATAAGAGGGTTTTTTTGCGGAGGGAAAGAATGAAAATTTTCACACTCCAGAGGAAAATGGGGACATCAAAGTGCACTATATAATCCCTAAAAAGGTTTTCAAATAAGGTCTTCTTTGCATGTCAGGAGCAATAGCAGAGC
This sequence comes from Neolamprologus brichardi, assembly GCF_056152115.1. Lineage (NCBI taxonomy): Eukaryota > Metazoa > Chordata > Actinopteri > Cichliformes > Cichlidae > Neolamprologus > Neolamprologus brichardi. The sequence goes on from NC_142121.1 coordinate 24,876,318, forward strand.
CACAGAAGGCTAAAGCAAATCATCAAACAGTTTCCACATTTTTCAGTTCACAGGATGTGTTTGAACTACTGCTTTCGCTTTATATTGAGATAAAAAAAAAAACAAAACAAAAAAAAACAGACATGTCAGAGGAACTCTGACAGAAAAGAGCATACATTTTCTGTTTCCGCCTTATCAAAGCAGATGGTTAAACAAAGAACATCTACAATATAATGTAAAAAAAAAAAAAAGGAGTTCAAACTACTGCACCTCTCACCTGCTTGCATCATCTGCTTTATTCAGGTCTCTGTCAGGAAGAGCATCCTCCCAGTCAAGTATAGTGCTGATCAGCTTCCCTCTTTAGTATTAAGGAAACACAAAGGAAATAATAATTCAACAATGACTCACTTTTCGAGTCTTTAAAATGCACAAGCCTACGCATGTGTCACCTGCACGCTCTGAGCCCTCTGGATCGTACCACCTCACAGTAGCGTCCTGTTGGTTTCAGGCCCATCACACCGATCACCTTTTCTCGGACGTACTGCCTGGAAAACCAACAAGAATTCCATTTTATTCTCAGTGCGTCCACAGCAGCTTTACATGAATTACAAGAAAGAAGATCAAGCTGCTCCCAAGGCATCAAAGCAAGGTCTAATTTTACACAAAGCCTGACACTCAGTGGCTACTTCAAACCACACATCTTTTAGACCTAAACGGTGGACTTTCTAAAAAGGTTCTCTAAAGATTTCAGGGATTTAACCACATCATAAAACTCTGGCAGACCTGTTTAAACATGCATTAATTCTCAAGCCCCTTTTTTTCCACCTAATCCCGGCGGTAATCTAACAACTTTGAAGGTCACTGGAACAAAGTAAAGTCACTGCAATGTGACTGAGAGCATTTGGAGATAATGAGTGTGGATTAAGCTGCTGCGGTCCTGCTCTTTCCAGATTCATTTCACATTAGGATCCCTTACGTGTGCAGGGGGAACCACTCCTTACATTTACGTCTTTGAGTGTTGCCAGTTTTTGTTTTTACCTGCTGGAAGTGGAAACCAGCATGGGTTTTCTACAGCTGCAGGGCATCTGCTTCAGGGCTCTTCTGAGCAACTATCTGTGTACTTATGGAACTCCTCTGAATACATAAAGAGGAATTCTACCACGGCATGTTTTGATCAACACATTACCCATGTAGATTGTGTGCAAATTCCAGGAGGGAGATGGTAGAAAGTCCATTGTGACCGTAGGAAATGTAAGGTGCAGGACTCCTTGGATACTTGCATTCTTAAGCAGTAAACATAAACAGATCCTCTTATTTGCATGCTTTACGCACTATGTGGCAGCCTCGTGGTTTGCCGCTAGTACTGCCAAACAAGCGCCTAATGAAATGTGAATTCAATGTAAGACAACCTGTTTTTATATCAAAATGTAACTTTTTGTGTTTGTGTGCATGCACATACCTGCCACACTTCTCACACTCCTCCACAAACATGTTCCCATGAAGCTCTGATAACAAATCCCTGACAGAGAGAGGCAGATGATATTCCTGTTATTCACCGTCGCCAACGCAGATAAAACTTTTTGGTGCCAGAACCGAAACAAAATAACCACCAATGTTATAAAATACTTTTTAAAGTAGGTTCGTTAACTGGGGTTTCACTGCCTCTACACCCATATGAACTCGAGCGACATCCTGGCTTCAACTCTTCCGGGAAGGCTTTCCACGAGGTTTAGGAGTGTTTATGGAAATTTTTTTGGCATTTTTCCCAAAGTGCATTTGTGAGGTCAGATACTGATGTTGGAAGAGTTCTTCCACACCAAACTTGATCATGTGGGCCCCCCCACACCATGATGCATGCTGGGTGCTGGTTTTTTATACACCTGTGGCAATGGATTAAGTGATTTGAATGGCTGAGTAAATGCTTCTGCCAATATAGTGTAATAAAAACCTGTGAATATTTCAGCCAAATACCACCGATTCATAGCCTGTTACCGTACATAACATCCAACAAAGGCTATTTTGACCCAGGAAAAACCTGTAATGTGAGGACACTACAGCTCAACTTTTTCTCTGTCCTTCTTTTCAACTTGGACTCTTATAAATATTCTGAGCACTCATATTAATTTCTGAGCATCACCTGGCACCTGTGCCGATTAGGCTCAACTGGTTTCCTTCGCCAGCTTAATTATTTCCTCAGAGAACCACTGCTACGCTGCCTGGTCTCATTTAAAAAACCTGACCGAGGGTGGAGGAAGGCTTCGAAAAAAAAGAAAAAGAAAAAAAAAAACGTCTTCCAGGGAAAGCAAGCCTTCCAATATGCATAAAGGCCGGATGTATGTGCTGAATTAAAAATAGGACTCCTGGCCTTGGGTTAGTCCAACATGGCTGTGTAACCCAGACTCAGACCAAACATTTTCCATTGCACTGAAAATTATTTCAAGCTATTCACCGCAGCTGTTATCACACAGCAGCAGCTTCAAAATTTACACAATGAGTCACATGTGGGAATGAATTGATATGATTGGGGAAAAACAACAGTAATGTGGTTGCTGCATGGATTTCATAAACAAGTCAGGCTGAAAGCTAAAGAGCTACTTTACACCTCCTCCATTCATTCTGCTTCAGCTCCAAAGCATTCATCGTGAAAGTTAGTGATATTCTTAAGATCTGACATATACTGTATAGTCGCGTATAGAGAATAGCAATGTCTCTACGATTTAAATTACCTGGGGAAGCCTGATCGCACATGCAGGCCGTCCACATTCTGGCTGATGAGATATTTGAGGTACCCTGCCCTCTGCAGTCCCAGGAGAGCCATGTGAGTGAAGCTTGGGCGAGCATCTTCAAATGTGGTATCAAAATGAGGTGACTCACCCTTTTCTTCAAGAGTCCACACACCCTTGGGTCCCCTGAAAAAAAATAAAGATTATAAATACATGGAGTGAGCATAAATGGGACTGGATAGGTTGTAATATAGTGGACTAGAGGCTTTACATCAGGTGTGTGTAACAATAAACCCATTGGAAAGGTTTCTGTAGAGAAGCTCTACAGAATATCTGTATGAAATTGACATTATTGTTAGTCTAAGACCAATAAAACCACTGCAAATATATATAAAGTAAGAAAAAAAATCAGAGCAATCATTTTAAACAACAACAAAAATAAATCATCACAGTCTAATGTGAGAGGAAAACTTTTGTTGACTATGTGGATGATGTTCAATGTGAAATTGCTCCGTTTCTGCTCCTGTGATTATCTGTCAGTTGTGGATGTCTGAATGGTCGGATGAACGCAGTGGTACACTCGCTGCTGGAGCTGTCTAACACCGTGACAGTTGCCAAGTTACTCTGAGGGCATGCAACTTATCATTAAGCATCAGACGATAGAGCGCATCCTACAAATCCAAAAATACAACCACATGTCTCATCTTTTGCTCTCAGCTTGGACTTTAAAAACCCCGTCTTTTAGCCGACCGGCTCAAAGCCTCATCAGCGGTGAGGGAGTGATGCGTGCGTCGAATACAACACCCTAATCATCCCGTGAACGACGCTGCGCGACATTAGAGCCACTGAGTCTGTGAAGCTGTTACATTTACATATTAACGTGTCAGTAACCGTAACTTAATGAGCTGAATTTCTTCTGATCTGGAGTACGTGTGTTTATGTGTGTCTGAGCAGCAGAAGGAACACAGTTTGCATTAGTGAGCTTTATGTGTATGTTTTAATCTTGGCTCTAATGATAAACCCTCCAAGGTCAACTCCACCTGACTGACAGGCGAAGCAATGAAATATTAATTTGCCTTCACATCCGAGTATTTATGCGTTTGTGTGAATTCACATAATCCATAGTACAACTGAATGTCTACAATGAAGAGCTCCAACCGCTCCACATCTCTGCATTCGGGAGGCAAACATTTGCCACAGTACCAAAGACAATCTAAGTAGACAATAGAAGTATTTTCCATTATATTTTCAGTGTGTGTTACACAGTGCTAGACCTTATGTGAAGTAAGCAAGCACCACCCTCCTCTGCTCAAATCACGGTACTACAAGAGAAACAGGAGAATAAGCCGAGAGGTGCTTGTTACATCTCCCAAAATACCAATAAGGCGTCAGAAATGCTCAGCTCACAGTGAATATATTGATTCTTATATAGCGCTTTCTATTCTCCCAACATGCCTCATTTACACGAGCACTTTTCTCCCCCTATGCTTAAGCGCTTACTTACACTGGAGACCAATTTGGGGTTAGGATCTTGCCAAAGAATATTTGGCATGCAGACTGGGGCAGCCAGAGATCGAACTACCAACCTACTAATTGGTAGATGACCTTCTCTATCTCGTGACCTCTCTGACTTTCAAGAACAAGGTTCAAAAACGATCAAATATTGTCGTAGTCCTGACTTAATTGGACTCAACACAGGAAACCTCACCCGGCCCAGACATGGAAGGGATCGACAACTTGATAGCTATTTCTGGATCCTGTGGGTGGTGGTGCATGGCTGTTCTTAGTTGGTGGAGCTCATGACCGCACAACACAGCTTTTCTGCACACAGTAACAATTTCTGTAGCTATGATATTTGATGATGCTAATATGTGCTATTCATAAGAGAACAATTAAACAAATTAAAAACAAACAAACAATCAGAATCATTCATTTGTGCTGCCTATTAAATTTCATGACTTCACTCTTTAAGGTCAATTAAAGTATAAAATTTCCATCTGAAAAATATTCAGTGACAAAACTGTGAAGCAACACTGGCCAACTTCGGGCTCAAAGGATAAAACACACTTGGAAGATTTTATCATTAAGCAACAGTGAGGTTTTACTGCCAGTTTTAATCACTGCTGATCAAAACTCTAAATTAACAGCATTATAATAATAGGAATGAATCGGTAACACTGACTTTTTTTAAACTGATAAAATTTCTTAACTGCAACTCAGATTTCATAAAATCAAAACAATCAGACGCTACATCTATTTTAATTAACAACTAGGCGGCATCTTCTGTGGATACTGCATCTATCACAATGGCATAGATTCACAGTAGAAGAGTCTTGGTGGAAAAACATCTGGTGCATCATTAAAATCAAAGCATGTGACTCCAAATTTTTTATTTGCTCTGCTGCCATTAAATTCAAAATTAGCTAATATTTTACGTGAAGTAGTAAAATGTCTGAATTTAAACACTTTAACTGTTTACTGTTCTGTTGTGGAAAAAAATGTGGGTTTATGAGATTTGCAAATAATTAGACTGTTTTTATTCACATTTTACTCAGTGTCCCAACTGTATCATCTGCCAAGGTGACGATGGTGATGATTTTGACCTGCTGTAAGAAAAGAACTTCCCAAATCTGAGATAAATTAAGTATGTCTTGTGTTTTCTTTTCTTAAGATTTGGGCTCCAGAAAACAAACATAATATTTGTTTTTGTTGGAACTGTGTTTTCTTCTTTGCACTTCTAAAAGAAAATGTAACTTGGCTAGAGGTCTATGCAAAAAACTGCACGTCAACATAAAAAACAAAACAAAAACACTTTTGTTCTTGTCTCACCTGAAGTCGGGGATACCTGCCGAGGTGCTGATCCCAGCTCCCGAGTGGACAACCAAGTACTGAGATTCTTTAATCAGCTGAGCTAGAGTCTCCACCTTGGCCTTCAGCTCCTCAGGATTATCAAAGTGCTGCAGCAGAAGAGAAAAATGCGACTTCAAGAGCTGACCGAGAGAACCACGTTCAAATCAAATTACAATGAATAAGTCTGTTTGACAAAAGGTACAAGCACACAGCTATAACACAGTTTATTACAGCTCAGCACTAATTTAAAAGAAACACTGACAGTTTTGAAGTGCTGGTACTTGTGACTCCTCTAACCCCCTCCCCTTGTAGCTTTCAGATCTATACGTGTGTGCTGAAGATAGTATCAGTATACGATCTGTGCACTGCCTAATAAAATACGTATAACTAATGTGATATCACTCGTGGATTATTATCTAATGCTTGGAGACAAACAGAAGGTCTTCGTGTTACTCTCGGATGTTGCCGTTTTTAAAGACCAAGCTCTCCAAACGGACTATGCGACAAACGTCCGCGGCTAACCTGCTAGCTACCTGCTCTTAAAGCTTCAGTTACCTCAGGAAGTCCGCAGACACCTTTGTTTGCGTAAGGGGTGAGTCCAGCTGCATAATTCACAGACATGGTTGCAGACGGTAGTGTACTTTTGTTTTTTTCTTTAATAAAATTAGTCGTGTTTTGTCCGGGCGGCGAAAATTACCAGGCGACGATGACGACATCAAAAAGCGACTGGGTGATGCTGCATTCAAGGACTTTGGGAAATTAAGACTTCACCTCTGTGTTCAGAAGACGTTCCACATTGAACCTCCAAGTTGTTACATATATACCAACGAATGCTAAAGGTCTCTTAATAAATTAAAGTTAATAAACAAAATGATGGATATCTTAAGAAATAAACAATTTTTTTGTAATAAATTATCTTAAGTTAACATTATTATTTGAAAATCATTTTAATAGCACTACATTGTGAATGAAGACTGTTTTATAGACACAATTCCCCGTCACTTTATTAGGCGCACCACAGAGCTCCTTAATGGAAAGATCTAAGCAGCCAATCATATGGCAGTAGCTCAGTCCATTTATTTGTGCAGACATGGTCAAGACAACCTCCTGAAGTTCAAACCGAGAATCAGAATGAGAAAGAAAAAAGTGATTTAGGGACTCTGAACGTAACATAGTTGTTGGTTGTTGGTCCCAGATGAGCTAGTCTACTGGGATTTTCCCACACAACCATCTCTACAGTTTAGAGTATAGTCAGAAAAAGAGAAAATATTAAGTGAGGCAACAGTAACTAACTAAAAAAAAAAAAAAGCAATGTGAATGCAGAAAATGTGAAGATTTTGCCCGAAATGCTTAAAAATATTTGAAATATTCAAAGCAGTTTCTGATTGGTGTCAGCTTGTGTGCCTGCTTGTTTCTATACCACTCAGTCTGCTTATATCACTGTCTTTTACAGTCATGTCTAAATCTGCTGAGTTTGATTCCCACCAATCAGGTGAATGGATGAAAGTTACAAAAAAAGAAAAGCATAAGCATACGTCTCCAGAAAAGGTTTTGGTACTATAACCGTTTCTGTAGCACAAAGTACGCAGAAGTGTACAAAATAAGAATAACATAATGAACTAGAAATAAATAAAAATATATCTTCACATTGAGAGCTGCTGCACACAGCTTGTGAAGCAAACGGTACAGTCTATTGTGAAATCAGTGGATTTCGACACGCAGTGGCAAATAACATGACACATGCTCCAACATGAAACCTGTAAATGGCCTGTATTTGTATAGCGCTTTACTAGTCCCTAAGGACCCCAAAGCGCTTTACACGTTCAGTCATCCACACACACATTCACACACTGGTGATGGCAAGCTACATTGTAGCCACAGCCACCCTGGGGCGCACTGACAGAGGCGAGGCTGCCGGACACTGGCGCCACTGGGCCCTCTGACCACCACCAGTAGGCAACGGGTGAAGTGTCTTGCCCAAGGACACAACGACCGAGACTGTCCAAGCCGGGGCTCGAACCGGTTCTGATTACAAGGCGAACTCCCAACTCTTGAGCCACAATCGCCCCAATTATGTATTAAGGAATCAAGAAGAAGCAGCCTTTACCTTATAATAACCTTTTTTATAAATAGCTATGCAGCAAAATATCAAAAATTCTTAAAATACAAAAAGTAACCCGTTTAAATGCAGGCATACAAATCAAGTGAAACAGAAGAAAAAGCACTGTGGGTTTTTTTTCTTCCAAATAAATCTTTATTTTTTCAGTTTTTAAATAGCTGAAAAATAAAAAAAAAAAAATACACAGGTGAATAAAACAACATAGTAATCATTCATACAGCTATATGTGCATATCTGTCACGGTTCCTGTTAAAGATGCAAACCAACACTGAAGACCACCGAAAGAGGAAAATAGTTACTTTTTCTCAATTGTTGTGTCACATGTAATTCATTATCCTGAGAAATTCAGTATGACTTCCCAATTTAATTAAAACAATCAATATTGCTGATGAAAAAGTTCACACAGAGCACACCCACACACACACTCTTGAAGAAAAAAAGAAGAAAAAAGTCCAATCCCAACTAAGACAGAATAGCAATGGAAGAATAAAACATGATGGTCTTGTTCACTTCCGAGGACTGGCAGGAGAAAAAAAGAAAAGAAAAGAAAAAAAAAAAACCTTGTTGAGAAGTGTGGGATCATAGATTATGAGACAATACCTACAATTGTTTCTGTCAATCAAACCTAATAATCTCGTCATCACATAACTCATTCTCAAGCAGAAAACAAAAAAACAACACAGGCATAACATCTATCTGAAGAAAACAGTAAAATGAAAACAAGCTTGCAAGAGAGAACACAAAGAGCAAACAGAGTGCGACAAACGGTTACCAAATGTTTTGGGCTTTCTTTAAAACACACTTCTTTTGGTCTTTGGGTCAAGTGGGGCCCATCAGCGAGTGACCTCCCCCGAGGAGAAATGCAATTCTGATCAATAATTAGCTCCGCCCCAACAACTCCCTCGTGATCATCCTACACAACTCTTAATCTGAACTACTTCAAATAACACAACCCTACACTTAAAATGACAGGAGAAATACATCCAACAGTAACCAGAAGAAAACACGGCAAAGATCAACTTCATGTTAGGAAAAAAAAAAAAAGAAAAAAAAAAAGTTCACGTGAGGATTTGACCTTCCGATTGAGCCAGCCGGTCCTCCGGGCAGAGAGTCCTTGTTGTTGAAGTCTTTGTCATCACGCGGATCATGACGTAGATAAACGGTCCACCAGTAAAAGAGACAAAAAGCTTTGAAAAGAAGTTCCGGCATGCACAGGAACTTTGAAAACATCGTCATGTGACAATTAAGGTCTTGTCCTATCAAAGCGGAACAGACTGTGACACTTGGGAGAGGGGAGAAAAAAAAAAGAACAAACAAACCAAAAAACAAAAAACAGAATATTTGCAGCACACCAAACGTGCTGTTTGAAGTCCTCAATCTTCTGTTCATCACTGTGACCAACTAGCAGTGAGCAATAGCCAGTTACAATTAGGGAAAGAAAGATATGCAAAAGACAGGCTGAGAAATGTTTGGAAGTGTTTGCACCAGTGCAAATGTTGCTATTGTTGACAGTTGGGTTTTTTTTGTTTGTTTTTTTAACCCCACAACACCTTACACTATACATGGGACTGAGAAACTCGGCAGGGTATGTGAGAGTTATGTTTTTTTGTTTTGTTTTCCTCAAAGTAAGGATTTAGGTGATGATAAAAACTGAAGAAACTGGTGACTTTTGTGCTGGTGCAAATCTTACCAGGTCAGAGCCTTCCTCAGCAAGGCATCAATTTCAACCTCCAAGACGCATTCAGAGGCGAGAGGAAAAAAGCTCTGTGTTGGTTTAGAGGAGGGAAGCTTCCAATCTTTCTTGGTTGTAAACCTAGAATATCTGGCAACCCGGGCAGAGAGAGGAAGGGTAGCACACGTCAGCTAAGATCGGGGTGCCGCAAAAAAAGCGCGTCAGGACTCCTCATTGCCCGAGTCGTCTTCGTCATAGCAACAGTCGCCATCCTCGCCTTCCACGTCGTCTTCGTCGTAGCAATAGTCATAGAAGAGGTCGGAGCCTTCGTCGGGGGCTGGGGCGCGTGTGCGGACGCAGTACTCCGCCAGCGTAGTGGGCACTTTCACGCCATCGCGCTCAGCTTCAGCCTTGGTAGCCAACACTTGTTTTCTGAGGGGAGATCAGAGTGGCGTCATTACAAACAGCTGGAGATTTACTATCATTTTCTGTCTTTCCATAAAAGATCAACCAAATCTGAAGAAAAGTTCCCACCTTATCCGCCAACAGTCAGCGGATCTTTTGCTACATGATTGAAGCCGTGCAAAATGTTACCTTTATGCTATCAATATTTTACAAGTACAGAGTCCACACACCCACAACAGTCATCTGGTTAGGTCGCCTCCGAGGTACTTCCCTCTGGAGGTTTTTTTGGGGCACTTAAAAAAAACACCTGCAGTGGATTTGCTAACACTCTTTCACAATTTGATTTTGCCAAATGTTTAAGTGAACTCCAGCTTTGAACATTCAAGATTTTTATTATCTGAACACATTTATTCCCAGAAGAATGGCGGTTCACCAAGTTTTAATAATGCACTGGACAGTTTTAGCTGTTTCAACAATCACTACAGTTGTATTTCTCTGCTTGATGCAAGGCATTAGTTTGACCCTCTGAATCAGTAAAATCTTCTCCATAACTACGGGATACATCTGACATGAAATGACTTGTTTTGCACAGCGAGTGAGTTTACACCATTTCTTTGAACTGTGAATCATGCAAACTGTTTACCTGATGATCTCCACATACTCCCGGTCTTTGCCTTTGCTGTCTCTCCATTTGCGGTACATGACAGACGCATCCACATTGGCAGGAGAAAAGGTGTTGGGTTCATTCAGCAGTGAGATCACACTCAGCAGAATGGTCCTGGAAGCAAACACAAAGGTGGCAGTCAGCATGGCATCTACTGCAGGACAAGTTATGGGAATTAAAACAAAAAGAAAAAAAAAAAAAAAAAAAAAAAAAAAAGGAACTAATTTCTACTTTCTCCCTTATGTTCATTTTTTTAAAACATATTTTATTTTAGTATTGGGTGAATTTAAAGAGTCTCCAATTATGGATATAATGCTAATTATTCTGGCGTACAGCAACTGTGTGTGAAAAGTGGTCAATAAAGAGATGCTGAAAAGCATGTTCATGCAAACATCGTCGGGTCTGCCGTGGTATGTTTACAACGGGACTTCTGCTCCTGAACCTCTGCGCACAGCGTCTGCAAATCGGGGCTGTACGAAGTTACTTTCATCTTTACGCAAGACTGTAAGCTGTCATCTGTGAGGCGTGAGCGGTGTTTGTTTTTAACATAGTTCACGGTGGAGAATAGCTGCTGACATTATGTGGATCCGAAGATCCATAATTGGCCTATCTGGGGTTGAAAGTCTCAATAAAAGGCACGGCATTACTGCAGGTATACCGGCTTCCGCGAGTGTGACGCTTATTTTGAGCGATGAAATAATAATAGAATCTAATTGTACTTTCATATTTCAATATCACAATAATCTAACAATTTAGAACTACACGTTAAAAAAGAAGTAACATAAATAAAATACACTTCAGCTAAATACTTCTAATTTATTTTCCCAAACCACGCGGAGCCGCATTATAAAAGGACTAAAGAGCTGCATGTGGCTCCGGAGCCACAGGTTGCCGACCCCTGTCCGAAGACAACAACGCAAAACAACGCTAAGATTGTCACTGAATGTTCAGCATGTTCAGAAATGGTGACTTTTGTATTTTTGTGTAATAACTTGTGCATGGATAATGCCTCCATACTGCAAAAAACAACAGGCGACTGCTTTAACTAACAAAGTGTATAATACATTGAATGCCCACATATGGATTCAGTTTCTAGATACAAGTAAAAAGAAGCCAATGAAGACGAATGTCATGCGATAAGACTCTGACTTGGGTAAATTATTGAAGTGGCTGAGACAGGACAAAGACGGGAGGTACCCAAGAAAGGAGAGACATGAGAGATAATGAGGGAGTGCTAACCGGACGTTCTGGGTGGGATTCCATCTCTCTGAAGGCAGCTCTCCGCTCTGTGGGTCGTCCACTGGCGGGTGCAGTATAGAAATACACACATCTCCATTCTAAAAGACACAGAGGGGAAAGAAAGCTCCTTCAAATGTGATTCCGTCAAATTTTAGTTATAGAGCACTTTTAAAAAAAAAACAAAAAAAAAAAACAGGAATCTGATTAAGTCCTGTATAAAAATACTAAACACACCACACAAAATATATATTTAAAAAAAAGCCAATCCCCCCCTTACGGAGAGATTATGGAGCTTGATTGCCTGATGTTTTCAGCTGGGTTGAACACCTTAAGGTTGCTGGCAGTCAATCAATTAACTACCAGCAACCTTAAGGGAACATATGTCAGCAGCTCAGATATGTATGGTGGCGCTGATCCAATAAAGGCTTCAGAAACAAACAAACACATTTTTTTTTAATGGGTCTAATGGGCCCCATGATGCAAGTGGTATTTGATCATATGAATCATGAGGCAAGCCTAGGACAGCTGCTCCCATCACAAACAGCAGTGGGAGGGCATTCAAGTATGTCAAGTTGTTACCTCATAGATGTTGGGGTGCCACATCTTGGTGAGGAAGCGGAAAGCCGGAGGGGAGTAAGGGTAGTCTAGAGGAAACTTGATTCGAGCCTAGGACAAAAAGAGACCTTTGGGGCTTGAGTTGTGTGGCAATCTTTATTCATTCAGTAAAGCCTGTGTATTGTATTACATTAAGTGAAGTAATCACACCACTTTGGCTTTCTTACCTTGAAATATCCCCCTTCATAGTGAGTGTTTGGTGGTCCAAAAATGGCCACTTCCCAGTTGTATAAATCAGCCTCGTCCACCAGTGTTATTTTGAATCCCTCCACGGGCTCCTCCTGAAGGCTCTTCAGTTCCAGCATGAGTGCTTTCTGTGAACTGGCTACATGAGGGGCGTCGGGTTGCGCCATAATGTTGTTGTTGGTGGAGGTCTGGGTGGCTGTCGGGATATTCTGGAGTGAACAGCGGACAGTTTCCTTCTGTTCACGCGAACACGGTAAAGTTAGCCTAATAAGCCAAGCAGCCTACCCCGAAAACAACAACAACAGTACCGAGACAATAAAACAGGCCAAACGTGTCAGGCTGTGCTCGAGCCAAACAAAGGTGGCGTTGATCTGTCCCCGAAACAGAGGAATTATTTACCAATGTCAACACTCGGAGAAATCTGCAACTGACCAACCATTGTGTCAGACCCGCGCCTCCAGCTTTAGCTGATCTACCTGGCAGAACAGCCGCGGATATAAGCCGTAAATCTATTGATAGCTGTAGGCTAATGGGAGCTAGCTAACAAGCCCTACCTCACCAACCAGATCGAACCGATCCTAGCGCGGCGCGAATACTTCCTAACCGCATACAAGAGCCAGGCTAGGACAGAAAACACACCTATATACCCAAACCCATAAATTCTTTACGGCAACAGCCGGAAAATATAGCTCATACGGCCATAAGAGAAGACAGGATAGAGAAGAATGTTGCTGAAAGGAGTCCCCTTTCCTCTACAAACAGGCAATGGCGCCCTGTGATATGCGGGATTTGTAGTCCAATTTCCACCTGTCAACATTATTTTTTCCCTTTAGAGCAGCAAAGAAGGCGTGCGGTGACGCATTCAACTGTCTTATTACATAAGTTTATATAAAATTAAATTTACCCAGAAAAAAATGATAGCTTTTAGAGCAATAATTCTTTAACATTTTATTTGAGAGAGAATTTAGGGAACTGCATTTGCCACTTTCTGACGTCACAAAAACGCCAAATGTTGTTCGTGCTTCTGAGCTGTTTTCAGCCTGAAGTTATTTCAACACACTGACGGTTCTCAGTTGTATTCAGATGGTACTCCGAGGAGGGGTGCGGATTTCATAAAAACAGCAGTTAATAAACAGCGGGGCATTTGTTTCTAGTTTATTTTTCTCAAGGTTCTCGTGACGTAAATAATACGCGCCATTTCACAGAAAGCCCCTTTGAGGGGCCCCTTTGCTGCCCAGTTAACTAGTTAAATATATAACGGTTTTATTTTATTTTTTATTTTTAAAAATATGACCTAAAAAATATGAAATATTGACATTATTTGCTTTTTAATCGTTCCAGTGCCGTTTAACCTGGTACAAACATAATATGTCTTAAAAAGGCCCATTTGTTACATCTTATTTATGCGACAAACTGGTGTTGGGACCCCCTATTGAGAGAAAGTTCGCAATGAGTTCCAAGTCTCGACGTCTGGCTCGCTCCAAGTCCAGAAGTCGGAGCCGAGATCGGCTGAACAAGTCAAGAGGAAACAAGTCTAGATCCCCAGATGAGAGGAGAGACCACAGTCGGTCTGCCGACGGGAAAACGGCCGCTCGTGGTAGGGGAAGATCCTGCAGTCGGGACTCAAGCGATGGCTCTCCGGCCCGACGTCGGCCTCAGCACAGGGGCCGCTCTGGTTCCAGCAGCGGCTCGGAGAGCGACCGGAGGCGAGAGACTCAGAGTCAGAGGAACAGGTCGAAGGGTCGGTCATCAAGGTAATCTCTTTGCGAAGCGGAGTTGGCTGCTTACTTGGGATTTTACATATTATGATGGTAGTAGCAGGCCTCATTTGAACACATCGAGTGACTCCGTAAACGTAACGTTTTTCTGTCCGAATTGCGACAGCGAAAGGACATCAACAAAAACTATCCTTTTTGGGGGGAATTCCAGGAATCAGCATGCATCTATGCTTTTGCTTAGGCGCTAAATATAATTTGATGTTGACTTGCAGAACTGAGCAAGGCCTTACATTTAAAAAGGAAGAAAAAAGATGTGTCTGTTGTTTTATTATTTGAAGAACTCATACCACCAGTGCGTGTGGCGCAGTATTGCTTACTAGAAGGCAACATGCCAGTGAGACCTTCGTAGATATTCTGTCTATCCATCAATCAATCATCCGAAGGTTGTAGTGGCAGCAGGCTAAGCAGGGTATTCCAGACTCCCTTCTCCCAAGCAACACTTTCCAGTCCTTGCTGGGAGATACTGAGGCATTTCCAGGCAAAGTGAGATGTATAATCTCTTCAGTGGGTTCTGGGTCTAGCTCGGGGTCCCCTCCCTAAGGAGAAGGCATCTTATTAGATCATCAGGGTTCCCGCCCCCCCCCAATATCAGCTTTTTAAAAATGTATTGCCGGAATCAAATTTAAATTAACCCTTCTTTTTGAAAAGCAAATTATATTTCTGAATTGAATCTTTTGTTGTTCTGTATGATTTTTAATTGGATGTAGGTAGGGTTTAAATCATTGTACAGCATAAGGCTTGTTGTCACTGCATAAAATATACATAAAAGGGATGTGTGCACAGTATATTGCTGTATCGATGTTTGTCCCATCCTTGGTTGAGTGCCAGGCTGCTGCACAGTAATCCAATCAACTGATAGCAATGCTGATGTTCAGTGGCGTTAGTGTTAGTCTTTATGTGAATGAAAAGACCTTCTGTAGATATAATCCCTATATCAACTTGTTATGGTAACTCCATTGCATGTAAAAAAATAAATAATAATAAATAGGTTTTTAACTGTATTCAATGGGACCTTACTTTCAGAGTTTCCTGTTATGTGGTTCTTCTGTAGTTAATATTGTATTCCTGCAGTTACTGTATTAAATCACACTTTCTGTCTCAGTCCTGATTCAGATAATACAAAAATGAGAAGGAGGAGAAAGGAACAGGAGAGTCGTAGAGCAACATCCCGAGAGAGGAGAAAGGGAAGATCCCAGTCCAGTTCTGACTCCCATGATGGAAGCGGCGACAGAGAAAGGAGAAGAAGAAGGAGTCCTGAGAGAGGGAGTCCACCGAGAGACAGACACAGGAGGGAGTGGGACAGAGAGAAAGAGAGGCACAAGAACAGTGGCAGAGACAGCGACAAAAGTCGAGAGCGAAGGAAGAAAAGTGAAGACAGGGAGCGCGGGAGGAGTAAGAGAAGCCAAGAGAAGTCTGACCGGGGCAGAGGCAAGCAGCACTTCAGTTCGAGTGAGTCATCTGAGAGCTCAGAGTCTGATTGCGAGAGAGGCGCACTCAAGGAAAAGGAGGAGAGGAAAAAACAGAAGGAGATGATGAAAGCTCTTGAGACGCCAGAGGAGAAGAGGGCGAGAAGGTTGGCAAAGAAGGAAGCAAAGGAGAAGAAAAGGAGAGAGAAGATGGGCTGGAGTGAGGAGTACCTGGGATACACCAATGCAGACAATCCTTTTGGGGACAACAACTTATTGGGGACATTTAAATGGCAAAAGGTGAGTTCCTGACTGCAAAAGTTTGGATATTTGCCTGTCATAACCTGCCTTTGAGACCTTGTATCCCATCCACGGTTCTTTTTGCTTCCTCAGGCGTTAGATAAGAAAGGTATCGGTCATCTCGGAGAGAAAGAGCTCAAAGAAAGGAACAAATGTATTCAGGAGGAGAACCGTAGAGAGCTGCAGAAGGTAAGAACTGTGGGATAAAAATCTTCCACATTAGTGCTCACACAGTGCCTGACTTTTTATACAAAAGCTTAAAAAATTTCAGTTCCCAGGCAAAACATGGAGGATCAGTTTTAAGTTTAGAGATTGGGAGCCACATATTTATACACCAACTTTATGTTGATGTAGGTGAAGCAGCTGCGTCTGGAGCGGGAGCGAGAGAAGGCCATGAGAGAGCAGGAGCTGGAAATGCTGCAGAGAGAGAAAGAGGCAGAATATTTCAAGACCTGGGCTGAACAGGAAGACAACTTCCATCTGCATCAGGCCAAACTAAGGTTAGTGTGGCTCTTACTCCACTATGATTGGATCAGTTTGTTTAAACTTCCACCTTCTACATCTATTTATCTAATTAACCCTGCTTCACACCCTTGTTCTTTGTCTCTGCAGGTCTAAGATTAGAATTCGTGACGGCCGCGCGAAGCCGATCGACCTTTTGGCGAAGTACATCAGTGCAGAAGATGATGATTTGGCAGTGGAAATGCACGAACCATACACGTTCCTCAATGGGCTCACGGTCACTGACATGGACGACTTGCTAGAGGACATAAAGGTTTGTAGATGTGCTTAAATAAAGTGTAAAAGTTCTGTTTATGAAAGGACCGATTTTAATACAGTGTTTCATAATATGCCCATACAGATACAATATTAAAAACCCAGCTCAATTTGTAGTGTCAAGTTTAGACTGTATGTAAAACATAACACCACTCACTGCGTTATGAGCTACTGCTATGAAATCTCATGTTATAGTACTGTGCAAAATTCTTAAACTATCCCGTTTCTTTATATTTTGCTTCCTGATGTTAGATGTTATTGACATTTTTTAAGTGCTCTTGAGCAATAGTTCTCCTGGCTTCCTGAAGGCCTTTCAGTGCTCTTCTTTGATCACTGGCATCTATTTTGCTTATTTTCAGTCCAGTCCTTGTACCTGACCTTTCTCAGAGGAATCTTTGTTTGTTAAGCCACGATGAATCATTCGAGCATGAAAAGAGACCTTACCTTACGCAAGGGATGGATCTGTACCATGTGCCATTTATCATCGACAGACAACTTGGCAAACAACCAATTTGAAATTGAATCTTCAGGCACTTTGTTACTCCACAGCACATTTCTTTACTTCAGTCAAGAACTGTCTCAGTGGAGGGGTGGCAGGAAGGAAGGGAGGAAGAAAGGGAAACAGGGAGGAACGGGTTAGGTATTCAGCTGGACTGAATCTGTTCAAAAGGTCTTGTAAAGTAATGAATCCAAATTTGAAGTTTTTCATTCAAATTGTCATTAACATGTACAGAGGAGGTCTAAAACTCAGTGTCCGCAACATTCTGTAAAACATGGTGGCCTCGCTGTCATAGTTTGGGGCTGCTTTTCAACCAGTGGTGTTGGACAGGAAGTCAGAATTGACTGAATTATCAACACAGGAAAAGAAAATGCTGGAAGGCATCTGATTGGCAACGGCTTCATGACAGTGATCCCAAACACACTATCAATTGGCCTTCCCAGTTTAACATTATTGAAGCAGTGTGGGATCATCTTGATAGAGAATTGAAAAAAAGGCAGCAAATATCCAAAGAAGGACTTTGAATTTCCTTCAGGAAGCCTCGAGAACTATTCCCGGAGACTACTTATTACAAGTCTTATTATTATGTATTACAAGAAAGCTGTCTAAGAGAGTTGGTCATACAAAATACTGACTTTCAAGCTTGTTGGAATTGTATATTTTTTGCCTTTTATATACTGTATTTCTATGTACGTTTGCATCAATCTTCCTTTTCTAATAATGTCATTAATGATTTAAAGATAAGGGGTGGCTCAAGACTTCCTTACAGCACTGTAGATAGTATCAAGTCCTAACATAAATATTGACTTTTACTTTGTATAATAGCTTAGCACAGATTAGTGTAAGTATCCACACAGCAAATGGTGTTAATTGGTAATTGCTTTAAAATTCTCCATTTGTCAGAATCACTTCAAACATGGTGGTGAAGTCCAATTCAGGGACTTGGATTAGCAGACCTCATGCTTAGCAGGCTACCTCCTAGTATGGCCACCTAGGAAGCGACCATCTCTCACACTTCAAGTCTTAATAATATAAATGTCACAGAATAAAGGTGCTATTAAGAGGCAAATCAGCTGTAGGTTGTTTAGTGTAAATCTATATTTATGTTTTAACACATATTTACCGTAAACATGTCAAAAGATGCATGTTAACATGTACTGATCTTAAAGTGCAGCATAATTAAAACATTACTGCATGCGCAATGTTCTGGTAGGTGTACATGGAGTTGGAACAGGGCAAGAACGTGGACTTCTGGAGAGACATGACCACCATCACTGAGGATGAGATCAGCAAACTGAGAAAACTGGAGGCCTCTGGAAAAGGGCCTGGTAGGACACCCTTCACATTGTCCCTCTCTAATGGCTTTTCTCCTGATATGATTCTCTTTTTTTTTTTAAATTACTGTAATTAAAGTGGAACCCTGACTTGCGAATACCCCGTTTCACAAAAAATTCAAGTTACGAAGGCACTGAACCGCAATATTTTTGCCCGTGTTACGGCAAAACGCCAGCGTAGCGAAATCCGCTAGCTCTGATTGGCTGAGCCTACAAACCCCACGACGCCTTCTGAATCACGTGACAACCCCTTGGCTACCGTACTTGCGCTTCGCTGTTCCACTTGAACGACGCAGCAATTAGCCTATAGCCTGTCGTTCATCCAAAATGAGGCCTGCAAGTGATGCGAGTGAAAAGAGGAAGCGTAAAGTGCTCTCGATGAAAACAAAGAGAGAAATTATTGATAAATATGAGCGAGGTGTGAAACTTAGTGCTATTGCACGTGAGTATGGCCAAAATCCTTCGACCATAGGAACAATTCTAAAAACAAAAAGAAGTCATCAAAGCAGGTAAACCTTCAATGGGCACCACCATCATGTCCAAAAGGAGATGGAAAGTCTTCTCCTTGTTTGGATTAAAGACAAGGGAAAGACTGGCGATACCCTCACAGAGACGATCATTTGCGAGAAGGCGTCTTCAATTTATTAGACAGCTATAATGATTTAGTAAGTAAGGCAGCTTCCAATGAGCAGCCAACGGCATCAAGGTCCTCGCAGGAGGCACCCCCAACCTCCCCAGAGTTCAGTGCATTGTATGGGTGGTTTGATCGGTTCAAGAAGAGGACTGGCATCCACTCCGTTGTGCGTCACGGCGAGGCAGCAAGTTCCGATCACAAGGCTGCCGAAGAATTTGTTAAAAAATTTGAGGAGCTTATAAATCAAGAAGGCTACATCCCCCAGCAGGTATTCAACTGTGACGAGACTGGCCTCTTCTGGAAAAAAATGCCGCCGCGTGCGTATATCATCGCGGAGGAAATAAAGATGCCAGGCCACAAGCCCATGAAGGACCGTCTTACCCTCGCCCTGTGTGCTAATGCCAGTGGGGACTGTAAGGTCAAGCCACTCCTAGTGTACCACTCAGAAAATCCGTGTGCCTTCAAGAAACACAAAATTTTAAAGGAGAGGCTCGAGGTTATGTGGAGGTCCAACCCCAAGGCCTGGGTGACCTGACAGTTCTTTGTTGAATGGGTCGACTTGGTCTTTGGCCCTGCTGTCAAGAAGTTCCTTGAGGAGGATGGTCTCCCCATGAAGTGCCTGCTGATCATCGATAACGCCCCCACCCACCCCTCTGGCCTCGAGGACGACATCCTGGAGTTCTCGTTCATCAAGGTTCTCTTCTTCCCTCCCAACACGACCCCTCTCCTCCAGTCCATGGACCAGCAAGTGATCTCTAATTTTAAGAAACTGTACACAAAACACATGTTCAAACGGTGTTCCGACATAACAGAGAGTACGCAGCTCACCCTCAGGGAGTTTTGGGAAAGTCATTTTGACATCGTTGCATGCCTCAAGTTGATTTCTTTGGCATGGTGGGAGGTGAGCCGTCGAACGCTGAATTCTGCCTGGAGGAAGCTGTGGCCTGATGCTATTGCCCCTCGAGATTTTGAAGGCTTTGAGGGGGAGGAGGGGGAACCTCAATCTGATGTCGAGGTTGAGGAGATCGTAAATCTTGGCACCGCCCCGGGACTGGAGGTTGACGAGGAGGATATAAACGGCCTTGTGCATGAACATCAAGAGGAGCTGTCAACGACAGAGCTGCAAGAGTTGGAGGCGATGCAGCACTCATCAGTACAGCAACAATTCAGCAAGGAGGAGGAGGAGGCCGTCATACCATCGGCCGATATCAAGTGCATTCTCTGCACTTTTCAGAGGGTGGCCGATTTGTCGAAAAAAATCACCCTGAAAAGAACTTTACCGCTCGGGCTATTGAGCATTTTGGTGACGTCTGCCTCTCCCACTTCAGATCCATTTTGAAAAGTAGACAGAAACCGACGTCGTTGGATAGATTTTTCACAAAGAGGCCAGCAACAAGTCAACCTTCAGGTGAAAGTGTGCCTTAGAAGGCGAAAAGCGATGAAAGTGGCAGAAGTGATTAGTTAAAGAACATAAAAATGCACAAAAAATATAAAATAAAAAAAAAGGATAAAATAGAAAATTTAAAAAATTATACAAGTTTAAAAAATATCTAAGTTTTAATGTTTAGAATGTTATGTACACACAGTATATGTATGCATGCATACAGCTGACACGTATATATACACTTATTCCTCTAATTTTGAGTTATTGGTAATATTTTTACCCAAATGCGATACTTCTTAAAATACAAGCAGACATTACAAAGGTTCCACTGTATTAATTTATCCGTTTATTTCTCAGGTGATCGTCGTGAGGGCATCAATACAGCTGTGAGCACAGATGTTCAGTCTGTGTTCAAAGGAAAGACATACAGTCAGCTGCAAGCACTGCACCAAAACATTGAGGCAAAGATTCGGGCTGGAGGATCCAATCTTGATATCGGTTATTGGGAGAGTCTGTTGCAGCAGGTCAAAGTCTACATGGCCAGAGCAAGGTATGACAGTGATGTGGCAATGCCCACTGTTTTTGGCTGGCTTAATAAAGTTGAGTCCCATCTTTATGCAACTTAATATCACACTGCTGTCTTTTTTGGCCAGGGCACTCTTATAGAAGAGATTTGTAATCTCAAGAGTCTGATTATTGAAAACTAAATCTAACTTTTTATGCTGTAGGCTGAGAGAACGACACCAGGAGGTGTTGCGTCAGAAGTTGTTCAAACTGAAACAGGAACAGGGAGTAGAGAGTGAACCTTTGTTTCCCATCATCAAAGAGGAGCCTAGGAGTGAGGAAGATGAGTAAGTTAAAATGTACAGACCTGAGTTGCAAATTCCTCTTTGCACTATTGCAAGAGGTGCATTGTAAAATCTAAACCAACATTTCCTTATTCCAGTGAGAGAGGAGGGCAAAGTAGAGAGAAAAAGAGAAACACTGAAACGGAGCCAGAGGAGGGTCCGTCCACATCTGCAGCAGGAAGCCAAGATGAGGAAGGCGGCGAAAAGGGTGACAAGAAGGATGGAGAGGAAAAGGATGAGGTTGTGGAGGCTGTTCTGACGGAGGAGGACCTGATCCAGCAGAGCCAAGCGGAGTATGACTCTGGTCGCTACAGCCCCACGTTGCTCATGCAGTCTGAGCTGCCGCTGGACACCCACACGATCACCCCAGAGGAAGACGCACACCGGCTGCAGTTAGCACGCAGACAGCTCCAAGTCACAGGTATGAGATGACAGCAAAGCATCCTCCCTGCAGAAATGTATAACCATGCATATTGGGAACTGTAGCCTCACTGTTTTACCACTTTCTGTCTGTCAGGTGACGCCAGCGAAAGTGCAGAGGACGCCTTTGTGCGACGGGCCAAGGAAGGCATGGGCAACGATGAGGCCCAGTTCAGCGTTGAGTTTCCGGTCACTGGGAAAATGTACCTGTGGGCAGACAAATACCGCCCCAGGAAACCACGCTTCTTCAACAGGGTCCACACAGGCTTCGAGTGGAACAAGTACAACCAGACACATTACGACTTCGACAACCCTCCCCCTAAGATAGTCCAAGGTTACAAGTTCAACATCTTCTATCCAGATTTGATCGACAAGCGATCCACGCCTCAGTACTTCCTCGAGCCCAGTCCCGACAACAAGGACTTTGGGATTTTAAGGTTCCACGCGGGCCCGCCGTATGAGGACATTGCTTTTAAGATCGTAAACAGGGAGTGGGAGTACTCGCACCGACACGGCTTTCGCTGTCAGTTCGCCAATGGGATCTTCCAGCTTTGGTTCCACTTCAAGAGGTATCGCTACAGGAGATAAATGCCACAGATCAGTACGGACCAAAGCCGCCAGTGACTGGGTTTTACACATGCTGTACAGTAAAGGTGCTTTGTTGTTTTTGTTTTAGCTGCTCTCTTAGAAAAGCAGTATTAAAGCTTCAAATCACTGTACTGATGTCTAAGAAAGCAAAACTGTAATTTAGTCAAAAAGTTACACATTAAAGATTTTTTTTCATTCTCCTTTTTACTTTTGGCCACTGGTTAATGGGTTTCATACTAACTTCACAATAGAGATAAAACAGTAAGCATTTTAAACTCGCTGAAACAACTTAAAGAACATGTAAAAATTGTTTAATTACAATAAAACAAAGTCTTGGTAGCTAGTGGTTACAGAATAAGTGGCTCGATTTCAATTACTGTACATTCCCTGTTTAACAAAAGTCATTGCAACATATTCCAATCTGTGGTACTTAAACAATTAGTAGGAATTTAAGCACAAACCTGCATATAAAACAAAAAGGCAGGAACTCAAGTACATCATATTTGTACCAAAAATAACTTAGTTTTATCAGTTTTATTTATCAAAACAAGCATTTGAAATTTACATCCAAGTTTCTATGCAAATATTACCGCTGAACCCCTATTCTCATTAGTTCAGGGCAGAAATGAAACAGTTTCGGTGTCCCCCGCATTGATTTGACTCTAAAGTCTATCTTTGTTAATGTCATGCGCTTCAGCTTTGTGACTCTCAGTGTTGGTTGTTGTTACTGTTGCTGCTGATGACCACGGACTTTTCCTCTCTGGGTGCAGCTTGGTAACTCACACCAGAGTGTAAAGCCTCCTGGTTCTGGCTCTCCTGAGGTTGCTCTTCACTTTTACTCTTAAAGCAACTCCAAGGCAGACACAGATGGCCTTTGTAAAAGTTCCAGGCCAAAAGGGCAAAAAAAGCAAGCCCCAAAAGAGCACATGCAACCTGCAGTCCTGTAACTGATGCACAATCAGTCTGAGCTTGGGTATCCAGTGTCCTATCACCTGAGTCTGATAGCTCAATTGTGACCAGATGCTCAGTTACAGTTATGCTGTGCTTTTTAGCTCTGGAGTGCTCCACAGACAAGCAGCGGTAATGACCGGCATCGCTTAATGAAACATTCTGGATCAGAAGTCCGTCTTGTAGCTGAAGTGCAGCTGAAGGCGTCAGATCGATATTGTTCTTCTGCCACATGATTTTTCCCAAGCTGGAAAGGGGTAGACAGCTGAGCTTCAGGTCCTCACCTTCCCGGACGGACAAATTCTCAGGCTTGATAGGGTCTGAAATTTCAAGAGACACCCATAAATCCATTTTCAGTTTGACAACTGCAACAGATCACATGCAGAAACGTGCAAACTCCAGAAGATTCTGTTTCATGAATAAACTCACCAGCGTCAGGACAAAGGGAAGCATCTCCAACTTTCACACTTTGAATTATTTCACTACAAAAAAAAGAGCAAGTAAATGGAAAATTAGTTTGAATATACAACATCAATATCACTTGGTTCTTATCTTTAGAGTGATGCCTACCGGTGTGATTTAGAAATGAAAACACATTTCCCCAGAGCACTGTCCCAGCCACAGTATGGGTCTCTGGCTAGAACACAGTCCATACAGGATGAGGACCTCTCACAGGTGGCCAGTGGTATCTGGGCTACTCCAGTGTCTGAGCCTGCATAGAGCTGACCGTGTACACCTTGGATCTATGACAGAAACACAGAGCACTGATGATGCTGATGTACATTGACACCAAACATATTGAACCTGTTTATTCTTTCTGAGAATACTCTTTATAAATAACTTAAATATGTGTTTTTTCACATTCTTGATGAATCCAGTCTTGCTGAAGGATAAAAAAAATAAAAATGTACTGGACTTCCTGAAACAATATCACTACTGAGGCATCAGCTGTGATATAAACTTTTTTAAATGAATGGTTATCTCAAATTACCGTGATATTTGAGAATTTAAGAATCTTGATTGGCTGAGGGGGGTGGAAGATTTGTACTTCCTCTATGATGAACATCTCTCTGTCGTAGTTCACAGCTTTCAGCACAGTGCCTTTGTCTTTTGTATAAAAACAAGAAAACATATTTACATGCATAAAGTCCAGTATGCTTAAGTCATCAAAAACAGCAAAATGGACAATAAACAGGAAGTGACAGAATGATGTACTGATGCAAACCTGTGCCTATAAACATCACGGGGTACTTGTTGCCATCTGCAGCTTTCATTTGGTTTACTATGATTTGTGTGAATGTAGCTCCTCTGCGCACCAGTAGAGGTTTATCTCCTATTGGCTGGATAACCTGGTCCATGAGGGGCTTGTCCTTGACAAACTGAAGGGTTCGGTCTGGTAGATCCAAAGTTGCATGTATGCCCGCTTTACGAGCTTCATTATTTATACACTAGCAAAGTATCAACAAAAAGGAAAGAGAGCGGGGTGCAAAAAGAAATCAGCTTCCTGCTAGGGTTTTCTTTAAAAGAAAAAAAATGCACAAGAGAATTTTGGGAAGACTTACAGCTCCAGGCCGAGGGACGGGCACTTCTCCGCTATACATCACCCACTTAACAAAGGAGGTTTCTACGGGGACTGGGGTCTTGTACTTCCCCTCTGCAAACACTCGGCTTATGTCTGACACGCGGTACGCACACACTGCAGACAAGTCTGATGTGTCCCTTAAATAAGCACACACACACCAAACATGCAGGAGATCTTAGCCAACTGGTGTCCTAAAGACATAAAAGAGGAAGTTAGCCTTTTCCTTCTTACACAAACATATCCAAACTTACGACTGTGCTGTGAAGACGGTGTAAAAAATACAGCTCTTCCAATCCATCTCGGGGTCACACCAGCGGTATGCGTCCCGGATAATGTACGGCAGCTGGGACTCCAGCACCGGACAGTCTATTCTAGCTTTCAAGAAGGTTGTCCACTTTTTCTGCAAAGTCCTTAGACCGCCAAGATCCCCCTGTGAACACAGAAATGTATAACAGGAGGAAAAATACACATAGCAACGAAACAACAGAAAGGGCTGCAGGAGCACAAATGGAGGAAGTGCCATTTATGTGCCATTGTCATTGGAAGCGCATGCAATGTAAAACCTTTTATCACCTTGCAGACGCGGGCCACGCGGGACACCACCAGTTTGTTGTAGCAGTCGCACTCCACAGCGGTCTCACTAAAGAACAGGTAAACTTTGTCGTCATCTCCGCTTTCACTTTCCTTGCCCTCTGGCATCTGAGCCATGGAAACAAAGGTGGGCTCTGGCACAAGAAGAAAAGAAAACTTTAACTTTGACCCAACTAATAGGTTAAAAAAAATTTTTTATATCTTACCATTAAGCCAGGAGCTTTTAAAATCAGTCCGTATGTTACCAGACGAGCGCATTAGGGCGGGTTCAGAGCCGAGGAAGTTCATTGACGTGGCTGAGTAAAGATCATCACCTAACGAGACCAGAGAGCAAAAGAAAATATGTTTGCTCTGCTAATCTTTTCAACAGGTTTCTTAGTGTAGTTGGCTAATTCTACCTACCTGCCATGATTGAAGCGTATCTCTGGAAAGGATCAAATGGACACTTCCCTTTGCCATCCTCCACCTTCTTCTCAAAAGTCAATGCATCACCTGAAAAGGACTGCACCGGCAAACACCGTTTTATCTTTGGAATTATTCTGCACTTATTGGGAAGCTGATGAAAAGCCACAAAAACCATCTATTCAATCAGTTAGGGAATTTATCTCACCACGTATTTGCACTCGGGATCAAAAGCATTGGTTCCACACACATACATTCTGTCATCTCCCACCTCATGCAGGATCCTGATATAGTTCAAGCACTCCGTCTGTAAAAGGAATTCCAGAACCAGTGACTGCCTCTGCTTAATGTAAATTGACCTTTACAAAACTACAATTAACCAACCTCTGCATTTTTTCCTTTGTTTTTACATTCTGTCTTTTTTGTTGGAGTTGCTTCCCATGCAACCTAAAAAATAAAAAACACAATTTTGGTCACACTTCAAAAAAATTAATAGAAGTTCTGTTGAATAGGGTAAAGTTTGGGCCTGTCATAATAACTGATTGATTACAAACGTTACGACAAGTCCACAACTCTGACATTGCTTTCATTACTGGTCACACTACTCTGTGTGGTAGGAGAACATGTTTCTCAGGGCTAACAGGTTTTCTGCTGTACAGAACAATACTTTCAACGTTTACATTTTTTTAAAGGAAGCACAGCTGCTGTTAAGATGGTTAAACTGTGAAGATGTGGCTAAAATTAATAAATAAAAATAAAAAAATAAAAAGTTTTAAACAGGTTTTTTTCCATCTTTGAAAAATGTGTCAAAAGTCTGTGGTTATGAGGCTTCCTGTTAAGCTGGTGGTTGGTAAATGGTTGTGTCTAAATGATCACATCACACACAAAAAAATATACATCAAGAATTGGACTGTGCACATTAGAAGAGTTAGATCAGTTCACACTGTTGTTGACGAATTAAACAAATGAACCCGTGTCTTTTGTTTGCCTGAAGTTAGGCTCTCAGGAAGCACCATTTCCGGATCACAGATGGATCAATTCCAGCTCGCCCCTACTCCCTCCTACTCTGCAACAGAGCGGGACTTTCACAGCTGTGAGGAATAAGTTCTGTCTTGTTGCCTTTTGACAACCAGCATGTATTTCAATGGATCTGTGAGCTGATTTTTACTC
The DNA here is from genome assembly GCF_056152115.1 of Neolamprologus brichardi. Taxonomy (NCBI): domain Eukaryota; kingdom Metazoa; phylum Chordata; class Actinopteri; order Cichliformes; family Cichlidae; genus Neolamprologus; species Neolamprologus brichardi. The sequence continues at coordinate 24,903,431 of NC_142121.1, forward strand.
AGCGTTCATGGTAGATAGAGTCTGTGAATTTCTTACATTACCACATGAAAAGGGCCAATAACATCAGTGGCTCAAGCGATGGGCGAACATTTTAAGCTTTCTTTTCTTTGATAGATGTTGAAACAGTTCTATCAGAATCAGAATCAGAAAGACTTCATTTATCCCCAAGGGGCAATTAAGATACAACAGAGCAGCATGATGTTGAAGATAAGGACATAATAAATAATAACTAATAAATACACAGAATATACAGTATGTACACAGTTTCAAAATTACACAGTTTTAAAATTAAAGTGTCTGAATAGGTGAATAAATAACTGTAAGTGACTTAAAGTGAGTAAAGTGTCGGCAGTATAAAAAGAGTGTAGAGTAGTTTATGTTTATGGGTATGGGAAATGGTCTTATCGGCTATGTTGGGCACTTGCCCTGGATTGGTGAAAGAGATTGTTTTAAAAGGAATAAAGTGGGTGCTGCCTGTTAAAGAAAAACAAACAAACAAAAAAACGGTGTTCTTACTGAAGCACGTTTCTGGGAGATGTTATAGAGGTCAAGTGCGTACACTTTTTCCCTAGCACCAAGCATGAGCACGCCTTTATCTTCTATCAACAGCATGGTGGAGTAGTTATAGACATCATTCTCACTAAAGAAACAAGCATTGTCCCCTAAAGGAAAAAAAAGAGACAGCAGACAAATGATTAACTCGGCAACCACCAGTGATTAAATCCCATTTCCTTTTGAGTCAATCCAAATTATGAGCTAACACAAGCTGACGCACTGTAAGTCAAGTTACAAGTTACACAAGACAAAAGAGCAGCACTTACTGTGATAAGGCACAGATCTGCGGGGGATGCAGTTCAGTGGTAAGTTTTCCTTGGCCATCAAGGCCAGAGGCAGCAGGCAGAAGACAGTGAGGGACAGCAGCAGATTCATGGCTCCTTTTGCTCAAGCTCAGAGGATTTTTGGCTTTATTGTTTCCTCAACAGTCAGTCATAGAGCGGTAAAGGCGGCAGGGTGGCATCTATGACGTGACGTGGTCTGTGGTGTTTGAAGGGTAGTAGCCCCTTTACTGGCCCCGCTCTGCAGGCTGTCCATGAGGAGATGGATGGCACGGACCAAAGACACAAAGGCGATGGGGGCTGAAAAATACAAGGGTGTACAAGATATTAAAAACTGTTCATGAGTAAAGAAGGAAAAGTATATGGATGTACAGCAAAACACCAGGACAATAGCTGACAGGGGTAAACATTAAAGTGCATCAAAACAAAGTGTAAGAATCTTAGCCAAAAAAAAAAAGGAAAAAAAAGAAAGAAAGAAAAGAAAAAGTAAAGGAATCGCCAGAAAGGACAGAGTGAGCTAAAGTCAGCACCGCAGTAATTCTGTCAGTGCCATAGTGATGTTAATGCAGGGCCATGAAAAGCATTCAGCAGGGTGCAGGGATGTCAACCTCAGCTCTCCTGCAGCACCAAGCACCGAAACAATGAAAGATTCACACAGAGTGCCAAATTCTGGGCTCGATTAGAGACGAGCTCTTGCACAAAGTTGGTTGCAAGTTAGTTAGATGCAAGAGTGATTTCACTGCACAGAGCAGGAAACTGAGGGTAACCTTTAATTAGGTCGTTGTTACAAAAAGAGCATCTGTTTTCATTACTCTCACAGTAATCACATTTAAAGTAATGGAGGTGTGTGTGTGTGTGTTACCTGATGAGCCACAACATGTCAGAGAATGCACCCCGATAAGATTATGTAGCCTTGAGGGCCAATCCCAGCTTCACTCTACACCCACATGCAGGCGCACACTCACACGCACATGCGCACACACTCACAGCACAGTGCCTCTCATGTTTACGTTCAACTGAATGTGAACAGTAGAACAAACCCGATAAGTGTGTGAAAATCAATGTGGAAACAAAAATCCATAAAATAAATGAGAATTTAACAGTACGCTAAATTAGTTATAATAATAGTAATAAAGTACGTTACCCCGTGTAGTGAAGCTTTAACGTGAAATTCCCCCTGAAGCTGTTAATAAAGTAGCTCTTGCAGGTTAGCTAAGAGTGAGCAAACACTCGAATCACAAGTTAATCTCTTACCTGCGCACGGACACACCCCAAGGTTTCCTCTAAGAAAAAAAATAGTCCCAGCACCTGTTTACGACATATTTCACCACCGCTTCACGGACAGTTTCATAGTTTAAAAAACAAAAACAAACAAACAAGGCAAAATCAAAAACTCCCACATACCTTTAGCAAACACTCAATAAAAGTGTGAACAACTGAGACTAACGTCTAACGTACCCCAGAGGTGTCAGACGTTGGCCGTAGCCAGCAGCTTCACTGAGGTTTATTATCTGCAAGCTCGCGTCTAAAAATCAGCGACCGCAAAAAAAATTAAAAAGGAAAGGCGCTCAAGCAACGGCTCAGCAGCCCGTCAGCCTCCAGGGAGTGTTTCTAAAGACACAGCGGTGATTCGTTTCTGTCCACAGCCTCTCTCAGCGGTAATATCCCGCGGTCGGTGAAAGGATCTGAATGGCCGGGGCTCCTACTCCGGACAGCCGCGCAGGGTTTTTTTTTTTTTAACTAGTCCCCCACACCCCTTCAGAGTGTGGCGGAAGGCGCTGACCTCCGGTCTGATTAAATGTTCGTTATAGTACTACTACTGTCTGTAGAGGGCACAGCTGACTCCAGCTGGGCGGATCAGGTAAACTGTAAAAACACCTGGCAGCGTGTCCAAACAGGAGTGATGAAGCAATGCAACATAGCAGGGCGGCGTGTTGTTATCTGCCCTCCACGATGGAAACGATGTATTTACATTAATGCCACCATCATCTCCCTGCATGTGCAATATTCTAGTACTCTAATAATCCTGCACATGCACAGAAATATGAAAAGCGCAGAGAACTGATGCATATTTGTTATGATCTTATAGTTACATTTTATTGAGACGCCACAAATCAAGAGAGAGGTTGTAGAGAAAGGGGGGATAGAGGGTTAGCCACTTTGTTATTAAACAAAGAAGCATGTTTGACAAGGTAAATAGAATGATTTTTCTTCTAACTTAGCAAAACCTCAAACTTTAAAAAATATTCTCCTTGCTTCCAATTGAAACCAAATGTCTAGCTGTATTTCTAGCAAGACATTTCTAACCGTTTAAATGTGTAGAAACTGTCGATTACATATTAACATTTATTTCTGATAGTTGTCGAGATTGTGGAAGGACTAAAATCGCAATAATCCCCATGTTAATGCCTTAACTTTTAACCTAAAATATTTTTTTAAAGGAAAAACAGGGCAATAATAGTCTTTCTAATCATCAACTTATAGTATTGATAAATTCCACTGTTATCTCGATAACAAGAGGTCTTAACTCACAACGGATCCATGCAAAAACACATTTAATTCTTCAGATATCCAACTACCTTTGATAATAAAGTAGACGAGACAATCATGTACCAACATACAAGAAACTGTTCACTGCAAGACATTTAAGAGTCATTTGACACTGATCTGTAAACGTTTTTTACACGTAGAGTTACTTGTCGTTGTTTGAGCACCTTCAGACCTATAATCAGTTAACTGTAGTGCAGCTGGAAAAAAAAAACTATAACAAAAGTTTCAGGTTTTCTCTGCAAAGTAAAGGGGTTGACCTATTGTAAGTGATTGTGCTCAGTGTCATGGGACAGACGTACCACAAGAGGGCGCCCTCACTTATGACTACAGTAGACTGATTTTTTTTTTTTCTTTTTCCCTTTTTCTTACAGAGGAACAGAAATCATCTAGTTACATACAGTCTGTGGTTTCCAGGCAGGTCTGGTCAATCATAGCACCATACAATAGCACGTACACAAGAGAAGAGAATAAGGAAACACGCACAACACAGTTAAAGTTGAGCTGTAAATGAGCTACATTGTATCAACAGCAGTGTTAATGGTTGCTTATCAGTCAGATGTAGGACTCGGAGCAGGCAGGCAGAGAGTGTGCAGCTAAGTTGTATTGTTATTATTCCAGTCATGCTACATGTAGTGATGTGAATGAGGAAACTCAAGTAGCTGAGCATGCCTGGATTTGTCTCATGTCAGAGTTTGTTGCTTTGGAGTTGATCATGGCAGTCTACATGTTGTTTTTTAAGTGGTTTCCAGTGTTGTAGCAGCAGTTTAGCACCCAGCATTTTTTCATTTATTTGTTTGTTTTTTGGCTCAAACAGGAAAACATGAGGCTCAACTGGAGGTCCGATATGTGTCAGTCCTTCTGTGAGTGATTCATAGTTCTTGTGGACTGTATTTTTGCTTGGAGGCAGCTTGTAAACAATATTATGCAACTGGACAACGCGCAAGTGGGTCATCAGCCAAACAGGGCGGGCAGCATTTTGAGAGATTGCATGAATGTAATCGGTGATAACCAGTCGGTCTTGCTCTTAGGGAGCTAGCCAGAGTCAGTTAACTCATGTCAAATCTAACAACATAAATACTGAAATAAACAAACAGTTTTAAGGTTCCCCAAGAGAAAGTAGTGGTTCTGTAGTCCCTTGTCTTCCACACTGAAGGCACAGGATGAGCACGTAGCTGCAGTGAGAGTAGGTTTGGCACCGAAGATTGAGTATGCTGTGACAGGGAGTCCCTCCCAATGAGTAAAAGTCATTCCTGACTCGCTCGTCTCTTCTCCAGCTTCATTTTGAGCTCCTCATTGAGCGCTGTGGACAACCAGGGATAAACAATTTGGGATTAAAGGACTGCAGATAAACTGCCGCAAATGAAATCAGCACATCTTGTACTCACTCTGTGTGAGAGGTGAAGGGGAGAGGATCAGTCGTCTCATCGGGTTGCTGGGCGAGGCCGGGACTGGTGAGGTCAGAATGCGACGGTCTGGGGCGGGGGACCTGGACAGGGGACTGCTGGAGGACCAACGATCTGCACCAGAATGAGAGCAGTGATCATGATATGCTCTCTGCCTCTCATTGCACATGGTTTATATGACCGGCACAAACCTTGTTTTGGAGGAAGGGCAGGGGCCCTAGGCAGGGGGCTTGAGGGGGCAGTGTGGAGGATCCTCTCTCCGTTCTCATCATTGGCAGAAACATATGCTGATGACATAAACTTAACAAAATTAGTATTAAGAATTTGTTTAAAAACGTGGGTGAGAAATGTTTAGTAATGCCTCACTTATATTCTCCTCATAAGGCTCCTCGAGTAGGAAAGGCTGAAGAGTTCCTGCTGTTTTCTCTACTAGTGCATCAATGACCTCATGAAGAGTGGCACAGGGGATCTGTAAGAAGATACCTCTGTGTTATAATAATAATAACAATAAAAACAATAACATTAACTTAAAACACACAGCTACAGTGTGTTTCATAGTTTGGATAACAGCTTTACATTAAAAATAAGTATACATGATCTAGCATACAGACAAATAGTCAATCATATGTTATTGACATACTCACCTCCATATACTCATTAGATCTAAACTACGGCTAAAAAATAATGGGAGAAAGATGAAGGGAAAGCTAATCTATAAAAAATTAGTTTTCAGCAGTTGTTAAAAACAAACCACAGATTCACCCGACCTGATAGGCTGAGGGAAGCTGTTCTAAAGTTTGGGCACTCCAACTTCAAAAGCACCTCAATATCACCTCAGGCTTAAAAGTGAAAACGTGGAACAGTTAAAAGAACCTGTTCAGCTAAACTGACAGGCTGACAGCTGCTGTAAGGTCTTGGTATCTCTGCTAAATAAGCAGAGCCTGGCATGTAGAGCTTTATATGTTAACAGTAGAATTTTAAAGTGGATTCTGAACATCACTGGAAGCCAGTGAAGAGCAGCAAGAATAGAGGTGCCTCATTAGGGCCAGTGACTTTTTAATAGCAATCTTAAAGTTGTAAATTATGAAATGACAGCGACTGATTTTTGCAGCGTTTTTTAAATGAAAGAATCAAGTCTGGATTCCCTTGGAGGTGTATTTCAAATTTCAGTTGCAGGTCAAAAATAATACCAAGGTTTTTAGAAGATCTGATATTGGTGGAGATGGGGAACAATGTAATTGGCTGGCCTCCCTAGAGAAGTTGTCAGGGCTGAACACAAGAGCCTCAGTTTTACCAGTGTTGAGATGGAGAAAATGTAAATACACGCAATTATTAATGGCAGTGAAGCATTTGCTGAGGTAGGAGAGGGCCCTGAGGTTGTTGGGCCTAACAGAAAAGTATAGCAGTGTATCATCAGCATAGCAAAGTAGCTGTTAAGCAGAAGACCGAGGGGTACTGCATATGAACAAACAAAAACTGGTCCAAAGATTGAGCCTTGGAGACTCCACATACAAGAAGCACAAATGAGGACATATAATTGTTAATATGAAGTATAGCCCTGATTCTCCTGCTTTATTCAATCTCTCTACTCAAATTTATAATTTATGTCTTACAGTTCTATTTTCAAATAATGTTTTTAAGGCCTTCTGTGTGCCAAAATATCCACAAAAATCCTCAAAACTTGAAAACTCAATAAGCTTTAAAAGATTAATGTGAGGACAGAGCTATATTTGATTTTGACCAGCTGTCAGTACAGAGAAAATAACAGCTCTGAAGAGATCTGAAACATCAAGTTTGTATCTGACATCTTGCATACAAACTCTTGGCATCATGGTTAAGTAGCTGTGATTGGACTGATTCACAATAAAAGAGGTGAACTGAGACCCGTGTTTTTAATAATCTCATGCCTCATCTGATCAGTTGGATTTAAGCGGTTTGATGTTTGCAAAAATAAACAAACAACAACACACATTTCTTCAATAAAAACACAGCCATGATATAATGTTAAAACTCTGAACCTATAACAGTAAGGCCTATGAGCTGAATTTTGGCGCTGTGCACCACCACGATTGATTTGAAATGATGCAAATAAACTCTTTGACTCTTAACTTTGATTCAAGACAAAAATAAATAGCATTTTCCCATAGAGAAATTATATTTTTTATATAAAGGCTTAAACATTGTTTTCAGAGGGATTATTTTCAGTGCTTGAATGCAATCCTTTGCATACAAGGATTCTCTGTTGTCTGGAACTCATGGATATCACCAAACAATATTGTTCCTTCTCTGTGATGCTCTGCCAGGCCCTTATGTGCAGCTGCTTTTGGTTGCTGCTTGTTAGTGGATTTCTGTTTTGTTTTTTTTCCTTGCACAGGTGAAAAGCATGCTCATTTGAACGGAGATCCTGAGACTCACTCAACCACTTTTATTTCACTTCTCTGGCTTATCAAGCTCCTGGGTTACTTTTGCTATAACCTTTTCAAACTGTACCTTTTTTACTCAAAATGTATACATCTATTTCAAAGTTCACCCACTTACTTCTATGAGCAGTCATATCATCAGTAAACACTGGTGGACTTTGTTCCACTGGCAGCCATGCATGCACATGCTATAACGCTAATTCTGGTGTATTTTACAGCCGATGTGATCTACTTTGGATCGTGTGCTGTTATTTTCCTTCTGCCCACTCTTCCCGTTCTTGAGATAAAAGTTCATCTTGGTTTAATTTTAGCAAAGAATCTTATTCCACAATAATATATTGCTTTCTGTTTCCAAGCAAAGTCTAATCTGATCTTATTGTTCTTAAACGTAAACAGTGGTTTTTGTGTCTTGCTGTAAACCGTCTGCACATTCGTGAAGGCGTCTCTTGATTGCAGGCTTTGACAATGATACACTTACAGTGCCTCCTCGAGTGCTCTTGACTGGCTAGATGGTGTGAAGGGGTTTTTAATCAGTTAATTCCACAATCATCCACTTTACTTGTCTGTTATAGTCTTTAACATCTTTTAGTGTTGCTGAGCTGGAGAATAAAAGTATTTTTAGAAGCAGGTTTTGCCATTTGAAAGCCATAGTGATGACACTTGTGGCAGTTATTTATATGTGTCATCTGACCTAACCTTGATGGTCACTGAGATATAAAAGAATCAGCAGTCAAATCTGATAAACATTTTAAAAATGTGCTGACTTAACACCAAAATAAGATTTAAAATCACTGTTTTGTTACCACTTTTACTTGTGGTAGAAGTCTTGTATCTCCTAAATGAAAAAAGGCACCCATGTCCACAATGTGTAATTACTCTTGAGCCTGTGAAAATGCTGTAGTTTCTAAATGGCTGATGCAATAATTGTTAAAATCCTTCCTTTTCCTTGTGTTTACGTTAATCACACCATTCCTGATCCACTGTGGTGTACACTAGAAACATTAAACCTCTTCTCCTTTTCCTAATACTCATGAATCTGAAAGTAGGTCAGTTATACTAACATGTTTTACATTCCTCTTATGAAATGTTGTAAAACTGTAACTGATGACACTTTTGCACTTACAGGATTTTCAACATCAATGACATAACCACCTTGGTCCCTCTGTGTGACTCTGTAATGTCTGAAAACTGACCTGGAGCCACAAAAAAGAAAAAGACAGCATGTAATGATATTCTAGATAACCTTTGGTGTTTGTGATTTTGTAACTGCGGTATTCAGATATTCAGAATGTGTTTACCCATTGAGATCCTGTCGAGTAGTAACGGCCAACGAGCATCCGTCTCTGCCTGGACGAAGCAACATGTTGCCACAGTCTGGGTGTCTCTCTAAAAGGACTTCAGCCTCCGTCCGGGACACGGGCCGAAAACATCTGCAGATGAAACACACAGTATTACAGGTAATGTGGTGATATGCCAAAGCCACTTTAGCTGCAGTGCATCTTCTCTATGTAGCACAGAGGAGCGCTCACGGTGGGATCTCTCCTACTAAAGGAACGGAGAGAGGCGAAGGAGGAGCTCGTGCAGGATTGCGACTTCTCCGCCTGGCTCTTTCTTTGTCCACCACCTCCTGTAGCATTTGTAGCTGCCCAGGCAGCAGTGTGAGATAGGATGGTACATTCAGCTGTAATTGGACAGGAAAAACATATGAGAGGCAGGCTGGTACAGGGACGCAGGGACAGCAGCTGTGTAAAAGATTAACACCTACATCTATAACAGAGTAGAGGAATCCTTTCCACAGCTCCCGTGATTCCAAGTTTGGTGCCTGGAAAAGACAGCAGCAGCATTTCCTGTCTCAGCAAAGATTTGTTAATTTTAGCATCTTTGCGTCTGAGTGTGTGAGCCAAGTGGCTTACTGTGAGTTTGGTCTCTCCATCCTTCATTTGGAGGATGAGCCTAGCTGCCTCTAGGTTTCTGTCCCGGCTGCAGTCGTCCTTCAGGGACACAAAGCCGCTGAGGTCCAGCTTCTCCACATACTGTTGCACACATAATTATATTTTAGTGCCAGCACACTATTATATGAAAAAAGACACACAAGATGCTATATAATCTGGAACTTACATGAGTGTCCTTGGCGTTGTTGAAGAAATACAAAGAATTCCCACACAGGCACGTCCACAGCCGCCTGGATGCCTGTCACATACAGATGGACACACAGACCTGAACTAAAAATGTTAAACCAAAAAGGGCCAGTGCTGTCTTCCCTGTCAGTGTAATGGATATTTTCTTTTTATCACCCCCACATTTCCTGTCCCTGGAGATGGCTGTAGTGAGTGAGCCTCAGCTGCTGTCAGTCTGTGGCCATGGATCACTGCGACACCCTGCACCTGAGCCATGCTCACATTACATGTCCACATTGCATTAAAAAGGAGCCTAATCAGAGAGGGGTAGGACACCTGGGGAGTGTCTTCTTTATCGTCTTCCCTATAAATAAAGCTAATACGTGAAAGTATCCTTGGGCAAAACTGCCAATTTCTCTGTGTAACTTTATTTGAAATCTAGGATATGTATTTCAGAGATCAGACTGGCGGATCAATAATTCAAAAGATTGAGTGTCTGTGAGTCAGCTAATGGATTCTGAGTGGAAACACTTGGCTGGGGTACCGTTTGTGACAATCAGATGCCCCGTTATCAACAAAATACAGCCCTGTTCGGTTCATGTGGCAACCGAAATAACATGTAATGTTTGACAGCAGTCGTGATTTCTGTCATTCAGACGCTGTGATTAGATGCTACATCGTTGCATGCTTTGCCTCCAATATGCTTCACCGCTGTGTGAATTAAATAAATCCCCGCCAGCAGCAGCAGTGCAGTTTCGCCTCACCCACTCTCGCACAATAAGGAAGTTGACAGCTCTCTGGGAATGGTGGCTCAGCCGGTGTGCGGTCCATACACACACATACACACCGACCCCGACTTCCAGCATCTACAGGACGCGCCGAAACCAAAATACGGCAATTTATGTGCACCGGGTGAGCCTACCTTTTCTTTCGGTCCTCGCTTCTCCAGGTACCCTTCGTAGTAACAGGGCGGGAGCTGTGCCCGCTGCCCCCCTGGTCCGGAGCGCTGCCTGACGGGTGCAGCCGCCATGAGTGTCGCTGGCTGGCCACCGAACGAGGACAAAGGGGCGCTGAGTAATTCGGGGACTGACACGCCTTCCCCGATGAGATAGTGCCGTGGCAATAATCCAACAGCTGGCTGATGCAGCCTGCTGTGTCTGGGGGTCATGCAGACGGGTGGTTATAGAGATTAAAAATAGGATGACTGGGGGATGAAGTCCCAAGTATTGAGATGTTTACTGAGCAAGAAAAAAAGAGCATTTGTCGAAACGTCAAAATATGTATTGTGTGATAATCAACGAAAAAAAAAAAAAAAAAATCAAAACAAAAACTGTAGCAGTTTAGTTTTACACAGACACACGGGACAAATTACTTAACATTTATTTAAAGAAGCAAATGGACAGCATTCATTCATACACCGCATTAATTATACAATACACAAGATTACATTTAGCATAGAGGTAATTCATACATCCTAAAGATAATCCAGGATAATCCCACTTTTAGTCTCAACATTTCTCCCTATTGTGTCACAGTTACAAAAAATGAGGCATTGCATATGGCAAAAGCTAGAATGAAAAAAAAAACATACAAAAAGTTAGGCTACTTTCACAGAAAATTCAAAAGCATGCATGATGGGGGAAAAAGAAATAAAAGCTTTATTTCCACAGTAAGAGCAGCAGCTGACAAAAGCTGATCTTAGCCCTTTGTTCTTCATGAATATTATTACAAGCTACAGAACAGCTCAACCTGAGCCCCTGACCCTCCTCCTCTCCTAAACTTGGGAAGGGGGCTTTTGATTATGTGTAATGAGGCATGTAAACCCACACCTGAACCACAGTTATTAGTCTGCTATGCCAAACCCCCGGTGCAATGCATACCACTAATAACAGAGCACAGATGCAAGCAAAACATTAAGAGGTATCTACTGTGATAGGAATGATGGTATTATGGACTGGGAGACTGAGCCTCAGAGGCACCGTGGGCTTGGGATGGGGTAGATAATGAGAAAGGGGGTAGGGGCACAGGGGCAGGTGGTGAATAACGCATAGTGGGGGAGGGCATAATCCAGTGCTGTGTGCCCTTGCCTGCTGAAAAGACCTGTCTGTTCCACTCTCAGTTTAAATGGAGATGGGAGAGATGAGTGGGGCAGGGGGCGGTCTAACAAGGGGATCATGACAAGAGGAGAAAGTTGGCATTCTAGTGAACAGCACAGACCATGACAGTTCATAGTTTGCTTGTAATAGGCTTAATTGGAACTGAAACCAGCCATTGTGCAAAGGTCCTTCCTTATTATTTGTAAATTCAGTACACAGTCACTGGAAGATAGTAACCCCCATCAGGTCTGATGCAGTTTCGGCCTAAAAACTGAGGCAGGTACAAAAAACACCAAACACACATCAGATTAAATTCCACGCATCAAATTGGAGGTTAGAATAATAAGGCCAAGCTCACCCGAGCACTGATGTGGAAAATGCACCAGTGACAGAAAGTTCATGAAACAAACAGCTGAATTTAAAAAAAAAAAAAATCCCACAGAACATTATGAGTGACACTGCCAGCAGTATCAATAGAGCCTGAGAAAACAGGAACTAAAAGAACATGGTTTTGGCTTTGGTGTAACGTTGCACAACATGAACGGTGGGATGCTGCATGTAATCATCTGAAATATCAACACAATTGTGCACACTAACAGCCCTTTGCATTTTGGAAAATTAAAAAAAAAAAAATTCTTTGGCATCCATGTTTAATAAAATGAGGGCAGTATGATCTAGGTTGTAAGTAAATGAATTCACCGATAACTTGATAACCTGCGTTACATAAATAATGTTAAATTGTAATTTTTAGAGTTTAACTGGAATTCTTTTTGTTAATGCTAAAACTACCAATGTTTAGAAAAACAACATCTATTGACTCACTCACGCTGTTTCAACATCTGCAAACTAAAACTTAGGACAAACTACCCAACATAGATTTGGTAAGAAACATCCAACAAACATCACATGATAGTGTTGCTGAATAAGGAGCTAAGAAGAAACTCTGTGACCACTAGAGGGCGGCAGAGACTAAACATTGATAAAGGGAAGCCAGTCCTCCATGTTGACACACAGTACTAAGGCCTTAAGGTACAGAGATTAAAAATGGGAGTGTATGAATAGTGTTTAGAGGAACGCATGCATGTGTGTAGTACCAATATGAACAATGCATAGAACGAAACGTAATATTCTGAGTATAAAAACAGGATAAGAAAAATAAAGTAGTTGCACTTAAGAGTTTGTAGACCATTTCTTCCCCAAACACCATTCTCTCTCAGCATTTCTTAATCCGTCCTGGTGATAGAGGTGTAGTGTAAAAAGTGCACAGGTGCATAGAGAATGGCTATAAAACTCAGGATATGACAGAAGCACCCAAATATTACGATATAATTTGGCTCATCGAACATTCCTCTGCCCTTGATGTTTTGACAAATCTGTGTGTACTCTTTAACCTTGAGATATAAGAAATATCATTGTCTTGATATTTACTCTTTATATAATCTTTGTTATTAAGAGATCTGGTAATCCTTTATCCTCCACTTTTCATAATCTTAACCCCTGCTGTTTTCAGTGTGGCAGAGGGACCATCACTTCAACATAGTTGGTGGGGAAGTATCCTGATTTTCCACGGAGGCTTCCTTCATACCAGTTCTCATCGATTTGAGAGACCAATTTAATGATGTCACCCTCCTGGAAGCCCAGCTCTCCGTCATTCTCTGGCTCAAAGTCATACATGGCCTTACAGCAAGGCTCAGCTGAAGAAAGAGACAGAGGCACAGAGATGGAGAAAGGGAGAAAAACAAAACAAATACAGTTATTCCATGGAAACAATTTCCCTTCAACGAGGTTAGTATATTCTCCTTTGAAAGGTTTTCATTATAGGGAATTTAACACCAATGTTTTCCAGTCCACTCTGTAGCCATCAAGTCCAAGTCATAAAAACAGGAAACATAAAGACTTTTAAGTTAGTCACCAGTGTGCTTAAGGAGAATCCTTCTGAACCTCAAGAAATCAACGCAGGAGTACAAATCAGGCTACATATTTTCCCCATTATTTTCTTCTCTTTTGTCTGAGAATTGATTCAGACTTTAAACTGCAAATTAAATATTTGGGTATATCACGATTGTTTTTTTTCTTGAGATTCAGAAGATTCAGTCATCAGTGCACTAAGCTGTCAGATACATACAACTTCATACATAATACCATAATCAATGGTTATTTAAGATGTGTTTTTGTTTGCCAATGAATGAATGTATCTGCAGCCTTGGTTATTAATTGACCCACCAATCATAGTGTAGCAAAGCTAGTGAGACACTTCACACTAATGCATAAACTTTTCTGCTACAAAGATGTGCAACAGGCTGAGTAGTAGTAGTAGTTATAGTTCAGTGCAAGTGACACATTTTCTTCCTCTGTCCACTCACGCCGTCTGTTCTTGATGGACGGTCTTTGGAAGGATGGCCCTTGATACTGTGCTGTGTTTGCTTAATGTTGCAGAAGGAAAGACACATCAGTCATATGAATGAGACGCACGCACACACGCGCATGCATGCACGCACGCGCACGCACGCACACACACAATATGAAGAGGGAAAAAACAGAAAGAAAGAAGTGTACCAGAAGAGTAAGCTGGAGGGCTTGAAGCAGATGAAGAGTATCCTCCGTTTGAGTGTTCTACTTCTCCAAAATCAAAGGCTGGTTTGGGTTTAGGTGTGTACTCTTGTCTTGGGCGAGACTGAGCATCATTTACCCTGCAAACAATCAGAATCACAAACCATTACCTCTTTGAGTTCACAAGTAGAGGATGTGCCAATACAAATACAGACATGCTAACAAAGAGTTAGCTGATCTTATTTTGGGCTTTAATCCAATCACAAAAACTAGACACATTTTATTAAAAGAAAACAAAATGATCTAAAGTTGTAAACTAAGCTGATATTTTGTTTCTCTAACAGAAAAACAAAAAAACAAAACATATTTTGCAGCTTGGTATTCATTGGATGTAATCAGATGGACAAAAGATACGGCTGAATCATCCTGTCATGAGCCAGAGGACGAAGCCTCAACATACAAAAGGCATGCCACTTTCCAAAAATAGTCTGGTGCTGACCTTTCTCTCAGTTTGTCAGAAAGCTCCTCCATGATCTGTGTGGCCTGTCTGTGATACTGCAGCAGAGACTCCACAAAAGACGACAGTTGACTCACCTGCTCCACCTACAAAGGCAGAAACATCAGGAGTATTTAAAAAAACAGAAAAAAGAAAGGAAACATGGTGAGTTCTTTAAGTGTGACTTGTATTCTCGTCATTTGTTAATCCTCGTGAAAAAAGCTTTGAATGGTCCACTGATGGCACGAAAAACAGAAAATACCACACCAAACAGGTTTGACGGGTTTCACGTAACTGCACAGCACATTGGAAAAAACAAGGCAAGTCAGCTGATACGTACTGTCCTTAAATACGTGTGTGTTTTGATGTTGGAGAACATGTGAGCTACCAACTACATGTATTTCCAAAACATGTAACAGTGAAACAGTTGGGCAATGTAATTTCACATGGTTCTCATGTTCGCTACGTAGTTTCTTACGTAACTTGCCACTCTTTTCTCAGTTTAGTGCTATTGTATTAATGCACCACTACAGACTTTAACAAATAATCCATCAGCATACCATTGCATTATAATACATTTCCTCCTAGACTTAGATCTGCAAGTACTGGTACACAGATAGCTTGGCAGCCACAAAATCTGCCCTAAATCATTATTCTTGCTAAAATGATTAAAGATGACTATAGACTAAATAACCATGTTTGTTGACACTGAACTAGGTTAACATATGGTCAAAATTAAAAGCTACTGCTGCTTTTAAACTCATTGGAGATCTCATTCAGTCTATCACAGTATTGTTCATTATGCATGATGCTGATAGTGCTGTAGAATAACAAAGAGTGTCTCACTGGCACTCCTGCAGATATATAATCTAAGTTTATACAGTCTTCCTACAGGTTAATCCTTTTGGTCTTACACAGAGCCACAAATGTGGCATTAATCACATCAATGCTTTTGTTACATCAAACTCATTAAACAATGTCAGGTTTTCTTACAACTATCTGTTGAAGGAACTTGGCACAGCAGTTCTAAAAGCCACATTGTACTACTTAATACTCACATCTGTCTCCAGGAGGTTGTACATTGAGCGCTCAGCCAGTTCTTTGGACTCGTGGAACTTTTCCAGGGCCTGCCTGATCTCTTCATCTTGGATTTTACCTTGACGTTTCTTTTTATAGTCATAGTCTAGACGGCGGCCCTCCAACTTCTTCAGGTGGAACTGCAAAGTGGGGGTGGGAGATTAGTGTTACAATTAGGAGGATGAAATTTCACAGAATATATACTATCATACAAACATCAAAAGATTTTCACTTGTTCATAACTGCTTTGACAAATGTTCTTTGTCATTAGTGTAATTCAATGTCAGCTTGGTTTCTGAATACGTTTTTATAACATTGTAAATCACATGCAGACTGCAGAGCTCATTAGTGAATGCCTAGGCCTGTATGCACAGAATCTTTTGATTCTACCTGAATGTCTTTGATGTCCTTTTCAGCGATTCCCTGCAGTGGGTCAATAAAGTTCTGCTTCACATCAATATCCAGCGCATCCTTGACCTCAGCCAACCTCTTCATTGACTCTCCTGCATCTATAAGAGCCCCACCTGTGGAAAATGCACACGCAATTAGCATGAGCATGCCTAAGTTAATATGAGTCATGTAATTAGCAACAATCAAACACAACAAAGCCCCCAAATTAACCATGTCTGTCAGCAACCCCCTCACAAATGCACACAACTCCCCTATCATACTGTCCACATTCTTGTGTCTTTTCCTAATTTAAAGCATATGCTATCAAGTATAACATGCCTCTTCTACCTTATATCTTTTCCTGCTATTAACTGCTGTTCTTACCAAAGTTGCTACTCTCGCCGATTTCATGTCCATATTTAGTCATACACTCCCCCAGCAGGCCCTCAGCCTGGGGGTAGCCTGGACTGTTGACCTGCCCACGGATTTTGGAAACTGTGGAGAGCATGCTAAGCTTAGCTCTCGTTGCTGGATTAGGCTGGATGTACTCTGATGTTTTATTGAGGACTTCCACTACTGCTTTGCTAGTAATATCAGCTTTCTGGTGGCACACAAGAAATGAAAAAAATTAAATGCAAGTTGAATGCCATTAGGGCCACTTATGTAAATCAAAAGAAGCTGGAGGAAATCATTTCAACAAGCTAATACAACTTAAACACATGAGCTGTAAGTATTATGTGGAATGCATTAAATACCCTTTCAAGGTCCTTGAAGTCTTCATCCAGTTTGGTTCCCTCTGCACCTCCAACCTTCTCACTCATCAACTGTGAACCCAGAGCAAACAGAAAATTGCAACTGACTGAAATTAACATTCTTACTGGCCTTCACGGAGGATTACGAAGACTGAAAAAGAAAAATATCTCATATAAAATTTCTATTGATATCCCTGTGAATGTTTCTGAAAACTGTAAGCCACTTTTTCTACAAAAGTTGTAAACATTCGAGCTTGACAAAGTCTGGCTTCTCTAAATAATCTCCAGAGAATCTAAAATGCTGGTTGTCTGCGCCATCACAAAATGCCTAACCCTTTGCATACAACTCTATCCACTTCCAGATCCAAGGACACCTGTGCTTTTAGAATAAAATAGAATAGAATTCAACTTTATTGTCATTGCACATTTCACAGGTACAAGGAAACGAAATGCAGTTTGCATCCATCCAGAAGTGCTTTAGCCATGATATAGATATAATACAAATATATATTAGCAATAATATAGATATGTGAGTATGTTACAGAAATTGGTCTATTATGGTATGTTATAATGTACACGGTATGAAATATGTTATGAATATGCTATAACTATAAGTATGTACAGGCTGTAGTGAGTACAGGCTATGAACAGGATATAAATATGAAAAACTTTACAGAATATGAAATAAAAAAATATACAGAAATATGAGATATACAGCTATACAGATGTGAACTATGCAGTTTATAAACAGTTGTAGAATTAAAAATTATCGAATTGTACCGAATGATTATTTACACAGAGCTATACAGTAGTGCAGTTAAGATAAGTGAAATATGTGGATAATTTCTACAGAGGCTATATAAAGTGCTAGTGGTTGTGATTGGTGGCTCAGTCCATGTTATTATTGTGTGTATGAGGGTACAGTTGTCCATTGTATGTGTGGGTGGTTGTGGGTGTATGTCCAGTCCATGTGTTAACGTGGGTCAGATGTCAGGAGGCAGAGTTCAGGAGTCTGACAGCTGTGGGGAAGAAGCTGTTCCGGTACCTGGTGGTCTTAGTCCGGAGGCTCCTGTAGCGCCTCCCAGAGGGCAGGAGGGTGAAGAGTCCATGCGATGGGTGACTGGGGTCTTTGATGATTTTCCCAGCCCTTTTCAGACACCGCTTCCTGTAGATGTCCTTTATGGCAGGAAGTGGTGCTCTGGCGATGCGTTGGGCAGTTTTCACAACCCTCTGCAACACCTTCGCTTTTGTTGCTTTTAAAACTTTGTTGTTTATCTTTCAAGATTTTGTTTTAATTAACTCCCAAGTTCCAATACTTGTCCATTTTCCATGGGGGAAGCAACCTCCTCAGCTCTGTGTGAGGGACTGAGTTCTTTCCTCTTTACTTAGAACCATAATTCCATAAGGAATTATACTAGAAGTTTTATTTTTTCCATCAGGCCAGCACAGACTTTTAGCAGAGTTTCCTACACTACAGCCACATCCATGGATAATTTTAATAATCACAGATGCAGGCTTCGTCTTTCTTCCACTAGGTCTCCTGGCAAGCTAAACAGAGGCTCATTGTGTGTGCGCGCTCTTATTTCAGTTCAGTCCAGTGCAGCTGTCAGCAACACACTACACATAAAACTCTATGAACAGATGGATCGATCAATCTCTCCAGTTTATTGTACACAGGCCTGGCAATGTTTTTTTCTAACCTTCAATGACTCTGAAATTCGCCCTAAGCACCTATCACCAAAGGGTTCATGGGAAATAGATTAGCCCTGGATGTTTCCCTATTTAGAAACTGAAATCAAAGAATCTCTTTGTACCAGATGAGAAGTTGTTATGCACAGTGGGAAGTGAAAACTTAGCTCATTGCAGCTCTGTGGTTTTCTGCCCTTATAACAAATCTGATCTGATCTGAAACTAATCAGAGGCTTGAGTTAAAAATACAACTATTTTTCTGTGCTTTATTGAACACAGACAAACACACATTCCCATTGCAGGCGGGAAAAAAGTGAGTGAACATTTGGCTTTAATAACTCACTGAACCTCCAGCAATGACCTCAAACAAGCAATTAGGTGCAGATCTGACCTTGCAATGTTAGCTTAGCCATCTTCTATTGAGCACCACACGAGACAGTGGCAAGTTTAATTCAGCTTAGTCCAAGAAATGTCTTTGGCCAACAAGAAAAGTAAAACCAATTCAGCTTCTGTGAAAGAGTTTGGCTTCCGTATACTAAGGAGCAGAAATTACCACTTTAAAATCAAAATCATTTCTAAGTTCAAAATGGGCTAATTATAATGAATTATAATGTCAAATAGGGCCTGCTGAGCTGACATATTTTCTGCAAAAATATGTTGGATGATCCATATGACACCATGAGCCTTATGGATGTACAGAAACAAAACACAGTCTGACAAGATGACTGGCAGTCTCCAAAAACTGGCAAAAAGGGAATACTGTAGCCAAAAGATGCAAAGCACAATGCCAAAACCCTACACACTTCCTCCCTTTCGGGGTCACCGCAGCAGATCATCTCTCTCCGTCTCATCCTATCCCTAACATTCTCGTTTTTCACACCAACACTGAGGATCTCTTCCACCACTAGCTCCATGAATCTCCTCTGTGGTCTTCCTCTGTTCCTCTGGCATGGCAGCTCCATATTATTGGTAAAAACACAAAACTCTGTCCTGGGCCTGCATGTCTGGGGTATTTGTTTGGGATATTTTAATAAGATAAAGGGTAAAGCAACACAAAGTCCTTCTAATAAGAAGCAAATTAAAAATGGCCTCTGAAGAATGGCAGAAATTTGTGCAACACTGGTGGCCACATGCCGAGGAGAGATTAGTCTGTCAAACATAAAGGAAATCTTAATAATCTGAGTAATTAAAGGTGCACTGATTTTTTGATACAATTATGAACAATTCAGCATTTATGTGATATTGCACAGGGATTTGGCACTTCACTTATAAACTGTAAAACATGCTGAAGGGCTTGTTTATTTAGTTGTTTCCTGCAACAGTGGCTATAGGAAATAAAAGTTGTGGGGGTTTTTGTGTGGGAAAAATACTAAAAACAGTAATTTGAAAAATCGCACATTTTATTTAAGATTTAACTTTAAAGTGTAAATGTAGAATCTATATGTAATTAATATCTAGGCCATATGACGTAAGTCTGTTAGGCAATTACCTTACACAACTAATAATCTCCACCCAATTTTTTTCTTTTTAAACCTGAATGACAAGATGCTTAGCTGTGCTGGGCCAGGTATGTACAACTCAGATAAAAAATACTCAGTATAAATCTTGTGTGTTTGCAGCCATAGCATATTAAATAATTCTTGATTTTTCTATGACAGGAACTGGTCACTGTTCTGTATAGTTAGCAAACCACTTGTGCAGCTAGTTTAGCAAGAACTGGTTTCTGTGGATTCACCTATCCATTGTTACAGTACTAACATAACAACTAGATCTGTGTTATTACTTATGAGTTTGAAGCTGGCTTGGGCAGTATCCACATTACTAGGATTCCATTACTTACAATGGAGGACAGACACACCCACCGACGTAAGAGCAATCACTTGACATGATGTTAGCAAAGCTGGTACAGGGACAACGCAGGTCATGGGCAGGTTTTGCATTTACATCAAAGGGCAGCTATTTATATTTCTCTGATAACAAGCATTACTGTTAATGGATAAGTGGAAACTGGAGACAAACCCAGTACAATAAATTCATGATGTAACAAGAATGCACAGACTTACATTTGTGTAATCATCTGAATCTAAGCTTTCAAATCCCTCAGCTGTCTATGTTAACGTGTGCTGCTTCAGTTTTTACATGCTTGTTATGTGACATAGGAGATGCTCAGCAATGAGAAAAGCTAATGTTTAAAACACAGCACTGAACTCTTAAGCTTAGAGTTTCATACTTCCTTATTGAAGATGTAAAAAAAACCAACAACAACAACATTACACCAGATGACTGATGAACAGAATATCTAAGAAATAATGACAGATCATTTTACACAGCTGGGAAATATATGAAACTTAAACACTTAAAATTAGTTTACTTTTAACTGTTATCATGTTAACAAGACAGCTCATCTGTCTCGGGGTTGTTGCGATACACCAAGAAACAGATAAGAAACCTTAGTTTTGAACAAGACTGGCTAACTGCCCTGCAATGGAAAACAACAAAACACCGAAAAACGAAACGTAAAAACAACCTAAAGGATATCAAGAAACTCCACCCAACGTACGAGGTCTCTGTTTGGGAGAAGGAAAAGAAACCTCCGATTGTCTGCTGCTCTTTTAACGTCAATTTAACAAGAGCACAAGCCAAGTAGTACAAAACTTTGGTAGAAACTCGGTACAAATACTGTTCCCAGGTCTCACTTTCTTAGGGGAAAAAGTAATTTATCAGAAAACAGTGGGTGCATAAATACAAATCGTTAGACTTGAGGAAAACAAAACTTTTATGGAAAGCTTAACAGCTGGATTAACCAGTGCTGTGTCAATGTTTCGCTAATTAGCATTAGCTAAGATAAAGTCAACTATTAACTTTTATGTTAGCCATTACGTTAGTAACAAATTTGTCATATTCTGAAATGTTTAACAACAACATAGCCTGTGGTATGTGCAGCAAGCTGGAGGTGTTTAATTGTTTGTTGTTAAAGTTTTCCGTTCTGCTTAACCAGGTAGCCGGAATGCTACATGGCTAACTAAACGAAAGGCTAATGTTTAACTGTCGCGCGCTTACCTGAGTGGCTTTGTAAATCTGTTTTTTAAATCCTGCGACTGACATCTTTGCAGGTTTCAGCGTTGCCACCTGGACCTCAAAGAAGGGGGGAAACGTATGGAAAGCAGTTGCTCTGAGTTCACAGCACAAATAGCGACTGAGCAATACGTCTCCAAACTTTGGATCGTGGATGAGAAGTTTGCTAAGCAACCACAGTTTCCTGGCTTCAGGTTCGTGTGGGAGGCTCCATCCGGCTGGATAAAGTAGACCAAAGCACTTCGTGTAGACTAATAAATAAAAATACTAATAAACTGCCCACCTTCAGGTATCGTTACTCCAGATTAAAACTGCAAGTACTGAAGCCTAAAGGTTGTTTCTCTATTCTAATAAGTAACTGGTCATTCGTTTTTCCACACGATTTCCACTACTGATTAACCTATTATATTTTCAAATAATATTTTATAGCTAAATATAAAAGAATAAATTGCATTTTAAAAAGTTACAAAAAATTCTAAAACTTAATTTGAGGTGTTAAATTAATTTACTGAGGACAAAACGAGTTTGTAGGAAGAAAGTCACAGTCAGCTAAAGTGATTTCCTGAACTAACTAATTCTTGCAGATCGATTTTTGTTGTAGATCTGTGGTTAATGGCATGTGGAAACTTTAGAGTGTACAGTGTACAAGATTAAGTACAACAATGCTCTTGGCTTTTCACGTTTGGTTTTAGCCCACACCGAACGGTAGCCATATGCAAGAACTTTTTTCATGCAGCACTGTGAATTTTTTTAGGTTCTAGTCAGAATGCATTTATCAATTATGGTGCATGAATAATTTTTTTTTAAGTGGCAAATTACACTTTTTTTTATATAGGCAAATTAACCTTACACCAGCACATTCTTGCATCTTGGTGAGCTCACCATGACTCTTCTGTGGATTTAGGCTGTCTGGATTGCTTCTTTACATTCATGTAATCCCAGTCTCTCCCCCTTATATGGTGATCAAGGGTCTGTGGGGATCAGACCATCTGCTGCAACACTCCTAACTCTTCCAGCGGCTGAAGACAGCGCTTCACAAATCCCACTGTCTGGTGTTGGGGGTCACAGAAGCATGAATTTGGGATCAGTCTGAAGCCTCCCTGATAATGCTGTACAGTGGAGAACCGCCTATACATTTGCCTATATATTTTTTTTTTGCATTGACCTGTATAAATTGACACAAAAGCAAATAAATTACACAAACACTTCAAAAGAAAAAGAAACAATTTATTACATTCTTAAAACCACATATAATGTATCCCATTGGACAACAATATACTGTATATCGAGCTGTGTGACTCTTGGACTAGTAATATACCTCTTGTACATTTTGTCATACAGGGAAAGAGAAGGGAGACAAACATTTTTTTGTTTGAAGTTTTCTTTCTTCAATTAAAAAAAATAGATCACTGACTTTACAAGACGAAAGTGGAGACACGTAAAGAAAAAAAAAATGTGGAGAAAAAACAAATAAATGAAAATCACAGCAAAAGAAACATTAAACCCCGATAACGAAATTCATCCTGAACTCTAACTTATTTACTTTATTTATTTTTTGTAATCCTATGCATCTTAAATTTAAAGTTACAATATTAGGACAAACGGGAAGGGCTTTGACACTTTGTGAGTAACATTCACAAAAATAACTTACGTCCACAGTGATTATGGTTATGAGTTTCATCTTAGGTGCAAAGGTGTGAGGAGTACAAGGCTAAAA
This sequence comes from Neolamprologus brichardi, assembly GCF_056152115.1. Classification (NCBI taxonomy): domain Eukaryota; kingdom Metazoa; phylum Chordata; class Actinopteri; order Cichliformes; family Cichlidae; genus Neolamprologus; species Neolamprologus brichardi. Next base: position 24,926,599 of record NC_142121.1, read on the forward strand.
GACGACACTGGTAATAAAGGGACAGGAGATCACAGCTAGCTCCCTGAGCAGCAGGCAGCAGGTCCTCGGACTCTGCTCGACAACCATCGCCCATCGTAAGACATTTATCCCCATCTCTATGCTAAAATAGAACCTTTAGAAAGTGTGTTATTTATGTACATCAAAAATGTAAACAGTTATGGGTGACTTTTGTGTGACAGGCTTCTAACAAAAGATACAAATAGCTCAACAGATTAAATGAAGTCTTAACTGGCATTGAAGCCCAACTCAGGGGGGCAGCTGGTAGCTCTGTCTGGCCTTAGACTAGTGTCCAATGAGAACGAGGAAAAGTATAAGTGCTTCGTAATAAGACAAGTGTCGGGTTTGGGACTACAGGAGGAGAGAGGAACAGCAAATGTACAAAATAATACAGTTGCACCAACCAGCAAAGAAGGTTAATGATACATATTATGGACCATCGTTATCCTGGCCTTTAACCACCTGAAACACTGTGAGTGAAGACAGTTTAGCTGTGTACTGACTGCTGGTTAGAAACAGGTGGGCAGTCCTGGTCTGTCCGCTTGTGTTATGCAGTTCCTGAAGTCGTCAGTTGCCTTTTTGCATTCTCGTTTCCTTACTGTTTATCCTCTTGTCTTTTTAGGCAGAGGGGAGGGCGGAGGGACGGGATGCCACAGTGCAAACCGAAAGCTGACAGTTCAAATTCAAAACAATGTTTGTTTCGTTAAGTTTGAGAACACCGCCTCCCCTGCTGTGTTGCATCTGCAGCAAATGTCCAACCCGTCGCTTGGGGTGACGGCCGCGCCTTTGCCCGGTTGGGGTTGTTGGTTGCCGTGCAAACCTGAGAGTATTGTCAGGAGAGGAAAAATCATCCAGGCAAAAAAAAAAAAAAAAAAAAATTCCAGTCCAAATATCAGTTCTCCTCACATATCCACCCATTAAAAAAAAAAAAAAAAAAAAATCCTCCTCTCACGTCTTGCTATCCTCTTCTCTCTCCCTCTCATGCCAAACGGAACTCACACATTCTAACTCTCTCCATACACTTATATACTATTATCTATTTACATTCTTATTTAAAATATTTCTTTTATAAATGTGTATATAAATTAAAGATAATTTCATTATGTCCTGTCACTAAGTGGCATTTACAAGGAAGGGGGTGCGTGGGACTGAGGTTTGTCATTGCATTACAAGAGCCTACAAAAAGGCAGCACCAAACACTGTCTAAATAAGTGAGTGAAACTGGTACTTAGCTTTTTGAGTTAAGCCGAAGTTGTGAGTCATGGAGGAAAAAAACCCACAAATTTTGACTCATGATCTTGGTCCCTAAGTGATGGTCAGTACAAGGATGCTGTCTGTATGAATACGCGGACGTACCATACTGAGATGCATGAATATCGACTAAGAGCTGCAAGAACAGGGAGACTTGTTACTTCACGCAACTTTATACAAACGCTATTTGTAAAACTCTGTCTCGAAAGTGGCAGGGTTGTACATTCTCTGTTGTTTGTTTCTCGCTTGTGCACTGGTGCTTATTGATTTTTTTATTTTTTTTATTTTTTGTGCTTATTGATGAGGTACATTCATAAATGGTTGGGTGATCTGCAGTGGATCACATGCTGAACATGTGTTAGAGCTTGCAGCTGTTACATGCTTAGTGGGCTGCTGTGGTATTATTATCATTATTATTATTATTATTACTACTACACCCATAAGTGTGTTGTTAATGCTACAATATGCAGAGGACCGTGAGCATGTGTGGTCTGTAGTGTAAGGTGCTTTTGCCTGCTGGGAAAGTGGAGGACTACTTTGGGATCATGGGAGACGGAGAATTTAAAGTCCTGGATTGTCTCTTAACTGCTGGTTGTGGATCTTAAAAATCCTTACCCTTCTCTCTCTCTCTCTCTCTTTTTTTTTTGCTTCCCTACATCTTAATACACTTTCTCTCTCTTTCTCTGTCTTTTGCCTAACTGCCTGTCTAGCTGTCGGTGGAGTCCGGCAGAGATATCTCGCTGCCAAACACTTCCCGGTACAGTGGTGGGAAACTGTAGGCTGTCTCTGGGTGGACCAAACGGAAAAACTCCAGTTTATCAATGTGGAGGTTACAGATGGACTTCATTACAGGCAGCCTGGACAGCATCTGTGGGGATGAAAAAAATACAAGGGTAAACGTGTGAATACGTAACTGTGCGTGTTTAAAAAGGGCAACGTTTGCTTAACCTTACATTGTCCAGTTTCTCGTCAGATGCGCCACTCTTTTGTAGACTGTGCTGCAGAGCCAGATAGACTTTCTCCTGGAGTTTCTGAACCTTCTGCCCTTCTGTCAGCCAGGGTCGGTCTACAGAGATGACATTTAGATATTAGCCACCTACAGTGTAGGATCTAAAGATGAGATTTTAAACTAAAGCCTTGATAGAGATGTGAGGGCTGGCTGACACCATCCAATCGAATAGAAACATCAAGTGTCAGGATTTCTACACCTTCTCTCCCAGCCTGATACTGTATATATCCCCAGGAAACGATAAATAAGGTAGATTAAAGCTTCATTTATGCAATTATGTCATGAAACTGTTCTACGCTTTTGTCATCCGAGCAACCCACAAATGTGATGCTGAAGCTGATACACGGATGCATGAAACCAAATTAAGGTTTTTTACTGCAAGTTAGCTTAATAATCAGTATTGCATTTAGAATAAACATCTACAGCATAAATGTAAGTGTAGCCTGTTTTCTGATTATCACTATTATTTTGCAGTCCAATGTGTAGCTCTTTCCAAGCTTGTTTGCTTTTATAAGTGTGTATGAGCGACAAGGAGATGTGCATGAAAGATAATCACCCGGCGTTAGAAGGACAGCAGCGCTAAAGAGAGCCATCTCGTCGTCGGACAGCTGTAGACGGCAGAGTCCTTTCCCCAGGTCAAACACTGCACTGACGAGATCATCACAGCCTGCACACATGCATTGTGTTTGATAAGTTAATTGTCAGAAATAATAAAGATAGCACTGCTTAGAGAAACAGGACATGCATAGAGATTGAAGATCTCTGTCTCTCTTCCTGATTTGGAAATTTCACAACAGTTAAATGAGCTGCTTTCTGACTCAGATTACTGTGTATCTGATTTCTTAGAAGTGTTTCAGAAAAGGGAAAATCCTTCCCCACTGACCAATCTGTCTTTTAAAATGAGACCCGAGCAGCATTCCTTTAAATGAGTTCATCAAACAGCTCATTGCTGTTTTTAAAGCTGATTTTTCTTCTGTTAGAGCGCACCGGTGATACCGCAGAGGCAAAAATGAGGCAAAAATTGGAAAATCCATCTGCAGGGTTTCAATTAGCCCTAATTAACATTAATATCTGTTCTCGTTGTGATGAACTGCTGCTGATAAGAATAAAAGAGAAATAACTATCTTAGAGAAAAAGCACTACAGAGACAGATATGACTGTTATGTCATTTATAATAATGATTTGTGTTGATCAATGTAGGGTTTAGGTAACAGGTATAGAGGTGTTGGCTGTATTTCTTACAGTGGGATCACTGGCAGTTTTGAATGCACTAATGGTAGATTTGCATATTGCATTTAGAACAGGTGTTTGATTATAAACCTTGCATAAAGAAAAAGAAATGTGATATTTCGGACATTTATTGTATTGTTTTTAATGCTCTGATACTCACCTAGTGCTTTGAAGAACTGAGCTGAAGCAAATTTTCCGTTGAAGAAAATGGTGTTGTTGCTGCTGTTGAATGCTCGGCACATACGTATAAGGAGGACCTCCAGGCAGCCTAAAAACGGAGCCACAGATAGAGCAAAAAAGATGGAGACAGAAGAAAGGAGGGGAGGATAGAAAAAGCCCAACGTACAAAACAAACAACAAGATGTAAGCAATTTTGACCCAGATTGAAGGACGGCATATATAAGACATTTTTGAACAGTTTTAAAGTGTTTTAAAAAGTTCAAAACATTTACAGAAATGCATTGTCAGATATATGCAGGTATTCAGGTAACATAAAATTATGTTTTGGGTTTTGTTCAGATCAGGAGCGTATAGTTTATTCAAACAAACGAACGGGTAGTTAAAACAAAAGGCAAAGGTAGAGTTGGAGACAAAAAAAAAACAAAGCAGAAGGAATCACAGTTAGCAGGTTTCAGCCTTTGTTTACTTACGAAGAACAAACTCAGTGAACAGAGTATTTGCGATTTCATAGACTGTGCACTAACCTGCTTTCAGCAGAATGATCTGATCGTTCTGACACAGATCCATGAAGCCTGCAATACGTTTGGCAAACTCCACAACGTATTGGATTGCGTTGGTAATGTGGTGTGCACACTGCTGCCACATCCACTCAGCAGACTGAAAAGCAAAGTGTACAAGAAAGAGGAGATTTAAGTTCTAAAAGTTCATCAATGTCAGAATATTAATGTGATAGTCTTCTTTTGGATATTCTGATGCCTAGCCTCCCATTAAAAAGAAATACGATCATTGATGCCCAAATATTAATATAGATGTAAATAGTTTTGTTTTTCTGTTAAGTATAGAAAAACATGCATATTACAGTACAGCTTATGGACACGTGTCTTTCTAATTTTCCGACTGACTCATAAAACCACAATATGGATGTTCACGGTTAAGAACATGCCAAGCAACAGTGTGGCTTACAGTGAGTTTTAGATGAAGACTGGGGGTGTATGCCACTGAAGAATAAGCTCCATCACGCTTTGACTATATAACCCATGCTCACTAATAGGATCAGTCTTCTTGGTTTAGGTCTTTTTTTCCTTTTCCTTATGATCTTCAGGAGGGCGGATTATTTACCTTGTTCTGAAAAGTGCGCATTTCTTCAGGTGTATATTGTACATAGTTGAATCTCTTCATATCTTCGGCGCTGTACTGACACGTTTCCAAGTGCGACTTAACAATACTCTGAGTGATGTGCTCTGTAAGACAAAACAGGTGTATACACACACAATCAGTGCTGTTTATTTGCGGTAGCACCGATTTTGCGCTTTGGAGAGACAGCATTGAGCTCAGCAGAGTTACAGTGTAACACTGGTATTGTTTACACATCTACAGACCATGGCCATGTGACCTTGAATTACTAGATGCTTTGCACCACTCTGCTGTTACTGCTGACTGACCCTGACAGGAGTGTTAATGGCTCATTTCCTCACCTTATTTCCACAGCCGTTTGTCATTTTGCCACCTCCTGCATTTATTATTCACAAGTGGTTTTTTTGGTTGATTTAAAAGTTCCCCCAAAACCCCATTTAATTCCTCACAGTCTGTTGTTGCAACACCTGTAAAGTGAAATGTGTTCACTCTCAAGGTCTCCAGAGACCTTGAGAGTCCCTTCATCCCTTCATCTGTTGCCGTTTTTGGAGAGATGATGTACTACATAGTTTGACTATTATCATTTTTTGTGTTCTTTATAACACTTGCCAATGTTCTTTGCTTTTAGATTTAGCATGTATGACTCAGATTCCTTTTATTGAATCAACCTTTTGATGAACCATGTCCTTGTCCTTGAATTGAATATGATTTTTTTTGCCGTTAACTATTTTTTCATGTAGTATATTATACTTATTGCTCAACCCTTTTGCTTGTTGACAAAGAAATACTTTTAGCATTTCACTGTCAATTCTCAAAGCAAAGCCTGCATATTTTACTTGAAATAATGATCCAGACTGACTCTGCTTTGCTTAACCAGAATCAGTCATAAGCTTCACGAACCATTAAGAGTGACTGAATGTCAAACGGCTGAAAGACATATTAACGTTGCATGAAAAGCATGCACTAGGAAAATACGGACTTCTAAATCACTCTTCTCTTTTATTACATCCTGTCAAATAAAGTTCTGTTACACATCAGCCACCGCTATTTGACATTTTGAGGTACTCCTGTACACACGGGTTTACGGGTGAATAACAAGAACTTTTTTTTGTTGTTTATTATATTCAGCACTCACCAAGGTCTGTTATTGAGCAGTCATCAGGCAGCTGGTCCAGCAGTGCATGTGTGTTTCCCAGAAGCGAATGTGTGTGAGAGTGCAGGAGCTGGATGCCATTACTGTCCGCGCCATCCAGTATGGTCTGCTGTGGGGAATTCTGATTGGACAAAGACGAGGAAGTGGAAGAAGAAGACGATGAGTTGGAGGTGTTCCCGGCACTGGCTCCTCCACCTCCGAGCAGCTCCAGGCTGCAGTATTCGCTGGCCTCCTCGGGTGTTAACGGCAGGTCAAACAGGTCAGGCAGCGCGGCGATGTCATCCAGGTCACTGAGGGTGGAGCTGGAGCCGCCGCTGCTGTAGGACCTGCTCAAACCCTCTTCGCCATCTTCCCCACCGCTGCCACAGACTCCATCTTCCCTGGGTAAGGAAAGAGTAGCAGAGCCCCCGCTTCCAGACCCCACACACTCTTGGGACTTCTGGTGCTTCTGAACCTCAGCGTAGAGGCTGTCGCGCTGCTTCTTTGACATACGGCCGAACTTCACCGCTGCAAAACAGAAATACTTTCATTATAGTAGACAAACAAATACATTTTACAGGTGACGGCTTGCTTTATTGCTTGGCTGAATGTACAGTATGTGATTAACTGTCACGTTTAAGCTAAGATAAAGATTATTTTATGTTGCTGCACAGTGAAAATGGAGTTCAACTCATCATTCATTCCACAGAATAAAATAAGAATATAATAAAATAGCAAATATAAAAGCTTAAATAAAGTTCTGCTGAAAAGATAAAAGGATATTGCACTTTCAAATGTTTTTTTTAGGTTAATTCAAGAGCTTGTGTAAACATTTCTTCCTCAGTCTAATTGTAGGATATCATACCTCACTTTGAATCCCCCATTTCTATATATGAGCACTGTATTACCCAGCCCTGGGTAGCAGACACATAATGTTTGTCTTCTTTCTGCAGCCCACAGAACAGGCCTATATGTGACCAACCCTCTTACAACAGCTGATCTCGATCTTTACTGGTGAGGTCTTCAAATTCCTCTGGCATCAGCTTTGAAACCGATGACACCCACAGGCCTTACATGTCACTGAATACACACATATCTCTTTACTTCCCTTATTTAAGCAAGTCTCAGATTAACCAAATAGGTCGTGATGACTGTTAAAAGTTTAAAGACTGAGGAAGTTGGTAAGGTGGATAAAGTGCATGGTTTTTGCGTGTATTTTTTTTTTACCATCTCGGCTCATGCCCAAAGCCAGACATTTCTGTAGGCGGCAGTGCTGGCAGCGGTTACGGTTGGTTCGGTCAATCAGGCAGTTCCTCTGACGGGAACAAGAGTACATGGCATTGTTCTGCTGGCTGCGACGGAAGAAACCCTAAACACACACAAGAAGACAAAATACAGACACTGCGAATGAGATGCAAACGTTCGATAAAACAGCTCGGTTAAAGTGAGATTTGATACCAAGGCGTTACTCTCGGCTCACCTTGCAGCCTTCACAGGTGATGACTCCATAGTGGATTCCTGAGGACTTGTCCCCGCAGATCTTACAGGGGATGACCTCGATCTGAGCTGCATTGATGAAAAGAAACATGGAGGAGAGGTCAGAAAACTGCTCCTTAATGTGTCTCAAAATTAAGAGGAAAGCCGTGCTTCACATTAGGCTTTCAGACTATATATTCAGTCATACTTTGGCTTTAACATCCAAACACACAACACAAAAACAGGAAGAAAAATATTTAGTAAGCCTTACAAAAATAGTTTCATACAAGTCCATATTTGGCAAAGAAATGCTGTTTTGTGCTGGCTTTCCTTTCTCCTAAATAATTTCCTTATTTTTTAGGAAACTGGAGTCCGACATCTGTTGCCCACACAGCCCTACAACTGTTCAAAATCTGGAAAAGTTTTAGTTTCACTCTCAAATTAAATCAGCTTAATACAATTAAAGCTACTCCTACATCTCTGTTCCCTAAGCCAGGCACAAATTTAGCCATTAGACCACTTTTATGCCTTCTGATCTCTGAACTTCTTTGTGTTGTAAGCTGCTCGGTACACCATATGATTAACTGAAAACAATGCACCTCAGGCCTTTTCATTGGTATTGGTAAGAAATTATTACCGTATTTTGACGTTGACCCAGACCACTCAAAAACACATCTTGTAATTAGTCCACTGAGTGATCTCCACTATGTAGCACTGGCATCGATTATTTGTTTAATGTCAACAACCCCATAAACAAACCGTCCCACAATTAGCACACAGTGTATATGAGAACTTGCCATAAACTGTGTTTGTCTGCGCCCTGTAAATGGCCCCCATGAGGGAACAGAGTTCACAACCACATATGAAATCACATGACACTTGCACATATGACACATACACAAAGACTCGTTCTCTTTAGGTCGTGGTAAAGACGACAAGCTCTATATCATATGATAGTTACAGCAGAGGTTTTCGGCCTGTGCTATCCTAGATTGATTTACAAAATCACCCTTTGTGCCGCGAGGATCATGTATGGAAAAGCACTTAGCGATTGAGAAGGAATTGTTGCACTCTTAGGTACTGGAAAACACAACTTTCCACTTCTTTTTCTAATGACACAGTCGGCTGTCTCTTCTCTAAAACTGTTGACTGAAACACTCCAACTGATCAAGGCAGCTGCAGACATGCAATGGAAAAATATCACCCTCCCTCCCTTCCTTCTTCTCTTTCTCTCAGGTTCCCCTCCACCCCTCCCTCATCTCACGATTATATAACTCCTGTCTGTGAGCATTCCTAACAACACTCATTCAGCACGCTCACTCTAGCAACACTGACAACCCGCCCTGCTCAGACTCTCTTTCTCCCACTGGCTGAGCTGCATTAGCAGCTTCTTGGTATTGGCTGAGTCATACGTCACTCGGGCGATGTAGCCTGTCAGCCCATGTGGACGGTCTGTCCTACTGACACACTTTCCCACTGCAGGGGGAGAGGGAGGCGAGCGCGATCCCGGCGCTGCGGAGCAGTTTTAAGGTGGAGCTGAACAATGCTCAGACTTCGCCATAAAACATTTCCCTGAAGGCTTGTGGCCTGCATTAGCAAACTGGCTTGGTTACATAACAGCCAAATTTAACAAGAAAGGCAACGATAGCAGGCCTAGACAAACTGCACATTACCTAATATCCAACACAGGCCTTCACAGTTTTCTCCTACTTCTGTATGGATTAATTAGGGCTTCACCTTGCTTTTATATTAAAGATAAACTACATTTGCTAGAACTGTGATTGCCCTCTCTTCCTGTCCCTGGCTGCTGTCCATGCAAACCATACCATTTCTGAACTTGAATGTCAGTTATTCAGCCCCCACTCATCTCCCAGGTCTTTGACATTGAGCTTCTGCTTCTATTCCTGTCCTGTGCTGAGAGCCAGAATAACACAGATGCCCAGCCAGCCACCCCTGTTGCTACAACCACACATACATACTTTCATGGGCCTCTTTTCTGAATCTGTGCAGACATCCAAGAAAAACCAGAGACAGAAACAGATGCATCTACTCTATGTTCCCCTGTTTTAAAGTCGCTCTGAATAAGGAACAGCCATGCAGTTAAACTGATTAGATAGAGAAAAAAATCTATACAGAAAATTAAGAGGCATGCCTTACAAAAGAAGCGGTCGGTGGAAAAATAGGTTTTTAAATAGCAGCTATTTTAATTACTGGTTAACTTTCTTCTGATTGGCTGGTTAATGTTTGACGTAAAAACACCAGTAGTGATAGGATGGTGTAAAATGCCCCCTCAAATTGACGCATTTAGATTTTGGACCAACACTGTAAAAGTATTATTTTTAACCATGATTAAAGACTATGAAGCCCATGCATGTATTAAAAGCCATTTTGTCCTAATTTTTGCAGACTATGGTGCCTTTAGTGATTAAGGGATATTCAGAGTGGTTACTATTTTGTCAGATATTTGGCTAATCTTTACAGAATTATTGCTGTTAGCTAACTACCTGATAAAAATTCAGCTGCTTGAAATGCTGATAGCGACACAGCAACAGTGGCCACACTAAACTGCAAAAAAACCCAAACATGTACCTTTAACCCTGAAAACTAGTCTGAAGTATGTGACCTTTAGCACTCTTCAGACAGCCAGCTCTCCAAAAGGATAAAGGTAGTTCTTCTTCTCGCTAACATAGCTCATATATCCTGTAGCTTTATTAGTGGGTGACACATTAACTTAGTAACAAATGATGAGAAATGACGCAAATGGCAAACGCAGAGTATTGTTTGAGTACGGCAGGTGTTTCGTCTCTAGGACTTTGGCGCACCCAAACCTTTTGCACAAAATAAACAGGGAACAGACTCTTTAACGGTTCAGGCAAACACGTTGGCCTCACAGTGTTTATCAGGCAGCTAAATGTGTAACCTTGTTATCTCTAAAGAGGCTAATTCAGTAGGGGTGGGGTATGGAGAGGCAAAGAGAGAAACAGGAAATAAAATCACTGACTTTGAGCTTCCAGCAGTTCACTTCTCTGCATCTAACGAGGAACAAACAGTCAGTAATTCACCCAGGAGCCGCCTGCCTTACGGGTTAAATGGTCAGTATGTCAGTGTGTCAGTAGCTTAATAAAAGAGAAAGCTGAATTTTTACCTTCCACATGTTCCCTGAGACATACGTGCAAGAACACACGCACACATGCCACTTCTCGATGATATAATCATAAAAACGAAATTATAAGGAGGACAATTTGTTTGTTTCGGTTTATTATAAGGGTTAAAATAACAAGTGATACACTAAGATTGATCCTACTCTTTATAAAAGGCCGCGTGCCTTTAATTCTTTGCTACCTACTCATAATGACTGGTAGAAAATACCTTCAACAAAAGGTGGAGGCCTTGTGCTGGAGCTCTATACTGTACATACTGGAAACACTGAAGTGCTTGTTGTGTCATGCTTTCTAATTGGGTGTAGGCTTACAGTGTTTCAAAGAGCTGTATAACAACAGTCCACTGTGACTGTTCCTTGTTGCATTGGAACTACATTACATTGGAACCGTCTTAAACAACCTATGTGCTCAATTATATCTCTGATATATATATATATATATATATATATATATATATATATCTCTGATATATATATATATATATATATATATATATATATCTCTGATATATATATATATATATATATATATATATATATATATATATATATATATATATATATATATATATATTAATTAACTCTCTTAGAATAATACAACTTAAAACACAAGAACTTGAGACTGCAGCATGCATTAAATTAACATATACAATCTGGCCACCCGTGCATTTAGCTTACTTTATTTAAAAAGATGCAAAATCAAGCCAGTGGAGGCCCAAGTTGAGGCCCCACTTGGGAGAGATTAGAACAGAGCTAAGAAAGTCACAGACCTCCTACACTGGCTGTCAGCTTATGACACGAGTCTTGTGATCTTTCACTGTCTGCTAGGTTATAAATAAGTGGACCACATTTTGTAGAAGTGCTGTCTAGTGCAGCAAATGAGAGGAAGTGTCAGAAGTCCAGACATCACAACAGGCCAGAGCCCATCTGCATGCCTAAACATTTGGAATGACTCAACACTCTGAAACCAAAACGATTCAAGATGGGATAAAAAAAAAAAGCAAAAAATGCTGATGTGCTTTTCTAGTGAGGACACGACAGGTTGTGTGACTAAACTACATTTTGAGTGCAGCCAACTAAGAAAGGGCTGTGGATTGTTTACATTTGAATATCCTGCCAGAAAGGGAACCTCCCTCCACCAGATGCCCCCCTTCCCTACCTCCCCACCTCTCTATCTTTTAAGTACAAGAGAGAGAGAAAACTATCTTTCTTCCCCTGCCAAAAACCCCCCCAAACTCCTTGCAGGTAATCTCCTTTCCTGTACATGATAGATTGTAATCCTTGCTCTGGCCAAAACTCCCAAATTGCCAAACATAAACAGATCCAACCATCAGAACACTATCAGCCTCTTTAAAACCACTGTAATTGGAGGGGGTTGTCTCATATGCTGCCTCTTTCCAACGAGTAAAAAAAAATTCATATGAAAGTGATTTGCATTTTTTGCAAATCTGAGGACTAGTTTGATTTCATGTAAAATCGTATCTAACCATCTTTAGTATTTCACTATAAAAGCCCCTTCCCTTTATCACTTGGAGCTGCCCTCTTCCCAGGCCAAGGCCAAGTTCAAGTTCAAGTTCAGCCTGTGTCAGGGAGCGACACAGTGAACGTCGAGCCTGTAACCGCACATGAAGCCGCACGTCTGAGCGGCACGACGCTTCCCGAAGCCGCTTCCCCTCCTTCCGCTGTGTGTGCTGTATAACGTTGGGTGACATAACTAGGTCAGTGGAACAGCCAGGTCCGTCTCCCTCTGTACGCTCACACAGTCGGCCATGCTGCCACAGCCACTGCATCACAACAATAACACAACTACACAAACTGCCGCTCAGATCCGTGTTGTAACATCAGCTGCAAAAAAAAAAAAAAAAAACAAACCACGAAAACACGCGCAATTGAAGGGCTCTTTTATTTTTCAAATATATGGAAATATTAACAAAATATATGGTTATAAGTTTACAAATTCAAGATTATGTCTTAATTTATTATTATTATGATGTTCGATTGCGTGATTATTGCTAAATGTGGCCTATTTAAGCTTTAGTTTAGCCGATTAGACACCTGATAAGGTCAAATAACATCTCGATTACATAATTCTAGTTTTGGTTAACAACATCCTCCTTCCACGCCCCTCCCTCTCCTCATTGCATAACCCCAACATGGACGCCCTGGCAAAATTTGCAGGAGTCTCAGGTGAGATCGCGCTCACACTTCTAAGTTTTCTTATTTATTTATTTATTTATTTATTTAAAAAGGTAGGCTTGCAAGGTCTGTCACTGCACAAGTTACAAAGCACAAATGCGCATGTGTGCATTTAGGACTTGGTCTGATGTTATCATAATAAGCAGATGCATAGGAAAAAAGAAAGAAAGAAAAGTAAACATGTATAACATTTAGCATTTGTCACGAGTGAACGCCATGCCTCCAGCGCTGCGTCCTTTAGCGTTTGGCGTGCAGCTCTGTGCGCCTATAATCCAGTCATGAGGGATTAACGCGAACCGAGAGGAAAACAGGCGCACTCCTAAATCCCTGTGCGCACACATGTGGCTGTTCCAGCCCGTACATAACCACAAAATACAAAGTTCATCCCCCAAAAACTCACGCATTTATTGTGACATTTAAAAAAAGAAAAGAAGTAAACTTACCTCTCATTTTGGTGTTTTCTTATTTCTGGAAAGAACGACGAAGACTGGACTACATGGGTTTACTGTAAGTGACAGTGGGGAGAGAGGGGAATACGGCGCTGGAGCCAGAGTCAACTGACTCTGTAAATATTAACTTCGTCCCAGCTGCAGGCAGCTTTCGCAAACCACGGCAGGGGAAAGACAAAAAAAGCTATCCGAAACTCTTCTTTTTTATCGCTCGGTAAAGTCCGGGGAAAATAAAAGAGTGTACGAAGTCGCTTTGGTTCGCATCGTAACTGTCTCCGCGCACTGGTGAATAGATTTGGATCAAGTTTTTTTTTCCTCCTTCTTCTTGACAGAATAGTCCCACGGTGGAAGAGCGGTGCTCGGACCCCCCCTTTTTGCCTCTGTGACTTCTCCGCCTGCTTTCCTCTCAGTCTACCCTGCTAACCTACTTTCTCCAAGCGTGGACTCTCACATGATCTCACTGCCGACAGCTCCTCTCTCAGCTCTCGCGGGGACGCGCAGTCGGGAGCGCGTTTAAGGTGGCTTGGCGTTTGATTCACTAGTTGCCCCCCCCTCCACCCCCGACTACTGACAGCACACAGTTATAGTGTGAGAAATAAATATTATTACCATCCAGCAGGGAAAAGGAAGGCAATTAAACCTGCAGTCAGTTCTGCTTTAACACACTGTTTCCCCTCATATAAGACATAATTTACTGTAACAGCACAGGTTGTGACCTATAAATTAATGTAAATTTAATACCTGTCTAATCAGGCTCTTGCTGAAGATGTAAACAAGCGTCATGATGCTATCAAAAGGCTGTTGTTTACCAGAGAGTACTCCCCCCCTACACACACACACCATTTGTTGCATATTTTCCAGATTTGCATTAATGGTGTATGGAAATGTGGCCTCAATGAAATGCAAAAATGAAAGGCTCAAAGTGAATATTTCTCCTGGAAACAAGCTTGATGTTCAAGCTGATAAACTAATAATCAGTTGGGTGCTCATTGAAGAATAAAGTAAGTGACTCCAGCTCCTCAAATATTGGTTTCACGGTTTAAAGCATGAATACAATCGCGCTATTTCTCCACTGACTCAACGTTTCCTAATTGTACAATGCCTCTTCTATTCAGCCTCTGTGCTTATGTCACCTTTTGCAGTTCTCGTCCCATTCCTGAACATTTATGAGCGACCTTTCTCCTCAAAGAGAGGGAGGGGGGAAACAGAGGGGTAAAGTGGATTTAGATTATTGTGACAAGGACTGATAGACTTTGTGGGTCTGTAAAGTATTTATTTCAGCTTGTGCACTCAGATGAGCTTTGTTCCTCAGTGGTGTTCATCTGGATTTGGAAGAATAGATGGGAAAATATTCCTGGCTGTTTTCCCGGTGATTGCTCACCATCTCTCAGTGTATTCTCGGTGGAACTGAGCGAAGTTTAGACTCAGTAACCTCAGGTTTGCTTTGCAAAAGTCTGGTTCCTGTTTCGTGTTCATATTTCTGCACTGCACATGCAAGGGCATGCAATAGAAACCCTGTTATCGCATTTGCGTCTCATTTATTTAATCTCACTATCAGGTCTCAACATCGGATAGTATTTTGACTTTTTAAAGTTTTTGTTGCAGATGCATGTGTTATTCTGTTGCTCTTGTGAATCGTTTGTTTTCATGGATTCTTTGTGTGGTTGTTATAACAAATCTCTGTCTTTAACTGATTAATAACAATAAAAGAATTGCACACCGATGAATATGCGTGCTTGGGAAAGTATGAGCCTGTGAGTGTTAATGAGGATCTGGGAGGGTGGAGGAGCAGGAGGAGTGTGTGTGTGTGTTGCCGTAGCGGGTGGCCTTATGATGCAATGCGCTGGCATCACTGTTATGAAACAGCATGAAGGCAGAGATTACTCAAACTAGGTTAGTGGAGCAGCTGAGCACAGAACACCTACAGCAACAGATTTTGTTATTTTTATTTTGTGTCCTTCCTTTCCTCTATACACAGACACACACGCACAAACACACACATACAGATGTCCAGAGTCATTTATTTTTTCCTCCAGAGATCCTTTTCCTCTTCCCCTTCCTCGTTTTTCGTATGTTATCTTTTTTATTTATACACTTCCTCGTCACTTCCTCCTCATCGGTATCAGCCGGCGTGAAATAAATTCAAACTCCTCAGTATTTTTAATCCTTCACTCGCGATAAATATCCTCTTCTTTGTGGCACAGTTTTTCTTTTTTCGTGTCTTTCGTCGTGCGTGTATCTCCTCCGAAGCCCCCCCGTTCTGTGTTTCCCTTGACAACTGCAGCAACACTTTGACCTTAGCTCTTACGTAACGGCTGTGCTGCTCAGTTAGACAGCAGAGGAAGCAGAAAGAGAGACAAAAAGAGGGAGAGAGAGGGAGTTAGTGGGAGGCGAAGGGGGGCTTCGGCATTGGCTCTTATGTGGCAGACATTTTGTTGATAAAGTAAGAGGTGAAGAGGGAAGAGTCGCAGAAGAAGAAGAAGAGCTTAGAGCTGGAGAAGACTTTGGAAGGTTGCCAGGAGAAGCATAACAGGATGAGGGAGCAGATGGGGAGGCCGGCAGAAGCCATATATAAATGGATGGATATTTATATCAGAGAGGTATAGAAAGGAGGTATGCAGAAAAATTGGCTCCCTGAGATGAAACAGGCTGTGAAAGAGCCCTTTGAATAATGTATAAGAACGTGTAGGATGGGGAACTATAGCTCAACACATGGAAAAGCACAGTGTAGCTGCTTTTAGTTCAGAGTAATGGATTTTTCACATTTTTCCACCACCTACTGAATCTGCGCTTGCCACTGAATCTTTGAATCTCAGGCAAGCAAGCCTTTTTTGTCTTGTTGTGAGGAATGGAATAAGGTTTCTCCTGACTGCCATCAAAGCCGCTATAACCTCGTGCCTGCCCAGGGTTGAATTTAAAGTCCTCTCACATCAAAGAGTCTTTGTAGGGACGAGGGACCAACTGTAACTGATTGGCTGCACATGGTTTCAATGGGGCCCCATAGGCGATCTCGCTCTCTTTCTCTCTCCTTGTGTTAGCGGCATCACCTCCCGTCGTTCGCGTCTAGCTCCTCATACACATTTATCTGCAAACAGGGGTCAGTTTAACCAACATTTTTCATGCACCACATTCACCGCTTCATGCCCTTTCATTTCCTAATTTGTACAGAAATGCTTTCACCCTCAAGAAGGTTGAAATTTAAACACACACACATGCACACACTCAGTGTGTGCTGGGCTGTGCCAGTCAGTTGGCTGGGATTATTTCAGGTTCCACTGAGCTGTAATCCCTACTTCCCTCATTCAGTTAAGCTCCCTGTTTTCTTCTGTTTCGAGGCTCCGTTAATCCCCCCTCCCCTCCGCTCTAAAAAGCCATGGCTCTTTAATCTGGACAGTGAGCTTTGCTGCGTCACTAGGTCAGTGTGTCAGAGAGAGTGCAAGCGCTGTTCTCTCCTGTCACAATCTACTTTTTTCTCCATGTTTCATACATGTCATTCTCAGTTCTTTTTTTTCATCCTTTCAGCTCCTGTTACAGCTTTACACTTGTGCATCTGCTTCATTTCGCTCCTAGTTTCCCCTTATCGGTTTCATTTTTCATGTCCTGCACAACTTCACAGTTTGATAAAGGCTGCAGGATGAATATTGCGAGTTCAATCATGGGTCACAAGGTACAGATTATCTCACCGAGCACTTCCTCAGCACTCCCTGGACTTGCATGCATCGTAATGGGAGCTCAGGCATGCTGTTTATAGTAGTGGTTTTGGCCTGTATAATAATCAGCTACAATAATAAAAAAAAAAATCAGTATCTGATTTGAAGGTCTAGCGTCAACGGCACAAGGCTTGTAGCATACAAAGCCGCATTTGAAAACCAAAACGTGACAACATATCCCCAGTGACATTTTGATGCATATTGATGCAGCAGAATGTTCGGTTTTGATCATATTGTCACGTTACAATTGATAGACCAAGATACTGGATGGGTAGGCTGGTGGTCTGCTTTGGCTCTTCATATCTGTCTGAGCAATCTTTTTCTGTGGCTGGTTCTAAGTAGAGGCCCTCTTCACTGCACTTTCCTGTGGTGTGCTGCAAGGTTTTCTGTTTCTGTTATGTCTGTCCCCCCATCAAAACATTTTGAGCCCTTTTAATGCCATTTCATGCCATCTTATATGCAGATGACATTCAGTTATATATGTATATATGTATGTATATATATATATATATATATATATATTTATATATTTGTATGTGTCTTGTAAGCTGTCTTGTATAGTCTTGTAAGCATCAGGATGTTTCAGAGTTAAAGATCTTGTGTGTGTGTGAGACTCTAATAAACGTTAATAATGAAAACACAGAAGTCTTTGTTCATGCCCTAGATAGATTTGTAGCTTGCGTAATAGAAACTCGAGCCTTTTGCTAAATCCACCATCACCTCGGGGTAACTTTCGATTCAGTTTTTACTTTGGATGCTCATGGTTAATTTCTGGTTTATTCTTGTTTTTAATCACTTAAGAAATATTGCCAAACTGAGTTTCACTGTGTGACATAGTGAAGTGGAAATTGTTATTCATGCTTCAAGCTTCTTCTTGCTGGTCAGTTGCTGCTTTTTTTGTGTGCCTAATTTTTTATAAAATAAAGAAAAGACCAAGAAAAACCAAAATGTTTTACTTGAAGCATTCATGCAACAAGTGTGGAGTAAGGGAGCACTGTGGTGCAGTGGTTAGCAGCACTGGTTTGAGTGCAGCAGCTGGCTGCGGCCTTTCTGTGTGGAGTCTGTATCTATATCCATGTTGGTTCTTTCCAGGTACTCCGGCTTACGCCAGAGTCCAAAGGCCTGCGGTAAACTGGCGATTCGCTTGTATAAATGGTTATCTGTCTATCTGTGTTAGGCCTGTAATAAACTGGAGACCTGAACAGGGTGAACCTAGCCCCTCACCAGATGACAGCTGTGATAGACTCCAGCCTATCCAAGAAAGGCTCCAAGAAAATCGATGGATGGATGAACAGACATTTGCAATACAATATGATCTCATTTGTTGGAACATTTGGTCACTTCCAATGAAACGTGCTGTCATCTAGAGGGGAAAAAGCAGACTTAATATAGAAGAGATTAGATGAGGTTATGCCGAGTATATTTCCTCAAGAAAAACAAACAAATAACAACAATATAATAGCCTAGCTTATTTAGTTGTAAATATCTTATGTTCTAATATTAAATTGCATTTCCTGGTGACTCTAAACAAGCAAATCCAAACTTGTTTACTGTACTTTCACAGGCATTTGTCTTATTTTACACATATCTATTCAGTTACTGGATTTCTAGATATTGTCCCAGCAGTTTTCATCTTTCTAAAAAAAAACATCCTGAGATTTTCTTAGTGGATCAGAATTTCATTATTGACCCACATAAACACTCACCAGCAAACGTGGCATGTGCAGCATACCAGCGTGTCTGCTAAACAGGACGCGTCTTTCTTTCGTGTTGCTAAATTCAGACATGTCTTTATGGAGAGGTTCTCTATCGTTATTTGAGTTTATAAACGATTTAACCACACACGCACACAAACACGCGCACAAGCCTATGTTTAAATTTCTCCAGTATGTCTGAACTTGTCTTGACAAACACAATCAGCAGCAAAGCTCTCGTTCTGTCACTCACTGTCTTTTCCTCCACCCTTCCACGTTTCTCTCCTCTTTGTTCTTCACAAAAGCAGGTTCACGTCCACACCCACGAATGCTTGAATAGAGGGAGAACACTGTGGTGTTGACGCACTCGTACTACTCATGGAACCTCTGATTTAGAGAAGACATCATCCAAACAGTCGACAGCCGTGATTGATTGCATTCGTTCAGATCCACAACTGATAACAGTGGGATTTGGTGGGACGTCACACACTGTCCTGAATCTGTAGCTCGTGTATGTGTTAACAATACAGCTGAGATCTGATGCAAAGACAAATGTATAGCATGCAAAGTTGTGGGAAGAGGGAAGAGAGGTTACTATGGCAACAAGGTTGTGTTTATCTCCAGCATGAAACAACGTGCTTTGCCATGTGAACTTGACCCAGTTACACCCAGCTCATTGTGACTGTGCACACACTGAGACACACACCAAATGCACATGGATTAGCACATGTAATAGCACATGGACGCTGACAACAGTGTGATATTTCCACCCATGCTAATTAAGGCCAGTGAGCTCAGTGAATAGAAAGAAGCTACTTCTTTTCTCTTCTCTGGTTTCTTTTCCACCTCACAGTGATGTGTTTCCTCAATCACCGATGACCTAAATCTGCTGTGTGCCAACAGGCAGGGCACTACTGGACAATCGCACTCTGCTGCTTTATCTCAGTGTTGTCCTCCCATTTTCTTTCATCATCCCATACTCCCATCAGGTCCTTGCTTCCCTTTCTCTTAAATCCAGCTTCTCTAAGCGCCTCAAATGATCTAATCAGGGGAGAGCGATGCTTTTGTCACTCCATATTATGGCTAAAAAAAAAATCAGTGAATTAATCTTTTTTATTTTGCAGCTCATTTATGGTTGTTGGCTGGAGTTTGTGATATTTTCTTGCTTGCGAGATCAGCTCTACACCTACAGATAGCAGGATCTATTTCCTGGTTGTTGTTTACCAAAATACATTTAGGAATCAGGCATGAGTGAGATTGATAATTCAGTTCATATATAACCTCCCAGATGACTCATCGCAGCACAGCAAGCAGAAACGGAGACATCCAGTGTCGGGATTGTGCCATAACAGGCTGGACTTATGTAACACATGGAGTTAGCACTTGTGCTTATTTTGTGATTTCCAGTCCAAACTGTTCGAAGAACGTGTCAGACACATCGCAAGTAACAGGCCGAATATGTCATGGGTTTCACAAGTTGCAGATAAATGCATTAATTTCTATCTGCTATATCACTGGTGTGCACCAGCTGACTTTCTGTAAGAGGATGTTGTTCCCAAAGCAAACAACACTTTATGGTGGCCGCACTGTTCCTCCAAATGTGCAAAAGGCTGATCACAGATTGACAACCCCCACAAACATTATGCAATGCCGGACCATTATATAATCTGTAATCACAACAAGAAGCCGGGCCAAATCACTGAAACTTTGGCCGATTAGAAGGTCCACATGGTGCAGCTGATTCATCTTGCCCGGGTTGGCATCTATGAAAGTTGTTTTTTGTGCGGCTGTTTTGTTGGATGTGTCAGTCAGTTAATGAAATGGAAGACTGTGCTGTGTTTTTCAGCTTCGGGAGGTTTGCAGAAAGTCTGCATTGCGTCACAGCAGGGAGCAGAGGAAAAAGGAAAGGAGACAAGCAGGAGGGGGAGAGGAACAGGGGCACAGCCAGGGTAGAAAGGGGTGTGTCTTCACTGACCTAGTTAGAGCTGTGGAAACCCCCACCTCCCTGCACCACCCGCCTCACTACTGACGTGTAAAGGGCACTTTCAAACAGTACCAGAAAGACAGAAACGAATGCAGGGAGTCAGAGCGAGAGAGACAGGTAGGAGCGGATCAACTGACAGGCCCGTGTGCGTCAAGCAAAATGAGACTAGTGGAGGAAATATATCCACAAAATATATCAGATCAAAGTAGATCTGGGAAATATCTTTGTGAAAACAGGATAGGCCTTAAAGGGATTTCAAACGAATTAATGTGAACAACAGACAGCATCTGAAATATCAAACCCCTTCATATCCTGTGCAATATTAGATTTCTCCCGTTGTTCTAAAGAATAATATCTTTAAGGCATAAAGTAGCTTTTAATAAAATCACAAGATTGCCCCCTCCCCCCAAAAAATGTAATAACTGCAAAATGCATACTGTAATTGCTGATAAACTACATCTAATCCGACATTTCCTCCGCTTTATAGAGTTCCTCATCTTGTTATGAATGTTAAAGGGTGTTATAATGGGAAATCGTCTGGATGCACTACATTGATTTGCAGGTATTTTACTTAATTAAGCCACTCTGTTTAAAAAAAAAAGAGGCCCACGGTCAATGCTCATTTAATTCTGACCTTCAGGCTTTCCCCTAGGATCACAGTTTAGTTCACAGAGGACCCAGACGGATGGAGCCGATTACTCTTTTTTTAAAAGCGACTGCAAAACTTTCCTGAAACCAAGCTGCAGGGCCTAAAATAGCTTTAACTAGTAAAAGGACAAGCTCACACTTTGAGCCTCTCTGCTTTGTCATCTGTTTTCTCATTATTTCCATTAAGCGCGTCAAAAAAAACCCTTTCCAGATTACATTTTCAGTCACTCCATATAAAATCAGTTGATCACTCTCAGTATTTTTCGTCAGTAATTCCCTTCCCTTGGATGAACTTTCAGCCTGCTCCAACTTTTTTTTGTGGAAGTCCAAGTCTAACGGAAAAAATTTCACATTCTTCTAGTTCTAGTTTTCTAGTTTTTCGTGCTTTGTCATCATAGTCCCTGAAAAATCATTGACAGGAAGTATAAGCTTAAAACCCACATTATGAATCAGTCACTCACACCATGACGGTTTTGTATAAAATGTTGCCGGGAGCCAGAATGACTAACATCCTGGCTCTTGCGTGTGTTGCCTGTTGCTAACTAGCACTTCACTGTCCATCGCTGTCTGGACTTGTGCACTAAAACTTGAACTCACTGTGGGACCACAGCTGCATAAAGAATTATAATGATGATTATTACATGCATTATTATGGTTACGGTGACAAAAACACAAACACAAGCACACATATTCTGTGACCAATCTGTGGCCCTGTCTAGTTAAATTCCCATTGACTGTGCGGAGTCTGGCTTACATGAGTGTCACCCTCAGAAACATGTCCTCATCATAGAAACACTTTGATGAGGACGTGTTAACAAAATAACTCATGAGCCTGAAGCTGTTTCATCAGGCAGAATAAAGGTAGAAAAAGTCCCGCAGATGTCTTGATGAGCTCTCAGTCTGTTTCAATGATCTGTGCATGCTCATAAACAGATGTTGAATCCTGGAGTCTTTGGCTGTTGTGCCGTGACTGTCTGCTTTTGACAGCATTTGGAGAAATCATAGGTGGTTTCTGGCTCATCTGCTGACAACAGAAAATGACTTAAACATTTTCACAATCAGGGCTGACACACTGACACATATTTTCCAAGGATCGTCGCTTTCCTGTTTGTGCTTGGTGAAATTTGCTGCCTCGTCTGGTGCATTTTATCTTTACAATCTACTGTCAAGTGAAAAAGAAAATTTACACCCCGTGATTCAATAGCTTGTAGAAAAACTACTAGCAGCAATAATGGGAATTAACTGTTTTCTGTATGATTTCATCACTCTTCTTTAAAATGTTGCTACAGTTCATTGAGGTTTGTGGGTATTTGTTTATGCAGAGCTTTCTCAAGGTCTTGACACAGCATTTCGGCAGAGTTG
The DNA here is from genome assembly GCF_056152115.1 of Neolamprologus brichardi. Lineage (NCBI taxonomy): Eukaryota > Metazoa > Chordata > Actinopteri > Cichliformes > Cichlidae > Neolamprologus > Neolamprologus brichardi. Next base: position 24,949,232 of record NC_142121.1, read on the forward strand.
AAGTCTGGACTTTTACCAGGTAATTGCAACACTCCAAGTGTCTTCTCTTTCAGGCATTCTTTGTTAAATTTGCTGCTGTGCTTTGGATATTTTTTAGGTTGCACAACCCAGTTTATCTGTCAGACAGATGGCCTCACATTTGACTCTAGAATACTTCAGTATACAGAGGATTTCACTACCAGTTCAATTACTGCAAAACAAGCCCAAATCATCACCTGTCATGAACTTTTAACATGCTGACTGAGGCCTGAACAGTTCTCTTTGAGAAATGAGCAGTTTGACCTTGGGATGAAATTGTTCAGACGTCCACTTCTGGGAAGATTGGACACTGTTTTAAATGTTTTCAAGTTGTGATTAATTTCTCACGCTGCAGTCAAGAGAGTGTCGGGACTTTAAAGTAGGGAATATAACTGGCGAAGAGAGCGAGCTTTCTGAAATAATGCACAAAATGAAGGTAGATTTTCATTTTTGCAGGAGACAAGGTGAAAAGGGGAGCAAGAGCTCAGCATTAGAGGGGGATTCAATGTGTTCTACCATAGTGTAGATGGGGAGAGAAATGGAGTAAAGATAATTTTGAAGGAAAAGCATGTAAATAGTGTTGTGGAGGTGCAGAAAGTCTTATCATGAGTCATGAGTTTGAAACTGGAGATTGAAGGGGTGATTTTGAATGTTTGTAGGCCATATACCCCACAGCCTGGATGTCAGGCAGAAGACAAAGATGAATTTTGGAATAAACTGGAATAGAGTGTTCTCAGGGGAGAGCGACCAGTGATTGGAACAATTTGAGTTCAGTGGACAAACTGGTGAAGCGAACAGAGGTCTTGAGGAGGTGTTGGTAGATGTGGTGTTAAGAAGGGAAATGCAGAAGGACAGATGGTAGTGGATTTTAGGAAAAAAGGATGGAAGTAGCCATAGCCATGAAGATATATTTCAGAAGGTGGACTACATCGTATCCAGGGAGTGCAACCTGAAAGAGAAAGGAGATGTCAGGGGAGTTAGGTAGCACTGGATGGTAGCATGTATGATTTTAGAAATCAAGAAGAGATTTCTAAAATCAATCAAGAAGAGAAAACAAGTGAAGTAGAGTTGAAGTAGGACGAATGTTGCACAGAGTTCAGGGAGGGGTTGAGACAATCTCTGAAAGCTGAAGTGGAAAGGAAAACGGCCAAGAAGGTTTTTGGTGTATCCTCCAGACAGAGGAAAAATGAGACTTGATGACTAGGTGTACAGCTAGAAAGAGAGGTTACAAAAGCAAATGAAAAGGCTTATAGTGAGCTGTATGTGAGGCTAAACACTAAGGTGGAGAACAGGAGTTGTGTTGATTAGCTAGTTAAACAGACAGACTAAGGTGGAGTGGACGTGCAGTAGTGTAGGGTGATTAAGGATAGATATGAAAATGTGCTAATACGTAGAGAGAGTGAGTTGAGAAGATGAAAGGAGTACTTTAAGGAGCTCATGATTAAAGAAAATGAGTGAGAGAGGAGGATGGGTGGAGGGCAGTTAGTGAATCAGGAAGTGGAGAGGATTAGTAAGGAGGAAGTGAGGGCAGCCAAGAAGAGGATGAAAGCATGCTGGTCCTTAGGCTGCTACCCCTGCGACCTGGCCCCAGATAAACAGAAGAGGATGGAAGGATGGATGGATGTTTAACACAATCTTGTAGAGTGAGAGGATGCTTGAGGAATGATTAAGCGTGTTGTTACAGAACAGAACTACAGAGGGATGAAGTTCATGAGCTATACCATGAAGATATGGAAAAGGGCTGTTAAAGCTAGGAGCCCTACAGATGCAACGTCTGTGTGAAGAGTGTTGATGGAGAAGGTCAGAAGAAGTTGACCTGTAGATGTAGAGAAAGCATATAAAGGTGGAACTATGGTGCTGTACGACAGGAGTGGCAGAGAAGTATGTGAAGGTGATGCAGAACATGCATGACAGGAAGACAGTGGTGAGGTTTGCAGTAGGAGTGACTGAGGAGGGGGGTAGCATTACATCAGGGATCAGCTCTGAGCCTCTTCTTGTTTGCAATCACGATGAATGGGTTGATAGATGAGGTCAGGCAAGTCTCTGTGAAGTTTGCAGACGACATTGCTATCTGTAGTGAGAATAGGCAGCAAATGGAAGAGTGCTTGGAAAGGTGGAGGTATGCTCTGGAGAGAAACCTGTCGAAACAAGACAGAATATGTGTGTCGATGGATGGGAGGCAGGTGTAGCAATGAAAGTGCAAGGTGTAGTGGTAGTTAAGGTAGATGATTTTGAATTCCTTTCCTTCCTTCCTGAAGAGAGTGAAGCCAGGGTAGAACAGAAGGATAGCAGCAAGAGCCAGGCAGGAGGAGAACAAAAGACCACAATGAGGGAGGAGATGCAGACGGTTGGTGTGACAGAGGATTATAGCAGATATAGGATGAGACGGAAGCAAATGATCTACGACGGTGATCCCCAAAGAGAGCAGTTGAAAGAAGAAGACTGTGGAATAATGGACTTCATCTTTGCCCAGACTGATCAGCAGCAATAATTGCTTAAGTAAGATCAGTGCCGATGTCTTTTATCCACTGCTTTGTGTTAACACACACCAGCAAACTGGAAAAACTTCTACATAACTAGAACTCCTGCACAAGGACAAAACTACACATTTTTAAAAATGTCTTTGAAATGTTACTATACTGACCTGACTTGGTTCTTTGGTTCCAACCTGTTTTAGATCTTTCTTGGATTGCAATGTATTGATTAAAAATGTAAGAACTTTACAAACATTTTCTCGTATTGCATGCGAACAGCAAGTACTACAGATTCAAAGTGTAGTCATAAAAATCTGCACCAGTTTCATTTTCTCACCACACATCTTTCTGTGTGGCAGGTAGTCTGAAAATAGATACTGTTAGCCTGTCATGAAACCGGCATGATGTGGTGTACGACCATATAGCTCATGCTGCTGGACGTTTCTCATGAAATTTATAAACCGAAATGAACAAAGAAGGAAATGAGGCAACCTAACAGCAGATTTGAATTCCGGGCGTTTGTTACTGACACGGAAACATGCTGGTGCAGCAGTACGATAAATCACTTCAGCAAGCTTTATGAAGAAGAGTGCATCTCAGCCGGTGAGTTTTGCTTTCTGATGGTTGACTTTAATCAGGAACTCAAAGTTTATCAGATTTTTCTTCTAGTTTTGACCAATTTCAGCGCTATCAGGAAGTCAGACACGTTACTTTGTTACAGTTTCTGTTTTTCACAGTTTTTCTTAGCTTATACTTTACTGGCTGATGTCACTTGGCTGAGAATTGAGTTTCCCTCTTGGGGATGAAGAAGAAAGGCAGAAGCTCGTGTTGCATGTTTGGAAATGATTAGTTGAAAAGGCAAACTTAATTTCATCTTTTTGTTCTGTTGAACACAATATTGTGAGGCAGTCCTGTAGTTCTTGGTGTGCAATAGTTGTCTTTTATGTATTGCCTGCTTGATAGTTTATACACTTGTTTCACTGTTTAAAGAGGGGAAGATTTTGAATAATCGTTACATCTGATTTTATTTATATACGACCATTTCACTGAAATTTATATTGCAAGGGATTTATATTTAGTCTTACCAGACAGTTGTTTTCAAATAATGATGTAACTTGTTAACTGCTGCGTTAATATTTTTGAGTACATATGCAGAGCACATGACTGTAGCAACTCTAAGCAAAATCAAGGGAGTGCCTTCTACGTTTTCACTTCTTCTAATCACTTCACTGTTTCCCACACTTGCTGAACTCCAGGGTAGATACAGTCACACGTGAGGACATTTTGTGCTAAAAAGCACAGAGTTAACAGTTACTCCAAGGCAGCATTGTACACTTTAATGTACATATGTCATGAAAATATTCCCTGAAGAGTTATTATGACTGATTTGCTCACTTATCTAGACACGTAATTAACGTATTACTCTGTTTGATTCTAACGCAGGGCCACAGATACTGAACAATATGTCTGCAAATGAGACCGTTTGCAACATTACCACCAACTGTTCCACGAATTGCACAGTGGATTATCTTCAGGGTCTGGGTTATGCAACTTTGTTTCTTCTGGGTTTCCTGATAAATGCTGCTGCTCTGTATGCCTTCATTACCGTACGGCGCTCGTGGACAGACACCCACATCTATATGTTGAACCTGAACATTGCAGATTTTTCCCTCATCCTTTTCCTAAGCTTCAGGATTTACGATGCCTTCTCCTGCCTGCCTGTAACTTACTTTTGTACCTTTCTCATGTACGTACATTATATCAACATGTATGCCAGCATCTTCACAACAGCAGCCATCAGTGTCCAACGCTACCTGAGTATAAGATTCCCACTGCGTGCCAGATCATGGAGATGGAAGAAACAGATAGCTTTTGCAGTGTGTTTGGTCATTTGGGTAGTTGTGATAACAGCATGCATTATAGTCCGCAAGGACAACTATCCTGAAAAACTCTGGACATGTTTTGAACGATGTAAAAATATTCCACATCGTACATGGAGTATCACGTCAGTGATATTTATAGGTTTTCTCATCCCACTCCTGATCGTCGTTTTCTGCTCCACTCGGATCATCCGTATGTTTTTAAAGGAGGCTGACAAGTCAGAGGAGAAGAAAAACATTGTTGGCATAGTCACAACCAATATGATTGTGTTTATCGTCTGTTACACGCCGATCCATATCGCCTTCGTTGCTGACCTCTTTGACGAGCCACAGGAAGACTGGATATGCAAAAGCACTACTGTGCACAAGTATTTACTCTGGTCTGAATGGATTGCTGGTACAAATTGCTGTTTCGATTCCATCAGCTATTGTTTTTTATTGAAAGGCTTTTATTCAAAAGCACGTAACTCTTAAGGCAGCATTTGAGTGTGTTATTTAAAGAGGCAAAAATACCGTTAAAGTTCAGTTATATTTGAAGTCAAAAGTTAAACTAGAAGAAGATCTTAAAGCCTGAGGCTTTGATAAATATGTAGAACACATGGGCAAAAATACAGCTCAAATGACCACAATGAGTCAGAACTGCTGTTTAACTTAGGTAAATGTTTTTTCAGTGACTGATAGCAGACAACAAGATGTATGCTAACTTAAATGTATTTCATTTAGGTGCTGTTTTGTCATCTCCACACACATTTTTAAGAAAATCTAATAGACCACCTGTCATAAAAACAAGAAAAGACAAATACTTTAGAAATCTATCAAAAACATCCATCCCTCATGCATAATTTAAGTGAATAATCTGTGACTCGTATGGATGATTTTTTCTGACAGCTTAGATATATCTGACTGTTCCCTTGGTTGCCACGAACTGTTTGTAGTCTGCAACAGCAAAAGCTGATTACCATGCCTACCAATGCTTAACAAAACCAATCTAAGGACTTAAAGAATATTAATGTAAAACTCACATTTACTGCACATGTAGGCATGCTGGGAGTGGGCATCCCATTCTCCACACTGATGGCACCACAATGCATGAAGGGGCTTTCTAGTAAATTTCACCTGCTCTGATTGACATTTGCTGAAGACAAGTACCTGAAATCTCTGAGAATTAAAGTGAAGAAGCTGTGGTACACTGTGAGAATCACAGGAATCAACTTGATACATTTGGTTTTCACAGAAAGTTGGAATACCGCTGCTACTTTTTGACCATTTTAAAAATGTCTCTTGCTGCTTCTCTCAAGACATTTTTTGACTTTTAAAACATTAGTTCCCTTTGAGTTACTTAGCAATGGAGCAGCTGATTGACTTTCGCAGAGGCAATTTTATAGTCTATGAAGTACACAAATATTCCTGGTTAGCTATGGAAATTTGTATTAGTTGCACAGCAAGATTAGTAGTGTTGACGCAAAGCAAGTAGGTCCTGGGTTTGAATCAACTGTCTGTGTGGAGTTTGCATGTTGTCTGTGGGTACTCTGGCTTCCTTCCTTCTAGTCTATGGTGATTTAAATTGCCCATAAGTGTTGTCTGTTTCTCTTTTAGGCCTGTGACAGGTTGTTGGCCTGTCCAGGTAGCTCATATGGTAAATGGCATCAACCCCTGTAAACCTGAATTGGATAAGTGGAAGAGAATGGATTTCTTTTTTTGTCTTTTTTTGTCTTTTTTTTCTTTTTATCTGTGTTTATTTCCCAGTGACTCATTGGTATACATCAGTTGTCTTTAACATCTGGCTTGGACTGACTCAATAAATTGGTGTATTAAGTCTTAGTTAATATGTGTTATGTATGTTTTATATTTGTCTTAAGCTATAAATATCTGTATTTTTTAAAAACCCATTATGTCTTCCGTGCTGTCTGTGTGATGTTCATAGCAAAACAGGAAAGGAGATAACAAAGGCTTTGCTTTGCCAGCTTTGCTACACACCTCTCATCAAAACATCAGTCTGTCTCAGGCGTATAGCAGCACAGACAGACAATGTGCACTTAACAGAAGGGGGCCCATGGGAGCTTGTGTCCTTCACTCCTTCCTGTGTGAAACCCAGGAGCACATGAATGCAGGCCAGTGTCCAGCTCCCTCTAGTGGCAAGAAAAGCACATGCTTGAAAGATTTTCCACTTCCTCTGCTCTGAATCTGTCTGCTCTGAAGCCTAAAGCTGCCAGTCTCGAGACAAATATGTCTCATTTAAAGAAAATAAACTGCGATAATGATATAAACATCACTCTAGACGGCAGTGAAGCAATCATGCTGCATTAGTGACTGTGCATTTGTGTGTGCACTGTGTGCGTGGGCACGTGCATAATGACATGCATTTATTTTAATGAGTGCATTCAAAACCACACGCGACAACATTAGCAGTCAATTATATAATGCCATTTAATAGCAGTACTCCAAAGATTGATGATTATTATATCAGCAGTGGCTTAGCGACTGCAAAACTTGGCAGGCATCAGTCAAATGAGACGGCTCAGCTCAGACTGAGGTCAGGCCCGCGACTCTACTCTAACGACAGGAAGGAAACTGCTGAAGTCTGCGTTCAGCCAATAGTCACGTAAATACTGTACATACGTCTTATTCACAGTATGGTCACCGAAAAAATAGCCTCGCACTTCAGCAATCGTGCTGCCTTAGAAGAGCACGGATCCCCCCCTCCCTCCGTCCCAATTTCCACACCCCCATCCCTGAAACCACACAGGTACACAATACATTCAGGATGGTTATTTACATTATTCACAAATGTTATACAGAACAGCTCCCTTTTAGAAAGAAAAGGAAAGAAACCCCCACACAGTTTGTGCTTTTCCTTATTTCTGCACATTGTAATGGTGCCAAACAAAAGAAGTGATTACATTCATTCACTCGGGATGCTGACGAGCGGTTTTCAAGATCCTCCAGTATGGCAGTTGGTTGACGATGACAGACAGACAATCACCAGACTACAGACTACACAACGAAACGTCCATAATCAGGAGATGAGCTACACAGTGTTCCCTCAATGCACTTCAGTCCATTTGAGGGTTTGCTTATGAACTACTTATAAAACATTATTATTATTGTTAGATATTTGCTATTCAGTTCATGTCACGGCATCAGCGAAAACATTAATAGTGTTGATCATAAAGGGCATGACAGAGTATGTAATGTATGCTTACATATGTACAGTATATGGCGTGATGTATTAAACCTAAGATCGGGGTTTTTTCCGGTCTGCTTGCTTTCTATAGATCTAAAACGCGTTGGAGATACATCAGCTGTAGAAACGTCAGCCTTCTCTTGAATATAATGGAAGCACATTGCAGTTGCCTTGTGGTGCACAAAGTGCTGAAACACTAGATTTGAAAGATTCAGCTGCAATATTTCTACAAAAAGTGTTACTTGGATAAAAAAAAAAAAAAAAAAAAAAAACAGCCCACAAACCTTGATGTAGGCAGTTACATGGAGGAACCAAACTACATCAGCCACATATGTCAATATGCAGAAGGAAGCGTCAGGCTCCTTTTCACCAATGATTAAACGTTACGGAGAAAATAGTTCCAATGACAAACTGCTTACAGCAAGCTTTGTTGTTTTTCCGGGTTTTTTTTTTTTTTGAGCAACTGCACCACGATTTGTGGAAAGGGACATAACTGCTGAGTTTTTATTTTTATTTTTGAAAAGCACAAGGAAATCGTCATCTCTTTCCATTATATTCAAGAGCGGACAAGTACTTCTACAGCTGATGTCTCGAAAGGAGCAACTCACACTATGGATAAAATAAAATAAAGCAAAGCAGACCAGAGGAAGAATACATACATTTCATTCGAGAGGTGAACCGTCCCTTTAAGTTGAAGTAATTTACAAACAGACCCTCAAATAGTGTTTTTAACATTCAGCATCAGGAGCGTCACATGAAGAGAGCTGAAAAAAGTGTATTTTAACAACAGTACAAGTCGGCATCTCAATGAAAAAAAGAAGAAACATTCATCGCGTTACGTCAAAGGCAGAATTATAAGAAGTATACTGCAATAAGTGAGTTCTTCAACACCACAGTACGTGAGGAAGGTGCACTGCTGACTTAAATTATGTTTTCATGGCACTTTTAAAGTTTCTCGCACTCTTTTTTTTTTTTTTTTGCTTCATTAATCAGGCATCAGTAAATCATTCTTCACTTGGGTTTGGCACACTGAAGTAAAGAAAAGGGAAAAAAAAGACACCGGCGATGCGTAGTGTCGTGGACATTTCCATCTTGGAGCAGGTCACTGTGAGAATTTTCCACGTTACTCTTATAATGAGACAGTAAAATGCATATTTTTGTTTCCAAGCTGATGCCTGTCTATATTTTTTCTAAGTTACTGTTTGTCTAACATTATGGTCTCACCTAAATTAAAGTTTACTATGTACATATAAACCATATATTGCTGCTCGCTTCGGATTCAGCGCAAACCAGCATTCATTTGTCGTCTAGTAGACCGGAGGGTTGACCGTCAAGTCACCCAGTCAGCTGTAACAGATTCTCATTGTTTCCCACAGTAGTTTTAGTTCTTGCACCTTCATATGATCGTGTTTTTCTTTCCTTTTTTCCATCTGCCCTCTTTATCTGGTCTCTGTTTTACTGCTGCAACACGTTTAAACCGTGTTGTGTTGATCTAAAGGCCGACCATTTCGTGGCACCGCGGACACTTTGATGGGCTGAATATATAGTCCCATTTGCCAGCTGAGAACATTTCCCCTCACCCCTATTGGCTCTAAGATGAGCCAGAGGTTTCAATCATCCCCACTGTAACTGCCACTGTGCTCTGTACTACATCTGTGGGACCTTGACCCACTGTGAGCCTAAGGGGAAATCTTGCCCCGTAAAACTGGACTGCGTTCTATAATGCAGACCTAATGAATGAATGAATGTGTGTGTGTGTGTGTGTGTGTGTGTAAGCAGAAAAAACCATAAGGTGACAGTGAAGGACAAGGTGTTCTTACACTGCAGTTCTTGTACATTATATTCTCCAAAACGCCTCCTGCTTTTCTGTCTATCTTTCTGTCGTTTGTGATTTTTCTGTCAGTCCAGTGCTGTGGTGCAATCCCACCTGATGTCCTTGTGGAATTATTGGTTGTTAAAGAGTACATAGAGTGGAAGGAAGAAACGAATTGAGCGATGGACAGCTGAGATGCCGTCATTACAGAGAGCATGCATTTGGCAGGAATAGTGCTGACGTTTCAGTCCTGCGCCCTGCACTCCAAAGACGTGAGTTATGGTCCCATATCCCCACGAGACAGGTTAGAGGCATCTGGCACACAAGTCATGCTCCTTCGTATACACAGAATACTAAATACCCACCTGTACAAATACATGTACTTGTATGTGTGCAGCAAGGAGAAAGAGTGGGGAAAAAACTGAAGGACTTATAGGTTTAATATCTGTCTTGAGAGGATGGCCATTTTTTTTCACCTGGAGCTTCAGATACTTTAAAGATGTTCAGAATTTCCAATTTCACTTCAAGTACCCAGTTGGCAATCACACCAACAGGTATTGCAGTGGGGAACAGATGGCTAGCAGTCTTGTTAATGCTATCCATGAAGGGAAAAGCATCCCACTATTGCAGGAGCATTCGACTGGCTCTGCAGTCAATCTGCACAGTGAACACAGTATCTAAGTGCCACGTCCATTTTCATCCTCGTCCTCTCTGCTCCCCCCCTTCTGCTCTCTTTCCATCTTCTTTGCTCCCCTCTATTCTCTCTCTCTCTCCCTGCTGCCACTAAGATCAGGAGAGGGAGGCAACTCTGCAATGCAGACACAGCAACAACCTCAGTCCATCTGACCAATTAATGTGAGCCAGGATATGAGCGGCAGACCCAGCAGCCAGTCATAAGGAGAGGCTCATCACGGGGTGAAAGAGGGGTTGCCTGAGAGACTGACAGAGAAGATTATGGAGTGGGGTAGTGGGCCGAAATGACAATGAAATAAAGATGTGGGGAAAAGAGAAGGGAGAGAGTGACAGGCAGAATAAAGAGTAAGGACATTTATGTAAACAAAACAAAGAGCCCTGGAAACAGAACTGGTTTCCTCCACAGTCACTGGCCAGCCTGAGTCCTGTCACTGCAGTTCTTCTTACTCATCAGCTGGCTGAGATCCACCAGCTCACCCAGCTCCCCTCGCTCCAGGGCCCCTCTCAGGAGAGCCCTGCTCAGCCCGGGGGTGTGTTGCTGGGACACATAAGCTTGGCTGCTGGGAGCGGGCATTGATGGGGGAGGCAGGGGGACGGGAACCATCCCGTGGCTGCTGAGGATGTATCCTTCCTGGGCTGGCCAACGCAAAGGCAGTGGCTCGCTGTACTCCATTGGTGCGCTGGGTGCTGAGACCACCCTCCGACGCTCAGGTGAGTCCTGGGGGGTCATGGGGTAAACATATTCTACTGCAGACTTCCTGAGGGGGGCTTTGGGCGTCCCCTTCGCTTTTTCTTGCTTGCTCAGACAGACATAGTGCTGGCGTGGCGTGTCATTCCCTCGGCTGTCGCCACTGTGTCTTCCACCTCCGCCTTGCTGGAAGAGTCTGGTGGTCAGGTAAACAGAGGGGGGCATGCGACAGGGTGAACCCAGACCTACAGAACCTCCCCCGAGGTAGGTCTGACTTGTGTCCCACCCTCCAGAGTTGGAGTCGGACAGCCGCAGGCCTCTGCGTTTCTGCTGGGGTGTGTGCTCCGGAGTGGGCAGGAAACCGGGGTCTAGCTCTCCTGACTTCACCCAGCCGTTGGGCATGACAAACAAGGTCTCCCCGCCCTGAGAGCAGGGGCGCTCCCCTCCTCCCTGCCGTGTCACGCTCAACACAGAGCCTTCCATCCCTCCGCCGCTACTCAGCAGGCCTCTTTCACGCCGCTGGATGGAGGCCTGGGAAGTGGTGCCATGGCGACGGTTCGCAGGCTTGTGGGCCATGATCCAACACACAGCAAGGCCCGAGAGCGCCGCCCCTATGGTGAATGCAGAGACTGCAGATGCCACGAGCAGATTGAGCGAGACCAGGCTCTCCGGTTCAATGAGCAAACTCTGTTGGAGAATTCCTGAAGATTAAAAGACACAGTTACAAAGATGACATTTAGTAGAACTCTCCAATGACCGTCCTGTCTCAATGTGTGACCGGAGGCTGTAGTTTAAAATGATTATTATTACATATAGTCCTATTCTGTTACTTAGCACTTTCCCGTCTCTTGTATCATGATAGATCAAAAACTACAATACACTCCTAAGTGGTGATCATCATCTGCAGCATTATAGGATTTTCTTTCTGTGATGATTATGTTTCCGAGTAACTTCTCTCCAGTTTGGCCTTGAGGCTCCACGAGCTCTGTTTCAGAGAGGCCTGCACTTGTCATCAGCACAGCTAAGACCACAGCAGCTCCCTTTCTCCCTCTCCTCACACTTTCCATCCTGCTGCCTGGCCAGAGAGTTGCCCCTTTGCAGCAAGGCCTTACCTCAGTGTTTCCACCCAGCTCTAATAGCTCCCATCTGCAGACACAGCACCACATGCCTGTCTCTGGCTCAGCCTCTCCGACGCTTTCACCGCTTGGATTACAGTCTGACAGATGTGCAGCTGGGTATCACTGACTTCCAGTGCTATCTGTTGTCATATGTTATTTCAAGACAAATGAGTATGGTGAGGGCTTGGAATGTGCTGCGTATCCCTTTTCTGTTGTTTTGTTGGAAATTCCGAACCAGCTAAATGGATTTTATGATGCTGAATCTGGGCTACAGCAAAAGGAACACCTCGTAAAAAAAAAAAATGCTGTAGAGGAAATGCCTTTTTTTGGTGTTTTCCACTGACTCTGTGGATTTCAAAGCACGGTTCAAAGAGGGGCTCTGTGGTACTGCTGCAGTGACATCTGAGCCTCTCAACAGAAGCGGGATGTAGTGACATTATGCTCAGCCATTTCCTGCTCGCGTACCAGCCGAACCCATTCCTCGCTATCAGATATATGACAAAACAAAACCTCATATGCTGAATGATAGTGCATTTCCAGTATTGTCTACACACAGCTGCACAACTTTCACAACTTTCACATCCTCCCTAATTAAAATGTCACTCTGGGATATGTTTTGACCTGAAGGAAGTGAGACCGAAACCAGAATCTCACTTCTTCTTCTTCCAGCTCTCACAAACATATTAAAGTATTCAGTTTCCATGCTGAATGGATCTTGCTGAGCTGCGGAGTAAATCGTGTTACATCCTTGATAATTAAAATTAACTTAATTCCAGAAATGACTGTCTGTACTCCCTCACTTGGTACTATCAGAACATAATGTTCAGTGACAAATAGGCAGGTGTAATGAGCGATTGAGCCACTAGGTGGAGCCTGCCCTCACTCGACTGCACACAGCCAGCAGCATCCATGTCATAGTGCTGCAACCTACCATCACAGTCTCCGAGGTGGGAGGTGGTGTTTCCATACTCTACATCTTGCTGAAAAGGGAGTCTACGAGACAGAGAGATCACAGACAAAATAATCAGAGATTTATTTTTAATAAAGACAGCACACAGCAGGAAACATGTTTCCTTAATTGTTATATAGACACATGAACACTCATGGAAGAGCGCATTGAATGAATTTTGATGCCCGACTTCACAAATAAATCATTTACAGCTGATCAATGAAAATCCGACCCTTTTCATGCTCACTTTTGTGCAGAAAGTTGTATGTGAATGATGATGTTTGTTAGTGGTGATCAATAAAAAGTGATATATTGCACATATGGATCTAAGATTCGGTGTTATGACATTTTTGATCCCTTTATGGATTTTCTTTCTTTTTCTTTTCCACCCTTCAGAGGATCAAAGGGTGGGGAGCATGTGTTGTGATTTACAAGCTGGTGGAAAAAGAGGGGAGGGGGGGAGGGGGGTCGTAACGTGTCCTAATAGCAGTGTTGGACCTCCATATGCTGTCAGAACAGCTTTGATGTCTCTTGGTATTGATTCTACTAGAGAAGACCATCATTCTCCCAAAAGATGCTCCCTAACTTAGTGTTTTAATTATGACGGTGGAGGCTGCTGCCTAACAGTACGTCCTATAGATATTGATTTAGGTCAGGCATACAATCTTCATCATCATCAAACTGTTCGGTGACCCTGGTTACCCTATGGATTGAGACATTGTTACGCTGGAAGTGGTCACTGACATCAGGATAGAAATGTTTCACCATATAATAAAGGTAATCGTACTTCGGATTGATTTGCTGGGTCCCTTCCCTCTAACGGAGGAGTGGACCCAAACTATGTTGGCAAGATGACCCCCATAGTGTAATAAAGCCAATGGAGTCCCTCTGATTACGGGTTTCAAAGACTTCATCAGTCTGTAGGTTCTGCATTTGATTCAGACACCTGTATTTTTAGTAAGAAATAATAAAAAATAAGCACTGTCTACTGGTCATTACAAAGAAATAACAAAATTAAATTAAACATTTAGAAAGGAAAGCAAACTGTTCACTGGTTTTCCTTTATCAACATGTGTATTGGCACAAACTTGCTTAGGGGTGACAGCCCAGACTTGGAGGTGGGGGCAGCGGTTAGCACTGCTGTCTCACAGGAAGTAGATTTTGGGTTCAAATCTGGGCTGTGGGCCTCTTTCTGTGGAATTTGCATGTTTTCCCTTCAATTTGTGTTAATGGTTGCATCTCCTAGTTTCAGTTGTGTGACTGACTGGTGGTTTATTCATGCTAACCTATATATAAATATACATACATAGAGAGAGAGAGAGACCATTTAGGTCAATTACCCTGTGCAGCTCATACTGATTTTGCAATTAGATCATCTTCATTTGGAGGCAGTAAACATTCAGTGTTGTGTGCATGTTTGTTGTCCTCACCGTGTACCGGGTCTTAGAAAGGAGCAAGTGCTGCCTCTGGTCCAGCCACAGTATGGATCCCTGGAGGCCAGACAGCTTCTACTCACACAACAAGCAAACAATCAAAACAACATCATTAAACATCATTAAAATCCTCAAATGTGAAACGTGTCTGTTTTGAAATATGCGGACAACCACTGAGATAATAAATCCTTGCGAGGGATTCATTTTTATACGCCGCAGACACACATATTCTATCAAATTGTTGCTCGTTCACACTATCTAAGTGTGATTTATCTGCTGTGGGAATCAGGTCCATGGCACAGTGTTCAAAAGACCTTCCTCATATAGACAGAAAAAATACAGGTGCCTCCTTTGTTTTCACAGTCAATCAGCCTCTTGTGTCAATTTAAATATCATTTGCTAGCAAAACAAATTTTCTCAAAATAAATATTAAACCAAAGTAGCCAGCTGTGACTTGCATATCCAAAATACAAACATGCAAAAAATGAAAATAGAACTGCAAATTTTAATTGGATGATAGCAGTACCAGGAAGTGAGAAAGCAGAGGAGAAATAAAAGTTGGCCAGAAAATAAAGCCTTGGCATATGGCAGCTGCTAAAGTGACCTAATTATTGGCCAAAGAAAGATTGAAGGAAAGGAAAATACTCTGAAAGATAAAAGTGCCACTCACTTCATGCAGCGTGAGTGAAGGTGGCAGCGAGATGTGGGGACTCGGACCAGGCACGAGGGAAAGGCCAGCAGCAGAGTGTGGCTTGTTCGGTCCAGCGACAGAGACAGGAGCTGACGGGCCTGAGGAGAGTCCTCACCACATCTGGACACAGGGACAGAAAGTCAAGTCAGATGTAAAACCTCTGCACTCCTCTTTTGGCCTCACATACAGTGGGATGCAAAAGTTTGGGCAACCTTGTTAATAGTCATTATTTTCCTGTATAAATCGTTGGTTGTTACAATAAAAATGTCAGTTAAAAATATCATATAGGAGACGCACACAGTGTTATTTGAGAAGTGAAATGAAGTTTATTGGATTTACAGAAAGTGTGCAATAATTGTTTAAATAAAATCAGGCAGGTGCATAAATTTGGGCGCCACAAAAAAGAAATTAAATCAATATTTAGTAGATCCGCCTTTTTCAGAAATTACAGCCTCTAAACGCTTCCTGTAGGTTCCAATGAGAGTCTGGATTGTAGTTGAAGGTATTTTGGACCATTCCTCTTTACAAAACATCTCTAGTTCATTCAGGTTTGATGGCTTCCAAGCATGGACAGCTCTCTTTAACTCACACCACAGATTTCAATAATATTCAGGTCTGGGATGAGATGGTCATTCCAGAAAGTTGTACTTGTTCCTCTGCATGAATGCCTTAGTGGATTTTGAGCAGTGTTTTGGGTCGTTGTCTTGTTGAAAGATCCAGCACGGCGCAGCTTCAGCTTTGTCACTGATTCCTGGACATTGGTCTGCAGAATCTGCTGATACCGAGTGGAATCCATGTGTCCCTCAAATTCCCAGTCCCTGCACTGGCCACACAGCCCCACAGCATGATGGAACCACCACCATATTTTACTGTAGGTAGCAGGTGTTTTTCTTGGAATGCCGTGTTTTTTTCCCTCCATGCATAACACCCCTTGTTATGCCCAAATAACTCAATTTTAGTTTCTTCAGTCCACAGCACCTTATTCCAGAATGAAGCTGGCTTGTCCAAATGTGCTTTAGCAAACCTCAAGCAGCTCCATTTGTGCTGTGGGAGGAGAAAAGGCTTCCTCTGCATCACTCTCACATACAGCATCTCCTTGTGTAAAGTGTGCCGAATGGTTGAACAGTGACTCCATCTGCTGCAAGATGATGTTGTAGGTCTTTGGTGCTGGTCTGTTGGTTGACTCTGACTGTTTTCACCATTCGTCGCTTCTGTCTATCCGAGATTTTTCTTGGTCTGCCACTTTGAGCCTTTACTTGAACTGAGCCTTTCTCAATATGTTCCTAACTGTGGAAACAGACAGCTTAAATCTCTGAGACAGCTTTCTGTATCCTTCCCCTGAACAATGATGGTGAACAATCTTTGTCTTCAGGTCATTTGAGATTTGTTTTGAGACCCCCATGTTGCTCAAGTTCCAATAATTAGTTCTACAGGTTTTGGAATCAATAAAATGACAACAGTGCCCAAATTTATGCACCTGCCTGATTTTGTTTAAACAATTATTGCAGACTTTCTGTAAATCCAATAACTTCATTTCACTTCTCAAATATCACTGTGTGTGTCTCCTATATGATGTATTTAACTGACAATTTTTATTGTAACAACCAACGATTTATACAGGAAAATAACGACTATTAACAAGGTTACCCAAACTTTTGCATCCCACTGTAAACACTTAACAATAAAGCTCTGTGCCATTGCCATCATATAAAGGGTCTCAGCTGAATTTTGCTGTCAACATGAAACAATAGTTAATTTGATTCTTTTGGTGCTTCCAAAACAGAACTGGCACATGCACTCACCTGCCACTTTGAGATTCTCATCATGGACCTGCAGCCAACATAACTGCAGCAACCGTGTGATACCATCATGTCAGTATGGACTGAAATCTCTGAGGAATGTCTCAGGCACCTTGTTGAATCCACGCCACGAGTAATTACTGCAGCCGTGAAGGCAAAAGTAGATCCACCCTGATACCAGCAAGATGTACCTAATAAAGTGGCCAGTGAGTGTACCTATAAATCACTGGTTCAGCAACGAAACATCATAACATCAAATATCCCTGATATGTTTGGCTGAATGATTTGTTGCTGTCAACCATTTCCATTATTATTTTTTAATAATAATTTTAAGGTGCAAAAAAAATGTTTTTTTATTAACATGTCATATTGGGCATTTTACACAATGCGCCAACATTTTTTGGGACAACTAAAACTTAACTGATTAATCGGTTGAATAACCTACAGATCACCTGAAGTCTGTCCTAAATAAACAAATAAACAAACAGTTGAATATTAGATACCTAGGCAATAAAAGTTTTGGCAGCTGAAAACATTTTCTAGTCACCAACTCCCTGTTGCAGCTACATTTTCACACGTAACTGCTGTGAGCAGAGTTGTTTTCAGTCGCAGTAATCAGATTAACCAGGTGCTGAGTTGACATGCGTGGACAGTGAGATTATTGGTTTGTTGCATGAGTGATTGATAGGCTGTGTTCCAGTATCCTTCAGCCCAACCGAATTTAATGAGCTGGCGTTGTGAAAGTACCACGGCTAAGACTGCTGTCACTGCTGCTGAGAAAAAAAAATGTCACCGCACTGCTTTAATTATACAGTCTGTATGACTATACCTGTGATAGATACGGTCAAAGGCATGAAAGAATAGGCTTTTACTGTGAGATGGACTTCAGAAATGTAGAAAATCTGATATTTAATTAAGTATAAATGATGAAAGTTATTGGGTGAAAAGCACTGCTGCTCTGCAGTTATCAGCCAGAAGCAGTTACAGTGACTCGATATATGCCAAGGACAAAGATATCCTGCCTCATACTCACTTATCTGGGTTGAATCCCTCCACCTCCTCCAGAAAGACGCTGCTATGAGAGACAGAATCTCCACTGGGAATCATTAGGAACTTGAGAATGGTCCCACGGGTTGAACCCAGGAACAAGACTGTACGGTTCTTATGGGGGCCAGCTTCTGTGTCCACCACCATAGACGTCAACTGGTACCTAGAAACAGAGATCATTAAAAAGAAAAAAGGTGAATCGACTACATTTCCTATCCTATCCTGGCTGTTATTTTTCAGTTTATCCTTCCCGTTTTCTTTTTTAGTTCTATGGAGCTACATGGATGCTGTTAAACAACTGAGTCACTCTGTGTACCGTCCCATAGTCTTGACCACCCAGGGTCTATGTCCCAGCAGCGGAACTGTCTCATCCATGAGCGGGTGGGTCTTGACAAAATTCAGCACCTCATCTGGGAGTGTGGTCGAGGAGCTAAATCTGGATCCCTGCACTGCGCATCCGCCTGGCCTGCAGACAGAGGGAG